>NC_140993.1:231252444-231852444 GCF_052327205.1 Somniosus microcephalus
CTCTCTCTCTCCCCTCTCTCTCCCCCCCTCTCTCTCCCTGCCCCTCTCTCTCCCTGCCCCTCTCTCTCTCCGTCCCTCCCCGCACTCTCTCTCTCCCCCTCCCTCCCCGCTCTTTCTCTCTCCCCCTCCCTCCTCACTCTCTCTCCCTCCCTCTCTCTCCCTCCCTCCCCTCTCCCTCTCTCTCCCTCTCCCCCTCTCCTCTCCCTCCGACTCACCTCGGTACCATAACGGAGTATATCCGACACCGGGAGGCCGGGTGCCCATCGTTTTAAAGCGAGACCGGGGTTCCTCATGTTTAACCAGGTGGGCCTTTGGACCCGGTTGGCCGGGCAGCAGTGGAAGGCCTTTCGCTCCGGACTCCCATGTCTGATTTAGGTCGGGGATGGCTCATTGGAAAGCCCTGGTTTTCCCGGTCCCGCACTAATGGCAAGAGAGAGAGTGGGAAGGAGAGAGAGAGAGAGAGGGAAGAGGAGAGAGAGAGAGAGAGAGAGAGGGGGTAGGAGAGAGAGAGGGGGGAAGGACTTAGAGGCAGGCCTAGCGCTTCAGGCCCAGCCGGGCTCTCGGGCCGCGACTCACCTCAGCTGAGCTCCCGCTTCGGGAGAGAGAGAGCGGGGGGGCAAGGAGAGAGAGAGAGAGGGAGAGAGAGCGGGGGAAGGAGAGAGAGAGAGAGAGAAATTCCTGAATCAATACTAATGAATCAATAATTTCCTCACCTCCATTACCATTTTTTTAGCTTCAGGCCCGGCCGGTCTTTAATGGCTGCCACTCACCTCAGCTCAGCTCCCGCTCGGCAGTTTGAAGGATTAGGCCCGGCCCACAAACACCATGAAACGCCCCCCAATTGGTCAACCATCACGTCACTCAACGCTAATGAGCGGTAGGATTGGTCAACCGCTAATGAGCGGATTTTGTCTGTTTTTTGAATGTTTTTTGTATACTGTCCGAACAATTTTTGTCTGACCAGAAAGTAAATACACCTATGAGACTCCCCTAATCATAAGCTTTCTTTTGATATAACATATGTGTAGTTACGCTCTATAACTTTTGAGTGATGCCCCGGACAGACAGACAGACATACAGACAGACAGACAGACAGACACCACGATCCTTTTATGTATATAGATAGATCATAATGCTATTCAATACAGAGCACCCACCATTTGGAACATAAGCATCATCAGTAGGAGTATAGACTGATGCAAAATAGTCATTTAGAAGCTCTGCCATTACCTGAGAATCAGTTTGAATCTGTCTTACAATACCCTTCAGTACCCTATATGGTCCTTAATGGTTTTCTGACTCCTGACATAGCTGGAAAAAGCTGTTGCTATTACTGTTGCAATAATGCACTACCTTTTTTGGAGAGATCTTTTGGCTACCCTTATGGCTGTTTTTGTCTCCCTCAATTGCACGCAATACTTGTCCCTATTCCCTTGCTAGTTAAATTCCTTAAGTGTGTAGAATGCCTTCTGTTTCAATCTGATTAACCTCTGAACATTTCTGGTCAGTCATAATGGTTTAGTTTTGCCATGTGACCTTCCTTTAACCATTGGGACATACATGGCTTCATTCTGTTGAGGATGGTTATTAAATGGAACCTGTCTCAAGCTAGACTCAAAACATGAGGATGCAAAGTGCAAACTATGAACCAGACTTTAGGCATCTCCAGGCACCACAAAGAAGGGTGAGGAAAAGTGGATGTTGAATGCTCTAGAGGCCTGGCAGAGGGGCTAAAGACAGCAAAGTGGCAGCAAGGAGGTTGCAGGACGGACCGCCAAAGGTCCAGTTGAGCGACCAAGAATGGATGGGAAGGTGCAGTCTGTGAGCCAGAGCTATGGAGTGGGCAGAGGCACCAATGATTTTCAGGCTGGTGAGTGGGCAAGAACAGGCAGGAGAGCTGTGACAAAGTCCATGCACAGGGAGCTCAAGCATAGCTAAGTCGGACTGCGGGGTTGAGGGGGAGTGGCCCAAGTACACCTGGAAGGGGGCAAATATTTAGGAGATGAAAAGAAAATCTGTGTTAAATAACCAACTTAGCTGCTCAAGGAAAACCAATATAAAAAAATAACAAAAAGAAAGACTTGCAATTATATAGCGCCTTTCAAGGCCTCAGGATGTCCCAAAGCACTTTACAGCCAATTAAGTACTTTTGAAGTGTAGTCACTGTTGTAATGTAGGAAAGTCTTCAGATTGAAGCAGCAAAGGAAGAAACAGCTCTGTAGAGATGTCCAGTGACCAGTGACGTGCAACTGTTGGCGGACAGCACTGGAAAGGAAAATCAGGTGAGGTGTAGAATGGGCAGTCAATCCGATACCGCCAGGTTTCCACCCCATCAAATGTGAAAGTTAACCCCTTGATCGAAAGTTACCACACATACTCTCACTGCAATATAACTTTAGTTCAAAAGCAAAGCAAAAGCAGAACAGTTAAATACATTGGAAACCCTTGTATCACAGCACTACCTACAGGTTCTGCAAGTAAATATTTCCACTTTCATAATGGATTTTGGTATAGGTAGAACCTGATATAGGAGTTTTCAACACATTTTGAAACAAATGTTGTGACCCACTCAGCATTTTATACCAATATATATAAATATTATATATATATATACTTTTCTCGTATCTTGTGTTAGTCCCCGTGGTGGTTGCTATAGCATTGTGCATTGCCATTCTCAATGCACCTTTGAAAGGTGGTATAACTGGAATGTCACCAATGTTAGAAGCAGAGGAGAAGATGAAACTTTTGTCCCAGTCACTGGTTCTGCTGAATTATCAGACCCATTGAATCCAGTAATACCCTCCTGCATTAGAGCAGAGATAGGCTGGTCCCTCTGCTAGGTTGGCTGGATTCTCCCACTTCACCACCACCAACACCACTAGTTTCCTCCTCATCTGGGAACACTTTTCATTGCCCATTGCCCAATGACTTCTCATGAATTTTTTTGTAAATTTTTACTGTCCCTGAGAATCACAGAATCACAGAATCACAGAAACCCCGCAGTGCAGATAGAGGCCATTTCGGCCCATCGAGCCTGCACCGACACATATCCCACCCGATCCCCGTAACCCCTACACCAACACATATCCCACCCTATCCCCGTAACCCCACGTATTTAATCCCCCCAACACTAAGGGTCAATTTATCATAGCCAATCAACCTAACTCGCACATCTTTGGACTGTGGGAGGAAACCGGAGAGGTCAACATGTACAGAAATGGTTGTTATAAAAGGTCACGCTGGATTCGAGTGACACTTTTGCACTGCCACTCCTTTCATCAAATTTATTTTGTCAAAAATAAATTTCTCCATATTACACCAGAATATATGATTGCCAGCAATACTGACCTTTGACAAAGCATGCCATTATTGCTGTTTGTAAGCCCCACCCTGCACCTAAATAAGGAATAACAACAGGAGCAATTTTTCAACTCTACCTTCGCCAATTTTGGCAGGAAACACAATGGACTGGATTTTGCAGGGGGTCAGCGGGCGCGATCGGTGGCGGGTCGGGTGGGAAAGTGTTTTTTCCCCCCAGCAGGTCGGGACCCCGCTGTGAAGCCACCACCACACGCCTTTACCAAATGTCGGGTCTGTCAGCGTTGAGCAGACATGACACACAGCGGCGGGGGAGGCATTTAAAATCATTGGTGGCTTGTTTACAGCCACTTATCAATGGGCTTTTTTTCCCAGGTTTTTGGATTCGATAGATCACCCACCGGTTTCCCGCTGTGCCTAGACCTCGTCTGTGAAGCTGAGGTGGGAGGTCAGTGGCCATTGAATCAGCTGATGAGTTGACAGCTTCAAATGTCAAGTCAAATCTCCTAGCTGATTGAGATATGTCCCCTTAATCACTAGCTTCTCTAAATTACATTTCCACTATAGATTCAGGATACTGCAAGTCTTTACACAAGTCTCCAGCCAGTCTGACCTCATTACCTCTCCCACCATTGACAGATCACTTCTGTCATCTCCACTTCACCTGCCATCTATTCCACCAGCATGGGTGCCCTTGAAACTCTCTCACCTTGGTCCTCAGAATCCCACCACGATCAGCCCCAACACCAGCATCACCAGGCACACCAGCAGCACCAACAGCAACACCAACTTTCTCCATAATCAACTGATGATACACAGGGCATCAGCACCTGACCACATTGCTGCCTGGGAGGCCAGGGATGGCCTCACCATGGCCAGATTTACTTCACTTGATGCTGTACACCCTGGCTGCCACATGATGTGCCAGATTGGCACCACCCCACACCAACACCATAAAGCATCCCTACAATGCCCAAGCCATTCCTTTCACACTCATCACCATTGCGGAGGGTAGCATTATGTCTCACCATTCACTGCAACTCACTAAGCCACTTCCAAAGGTGCACACAAATCTGACCAAGAACGCAAAGTGTTGAAAATAAAGGTTTCAATGTTTGACACCACATTAACAGAAACTTTACATGAACATTGGATGAAACACACAAGTAGCTACCTTTGTGTGTTGTTAGTTGGTATGATTACACTAGTATGAGGGTGAGTGTAAGGGGTGGCTAGTGAGATGGAGATGTGATAATGTAGATAGAGCGGGATGGGTGGAGGTGCAAGGTAAGTTGGTGTGAGTAAGGATAGGGTAGGGAAGGCAGAGTGATGGGGATGTTATGAGGGGTACAGCAGGATGAGGTTGAATGTGGCTTTGTACTAACGTTTCGTGATCTAATGAGATTATTGAAACGTTTGCGGCACTGCACCCAGGTCCTCCTGACCACATCCTGGCTTGTGCCCTCCTCTGCATTGTACAACCAGGCTGTGTTGATCTCCTGGGGAGGTCTCTTCCACCCATGGGAAGGGAAGAGGACCTCCCTATATGCTGTGACTCCCTCCATAAGCTGTGGAACACTGACAGCACAAATGTCAAAATAAAGTTGGCCATGGTCCCTTTAAGGAAACTGGCTGATGACGCGTCATCAAATGACATCACCAGAACCGCTTCCTCTAATTGGCTGGGAAACGTGCTGGGCGGGCTTAACAAGCCCATTCAAGGAAAATTCATTTTAGAGGTCGGGTTGGAGCCAGCAGTTGGGTCAGGACCCGCCACTGGAGTCGTTCACCACGGACCCACTGAGGTTCATAAAATCATGGCCAGAGTAACTAGTTACATACAAAGGCTTATACTATATAATAATAGTGCAAAAATGCTATATGTTATTTTGAACCTATCTTGCTGTTCTCATCAACCCCCATCTCAACATCAACACTCGGCTATCTCCACTCCTGGCCACAGTCGCAGGGATGCCGATATTTCTATCCTCTGCCGCAGCAAGTCCACCCCTTTCCCTGGTTCCCCTCCTGTACTCTGTGAATGTGTCTGCTCCCATCCTCAGCCCTTGCAACGTGTCTGCTGGCCTTAGCCCCAGGAATGTTTTCACCCAGTCCATACTTCCTCTTGGGCTTTCCATCTTGCTCCATCATCCCACTCTACCAAGCTGCTCTGTACCCTGTCTCCGTGTTGCAAGTCCCCATCTGACTGCTCCACTCCATGGCCCATGTCCCAGATGTCATATGAGCTACACCCCAGGAGATCTCGTAAGGTTATAGAGAATAACTAGATACTAAATACTAGCTAGATGCTAAATGAGAATGATTAAAAAAGAAGAATGACACTTAAGGCAATCCCAACGACAAAGTAATCAAAAATATTTACGCATTAGCTTTACTGTAACCGACTACAGCAACTTGCCAAGGCTTCTTCGACAGCACCTCCCAAACCCACGACCACCTAGATGGACAAGGTCAGCAGGTGCATGGGAACACCACCACCTCCAAGTTCCCCTCCAAATCACACGCTATCCTGACTTGCAAATATATCGCCGATCCTTCATCGTCTCTGGGTCAAAATCCAGGAACTCCCTCCCTAACAGCACTGTAGGAGTACTTTCAGCACACGGACTGCAGCGGTACAAGAAGGCAGCTCACCACCACCTTCTCAAGGGCAACTAGGGATGGGCAATAAGTGCTGGCCTTGCCAGCGGCACCCACATCCCATAAACAAACAAAAGACAACAAGAGAAAACAATCTTAAATCTGTCTCTGTCACTAAAAATGTCATGCATCTTCTCTCCCTTTAGATTATGGTTGCAAAACAACACAGCAAAATATTATTAGAAATGAAGATATCCAGGTATCCTTTCACTTACTGCATTATTTGACTTTTAAATCTCTTATATTCACTTACTGTTGATGTGTTAGCTGGAAGTATTTTCACAAAGCTTGCTCTTGAGTCATGGCAGGCAGGATACAGTACACATGAGGTGAGACTGACAATTCACATCTGATACAGAATAACTAGCACTTATCTCAGTGCTAGGTGCTGTACACATATTCAGTAAACTGGTTATGTTTTATGCCAACTACAGAGGAAGTTGTTATCTAAGAATTGTTACAAGGTGTATTAGAATGAGGAAGCAGTATTCATTTATCTAACATCTCAGATAGGCACAGGACAGCAGTAAATGTTGTACACAAATGCTGCGTTGTCCTGTTATGAGACAGATTCAGCTCTAAGGTGCTGCATGTGCCTATGTCAGCGTTTATACTCTGTGTGGCTTTTTTTCAGTCCCTCATCAATTAAAGGAATGCTCCTGAACATTATTTTAATAGCAACTTTCGATCACCTCGTAAATTTCCAGAAGGTACAATTTGCATGAACCGCCAATGCTCGCTCATACTTAGTTGTAGAAATTGGCAGGTTTTATCCCCAATGGCAAGTGGTTTAAATGCTTATGGCACTGGCAGAGACACATACGTCTCTTGGAGCAATAGACAACAGCGTCCAACTATTTTGGGAGGGTAAAGCATAGATTTTTTTAAATAGGTAGGGAAACAAGTCTCGCTCATTACCCTCACTGGGTGTTCCAATGTAACTGAGCCTTTTTCAACTGAATGAGACATTGGAACAGTTGCCCTTCCAATTCCAGGACAAGAATTTAGGCTTTAGGAAAATTTCCAAATGCACCCAAAATATATAAATGGGCCAGATTTTGCTTAAAAAATAATAACAGCGTCTGAACGATGCACGCTGTTATTAATGTGCAAATCGGCCAGCAACTGTTAGCGAGGAAGAGATATCCCGTGAATTGCGAATCACCACAAGTTGCTGGACAATTTGTGGCACTCCCCTATTAGCTTCACGAAAACAGCATCTCACCCTTAACCCCCCCGTAAGTTGTTGTGTTTGCACATTAATTGCCCAATAAACATGCTACAGAAAGCTAAGTCTAGTCATTAAAAGCAGAAGTGCCCTTTTAACAACATGATCATTGTTAATGACCAAAAATCAAGCTCTCTTGCCCAGAAAGTGAACAATTATAATTGTGCAGTTTCATTTCTTCAGGTTCTGAATTGTTTTAGGAGATTTAAAAAATGTCAAATTAAAAAAAAATTCTTACTTTTCCTTTCTGTCTCTTTTTTTCTATCTCTCTTAACCCACTATGTCTTTCACTCTCTTTATTTCTCTTTCTGTACCTGATTTGACATTGAATTCACCCACTCTAATTCACCCTCCTCCTCAGTCCTTCCTCTGTTTATTTCTCAATCCTTTAATCTCAATGGTTAAGGAGATACACTGTTTGTCCCATTGTTCAGCAAAGTCCCAGATGCCCTGTCGTCCTCACCGCGCCGGGCAAAAACTGTTAAAACCTAAACATGCACAAACAAGTCCAACTAACGGGGCACGCTACGAGATGCCCCGCTGCAGCAAAATCTAGGCCATGTAGATATTTACTTATATATTTGCACAGACAGAGATGCAGGCAAGGTTGGAATACCACTGCATTGTAGCGCAAAGTAGTAGGATATGGGCTTACACTCAAAAGTCCCATGTAGAATTTCTGATCTCAGTCCCTATCTGTTGAGGTTCTGGTCTCAGTCCTTACATTCTGAGCTCAATGTTTGAGTGAGAAGTTTTAAGCAAAGATCAAGGGGTAATTTTCGCCTTCATCACTTGGACTGTAAACTGTCGAAGTGGACCACCCATCTGTTGTAGGAGCCAGACGATTTTCACTTCAATGGATGTGGAATTGGGCGAGCTTTCAGGTGACAATTGACTCCACTAGTTTACCGCCCAAGGTGAAAATTCTTCACCACAAACAGGAAGAAAATATCAGAGACAGAATTTTCCTTCAACCACTCTCGCATACTACGAAAGGTCATCGACCTGAATCGTTAACTCTATTTCTCTCTCCACAGATGTTGCCTGACCTGCTGAATATTTCCAGCATTTTCTGCTTCTATTACTCTCGCACACTTCCTTGGCAGCCATTTATGAGCAGCATTGCTAGAGTAGGTTAGTGATGTGCCTCTTGATAGGGATTGTGTGTAGTACAGGGTAACCAAGAAAGGGCAAAGAGGGAAAAGGTAGCTCAAATAACTTTAAAAAAGAGACTGTGCTGTACAAAATGCAGGGCAGGTAGCCTGAGTCATGCTTGCAGTCCTGATTACATTGGTCAGTGAGTCAATAATTAGAGGGCATACATTTAAGATTAAAGAAAAGGAGTGGTTAGGAGATTTTTTTCACACAGCATTGTTGGGACATGGAATGCCCTACCAAACAAATGATGGAAGTAGAAATCTATAATGAGCCAGAAATTCGGGTCCCCATGGGTGAATACTCGTTGTGTACTCACCCATAAGGCCAATGGAAGTGTCGGTTTCACGCATGCACTGTGCATGCGCTGGAAACCGGAACTTCTGTTCCCTTGAAGGAAGGAGTTCGGAGGTCAATCGAGTGCGCCGGAGAGGCAGCACATAGACCTGGAACTTCCGACTTTTTTACAGGTTTCTCCATGCGGGTAAGGCCCTAGCAGCTGCGCATGAAAAAAGCAGGTGCAAGGCCTACTTTTAACAAGGTAAGAGGTTAATTAAGTAAAATTAAAACATTTTTTCTACAGGTTTATCATTTTAAAATACTTTAAAGAAAGGTAAGTTTATTTTTAGCCCTGTTAAAAATTTTAATTAATTTTTTCAAAAATTTACATTTTTGTTTAATATAGTTAATTTATGTAATTTATAGTTCTTTTAAAAATGTGATTCTTTTTTTAAATTTATTTGAAGTTTTACTTAAGTTTTGGGGCCGATCTCTATTCATAGATTTGACAGGTCTTCCTGTCAAATCTATGAATGGAGATTCCCTGCTCCGATTGGCTCGCTCTGGCCCACGTGATCCCAGGGGACGCTGCGAACTAACTTCGCCCCTGGGATATGCAAGCACTGCACACCGGCAGCTGGAGGAGGCCCAGGATCGGAATCCTACGCGGGCCCACAGTGCAACGGCAGGCGCGCTATGTAAGTGCAGGTCAGGGGCTTGCGCCCGCAGGAAGCCTCCGACCCGAATTTCTGGCCCAATAGCTTTTAAAAGGGGGGAGGGGGGTGGCGGGGGGGGGGCGGGGGCAGTGGATAGGATGTAAGTATTTGAAAAAGCAAAAAAGAAAGGGTTATAGAATGGGACTACACGGATGGCTCTTTTAGAGAGCTGGCATAGTCACAATGGACGATATAGCCTGTCTCTGTGCTATAAAATTCTATGTGCGGAACATTCAACTTCGGCCCGACCCAATTTTCCATTCCATGGACTTTTTCTCCTAAATGGCGCACATAAAAATCTAAGGGAGAAAGCAGGTTACTAAACCCTTTTTTTTAAAGAATTACTGTAAGTTAAAAAAAAGTGACATTGATTGTTCAGGCAGTCTTTCCACAAACTCACTGAGGTTTCAATGATTTGAATTGTGGAATCCAACTACTTTAAGGCATCAGGGCTCTGTATAAACACAGTACTGTATATGATTAGCCATGCCCTAAGAGTCAATGTATAAGGAAGTTTACATGTCAGAGACTTCTTGGGATCAATCTGATATTGCTATCTGTTGCACATTCTATAATGCTTGATCTAAATAAGTTAAATGACCTCAAGACTGTGACATGTTACATTACTTCTGCTTTTCCTGCTTGTATAGATTCATCCATGTTTTGCAACAACTCCTTTATGAGAGGGCAAATTGGCAATTTACTATCAGGCCTCAACCAGTCACCTTGATATGCATTGGGTGTGGCATCAATTGAATCATTCTTTGATTGTTCCCCCCTCACCCCCGCACTCCTTGCCCGTATTACATAGGAACAGGAGTAGGCCGTTCAGCCACTCGAGTCTGTTTCGTCGTTCAATTAGATCATGGCTGATTTGTATCTCAACTCCATTTACCCACCTTTTCTCTATATCCCTTGATAACCTGACCGAACAAAAATCTATCAATCTCAATCTTGAAAATGTCAATTGCTCTACCTTCCACGGTCTTTTTGGGGAGGGAGGTCCAGATTTCCACTATCCTTTCTGTGAAAAGTGCTTCCTGATTTCACTCCTAAATGGCCTAGCTCTAATTTTATGATTATACCTCTTGGTTGCCTCCCTGAGGAAATAGTATCTCTGTAGCTATGTACTTCTTCTCTTATCAAATCCCTAAAAGTTTAAACCTCTTGATTAGATAACTACTTCTAGCACTTTTAGTTTTGAATTCTGATGGAGTCTAATCCCCAACACATTAACTTGTCTGTTGTCTTTACAGATGCCGATTGACCTCCTGTATATTTCAAGCGTTTTCTGTTTCTTCCTTCAGCTATCAAACATTTTTCTTTTTAAAACATGTGGAAATGATCATTTGGGTTCCTCTACTGACCCAGTTAGTTTATCCAATGAACAGCTAAGCCATATGGACCACGGAATTTGCAGAATTGATCTCCCATCTGTCCCAAGTTAATTATCTTATCTAGGATATCAGATAGCAGCTACAATTAGTCTCAGTGCCCCTAGATTAGAAAAGGGAGCATCGGCCAAGACTGCCATTCCAATTGTCAAACCCTGCTAGGAGTAAGCATGTGTGGATAGCAGATGAGTTCTTCTGTGATGCTTGGCCCAACAGTTTGCTGACATGCACTGTCAGAGCTTACGCATGAATAATGGCTACTTGGACAAGTTACCTAAAGACAACTAGTGCCAATGGAACCATGCACCAGCAAGAACTCAATCCCTTCAGCGAAGGAGGGGAGCAAAGTAAATTGGCACAGCAAAAGGCAAGAGAAAGAAAAAGAAATGATCACTTTGCAATGCTCCGAAAAAATGGGGCCCCCCAGCAGAACAATGCTTTTACATTGTAAGGTTCATGGAGAGACTACGAGCCATGCCGTGCACCTCAGCATACACCAATATTCAACTCTCCATGGCACCCTTAAAGCTCCAATGGCATATAGATATATTGGTAGCTGGAAAATCAATAATTTATAAATAACGTATGATATGTTGAAAAACCATGTAGGGAAAAGTGAAATGTTCATAATTACAGGCAAAATCAAAACTGTGGGCATATTTATTCTGTGCCAGTAGTTCCTACCAATTAGAATTAATATCAGCGTAATTTGTAGCCATTGAGTACAGCTCACCGAAACAACTGATGTTAGCTTTGGAAAAAGTGCTTGCTTATGTGTTGAATAATAAATATATGAAAATGATTACACAGCATTAATCTCATCAGATGATTTAGCCAATGTCATAAACCATTACTGGAACCCCAAAATGAGATTACAGCCTCGCTATTACTCCATGGTATATGTTACCTTCTATGATGTACTGTAAAGTTCATGAGGTGATTTTATTCTGAACTGGGTCCTTCTTTGCTTGAGAGTGGCTCTCATGAATGATGCTAACTGTTCATATGCTGCATGCCTTTGACATGCGAGGCCCACAGTGAAGGATTAATGATTGTAATGTAATCAGTGCAAGTTTACTGAATGATAATCGACAACTGATGGCCTGGAAAGAATACAATCATTATGTTGTATACCTGTAACCATACAGATTGTGGTAAATCCTGATAATATGTGGAAGATTAAAATCAATTCATTCCCTTATGTCAGGATCTCCTGGTATTAGCAGACCGTGAACATCATCATCATGCAGCAAGGGGACAACTATTGTCAGCTGTCATCAACAAAGACAGGGATGAAAAAAGCAATAAGCTCACAAACAAACAAGCCAGGATAGGTTATTAAAGCAAAACAACAGTTAACAGGGCGTGAGTGAAAAGGCTGCAATTGGTGGGGTGATTTTAACCCTACTTGCTCAGCAGAAACCTGGCAGGTAAACAGATAAAATCGCCCTGGCTCTTACCTGTCCGAAAGCTGCCATGATCACAACATCTGTAATTTTAAGGCTGCAAGAACACACACCCAGAGCCTTCTTTACACATGCATGTTGTGGCCCGATGACATCATTGAGACCTGACTGCAATTTTAACTCAGGCCTGAGCAGGGAATCCACCTGGAGTTAAAATTGGGAAAACATGATATCATTGATATTTAAAACCTGTATGAAATTTGCTCTCATAATTAAGGTTGCTCTCTGCTCCTCTTGATAAGATTGCTGCTTTGTAACTCACCCCAATCTGTCCCTGATTCTCTGTGTTGTAATTCTACACTGATGCTCACATGCACTTACAAACATGTTGACAATACCTCTTGAGACTTCTTTCTTGTCCTGAAAGTGGGTAGGCATCAGTCAAGCAATTGTAATGGGACAGAGAGAAGGTTCTCTCAACACGGAAGTAGCTATTTATGAAACAGCATATATTATGCAGTCAATTTAAAATGGAGGCAATATTTAGGATCTTTTCTTTTTACATTCATGTTGGTGACATTTTATGCTCATGAAGGTGAAAGATGTTAACACCAAGGAATGGTGCTGTCAGTATCAAGTAGTTGCATGTTAAAAACAGCTGCAGAGTGAAACATTTGAGCCCACGCTCTTTCGACTCTCATCCAACCATGTGGCTTAAAGTCAGCTTCAGAAGTACACCTGTACTGCATCAATGTGACATTTTCATTTTCCACACCATTGTGAATGAGATTTCCAATTTAATGTTATTTTGTGCCAAATTGCAGAAAGTTTTGTGCCTTGAACTCATACCCATGAGCAACCAATTGGGCCTGCTCAAACTCATTGCACGTAGCCCCCTTATAGTCAATGGAGAGAGGAGAATTTAAAGTCATCAGTCTGGGCTGACAGGACATTATGATAACCCACTACATTACCTAGTCCTCCTTAAGAGGATTTTGAAAAGCATTCTTGAGCTTTAGAGATCAGCATAGAACAATCAGTCCTGAGGGTTTCCATGGTAACAAAGCACTATATTCTCGAAAGTGTACATTGGCAGGCATTTTCAGCCCATTGAGAACATTGTCTGGCATTATAAACAAGTGCTCCTGAAAATTTAAAAGTGCCGTGATGATTTATTAAAAATGTTAATACCTAATCTTATTTACTTTTAAACTTCACAGGCATTTAATCTGAAACATTGAATTATGGAAATAAGGCAAAGCCCTTTCGAGAGGATGTCATGTTCAAAGTCTACTGGCAAGCTGATGTGCACAAATCATTTAGGAAGGGCAGTCATACCGTTGTGAGCAATAAACTTGACAAGTGGCACAAGGCCACAGGTAAATCCGGTACATGACAAGTGTTGTCTGATTAGCAATCAAGGTTGCATGATACAAATGAATGAACATTGTTCCACTGAAATTGAGCCACGAGGAGGCCAAGTTTAGATATAATGATAAATTCACCAAACCCTCACTCCCAGATGGTGTGTGATCACTGAATTCAACTTGTATTGTGTTAGGGACAAAATAAAATCACACAACTCAGGAAAATGCGGTTTGAGCCTTCATTACACAGCCATGACTCACGATCCGTCTGCATTTACTACAGTATAGCTGACTGTCTGTCCAATGAGAAACCAGTCTGCAGTAGCTATATTTTGAGCTCCACAAACAAGTACCAACAGCATTACATCTCCCCTTCTTTAAAGTTAAAGACTGGCATTGAAACTACCTATAAATTGAACTAAAATTATACAAAAGGCAAACAAATTCACTGTTAACTTAAAAGTCATAGCCCTGTAAAACTATGTTAAATGAAAGACCATTTTAATACTAAAATAATCACTACACTGTTTGACACGACACAATAGAGCCAGTTCTGTTAGTGTGCACTCAAGGAACATACCCTCACATTTTGAAGCGTGCACCACTGAATTGGATGAGGTTAGCCCCCCTCCCCAGTTGCGTGCATTTCATGGAAGCACATGATCCGGGCTCCATTTTTGCTGAAATCATGGAAGCAACTGCAATAAGTCTATCTGGTTTCTGTATTTCTTGTCCAGGTCTAGTCACAGTGACTGGCAGTTCCAGAGTGGTTATTGTAGGTTTAGTGTTAGCTGGTGTAAGGAAATCTCTTCAACTCAATTAAATGATTCCTCATGGTTCAGGCTCGAGCGTATTATCCAAATGCAAGTTTATTACTCAGGCACCACTAGTATAATAACTATTACAGTTATACAATGGACTCATACAACCTGGTTTCCTGCAGACCCAAGGTGATCAAGCTTGGCCTCCGTAGGTGTTGGACTTCCGACCATCCCGTGAGCTCTAACTCAAGGAGGCTGCTACCTGTTCTTTCGTATCTCTCTTTTGTCATCTGACACGTGTTCAAAAATCTTCCAGGCATCCTTAAAGTATGCTCCCCCTTTAATGTGAGACATATCACATGATGCCCAGAACGCATATTGAAGCGAGGTTCCTTCTCGCCAAACCTCCAGACTAGATGTAATAGCCATCTTGATGGTTTAACTGTTAATCAGTTTAACCGGACATCCAGCCTTAACATTACAAAAGGAATGGGATGACCGAGACAATTCCAGATAGTTAATGTGACACTGCTTGGGTGCTTCCATTGTTCGGGCCAATACCTGATACTCGCAACTCACATGGGATGTAGCCAACATGTCTACTAGTGCAAAAGCAAAATACTGTGGATGTTAGATCCATGATTCTTTAAATAGGATGTTTCCCCAAGAACTGCACGGATGCTGTAACTTAACAACCAACAGGTATTTACTGGAGGAGAGTAGTCTCAAGACTGAAGTACAGAAGCCTGCTCCGGCTTTATATACAGGTGTGGTCACTGCCGGTACTACAGTATACAGGAGCTGTAAAACAGTTCTCTCTTAAAGGTACATACACAACAATTCCTCCCCTTTTAGATTAACAGTACCATAACATTCATTTAACAATTAACATTTTTAACATGCAACATTAACTGAAAATAGTCCATTTATAGATTCAGTCTTTGCGGCGGTTTCCTGATCCTTTCGGGATAGCGCCTTTCCTGAGGTTCTTGTTCTTGGTGCGGAGGTGATTCTGGCCCCTTTTCGTCGGTTAGTTCATCGGTTTCCACTGCTACTGGTTCGGAGGTAGATGCTACCGGTATGTCGGGTTCAGCCCCAGGTACTCGAGACATGGGGTTGACTCGTTCCTGTGACGCTAAGATCTGATCGACGTGGCGTCTCACAATGTTCTCCCCGACATCCACTGTGTACATTAATGGCCCCTGCCTTGTGCATATCGTTCCGGGTTGCCATTTCTCTGTTCGGTAGCCACGGGCCAAGGCTGGTTGTCCTACATTGAAGCTCCTTGTCGGCTTCTCATTGATGTGCTGGAATTGTTTATCCTCAACATTTCTTCGCACATTGGGTCTGAGCAAATCCAGACGAGATCTCAACCTTTGGTTAAAGAACATCATGGCCGGGGTCTGGTTGGTAACTGCATGTGTCGCATTTCTGTAGGCTAATAGGAAATTGTCCACCTTATGCTGTAGTGGAATTTCATTGTTGCACATGGCCTTTATCGCCTTTTTAAAGGTTTCTACGAACCTTTCAGCCAATCCATATGTGGCTGGATGATACGGGGCGGATGTATAATGCCTTACCCCATTCCTTCTCATAAATTTTCGAAAATCTTCGGACACAAACTGTGGTCCATTATCAGAGCAAATCTGCTCTGGCAAGCCGTTCCTGGCAAATATGGTCCGTAGGACTGCAATCGTTTTCTCTGTAGTGGTTGAGGACATTTTTATCACCTCAGGCCATTTCGAGTGAGCATCCACTGCTATTAAGAACATTGAGTCCATGAATGGACCAGCAAAATCAATATGCACCCGATGCCATGGAGAGGAGGGCCACTCCCATGGGTGTAGAGGGGCATGTGGTGGTGCATTTTGGACCTTCTGGCATCCTGAGCAGATCTTGGTTAGGTCCTCGATTTGTTGATCGATCCCCGGCCACCACACATAAGCCCTAGCAAGGCTTTTCATTTTCACCCCTCCCAGATGACCTTCATGAAGCTCATTTAGCACTCTCTCCCTTAACTTGGGTGGAATCACCACTCGGGATCCACACATCACTGTCCCCTGGCATACTGACAGCTGTTCTCTTCTGGATGAGAATGCTGGCAACAGTGAGTCGCCATGTGTTGGCCATCCCCTCACCATCAAATCATATACCCGAGACAGTGTCGGATAATTGCGGGTCTCCTTCTCTATATCCGCGTTCGTTACTGGCAATCGTTCAATTATTGACGAATAAAATATCTTGATCGGATCCACTGCTGGTGCTTCCTCCACAGTAGGCAGTGGCAGACATGATAGCCCATCAGCGTTTCCATGCTGTTTCGTGCCTTTATATTCTATTTCATATTGATTCGCCCCTAGAAACAGGGACCATCTTTGTAACCGTTGTGCAGTCATCACTGGAACGCCCTTCTTAGGATTAAAGATGGAGACAAGTGGTTGGTGGTCAGTCAGCAAGGTGAACTTCTGCCCATGCAGATAGTGGTTGAATTTTTTTACTCCCCATACTAGGCTGAGGGCCTCCCTGTCAATCTGGGCATAGTTGCGCTCGGCTGAGGTTAGTGACCGAGACGCAAAGGCTACTGGCCTCTCCAACCCGTCTGGGAATTTGTGCGACAGCACCGCTCCAATACCATAGGGTGATGCATCACATGCCAAATGAATTGGTAGTGCTGGGTTGAAATGGGCCAACACCTCTTTTGATGTGATCAATTCTTTACACTTCTGGAAAGCTCGTCTACGTTCGTCATTCCACTTCCATGGCACCTCTGTTTGCAGTAGGGTGTTCAGTGGGTGTAATACCGTGGACACATTTGGTAAGAACTTATGGTAGTAGTTTACCAGCCCGAGGAACGACCTCAGTTGTGACACATTTTCCGGTGCTGGAGCCTTGACAACTGCCTCAATCTTTTCAGGGGACTTATGTAACCCCTCTTCATCGATAACGTGGCCACAATACGAGATCTGCTTCTGGAAAAACTCGCACTTGTGGCGATTAGCTCGTAGCCCATATTCCTTTAATCTGGTGAGCACCTTCTCCAAGTTGGCGAGGTGATCACTGTCATTTTCGCCCGTGACCAGGATGTCCTCCAAATAACACTGGGTCCCTGGAATCCCTTGCAGGACTTGATCCATCGCCCTTTGCCAAATAGCTGGAGCCGATGCTACCCCGAACACCAGCCGGTTGTATTGATAGAGACCTTTATGAGTGTTGATCGTGAGGTATTGTTTCGAGGCTTCTTCTACCTCCATTTGCAAGTACACCTGGGCTAGACCAATTTTGGTGAAGCGTTTACCTCCAGATAGCGAGGCAAAAATATCCTCAATTCATGGAAGCGGATATTGTATCATGTGAAGGACTGGGTTCACTGTCACCTTAAAATCCCCACAGATGCGGATCTTCTTTGGTTCCCCAGGCGTATTACTCAACGACCTCTTCATTACAGCAACGATGGGTGTAGCCCACTCGCTCCAGTCTACTTTGGACAGTACTCCTGAATGTTCCAACCCTTCCAGCTCTGCTTCGACGGCTGGTTTGATCGCATAAGGCACTGGTCTGGCCTTAAGAAACTTTGGGCTTGCATTTTCCTCTATTTTAATCGTTGCTGTTATGCCTTTTAGTGTTCCGAGTCCCTCCTGGAACACTTCTTTTGCGTCAGTTAGCATTTTTGACAGTCGTCCAGGTGTGACGTCATCATCCTTTTTGGCCTCAACCTTCAGTGCCTGTATGGAACGCCAATCTAATTGTATCTTCCGGATCCATTTACATCCTAGCAGTGGTGGTCCTCCATCTGGCAATACATATAAGTCCATTTTAGGTATTTCCTGGCCTTTATATATCACTTTCACCCTTATTTTCCCTTTGGGGTAGACTTTTTGCCCCGTGTATGTCTTCAAAACAATCTCTGTAGCTTTCAAGGGTATATGTGAAAATAGCCGCTTGTAGTCCCTTTGGTTTATAACTGTTAGGGCATCCTGCGTCCAATTCCATTTTCACTTGGACTCCATCTATCTTGAGTGTAACCCAGATAGTCTGGTGATCCACCATTTTGGTTACCTTATGTAGTTTCAGACAACCCAGCTCCTTGCTTCCGGAGCCTGTGTCACTTTTCTGTTCATCTGAACTACTGGCCATCACCTTGTGTACCTTTTTGTACTTCTCCTGTGGAGACTTCTTGCTGTTGGTTTTCTTCCCAGACCTGCAGACTCTTGCTATGTGTCCTGCTTTTCCACACTGTCTGCACACTTGGTCCTTGAAACAACAATCCTTCTGGTCGTATGTTGTTCTGCCACAGCGATAACACTTCCCTGTTCCATAGGACATTTCATTGGTGCCATATTCTTGCGGTCTCCGGTGTATCTCTGCAGCGCCCCTTGCGGCTGCTTCATGTGATACTGCCATACTGAAAGCCTTGTCCAGCGTAAGATACTTTTCTGATAGAAGCCGTTTCTTGGTTCCTTCACTTTGAAGCCCACACACAAAGTTGTCCCTTAACGTATCTGCTAGTCCCACTCCAAACTGGCAGTGTTTCGATAGCTTGCGCAGTTCCATTAAGTGCTCAGCATTGCTTTCATCGTTGTGTTGGTTCCTTTTATGGAACTTATCTCGTTCTGCGGGGGGATTAAATACGTGGGTTACAGGGTTATGGGGATAGGGCTTGGGTGGGATGGCTGTCGGTGTAGGGACCGGGTGCTAGGGTTTGGATGATCAGCCATGATCTCGTTGAATGGCGGAGCAGGCTCAAAGGGCCGAATGGCCTACTCCTGCTCCTATCTTCTATGTTTCTATGTTTCTATGTTTCATTCGCCCTGTAGTACACCTCAATACGTTCCACATATGTCGCCCAATCTTCGACTTCATTGTCGAACGTAGAGATACTGCCACTCTTCGGCATCCCTGGGTGTGATTTAACTGTCAAAAATGGCGTCTCCCGCACTTTCCCTTCTTCTCCGCTGGCACAAAATGGCGTCTCACGCGCTTTCCTTTCTTCCCGCGCTCGCCCTTCTTCTCCGCTGCGGCTTCTAAAAATGGCGTCTCCCGCGCTCTTCCTTCTTCTCCGCGGCTCAATGGCGTCTCCCGCGCTCTCCGTTCTTCTCCCCCATGGACACTGTTCAGCCCTTGAGCCCTGGCTGTGCTCTGCGCATTCTTTTTCTTTTTTTCTGTGCGCCTTTCCCATTTCTGCCGCTCGGTCCTGAACCCGGCTGCTGCTTTACCCTCTCTCTCTCTGTTTTGTTTTTCCTCAACGCTGCTGGGTTTTCAACCCCCGGCTGTGCCCTGTGCGCTTCACACTCTATCTTACCCCGTCGACGCTGCTCGGCTTTTTCTCTGCCGTCGGTCGGCTCCAGCCGCCGCTGTCCGGGAAGGGTCTGCACTGTACCTGTCGTCAGTCTGTTGCTGATCGTCGTGGCTGGGGAACCAAGCTCGGCTCTCCACAGCCTCCCCTGCGATGTTCACTCTCTGCCGGACGACTGGGCGGTTGCTCGTGGTCGACGCCCGTGTTTCTGGCCTCGACTTTCTTCCACCGCCCTCCCGGAGCGAATCCTCGAAGGGAAATGCAGAGTTGCAGGTAGATTCGAATCGACACTCGTCGCCACTGTTAGATCCGTGATTCTTTAAATAGGATGTTTCCCCAAGAACTACACGGATGCTGTAACTTAACAATCAACAGGTATTTACTGGAGTAGAGTAGTCTCCAGACTGAAGCACAGAAGCCTGCTCCGGCTTTATATACAGGTGTGGTCACTGCCGGTACTACAGTATACAGGAGCTGTAAAACAGTTCTCTCTTAAATGTACATACACAACAGTGGATGCTGGAAATCTGAAACAAAAACAGAAAATGCTGGAAATACTCAGCAGGTCAGGCAGCATCTGTGGAGAGAGAAACAGAGTTAACGTTTCAGGTCGATGACCCTTCATCGGAACTGGGAAAAGCTGGAGATCAAACAGGTTTTTAAGCAAGTGCAGGGGCAGGGAAAGTGGGGATGGGAGGAAAGAACAAAAGGAAAGGTCTGTGATTGTAACGGCTGCAGCGGCACTTCCCTCTGCTCGCCGCCTGAGGGCGGTTTTTGAGGCCTCGGTGCACTGCTGCCGTGCCTTCTGGGCCCCTCTCCTCACCTGTTTCTCGAGTAATTGATCTCATCAGAGTAATCAGGCTAGTTAATAAAGTTGTTCGGTTTTGTCCCTGTTTTGTCTGTGTGCCTCTGGCCTCACCTGTGTGTTGTTAATGTATTTGTCTCCTGTCTCATTTGATTAATTATATCACGAGACCACTCTGGCCTGTATTTAAGCTTCCTGTTTCCTGTCCTCTTGGCTCAGTCCTGGGTTCGCCTGTCTGCATGTAGCAGCTCTCTTGAGTCGCTCTGTGTTTTCAAGTATCAAGTGAATCTCCTTTCGAGTGTTACCATGTGTCTGTGTTTTCGAGTCTCTACTGAATCTCCTTTCGAGTGTTACCCTGTTTCTATGTTCTCGAGTCTCAAGGAAGCATCTTTCGAGTTCTACCCGGTCTCGAGTCCTTGGATAGGTTTCCTGCGCTTGGGTCCACTACCGAAACCCTAGCAAAATGGCCCCATGAATGCACGGCCCCGTGACAGTGATAGGATGGAAGGCAGGAGTGATTAAGAGACATTAAGAGATAGTGCAAGGCAAAAGGAGATGGTAATGGGACAAGTTAAGAAACTAAAGATGGCTCTAGATGAAGTTTAAATGGCACTGGCAGAAGGAGAGACAGTTGCCATGCGGGAGAGGGAAATAAATATATAATAAATAAAATAAATGGGAAAAAAAAGGATAGGGGCAGAGGTTATGGTCTGAAATTGTTGAACTCTATGTTGAGTCCAGAAGGCTGTAAAGTGCCCAATAGTAAAGTGTCTACTAGTTGCTACTTCCATTGTCCCGACTAATCTCCAATATTAGCATATCCAAATCGGACAATGGCCTAGAGATATGATGGGACACCGGACACAGAAGCAAGTTCTAACAGCTGGGTGCTGAGATTTAATAGAGTCTGATTCAGTACCATGTTGGTTTTATGTAGTTTGTGTTGTGGCAGTTTCTGAGTCAACATCATGCGATAAGTCCTTACTCTCTGGATCACTGATTTTCATAAGGTATCTCCAATTACAATGTAGCTCTGAAACTCTCACTGTTTTCATAATATAAGACCTGGGTGCAACTTGGCATAGCACAGTTCCTTTTGATTTACAAACTCAGTTATCAGGTAATAACAAGAGTAAAGTTTTGGCATACTGGTCATGAGAAAATCTCATTTTATTCTTCTGGACTCTCTTAGTTTGGCTAATTTTCTGACTAGAAGAGTTTCCTTAATGAATACTTTGGAGTGGATGCCATGATGCATCAGAAGTTGACCTGGGAAGGTCATTCTCTGAGAGTGTGCTCCAGTATGTTTGTAAACCCATGCATATATCTTGGCCACAGTTAGTACCCCTGTCAATAATATGCTTGACTGTACAATTTGTTCAACAAGATAATTTCAGGATATAACAAGGCAGAGGTAGTTTGCGTAAAGTTCCACTCTTTCATGGATTTCCATGCGATATACTGAAGACCTCGTCTGGAGTATAGCTTCTAGAAAATATCGCTTTCATTGCTTCAATTACTAATTTATCACTTGAATTTGCCAAAGGGCAGATAAACTTCTTGGTAATTAGAATAATAATAATCTACAATAAGCAATTTTTTTATATTCAAAGAGATTTAAATCTCTGTCATGATTATGTAGAAACCGAACATAGATTGAGTAGACAATAGCAAAATACTGCGGATGCTGGAAATCTGAAATAACAACAGAAAACGCTGGAAAAACTCAGCAGGCCAGGCAGCTTCCATGGAGAGAGAAACAGAGTTAACGTTTCAGGTCTGGGGCCCTTCATCAGAACTGGAAAAAGCTGGAGATGTAACAGATATTGGCCCAGAAATTCGAGTCGGGGGCTTGCCGCGCGTGTAAGCCCCCGATCTGCACTTACCCGACACGCCGGCCGTTGAGCTTCAGGGACGCCTGGAATTGCTGAATTGCTGTTTTAAAATGTTGACTCCCGGGCAGCGTCTGACGTCACGCCGCCCAGGAGTGCAGCCAGCGCGAAGCCTGTAGCGCGCTGTGCAACTGAGACACGCCCCTTGAGGTCTCAGTTTAACAGGACACGCCCCCAATGTTTCTGCCAAGCTGCTAAGCATTTTTACATGCAAAGCAGCAGTTTAAATAGGTTTTTGGAAGTTTTTTGAAGCTTTTGGTAACTTTTATGAACGTTTACATTATTTTGAAGAATCTGAAGTAGTTTTAAACAGAATTAAAGCAATTTAAAGACTTTTAAAAGCCCTAAAAGAATTTTTTAAATTCCATTTATTTATTTAGCAATGTCGTCGTCATACGTGTCTTCACACTGTTCCCTTTGGGGAACTGTATGAAGTGGTGGAAGGATTTATGGCCATGATTAACGCTCATTCCGTGACCGTAACCATCTTTGAACCAACCATTAGGGCAGTTAGTCCTATGGCGGGAGGGTTTTACGGGCTCCCACAAGCTATACAAGGAGGGGGGGCCACCCACACCCACGGACGCAAATATCCCACTGGATGTCAACCCAGAATTTAGAGCCGGAGCTCCGACTCCACTTGCCGGGACTGTCTGGAGCGGGGTTCGAAACCCTACCCTGATCTGGCCCAGCGGCGGGGATCCTACCGCTATGACAAAGGCCCAATCCGATTAGCAACGTGAAATGGCTGGAATGAGCACAATTCACGGCATTAAAAGAACTCACAATTGAACTGATGATGACCTCAGCAATCTCCTCAAGGAGGTGGAGGCGCAGCGCCTGCTCATCATTGATAATGAGAAGTCAAAGGCGCCGCAAAAAGGGCAGATGATAGCTTGGTCTTTCAAGTGGCAGCATAGGGCTCCAGTCACAGGGAGGGAAAAGGCGCAGGAAACGTATGGGTGTCACCTTTTGTGCGGAGTGGGCCTTTTGCATAGCAGTAAGCATCCCCGCCGCTGGGCCAGAAGGAGTAGGGTTTCGAACCCCACTCCAGACGGTCCCGGCAAGTGGAGTCGGAGCTCCAACTATAAATTCTGGGTGGACATCCAGCGGGATACTTGCGTCCGTGGGTGTGGGTGGCCCCCCCCCCTCAGATGGGTTGTGGGAGCCCGTAAAACCCTCACGCCATAGGACTAACCACCCTAATGGCTGGTTCAAAGATGGTTACGGCCACGGAATGAGCGTTAATCACGGCCATAAATCCTTCCACCACTTCATACAGTTCCCGAAAGGGAACAGTGTGAGGATACGTACGACGATGACCTCTTGCGCAATGCACCTCCTTGGACCCTCAGTCGCAGATGCGAGGGGGCAAATCGTGCAATTGTTAAATTTTTCATTTTATTGACATGTAAAATGTTGGCCCAGTAATTCCCTTCCAAATGCACGAGTACGGTTGGGGTACTTACGCGTCTGGCCGGAGGAAATGCCGGTTTTCAGCATGCACAGCGCATGCGGGGAAAACCAGCATTTCCTGTCCTCTGAACGAAGGGGTTCAGAGGCAGAACGCGTGCGCAGTAAAATTCGCCGCTTTCATTCATGCTTTCAGTGAGGTCAAGTCCTTACAAGTTACACATGAAAAAAGCATGGGTACAGTTGCTCCAGAGGCTGCGGAGGAAGATATTTCTCATTGTGGAGCTTCTGAAAGTATGTATGTCTGTATATATTCCTTTGCGTGTTATGTATATATTCCTTTACTTATGTGTATGAATGCATTATTTAATTATGACTTTCAGAGAAAGTAACTTATTGGAAAATCATAATTAAAAACATACATTCATACACATAAGTAAAGGAATATAAAACATACATACATATACGTAAAGGAATATATGCGGACATACATACATAATTACTTATTACTGATGAAAAGTTTCTTTCTTAAAAGTGCTGGAAATGTTACATTACTCATTTTAGAACACTCATTTTCACATTCAATTCACACAGCCACAATTGCTCCTTCTACCTACCGTTCTGAAAACCCATTTAAAAAAAAAAATTAAACTTTAAAACTTACTTAAAATTTCTTAAAATAACTTCCCTCCCTTTCCCAAACAAAAATATTGCCTTTCAGAAGCTCCACGATAAAATATATCTTCCTCCGCAGCCTTGGAACAACTTTACACATGCTTTTTCAAGTGTAACTTGTAAGGACTTACCCTCACTGAATCCATGAATGAAATCGACGAAGTTCACTGCGCAAGCGCTGCCTGTGCAGTCGCACGCGCTGTGCCTATGAACCCCTTCGTTCCGAGGACTGGAAATGCCGGCGTTCCCCGCATGCGCTGTGCATGCTGAACGCCGGCCTTTCCACCGGCCAGATGCGTGAGTACCCAGACCGTACTCACGCATTTGGTCACGAATTTCTGGCCCATTGAGCAGGTGCAGAGACGCGGGGGGGGGGTGGTGGGTGGGGGGGGGGGAGGAATTGAAGGAACAATCTGTGCTTTTGTAAGAGGCAGGAAAGATAAAATGTTGCAAATGGGAATGGCAAAATCATACAGCATGAAAAATGGGGGCAGGGGTTATAGTTTGAAATTGTTGAGACGGTTGCTGAGGAAAGAGATGTGGTTGTGAAACCAAGTCTTGGCAGATACCTGATCAAACATGAGAAGGGAAACTGAAAGCAATGAAGATTAACAAGGTTGAAGAGACAAATGGAAATCCCGTTGGAGAGAAGAACAGAACTTCTTCAAGGTGGGCTTGCCATTCAGCTGGTTAATATGTATTTGAACTGTTCTTTCGTTAATAACAGACTGTATTTGAACAGGTTTTTTCCACTTCGGTCTTAAAGCAGGTTTTTGCTCGAACTTCTTTTCCTGTACCCATTCTCCATACTGGGTTGCCATACATTATTTGTCAATTTTTTCTGCCTATTTGCTTCCCTTCTCCTCTGATCAATTCGATGAATCTCCTTTGTTACTTTTTTTTTCTAACTGTCGTTGTTGGGTCAAGTGTTAGATCCGTGATTCTTTAAATAGGATATTTCTCCAAGAACTACACGGAGACTGTAACTTAACAATCAACAGGTATTTACTGGAGTAGAGTGGTCTCAAGACTGAAGTACAGAAGCCTGCTCCTGCTTTATATACAGGTGTGGTCACTGCCGGTACTACAGTATACAGGAGCTGTAAAACAGTTCTCTCTTAAAGGTACATACACAACAATTCTTCCCCTTTTAGATTAACAGTACCATAACATTCATTTAACAATTAACATTTTTAACATGCAACATTACTGAAAATAGTCCATTTATAGATTCAGTCTTTGGGGCGGCTTCCTGATCCTTTCGGGATAGCGCCTTTCCTGAGGTTCTTGTTCTTGGTGCGGAGGCGATTCTGGCCCCTTTTCGTCGGTTAGTTCATCGGTTTCCACTGCTACTGGTTCAGAGGTAGATGCTACCGGTATGTCGGGTTCATCCCCAGGTACTCGAGACATGGGGTTGACTCGGTCCTGTGACGCTAAGATCTGATCGACGTGGCGTCTCACAATGTTCTCCCCGACATCCACTGTGTACATTAATGGCCCCTGCCTTGTGCATATCGTTCCGGGTTGCCATTTCTCTGTTCGGTAGCCACGGGCCAAGACTGGTTGTCCTACATTGAAGCTCCTTGTCGGCTTCTCATTGATGTGCTGGAATTGTTTATCCTGAACATTTCTTCGCACATTGTGTCTGAACAAATCCAGACGAGATCTCAAACTTTGGTTAAAGAACATCATGGCCGGGGTCTGGTTGGTAACTGCATGTGTCGCATTTCTGTAGGCTAATAGGAAATTGCCCACCTTATGCTGTAGTGGAATTTCATCGTCGCACATGGCCTTTATTGCCTTTTTAAAGGTTTGTACGAACCTTTCAGCCAATCCATTTGTGGCTGGATGATACGGGACGGATGTGTAATGCCTTACCCCATTCCTTCTCATAAATTTTCGAAACTCTTCGGATACAAACTGTGGTCCATTATCAGAGCAAATCTGCTCTGGCAAGCCGTTCCTGGCAAATATGGTCCGTAGGACTGCAATCGTTTTCTCTGTAGTGGTTGAGGACATTTTTATCACCTCAGGCCATTTCGAGTGAGCATCCACTGCTATTAAGAACATTGGGCTAGATTTTCAGTATAGACAGTTTTGGGGCGCTAACCTTAGCGCCCGCCCGAACTTAGCGCCCGCCCCAAAGTAGTGCCCCGTTGCCGGAAATTCAGTGGCTTCGCCCTAAGAGGTTGGTGGAGCGCTAAAAGAGGCGTTCCACTACTATCTTTAGGCGCTAAGCCGGCGGTGCAGAGCGCAACACCCGAGCTCGGGCGCAGCACACGGCAGACACTCTGGTGCCAGTGAGCTCTTAAAGGGGAAGGGTGCATGTGTTTTTTTCAAACGCAGAGTCTGGGACAGGAGGAGGAGGAGGAGGAGGAGGAGGAGGTGGTGGTGGTGGTGGTGGCCGGAAACATAAATACACCGTTCACAACAACACACTGGATCCTTCCACACAACACATGCAGACTGCCTTTTATAGTGCAGGGGGAGTGCCCTTTAATTTGCGCTCCCCAGGGTGTGTTGCGTTCCATTTTACAAATGCTCTGGACGCCAGCCGCACAATGGGGCGGTCCGACTGAAGTTTGTATTCGGGGCGGCCAAAGGGCGTTGCACGAGGATGTGACGTCATTTTCTGCGCGCGCATCCGGGCGGCCGCTAAACTTTGCGCCGGCGCTAACGGGCAACTTAATTTGGGGCGGGGCGCAAACTGCGCTGCGCCCGGGCGCTACACGCATAGCGCCCGAAAATCACTTCTCTTAAGGCGCTAACTGCTGGCGCAAGCAACTGAAAATCTAGCCCATTGAGTCCATGAATGGACCAGCAAAATCAATATGCACCCGTTTCATGGAGAGGAGGGCCACTCCCATGGGTGTAGAGGGGCATGTGGTGGTGCATTTTGGACCTCCTGGCATCCTGAGCAGCTCTTGGTTAGGTCCTCGATTTGTTGATCGATCCCCGGCCACCACACATAAGCCCTAGCAAGGCTTTTCATTTTCACCCCTCCCAGATGACCTTCATGAAGCTCATTTGGCACTCTGTCCCTTAACTTGGGTGGAATCACCACTCGGGATCCACACATCACTGTCCCATGGCATACTGACAGCTGTTCTCTTCTGGATGAGAATGCTGGCAACAGTGAGTCGCCATGTGTTGGCCATCCCCTCACCGTCAAATCATATACCCGAGACAGTGTCGGATCATTGCGGGTCTACTTCTCTATATCCGCGATCGTTACTGGCAATCATTCAATTATTGACGAATAAAATATCTTGATAGGGTCCACTGCTGGTGCTTCCTCCACAGTAGGCAGTGGCAGGCATGATAGCCCATCAGCGTTTCCATGCTGTTTCGTGCCTTTATATTCTATTTCATATTGATTCGCCCCTAGAAACAGGGACCATCTTTGTAACCATTGTGCAGTCATCACTGGAACGCCCTTCTCAGGATTAAAGATGGAGACAAGTGGTTGGTAGTCAGTCAGCAAGGTGAACGTCTGCCCATGCAGATAGTGGTTGAATTTTTTTACTCCCCATACTAGGCTGAGGGCCTCCCTGTCAATCTGGGCATAGTTGCGCTCGGCTGAGATTAGTGACCGAGACGCAAAGGCTACTGGCCTCTCCAACCCGTCTGGGAATTTGTGCGACAGCACCGCTCCAATGCCATAGGGTGATGCATCACATGCCAAATGAATTGGTAGTGCTGGGTTGAAATGGGCCAACACCTCTTTTGATGTGATCAATTCTTTAAACTTCTGGAAATCTCGTCTACGTTCGTCATTCCACTTCCATGGCACCCCTGTTTGCAGTAGGGTGTTCAGTGGGTGTAATACCGTGGACACATTTGTTTACCAACCCGAGGAACGACCTCAGTTGTGACACATTTTCCGGTGCTGGAGCCTTGACTACTGCCTCAATCTTTTCAGGGGACTTATGTAACCCCTCTTCATCGATGACGTGGCCACAATACGAGATCTGCTTCTGGAAAAACTCGCACTTGTGGCGATTAGCTCGTAGCCCATATTCCTTTAATCTGGTGAGCACCTTCTCCAAGTTGGCAAGGTGACCACTGTCATTTTCGCCCGTGACCAGGATGTCGTCCAAATAACACTAGGTCCCTGGAATCCCTTGCAGGACTTGATCCATCGCCCTTTGCCAAATAGCCGGAGCTGATGCTACCACGAACACCAGCCGGTTGCATTGATAGAGACCTTTTTGAGTGTTGATCGTGAGGTATTGTTTCGAGGCTTCTTCTACCTCCAATTGCAAGTACGCCTGGGCTAGATCAATTTTGGTGAAGCGTTTACCTCCAGATAGCGAGGCGAAAATATCCTCAATTCGTGGAAGTGGATATTGTAACGTGTGAAGGACTGGGTTCACTGTCACCTTAAAATCCCCACAGATGCGGACCCTCTTTGGTTCCCCAGGCGTATTACTCAACGACATCTTCATTACAGGAACGATGTGGGTGTAGTCCACTCGCTCCAGTCTGGTTTGGACAGTACTCCTGAACTTTCCAACCCTTCCAGCTCTGCTTCGACAGCTGGTCTGATCGCATAAGTCACTGGTCTGGCCTTAAGAAACTTTGAGCTTGCATTTTCCTCTATTTTAGTCATTGCTGTTATGCCTTTTAGTGTTCTCAGTCGCTCCTGGAACACTTCTTTAGCGTCAGTTAGCATTTTTGACAGTCGTCCAGGTGTGACGTCGTCATCCTTTTTGGCCTCAACCTTCAGTGCCTGTATGGAATGCCAATCTAATTGTATCTTCCGGATCCATTCACGTCCTAGCATTGGTGGTCCTCCATCTGGCAATACATATAACTCCATTTTAGGTATTTCCTGGTCTTTGTATATCACTTTCACCCTTATTTTTCCTTTGGGGTAGACTTTTTGCCCCGTGTACGTCTTCAAGACAATCTCTGTAGCTTTCAAGGGTATATGTGAAAATAGCCGCTTGTAGTCCCTTTGGTTTATGACTGTTAGGGCTGATCCTGTATCCAATTCCATTTTCACTTGGACTCCGTCTATCTTGAGTGTAACCCAGATAGTCTGGTGATCCACCATTTTGGTTACCTTATGTAGTTTCAGACAACCCAGCTCCTTGCTTCCGGAGTCTGTGTCACTTTTCTGTTCATCTGAAATACTGGCCATCACCTTGTGTACCTTTTTGCACTTCTCCTGTGGAGATTTCTTGCTGTTGGTTTCCTTCCCAGACCTGCAGACTCTTGCTATGTGTCCTGCTTTTCCACACTGTCTGCACACTTGGTCCTTGAACGAACAATCCTTCTGGTCGTGTGTTGTTCTGCCGCAGCGATAACACTTCCCTGTTCCATAGGACATTTAATTGGTGCCATATTCTTGCGGTCTCCGTTGTATCTCTGCAGCGCCCCTTGCGGCTGCTTTGTGTGATACTGTCATAATGAAAGCCTTGTCCAGCGTAAGATCCTTTTCTGATAGAAGCCGTTTCTGGGTTCCTTCACTTTGAAGCCCACACACAAACTTGTCCCTTAATGTATCTGCTAGTCCCACTGCAAACTGGCAGTGTTTCGATAGCTTGCACAGTTCCGTTCAGTACTCAGCATTGCTTTCGTCTTTGTGTTGGTTCCTTTTATGGAACTTACATCGTTCTGCTATCAGCAGCGGTGTGGGGTTTAAGTGGTCCTGTAGGATTTCTACTATGCTTTTGGAATTCTTATTCACAGGCTTCTCTGGGGTTATTAGGTTTCGCAGTAACCCATAAGTTTTTGCACCCATGGAATTTAACAAAACCAGTGCTTTCCTAGCATCTGGCACTTCATTCGCCCTGCAGTACACCTCAATATGTTCCACATATGTCGCCTAATCTTCGACTTCATTGTCGAACGTAGAGATACTGCCACTCTTCGGCATCCCTGGGTGTGATTTAACTGTCAAAAATGGCATCTCCCGCGCTTTCCCTTCTTCTCCACTGACACAAAATGGCGTCTCACACGCTTTCCTTTCTTCCCGCGCTCGCCCTTCTTCTCCGCTGCGGCTTCTAAAAATGGCATCCCCCGCGCTCTTCCTTCTTCTCCGCGGCTCAATGGCATCTCCCGCGCTCTCCCTTCTTCTCCCCCGCAGACACTGTTCAGCCCTTGAGCCCTGGCTGTGCTCTGCGCGTTTTTTTTTTCTCTGTGTGCCTTTTCCGTTTCCTCCGCTCGGTCCTGGGCCCGGCTGCTGCTTTACCCTCTCTCTCTCCATTTTGTTTTTCCTCGACGCCGCTTGATTTTCAACCCCCGGCTGCACCCTGTGTGCTTCACCCTCTATCTTACCCCGTCGATGCTGCTCGGCTTTTTCTCTGCCGTCGGTCGGCTCCAGCCGCCACTGTCCGGGAAGGGTCTGCACTGTTCCTGTCGTCAGTCTGTTGCTGATCGTCGTGGCTGGGGAACCAAGCTCGGCTCTCCACAGCCTCCCCTGCGATGTTCACTCTCTGCCGGACGACTGGGCGGTTGCTCGTGGTCGACGCCCGTGTTTCTGGCCTCGACTTTCTTCCACCGCCCTCCCGGAGCGAATCCTCGAAGGGAAATGCAGAGTTGCAGGTAGATTCGAATCGACACTCGTCGCCACTGTTAGATCCGTGGTTCTTTAAATAGGATGTTTCCCCAAGAACTACATGGATGCTGTAACTTAACAATCAACAGGTATTTACTGGAGTAGGGTAGTCTCAAGACTGAAGTACAGAAGCCTGCTCCTGCTTTATATACAGGTGTGGTCACTGCCGGTACTACAGTATACAGGAGCTGTAAAACAGTTCTCTCTTAAAGGTACATACACAACATCAAGGACTCAGAGTGTAGAGGCAATAAAAGAACTGTGGGTAAGCGGTGTATGCATCTCAACCCCATACATCAGATAATATGGAGTTTCTTAGGGGATACTGTCCCTGATGCAGATGTGAGCACATTATTGAGCGATAGCTGTACTTCTGGAATGATGGGGGTCCACTTATTCCCCCTGATTCTCAACAGTTTGCCCAATAGCTTTATTACTTCCTGATTTTTTACATTCCACCAGCCCCGCTGATTGCGGATGACGTGGCATGCTGTGCTCTAACCCAATCCCACTTTGTTCGCAGTAGCCTTTGAAGACCTTAGATACAAAGGCTCCGCCTTAATCGGAGTGTAAGATTTTGGGTGCACCAGCTACAGTAATTATATCAGAGTGCGTTTTCCAAAACAGTTTGTGAGGACCAGCCAACAGAAGGAAGTGCATCCATCCACACAAACGAGAACATGCCTATATCACAAAGATGGCGGAAGTGGTCCAATAAAGTCAATAAAGAATTTTCCCATTGGCTCATCAGCTTTCACAGGAGCCGATGGTGGTGGCTTAATTTAGTGATGGCTTATTGGTGGAATAGCATGGCTCACAATTTGCCATGTATGTTTTACAGGCTTTAAGCATGCCTGGCCACTAATATAAGGGGGTCAATTTGCAGAATGTTATTCTGGCAAAACAATGTGATTGACTTATGCCCTTGTGAGCTTCTTTTACAAGCTGTTCTCGTTTGTGGCTCGGGGGTACTTCTCGGTTTCCCTTGGGCAATATAATTAGTACAATACCCATAGGGGTTTTTGAGTAAAAGTACTTTGGGTGACATTCTGGTGGATTTTCTGTTATTGGGTCTAATAGCTGAATCAGTTCCTCATCCTGATTAGCTGCCCGTTCTGCCCTAGTGATTACATTAACATTGGCAGGCCCCTCTCGAGGAGGTGTCATGCAGACCGAACGTTTCACTTGTTCATCTGCAAGGCTGTTTCCTTTCAAGTGTACTGTTCCAGTGGTATGCCCGTTTACATGAATCACCTGACACTTTTTCTCCATTCTCGAATGGAGAATATCTTCCCACTGTGTTGGTTTAATAAGGTCTGCTTTCTTTAAAACATACCATAATGCTGCAGCTTCAGCACATTGCGCTGTCTTATGGCCAAGGGGTATAGACAGTAATTCTTCTGGATAAAAAGAATAGGAATCTCAAAGTCCCTACTACTATCCCCATCCCAGCTGAGGATTGTTGGGATGTCTCTTTTTTAATCGTCATTGACGATCCATCACAGTAACTAACTTGATGGTCTTCTGTAAGCGGTCTAATGGGTATTTGTCTGATTCCCTCCCCTGTATCATCATCCTCCATGATGGGGAGATACTCTATCTTTCCACATGGATTTGGATGGCATTGTAGATAAGGATGGTATTTATTAATTAGTTTCTCGAGGAGGTCTTTGCCTCCCCCTTCTGGGCAAGTTCGATCAAGCTGTGTTTGTTTGTGGGCAAGGTTGCCAAGGCATAGGGGAATTCAAGAGGTCCTGGCTGGGTGCCAGGCCTTCAATCCTGGGATTGTTCATCCTCAGGATCCTGAGCTTCATTTGCTGCTTTATCTTTAATTATTTTAACTGATTTTTGTTCCTCTCTGTTGGGGATTTCATGTTTTCCAGATCCCTGAAGGGGTTTGTCAGACTGTTTACTTTCTTGATGATCCTCCTATTGAGGTGGACGTTGGTTCTGCCGGGAATCTTTTTGATCCCAATTTTGGTTTTCTTGGTACCCTCCCATGGCTCTTTGATAGTTTTGACCAGTGTAAAAGCTGTCCCCATAGGGAGTCCACTGTCCTTCACTTTCCTTTCGAGGTCTAGCCCCTCGTCTATCCCACCTTTCTGGGGAGAAATCTGTCTCATATTGTGGGTGGGTTGGGGGTGTAAACCTTTTGGAATACCCTATTGGGGGTCCTGAGCCATGAGTTTGTGTCTGGGCAGGTTGGACTTGGGTCTATACAATCATTCTTTCTGAGTACCAAAGGTACCTTCTCTGTTTTTTTTATCCCCAGTTTCTGATCTCATTATAGGTTTAGTTTGGAGCAGACCTAAGAGGTCATGATTTAATTGGATAATGTGATTTACATTATCCCATCTTTGTTGGTTATCTGGGGAGAAAGCAGGGACTGGGTACTGAATTTGGATGATCAGCCTTGATCGAATTGAATGGCGGAGCAGGCTCGAGGGGCCGAATGGCCTACTCCTGCTCCTATCTTCTATGTTTCTATGGGCTAGATTTTCAGTTGCTTGCGCCAGCAGTTAGCGCCTTAAGAGAAGTGAATTCCGGGCGCTATGCGTGTAGCGCCCGGGCGCAGCGCAGTTTGCGCCCCGCCCCAAATTAAGTTGCCCGTTAGCGCCGGCGCAAAGTTTAGCGCCCGCCCGGATGCGCGCGCAGAAAATGACGTCACATCCTCGTGCAACGCCCTTTGGCCGCCCCGATTGCAAACTTCAGTCGGACCGCCCCATTGTGCGGCGGGCGGCCGGAGCGTTTGGAAAAAGGAACGCAACACAACCAGCGCGGGCCCCGGGGGGCGCTAATTAAAGGGAACGTCCTCTCCAGTATAAAGGCCATCCTTTTTTCAGAAAACAGTCTTGTGCAACGCATTTCTGGAGACACAACAAGGAGGATAGCTAACTGGTTTCAAGCAGCAAGAGCCAGGTATTTTTGGACTCAGGCCAGAGCGCTGCAAGTGGCCATTTGGAAATTAGAGTGTTTGCCAGGATTTGATGGGGGTTGCATGGGGTGCCAACGCGGAGCTGCAGCTCCATGTCCGTAGGGCTCGCAGACGCATTGTGAGAGGGGCAGCCCTGGCTAGAGGCAGAGGGGGCTACAGGCGTCGGCCACGCAGGCCTTACCCAGTCAGGCTATACCGCCAGCAGCGCTCCTACCTAAACATGAGTGCCGCGCGATGTGTTAAAAGGCTCCGATTCCGAAAGGGGGTGATTGCAGAGATCTGCCACCTGCTTCGCCGAGATCTGCGGCCAAAGCTCAGGTGCAGGACGTCTCTGTCGGTGGAAGTGAAGGTGACGGTGGCATTGAACTTCTATGCCACCGGCTCCTTCCAATACGCTGCTGGGGACATAGCAAACATCTCCCAGTACGGCGCGCATCGCTGCATCCGCCAGGTGACCGAAGCACTGTTCAGAAGGAGAAGCCAATTCATCTCCTTCCCCATGGCCCTGGAGAGCCAGCATCAGCGCGCATTGGGATTTTCCAGACTCGGGGAATTCCCCTTGGTGCAGGGCGCCATTGACTGTACGCATGTGGCTTTGCGGGCCCCTCTGGAGCATGGCGAGCAGTATCGCAACAGGAAGGGCTACCATTCTCTGAATGTGCAGCTGGTCTGTGACCACAAGCAGCGCATCATGGCAGTCAATGCCAGCTTCCCAGGCAGCAGCCACGATGCCTTTATCCTGCGGCAGAGTACTGTGCATGACATGTTCCAGGCACAGCCTCCCCCAAGAGGATGGCTACTCGGGGACAAAGGCTATCCTTTGTGCACCTGGCTCATGACCCCGCTCCGCGCGCCCAGGACCGCTGCTGAAGAGGCCTACAACGAGAGCCATCAAACCACCCGCAACATCATCGAGCTAACTATTGGGGTCCTCAAGCAGCGGTTCCGCTGCCTTGATCGCTCCGGAGGAGCTCTCCAGTATTCGCCGGACCGGGTCTCCCAATTTGTGGTGGTTTGCTGCATGCTACACAACCTGGCTATCCGCAGGACTCAGGCACTGCCACCTGACGTTGGACCAGCACCTCAGGAGGAGGAGCAGGAGGAGCATGAGGAGGAGGAGGAGGAGGAGGAGGAGGAGCAGGAGTACGTTCCCAGGAGGGAGCGACCAGGGCCAAGGGCCGCACGACGCCACCTTATTACACGGTACTTCTAAGCCCCCTGTCAGGGAATGGCCAGGGGCCATGAGGGAAGATGAATGCAGCCGCTCCGCAAGCCCTCAGCCGGCGAAGCCAACAAACACTAAGAAGAACAACCATGGAGACTGCATGAATAAAGATAATTTTTTATTAAACAAAAATGAAAAGCCCTTCCCACATGAATCCCCAAAAACAATAAACGGGCCCCACAAAAAGCCCAACAAACGACTCACTCCCACAAACTGGGGAGGAGCCACTCCACCTTTATTGAAACCGGGCCTCAACGTCGGTCTAACGCAAAAAAAAAGCCCTCCAAAAGCACAACCATGGGCAAAATAAAGATGGCCACCGCCATATTAAAGGAAAGCTGGCCACACCCTCTACTGAGTGGCCCGCGAGGGCGAGACCTTGGCCAGCATTTTGCCTCCCCTGCCCTGCCTGCTGCTCCTTCGCAAGCTCTGCCCAGTGGCTGCTGCGAGGCTGGGGGAAGGCGCCTGAGGCTCAGATGCCCTTCCGCCAGATGCCGCTGGGGGGCGGCCTACACGGCGTTTGGGCCTCGAGGGGCCATCTCCTGAGTGGCGCACCTGAGCCTGGCCACCATCAGCTGCAGCCGCTTGCCCTTGACGCCCCAGAGGGGGAATGGCGGCGACGGATGGCGCAATGTGGGCCAGCTGGCGTCTGGGATGCGCTGGCTGGTGCTGTGGCGCGGTGGCACTCGGCCGGGCCCGCACTGCAGGATCCGCAGCAATCAGCCGACGGCCGGCTTGCTGGGATGGTCCAGCGCGGCGCCTGCCCTGGTGATGCCTGCCTGAGACAGCGCATGTGGCAGCAGTGAGTGGCCCTGTGGTCCTGGTGTGCGCGCGCATCACATCCGCCAGGGTCTTGACGGCATCAGTTAGCATGCGGCCAGTCGCGGCAGTTGCTGCCCCGAACTCGCGCACACTGGTCGCCAGCGACTCGATGGCCTCAGGCATGCGCCCCACCACGCTCATGAGCTCCGTGTGGCGCCGGTCCGAGTCGTCGGCCATCTGATCGAGCTTCCGCACCTCCTCCGAAGTGAAGGTGTCCGGACTGGAGTCGCGACTCTCCCGCTGGGGAGGAGGGGGCCGAACTAGGGGACCCTTGCCGCGTTGGTGACGGCGAGTGTGCCGAGCAGCAGCACTCCCCTCTGATCCTTCCCCCCTTTGGGGGGAAGGCCGCGGGCCACGCGCACGGCTGCTGGGTGGCTGGACGCCACTGGTCCCAGAAGCTGCATTGCCCTGCGACAGTTCCTCCAGGCACTCGTCCAGTGAGGAGGTGTCGAGCATTTCCTCCTCTCCTGCGGGACGTGACTGTTCCCCCGAAGGTCCGGCTTGCTCCTCCTCCTCCTCCTGGTTGGAGGTGCTGTCACTGGCAGCCTCAGGGTCCTGGTCGTCACCAGCTGAAAGCAGGAATGCACAAGAGTAGCTTCAGAGTGAGGAGACGGCGTCAGCGAGGGAGTTAGGACTGGTGGGATTCAGCGCATTGGTGGGACAGTGGCAAAGGAGGTAGCTCGGATGGGCCAGTGCGACGCGAGAGGGCCAAAAGGCGAGGTCCTTACCATTGCCGGGCAGTGGAGGGTCGGATACACCGCACGCTGTGGGGACAATCACACGTGCTCCCATGAGCACACACACGCGCTCCTCCAGCCGAGTGAGCTTCTGCAGCTTGGCGCGGCCACCCCTGGCACGGGCCTGGCGATTAAACGCTACTTTAGCCTGCAAGAGAAAGGACGGGCTGTAAGTGCGCAGTGAAGCCCTGATGTAGTGTGCACTGCCTCCCATGGTGGAATAGCTTGGACAGAGTGAAGCCCTGATGTAGTGTGCACTGCCTCCCATGGTGGAATAGCTTGGACAGAGTGAAGCCCTGATGTACTGTCCACTGCCTCCCATGGTGGAATAGCTTGGCCAAAGTGTAGAGTGCCGAATGGCCATTTGATGCTCATGACTGTCCCAATGCTGCTGGCTGAGGGCTGGCCAAAAGGACTTTCAGGTCCCTTTGCCCATCATGTCAGGTGTACATGCAAGAATGAGGAGGAGACTGGAAAGGCTACTCACCCTCACAATCCTGGTCAGATCGTTGTATTTCTTATGGCATTGTTTGTGGGTCCTGGGGGCCTCGCCGGTGAACGTCACCCTCTGGGCGATCTGCTTCCAGGCTTTGGTGTAGTCGTGTTGGGTTGGATTCCTCCCACTCTCTGGAAACAAGATCTTGCGCCTCACCTCCAGAGCTGTGACCATTATGTCCAGATCACCCTCTGAGAAGTGCAGGGCACGCTGACGGGCCTTCTCTGGCGTTGCCATGACTCCCTGGGGCTGAGCAGTAGTGTTGAGGCCTCTTTGCAAGGCTGCAGTGTGCAGGGCGTGGCAGCAGACCAATTCGTCCCTTCCCCCTTTAAGAGCTGGTCGGCACCACGGGGTCTGCTGTCAGTGCAAAAATGACCGCACCCGTGCTGCGCCCCGCCTGGGCGCTATCCCTCTGGACCGCCGGCTTAGCGCCTAAAGAGAGTAGTGGAACGCCTCTTTTAGCGCTCCACCAACCTCTTAGGGCGAAGCCACTGAATTCCCGGCAACGGGGCGCTACTTTGGGGCGGGCGCTAACTTCGGGCGGGCGCTAAGGTTAGCGCCCCAAAACTGCCTATACTGAAAATCTAGCCCTATGTTTCTATCTCGATAATCATTTACAGCAGGCTCACAAGCAAGTTTGAGGGCTGTATCTTGATATTGATTGGCCAGGCAACCATGAACAGTGGCCCAATTATCCTGTGTAAGTACTTTGCCTAATCTGTAGGCAGCTACCAGCCCTTTAGTTGTGGCTGTATTAGTGAGTATTTCCTTGATTGAACCCATTACATGCCTGCCCTGAGTTGCCGTGAGAACATAAGCGTATATTTGAATCCCAGTTGTTACACTGGTTTAATGGGGGAATTAAGTCTGAATTTAGTATCATTTGCAGTAGTTGCCTCAGGTGTTCAGCATTCCAATCTTGGCAACAGGTTTCCAATTTATCAAGGTTAGTTAAAATCCAGCAGGTTTTCTCCTAGCTGGTGTTTCCTGGTCTACCACACATGGTGTAGATAGAGTTTAGGTTTATTTGACCTAATGGTGCAATTTGTGGTTGCTGGGGTTGATTTACTGGACCATTAATCATTGCACCTCCAGCATTTAGATAAGAGTGAGCTAATACCTTTCGGCATTGATTATAATGGATTCTAAGCTGTCTATAGTTTTCTCAAAGATTGTTGTCATTTATTTCATCATGAGTTTGCCACCTTAACCGGAATCCATGGCCCCCAGGAGCATAGGCTGCTCTGGGTCCTGCTATTTGGCCATGGTTGCCACCGCCTTTTTGGGCACCATTCATTAGGCCTCCCAATTGTGCAGGTGTGCACCTTATCATTAAGGAATTTAGTGGATTTGGAGTATTCATTTGATTATCCCACAGGATATTCTGTATTCCCTGGTTCTGGGGATCAACATTAATCGTTCCATGAGTTCTAATGGCTCCTTCGGCATCAAAGCCTTCTATTTCAAACATGATCACTTGTTTTTGTGGAGGTACAGGGATAGGATTATTTCCCCTAATAATGCAATTGTTTAAATTTTCTAATAAAAAGACTTGGCCAACTCCGACAGGGTTTGCCATTTCATCAAGACCTAACCTCGGTTAGGGTATAATATTTCGTCAAGACCTAACCTCAGTTAGGGTTTAATATGAACTTTCTAAGAAGCTTCTAGACCTCAATGGTATTTTGCGGGAGTTCTGATTTAAGCTTTACAATGCCTGATCAGGGTCTTGTCATCTCTAGAGACTTAAATCTGGGTCTTAGAACCACTGTCAGTAAAACACTCCTTCTATACTTAACAATCTACAAGATGGATATAGATATAAATATAAGTATAGGTTCTGTATCAGCTCATTAACACACTCGTTGGGCGCCAACTGAAGGGATAATTACAAGTCCTAGCCCTTTTCGGGCTACCCCAGATCAGGCGTATTCCCCAGACATTCACCTTCCACTAAAGTTAGAGATAGCCGAATTCTATAAAATGCTTAAATGGGTCTAAAGGTTCAGGCTATCTCTCCCTAAAGGAAAGGAATGACTGAAGATGTTACCGTCCTCCGGATAGCACTTTTAATAAGTTTAACTAGACTGTAACCTTCCGGCTATTATGAGGGTCCGGAATACCCCCCCAGAATTCTGCAACTCCTTACAAAAGAGCGTACAGAAATTGGGTTCACGAGATTGATACAGAAATACTCTGTGAGACAATTCTAAAAATATATAGATTTATTTAAGAGCCAACATTCATTTAACAGCCATTGAGTCAGTCGCAACTTTAACAATTCAAAATACAAATAGCTTACATTTCTTATCAGAGATCCTTATTCTCAAACCTTAACTTTGTTACATTTCCACACTTCTTATTATTCTAATCCAGAATATCCACCAAAATCAAATACCTTGATTACCCGAGACTCAGAGTTGTAGGCTTACAGAGTGATTCTGAAGCCGAGAATCGCTTGCCCGTTTCCAGTGACTTCTGTTTTCCCATTTGAAAATCCTACCTTTTATACTCTTTTTTAGTGGTTTATTCTTTGAAGTTTTCTGCTGATGTAAGCTAATTATCTTATTCATTCTCTCTGTTGAATTCTTTCTATTCTTACTGTCAATTTAGCTGCTGCATGCATAATTATGTCTCTACCTATAGATGTTCCAAAAACTTATCATAAAACACTATGACAGTAGTCTTTATTTGATGCCATTCTTATCGAAGGACTTTCATTCAATTCTTAATATTGGCTTAACTGGTTATAACCACAGATGTTGTGACTCCGTGGTGTTCCAAGTTCAATACAAAAACAATGTAATTGCTTGGTGCATCTATTGAAGTCATATCTTCAAAGTGTTCTGCAGGTACCATATTTACTACATGTAAATTAAATCCACTTTAACTCAGGTGTTTGCTTGTTTTCTAGCTATCTCAATTGGTTGCATATTTAATTGTGTTTCCTGTCTTATTTGATGTTACTTTTACAAAGGCACATGTTTTTTTAATATTCTGCATTTCTGTTTCACGTGTTAGTTCTTAACACTTTACTTGGGTCATTCAATTGTGTTTCTCCCAAAGTCCAGACCTTTTCGAAGCGCCAAACTGCTATTTCAATAGAGCCTTTGTCTTAGCATTAACAATCAATTCCCATTTCAAAGCTTGTGTGGTTTTTACAGCTTGTGTTTTCAAACCAACTCATCTCAGAAGCCTGTTTTCTGTTTGCAGCCTGTGTCTCCAAGGCTTTAGATATTTAAACCCAGTATATCATGTATTAATAAATATCAGAATTCTGTTCATATTATGGTGTATCTCTTGAAATATGGCTTATTCCGTCACAAGTTCAGGGGATTAAGAAATACACCGTGAATTGCAAATCTCCAGAACTTGCTGCACAAACAGTATCTTGCCCTTAGCCTCTCCACTATTTTTAAGGACTTGTTGGATTTACACATTAAACTCGCTGCAGTAAGGTAAGTGTGGGTGTTATGAGCGTAAGTTCCCTTTTAACATAATTGCTAATGCAATGCCAATCAACCTCTTTGGCCTAGAAATGAAACAATTGAAACTGTGGAGTCTTATTCCTTCAGGTAGTGAATTATTCTTAGAGATATTTAAAAAATTCTAATTTTAAATGTATTTCTTACTTCCTCTCTCTTTTTTCTCACTCTTTTAATCCAATCTTTCTTTCATTCTCTTTATTTATCTTTCTGTACCTGATTTGACTCTAATTCACCCTAATTCCTTCTCTGTCATTCCTCTGTTTCTTTCCCAATCCTTAAATGTCATTGGTTAAGGAGATATGCTGTGGGTCCCATCGTTCACTAAGGTCCCAGATGCACTGTTCCCCTTACTGCGGCATTATCAGCTCACACTTCCATCAGGTTACGGCCCAAAACATTTTTGAGCTAAAGGGTGCAGGATAAATTCTAACTAACGGCATAAGCTGCAAGGTACCCTATTCCAGCAAGATCCAGCCCTTTGTGTTTAGAGTCAATGGCACCCACATTGGAAAGTTCTCTACAGGTCAGCCATGTCATCATTCATCTGCTTTCACTTTCTCTGTCCTTTTTTTTAACTCTCTTTGACCCTATTTTCTTTCTCTCACTCCATTCTTGTTCCAGTCTCTCATTGTTTTCTTTTTTACCCTCTCTCTGTCCCTACTCTCTGTCAAATCTTTTTCTCAATGGTGGTAATTTTGACTTGGGGGGGTTAGTGTAAACCAGGCAATGCCCATTATACACCTGTCCTGGATCATGCCGGTCCAGCCACGCCTCAAATTCAAAATTCTCATTCTTGTGTTCAAATCCCTCCCTATCTCCCCTATGTGTAACCTCCTCCAGCCCTACAACCCTCCGTTACTCCAGTTCAGGCCTCTTGTGCATTCCCAATTTCCTTCGCCCCACTATTGGCGGATGTGCCTTCAGCTGTAGGGGCCCCAAGCTCTGGAATTCTCTCCCTAAACCTATCCCCCTCTCCACCTCTTTTCTTTTAAGCTGCTCCTTAAAATTGGTGGTAGCGCAAAATGGGTGACAGCGAGTCAGCAGACCGTTTTACACCCCGCCCGATTTTGTTTATCATTGGCTTCAATAGAATAAGAAATCGAGTGGGTGTATAACAGGCTGCTGACTCATTATGACCCATGTTGCTCTACTGCCAAAGACCACTGTAGGGGTTCGCAAAATTCCCCTATTTTCCCTGAAGATCGGGAAATATTGGTCCACATCGTGGATGAAGAATTATGTGTTTTGAATTGCCTCTGGGTTGGATCAATGTTTTTAAAGCATACTCAGAGCCACGAAAGACTGCTCTGAGATGGACAGCATGTAGACAACACCGGAATTGAGGAGTTCTGTGGAAATACTTGCACACATTAAGACAGTACATTTGATTTGAATTTGTGCCCTTGAGCTTGGTCAATCACAAGAGGTTTTAAAATGGCCACCAGAAAGCATGGCCAAAAGACAAAGCAGCTAGCAGCTTGTGGAGTATGTCTGTGAAAAAGTGAGAGGATACAGTGGCAGTCAGACCTGTCAATCAAACCAGGGAGTTTCCCTTTGTAGACAGGAAAGGTTTGTTTACACGAAACTGCAGAAGTTTATTGACTTAAGGGATTAACCCACTTGAGACTAACTGCAGAACAATCATCTCTGTTTACACAGAAATCCAAACCCATTCAAACTCCCTACACACACAATGAGGCACATTGAAACTGTGGAAAGGGCTTTTGATATGCAACAGTTTAGGTATGCATGGGTTTGAATCACCCAATTCTGAACAATAGGGAAGTTGGATTCCCTTTTGTTTTAGCCCAGGTGAACTCCGGATGTGGGCGGGAACATTTTGGCCCCAGAGTACAGACACATTAAAACCACCCCAACCACTTTGAATCAGCCAATCATGGCTTTCTTTTGTGTATTGGAACTTTTGGGCGTGAGTTTTGCACACAGACCTTTTTCAGCGCCAAACAGGAGTTGGCAGGATATAAAAGATAGCTCCTGAGAAGCTATCTCTGTCTTACTTCGCTGGACCACAGGTGAGCAGGTTTTCTGACTCCTCAGCAAGGCAACCTAGTCAGGAGTTAGGGGGGGTGGTGATTTAGGGGAAATTGCTAAGATTGTTTAATCAACATTTTAGACATTTATCCCTCGTTTTTGCCGTCTGCCTTCCCCTGTTAAGCAATTTACTGTAATTACTGTGTTCGTGTGGTATAGTTTAAATTTGATTACAGTTTCTTTAGTTTAATAAAGTTTGACTTTCTCACACCCAGACCAGTTGTCCGTTTTAATATATCATTAATTAAAAGTCCTTCAGTCAGAACTGGAAGGTGGGGTAGCGATTTGAAACTGCTGTTTAATTGGTTTACAGTGTAGCAGCAAAAGGCTGCCTGATGAGTTGAATTACCGTAAACCAGGTAAAAGGTTGGAATTGGTCAGACTGCAGGCAAAGGCTGCTGACAAGGTAAATTACCATAAACCAGTTAAAAGATGCCCCCCTACAAAATGGCAACCGCGGCAGGACTGGAGGCAGTTCTTGATATGATAAGTGGTCTGGATCTGGAGAAAGCATCAGCTCTTGTTTCTCTCATTTTCAGTATGTGGGTAGCCCTGTGGATGTTAGCGGCAGCTTGTAGGCTGACCTATCATGGTATAGGTGGCTGGGTTAAGGAGGGTGAGATGAGGGTGCAGGAGGAGGTTAAAGAGGCCAGGAATCGGGAGTCCCAGCTTGAAAAATGCCAGGCGGAGGTAGAACGCCTCATATGAGAGGTGAACAAGGCCAGAGATAGTGGGATGAGGGTGCGGGAAGAGAATGCACGCCTCACACTAGAGGTCACGAAATGCCAGACATTTATGTGCAGGAAGTTACAGAGGCGAGGGACCGTGAGATGAGGCTACAGGAGGAAATCGCTCACCTCACCCAAGAAGCTAGCGAGGGCAAAAGCCATGCGAGGCATGAGATAGAGTTCCTAAAGTGCCAGTTTACTGAAGCAAAGGGTAACGAGATGAGACTGCGGGAAGAGAATGCCCGCCTCACCTCAGAAGTAACAGAGCAGGAGGAAATGGTTAGGGAGGTAAAGGCAGCTTATAAGCTGGCCTGCGACCAAAGGTTTAGTGGAGCAGATCATACCCCATGTAACAGAAAGATAGAGAGTTTGGGTATGGAGTTAAGGAGGACTAAGCTGCTTAAGCAGGGGAACAGGGAGGGAGAGTTCTGGGACCCCTGTAGAGCAGGTCCGGTAGCAGAAATCCGGGACAAGGGAGGCACACGGGATAGTTTTGGCCCCAGACCAAAGGCAGGTCCAAGTCCAAAATTCCCCATTTAAAGCCACCCGGGTAAGAGAACATGGCCTAGAAATTGGGTATAGCCCCGCTTGGGGCGTTAGACTTGGCGCTGCGCAAAGTTTTGCGCCAGGCGCAATTTAGCGGCACCTAGCGCAATATTGGGTCATAGCGCCCCTAAGGTGATCGCAGCGCTAAATCAGGCATTGCATGGTAGACTTAGGGCGCTAACATGGCGGCGCAACTCAATATCGGGGCGGCCGGGTGCAGCGCAGGTGCAGTCAATCATTGATGATCACGAGAGAGTCAGGAGCTGGCCAGCTCTTAAAGGGGTGGGTCCAGAAGGATCAGCAGTCACACTCTGCGCCCTGCAGAACTGAATTTCGGCGCTGTGTTTTGTTTGGCGCTAAAAACTTTCTGAGGATGGAGAGGGCAAGGCAAAGAGCAGAGCGCTTCACGGATGATGCATTGGTAGGTGGAATGGTGCGCCGTCGAGCGGTCCTGTACGCGGACAATGGCAGGAGGCCTAGTCAGCAGGATTACCGCAGAGCATGGAGTGCCATCACTCAGAGGGTGAACTCCAGCAGCCTGGTGGTCAGGACTCCATTGCAGTGCCGCAAGAAATTCAACGACCTCACTCAGGTCGTCAGGGTGAGTGATGTTTTTGCAGTCCTCTTCATGCCTTCATCTGCACCTGACTTTATGGCCAATGTGTGCGCCATGCCCCAGTGGCCATCTGTCAGCACGCACCCATGGCCCTTTCTGGGAACACACTTGCACATACAGCTGACGCCATGATGTCAGGGCTATTCCACCAAGGGGGGCATGACATGACAGATGAGGCCATGATGTCAGGGCTATTCCACCAAGGGGGGCATGACATGACAGATGAGGCCATGATGTCTCATCATTTCCTGTCCTTTCTCCTGCAGTCCAAGCTGGCAAGGAACCGATGAGAACAGCTCCGGACCGGTGGAGGACCTCCAAACCTCCAGAACCTGACGGACCTGGAGGAGCGAGTGCACCAGATTGTTGGCGGCCACCTGACTGGTCCTGTCACCACTGGAGCAGCCGACCCCATTGTGCACGGCGATGGTAAGGTTATGACCTTTTTGATCTGTGTCCTTCCACTTGTGACCCCCCACCAGCATGCTTTTTCACTGTGGACCCATGTCATAGCATTGCACCGATCTTGCATCCCTTGCTGCCACCCTCTCCTCTCGCTAAAGCCACTCTTCAACCTCCCTGCTTTCAGATGCTGCATCACCAGATCGGGAGCCGGGCCCTCAAGCTGCCAGTCCCACTGAGTCCGGAGGCGACCAGCTGGAGGAAGCCGGACCTTCCGTGCCAGCCTCAGGGGAGGCAAGCCAGCTGCAGAGTGGGGATAGTTCTTCCCTGGAGGGGAGCGGGGGTTGCCTCTGATGAGGAACCAGCTCCAGGAACCAGCGGGCTGCACCAACACAGGGGGGGAAGGGAAGCTCAGGGGCCACCTCCCCGGAGGCCGAGTCAGGCCAACATGACTGCTGCACAGAGTGCAGAGGAGGTTCGGTCCCTAGCTGAAATGAGCGCCCAGGCTCGGCTCAGGCACAATGAGCTGATCGCTGCAGTGGCAAGGCTGCCTGAAGCCATTGACACACTGGCAGGGAGTCTCAAGGACTTCGGTGCAGCACAGGAAACGAGTGCGCAGGCCTTCTCCGATGCACAGGAAAGGACTGTCCAGGGCTTCACCGATGCACAGGAAAGGAGTGTCCAGGGCTTCTCCAAAGCACTGGAAAGGACTGTCCAGGACTTCACCGAAGCACTGGGAAGGACTTTCCAGGGCTTCATCGAAGCACTGGCACCTGCCACGCAGTCACTCGCGGGCCTCATGCAGGCGCAGATAGAGGCCACGCGAGCACTGACTGCTGCCACCATTGAAGGATCAGATAAGATTACCCGGGGCCCTTGCAGCACCACAGCAGGTCATCAATCTGTGGGCCAGCCGATTGGGGCGCATGCTGCGCTGCTGCCCCGTCAGAGTGCCAGTGTGTCGCATGCCCACAGAGCAGGTGTCCGCTCTCAGGATGTCAGCATTCCTGATGCCACCACTGGCACGTCTCCACTGCAGCTGCCACCACCTGGAGGGCAAACTGCATCCACCCATGAGCAGTTGGAGCAGTCAGCACCTGGGCCCTCCAAGCCCAGAGGTCATCCAGCCTGTCCCTCAGGGGCTTCTGTGCTTTTGGCCACTCAGCAGGCCTCCCCCAGTCTTGATGCAGCCACTGGGGTCCAATTAAGGAGGAGCTGCAGGGAGGGAAGGGGGCATTCCAGAAAGAGAAGTCGAAGCCCATCAAGGGGTCAAAAGTAGAGGGAGCTTCGGAGATGGCGAGGTTGAACATTTCAAGGCCCTCTACAGCTCTTGTGAATGATGGGGATGTGTTGGTTACTGTCGCGGGTTTGGCAGACATTAAAGTTGTATTTCCTTGCTGATGTGTTAAATCCTTAGTTATGTGTTTTGCCGTTACTTTTGTGTTAAATCCTTAGTTATGTGTTAAGCCGTTACTTAAGTGTAATTTCGTTAGTTTTGCTTTCTGCTGCAATTGCTTTATGAAATTGGAAGGCTCCACTTTTTTGAAAATAAAGAATTTTTTTTATTTACACTGGACATCTAAACTATTTATACTTAATCTGCCCTTCATAGGCTTTGGGTGAACCGGACGGTCCTCTCCCAAACACACCAAGCAATCCGTCAGTGGGGCCTAGAAACGAGTTGTTATGAGCCTCTGACGAACGGCCCTTCCAGTTTCGGGAACCCTCCTGTCTTCCTCCTCCTCCTCCTCCTCCTCCTCCTCCGCCTCCTCCTCCTCCGCCGCCTCCTCCTCCGCCTCCTCCTCCTCCTCCTCCTCCTCCTCTGCTGGTCCTTCAAGCTCAGCTGGCATTGGCTGGGTGCGTTGGGTGGCGAGGTTGTGGAGCATGCAGCAGACAATGACGATGTGTGCGACTCGCTCCGGCGAGTACTGCAGGGCACCCCCCGAATGGTCGAGACATCGGAACTGTTGCTTCAGCACGCCGATTGTGTGCTCCACAGTGTTCCGCGTCGCCTGATGGCTGGAGTTGTAGTTCTCCTCTGCCTGGGTGCTGGGCGAACGTAGCGGGGTCATAAGCCATGGGCACAGAGGATAGCCCTTGTCTCCGAGAAGCCAGCCTCGTGGGTGAGCCAGGGCCTCGAAAAGGTCTGCCACTGTGGTCTGACGCAGGATGAAAGCGTCGTGGCTGCTGCCAGGGAATTGTGTGTTGACCGCGAGGATCAGCAGCCTGTGGTCACACACCAGCTGTACATTAAGGGAGTGGAACCCCTTGCAGTTGCGGTAATCCTCGGGATTGTTCACAGGCGCCCGCAAAGCCACGTGCATACAGTCAATGGCGCCCTGCACCATGGGGAAGCCAGCTATTGCCGCGAAGCCTTCTGCGCGCTCCTGCTGCTTCTCCAGTGTCAAAGGGAATGAAATAAATTGCCGCCTCCTGTTATATAGGGCATCTGTAACTTGGCGGATGCAGCAATGCACCACAAACTGGGAAATGTCCCCAGTCGCGGCCTGAAAGGAGCCGCTGGCAAAGAAATAGAGGGCTACAGTAACCTTTACAGGCACCGACAGAGATGTCCTGCACCGCATGTGCGGCAGAAGATCATCCTGAAGCAGCTGGCACAGCTCAGTCACCACCTCCTTATGGAATCGCAGCCTTCTGACACACTGCTCCTCCGACATGTTGTGGTAGGAGAACTGCTGTCTGAAAACCCTCACTGCGTAAGCTCTGGAGTGGCGATGTCTTGGCCCTCCTCCGTCTGGCCACTCCTGGCCCTCTCTCCCTCCGTCTCTGTGCCCTCTCAAGATGTTCTAGCAGCAGGATGTTCCCTTCCAGAGCAGCCCCCATAATAAGAGTGATCGAGGTAAAGGTTGTAAGCTCTTACCAGCAACTAGGTAATGTTCACAGGGCTAAAGGTCCTCTGGCACCGCTGGTTGAATGGCAATAAGACTCTAGCACTGCAGCTGCTCAACTGTATCAAACCAGCCAACAAGTTGCGTTCACAAAAGGGCTGACATTTTCAGAACAGTGGTGTCCCCTTTAAACAGCGTCCCCCTACTCCGAGAGTGCCTGGGGAACGTTCCAGTGAGCTGTCACTATTAGCGCCAGGCGCAACAGAGGCGGGCGCCACCCAATTTCCGGTCCGGGGCGCTAAAAAGGCGTTGTACCATGGAATGATGTCATGATCAGCCAGCGCCCGCGAGCACGCGCTAAGATTTTGCACTGGCGCTAAATGCATGGTCAATATGAGGCGAGGCACTAGTTTCCCTGTGACCGCACAGAAATTGGCTATCGCCCCACTTTTCAGCCTCTTTAGGCGATAATCGGTGGTGCTAACAACCCAATTTCTCCCCCCATGAGTTTGCTGACCAGACAAGTTCAAGTTCACAGCCTGTAAAGACAGGCACTGTGGCTTGTTTCCAGGGAAAAGTTGTCCAGTCCACAAATTGGGACACTTCCCTGCCCCAGTGGGACCCTAGTTTTGCCCAAAGTTCAAATTTAAACAAGTTATGTGGCTCAAAAACAAAGAAACAGCATCCTGAGATTAGAAATCTGCAGGCTGCTGCCAATCCATTCACAAAGATTGCCTGCGCATGCGCAGTCGCTGGTCTGGAGACAGGAATTTCCCAGTCTTTTAAACAAGAGGTCCGCGCAGGCGCAGTCGCGCGCCTGAGGGGAGAGGTTTCTCAAGACCAGGTTCGCGCAGGTGCAGTTGCGCGCCTAAGGGGAGAGGTTTCCCAGCATCAGGTTCGCACAAGCGTGGTTCCCCAGCCCGCACCCCAAGCAGCTCTTCCTCAGTTTTCCCGTGCAGGCGCGGTCACGCGCCTGAGAGGAGAGGTTTCTCACCAGGTTCGCGCAGTCGCGGACTCGGAACCCCGAGCAGCTCTTGCTCACAGTGAGGCTGAGCGCGCAGGCATAGTCGGCCGTTTAAAGGTCCCCGCTTCCCGATCCATACACGCAGGTGCAGTAGCCTGCTTGGAAGACCCAGCGGTTCTTCCTATCTTTTACAAAAAAATCGAACGCGCAGGTGCGGTTGCCTGTGCTACTATAGCAGTTCCCCAGCCCTTTAAAGAAATTGTTCGCACAGGCGCAGTTGCCTGCAGGACCCCAGCGGCTCTTTCTAAGTTTTCTCACGCAGGCACAATCACCTGTTTGAAGCCAGAGGCTTCACAGCCTCTGCCGCATGGCTCCGAGGAGGAGGTTTGCGCAGGCGCAGTTGCCGGCGGGACCACAGCGGCTCTTTTTCAGGAGGTTTGCGCAGGCACAGTCACCCGTTTAAAGGGGCCAGCTTCCCAGCCCGCTTCTAGAGTGGTCCCCCCCCCATGATGTGGCACCATGGGGAGGCAGGGATAGCAATTCCTCTTGCAGGGGAGCTGGTAACAGGTTTTGGACATGGGGAGGAAAATTTCCAGCCACCAGCAGTGGGTGGTGAGGGAGTACCTGCCCCCAGTACAGGAGTGGGTAGGGAAAAGGAGACAAACCCGGAGTACCGGCAGGCTGCCAGGTATCTTATACAGTGCAGGCTGTTGGCACCAGGGGGAGAAGGTTCCCAGCCAGCTAGGGCTGCAACCCAGGCACAGGGTCCGTCAGCCAAGGCTTCCCTCACAGAGACGCCCCTCAGAAAGTCTCAGCGGGTCCGCAAGCCCAAGAAAAGATGGTCACCAGAGTACCTGCCACAAAGGGCAATCTCCTGAACCAGGGAGAAGCCAAAGAACAGAGGTCCCAAATCAACAGCCATAAGCTGTGAGGAACCAGAAGCAGGAGGCAGTCCAGCTTTGCTGCAGCCAGCAGTAATCTGCGACAGTGCCAGAGATTAGCCTGGCCATCCGGAGATGGGCGGCATTTGTATTATAGCTATGTGTGTATTTAGCCTGCTTTAAGGTGTAAATTGTAAGTTTAGAATTAACTGTTGTAGTTTAAGTTTAAGTTTACAAGTGTGCCAAATGTTTGTATTTTGGTCCGAGGTCGAGGGACCTGACCATGTCTCCACCTAAAGCAGCAGGTCAGTGAGACCTGGCTGCATGTCCTTTTAAGTTATTTTGCAGGAGAGTGGAAGAAGAAGCAGCCCTGTTCGCCCAGCCCGAGCTGGGCATCGAAGAAAGATATGGATACAGAATGTTGGGGATCACCTCGCCACTGGACAAATCCAGAGGGAAACCCCGCAGCGACCTTCGGGAGAAACCGGACAGGGTCCGGAGGAACTTGCCTACTCCTCCTACATGGAAGAGATGGCCCCAGCTGGGTGGGGCACGGCCCCCAACCCAGCACTATCCTGACCAAAGTTCACTTGTGGGAGACCTTGCTGTTGAGGAGTCATGGTGGGGAAGCGCAGGCGCCTTGTCAGGTAGGGACGCGTTCCCAGGGAGTGGGTGGTGACGGCCCGGGAAAGATTGTAAAAGGGGAGGGGGAGACCCAAGAGTCGCGTGGGTGCGTTCGGGGAAGGGAGGAACTCACCCGGGGTGATACGGGCAAAGTTAGAGTGTAAGCGTGGCTAGGGAGGATGAGTGGGTGGCCGGATCTGGGATCCAAGTTTGAGTGTGGGGCCAGGGAGAGCTGCCACAAAGGCACCCATCATTTTCTGCAGCCAGTCGAGGGAAGACGGGAGGGGGAGGGACTGGGAGTCGCGATCCCATACTCCCCGGTCTCGGTCTGTGCCAAGGTAAATTTAAACATGAGGGGTACCCCGCCACCACAAAGGGACAAGGGAATGGCTCGGGGCTGGTGGAGCAGGCTGGTCTGTAAATCCATTCTGTCTGTTTTAAAGTTTAAGACAATCAAAGGGGGGTGGAAGGAACATTTACTGCTCGAGTGGGAGGAGCAATACCCACTCGAACTTCGTGACCCATCATTGGCACGTGATGGTCGGGGTTTGTTTAAGCATGTTGTTCACGTTTTTTTGTATTTTGTGTTAAAGCCCCAAGTTGAGCAGAGGCATAGGATCCTCTCTGTGCTTGGGATCATTTTGTGACAACTCCAAGTTGAGCAGAGGCATAGGACCCTCTCCGTGCATGGGATCATTTTGATTACATTGTTTAACTAAGATTGCAACATTTTGTAATAAGTTGTAACATAACAAGTGATTGTAAATTTTGATGCATTGTATAATGTAACAAGTGATGCGGGGGTATGAGTCCCCATATTGTAAATTGATGTATCTGTAAGATGCCTACCGTACCACGGTTTTTTCTCGAATTTGAGGCGAATGGACGGGATGGGGATCAGTGGTAGGTAGCTGTTAGGTAAATACAGGGGATGGTTGTTTGTTCGGGGGTCAGGAAATTTTGCTCACTCCTTCGAGTGGATAATTCAATCAAGTTGGGAGTATCAAAAGGGGGGAATGTAGGGGTACACAAAATTCACCTATTTTCCCTGAAGATCGGGAAATATTGGTCCACATCGTGGATGAAGAATTATGTGTTTTGAATTGCCTCTGGGTTGGATCAATGTATTTAAAGCATACTCAGAGCCACGAAAGACTGCTCTGAGATGGACAGCACGTGGACAATACCAGAATTGAGGCGTTCTGTGGAAATATTCACACACATTAAGACATTACATTTGATTTGAATTTGTGCCCTTGAGCCTGGTCAATCACAAAAGGTTTTAAAATGGCCGTCAGAAAGCATGGCCAAAAGACAAAGCAGCTAGCAGCTCGTGGAGTATGTCTGTGAAAAAGTGGGAGGATACAGTGGCAGTCAGACCTGTCAATCAAACCAGGGAGTTTCCCTTTGTAGACAGGCAAGGTTTGTTTACACGAAACTGCAGAAGTTTATTGACTTAAGGGATTAACCCACTTGAGACTAACCGCAGAACAATCGGCTCTGTTTACACGGAAATCCAAACCCATTCAAACTCCCTACACGCACAATGAGGCACATTGAAACTGTGGAAAGGACTTTTGATATGCAACAGTTTAGGTATGGATGGGTTTGAATCACCCAATTCTGAACAATAGGGCAATTGGATTCCCTTTTGTTTTAGCCCAGGTGAACTCCGGATGTGGGCGGGACCATTTTGGCCCCAGAGTACAGACACATTAAAACCACCCCAATCACTTTGAATCAGCCAATCATGGCTTTCTTTTGTGTATTGGAACTTTTGGGAGCGAGTTTTGCACACAGACTTTTTCAGCTCCAAACAGGAGTTGGCAGGATATAAAAGCTAGCTCCTGAGAAGCTATCTCTCTCTTACTTCGCTGGACCACAGGTGAGCAGGTTTACTGACTCCTCAGCAAGGCAACCTAGTCAGGAGTTAGGGGGGGTGGTGATTTAGGGGAAATTGCTAAGATTGTTTAATCAACATTGTAAACATTTATCCCTCATTTTTGCCGTCTGCCTTCCCCTGTTAAGCAATTTACTGTAATTACTGTGTTTGTGTGGTATAGTTTAAATTTGATTACAGTTTCTTTAGTTTAATAAAGTTTGACTTTCTCACACCCAGATCAGTTCTCCGTTTTAATATATCATTAATTATAAGTCCTTCAGTCAGAACTGGAAGGTGGGGTAGCGATTCAAAACCGCTGTTTAATTGGTTTACAGTGTAGCAGCAAAAGGCTGCCTGACCAGGTGAATTACCGTAAACCAGGTAAAAGGTTGGAATTGGTCAGACTGCAGGCAAAAGCTGCTGACAAGGTAAATTACCGTAAACCAGTTATAAGATGCCCCCCTACACCACCCTCACCTCATCAGTTGCAATACCAGAGGTATCAGCCAACTCAAGGATCTGTATTCTCTCAAACCACATCGCTTTTGACACAAAGGTGGTCATTGAGCACATTCCAGAACACATTGCACCTTTAATATTATAATTGTCTTTATTTTACATCCCCAGCTAGTGGAGGGGAGGGGGGATTAACTAAACAGGCAATGTAGTTGGAGTTGGAGTTGTCAAACCTCTCACACCAAAGCGGGGGGATTCCCAGTCAAGGCAGTAGCTTTGATTGGCAGCTCTGGGAATTAATCCTCAACATACAGAGCTCAAGGAGCGGCCAGAGGTCAGCTTTGTCTTGCTCTTTCTCTGGAAAATGCAGTCTGTTGCTTGAGTCTAGATCATCGAGGGAAGTAGACAGCGCTCCCTTTCTAAGGTTACTACCAGTTACTGTGGGGATTGTGAACTGGTAAGTAGGGCCGCGGTTTCACCATCAAAGGCGGGATCATGGTGGGAGAGGTCATTGGCGGGTCCCAGTTCCACTCCCGCTCCCGGCTCCATCTCGCTCTGTGAAAAGGATTTTACATAGATAGGGCTGGTTAAGCCTGCCTTGCGAGGTTCCCGGCGAATTAATAGGAAGCGGGTATGGTGATGTAATTTGATGACTCGTCATCAGCTGGTTTCCTTAAAGGGACCATGGCCGCATTCATTTTGACAGTTCTGTCAGTGTTCTACAGCATTGAGGTGCTGCAAACACTGACAAGCAGTGCACAAAGGTGCACGGCTGCACCCAGGCTCCCGCATGACTCCCTCCATATGCTTATGGAGGGAGTCACAGCACGCAGGGAGGTTCTCTTCCCTTCCAAGGGTGGAAGAGACCTCCCTAGGACACCAACGCAGCCTGGTTGCACATTGCACAGGAGGGCAAAAGCAGGGATGTGGTCGGGAGGACTAGGCTGCAGTGGCACAAACCTTTCATTGATCTCAGTAGATCACGAAACGTTACTGCAAATCCACACCCAACCTCATCCTGCTATGCCACTCATCACATCCCCATCACTCTGCCTTTCCTACCCTACTCCTGCATATCCTTACTCACACCAATTTACCTTGCACCTCTACCCATCCCTCTCTATCCACATTATCACTTCCCCATCCCAGTAGCCACCCCTCACACTCACCCTCATCCTAGTGCAATCATACTAACAACACACAAGGGTAGGCACTTGGGTGTTTTATGCAATGTTCATGTAAATTTTCTGTTAATGTGTTGTCAAACATTGAAATCTATATTTTCAACACTTTACCTTATTGGACAGATCTCTGCTCACGTTTGGAAGTGTCTTAGTGAGTTCCAGTGAATGTTGAGACATAACTTCTCCTCCCCTCCCCCCAATTGTGATGAGTGTGAAAGGAATGGCTTGGACATTGTAGGGATGCTTTATGGTGCTGGTGTGGGGTAGTGTCAACCTGGCACATCATGTGGCAGCCAGGGTGTACAGCGTCAAGTGCAGTGAATCTGGTCATGGTGATGCCATCGCTGGCCTCCCGGGCATCAATGTTGTTGGGTGCTGATGCCCTGTGTCCTGTGCAGCATCAGGTGATTGTGGAGAAGGCTGGTATTGTTGTTGGTGATGTTGGTGTGCCTGGTGATGTTGGTATTGGAGCTGATCGTGGAGGGATTCAGAGGACCAAGGTGAGATTTTATTCTGTTGATTCTGTGAGATGTTGCTGGATTAGATGACAGCTGAAGTTGAGATGACAGAAGTGATCTGTCAATGGTGAGAGAGCTTGCTCCAAGGAGGTGACAGCGGATAGAGAGTTTACTCCAAACACTTCCAAACTGCATACAGCTCAAAAGTGTCTTCCAAGTCCTGAAGGTTCAAGCTTCAGACATTGGAAAGTGAACAGCTGTGAAATGGTAGCTTTCATACCACTTTTGCAGCTGTCACCTATTCACAGCAATGCAGAGACATAGAGAACCCGACCGACTCACCTGACGTGATCTCTGAACGATGTGAACCTTGTTAAAAAAGTGATAAAATAGAAATAGACTGGCAAAATAGTAATTAACCAGCATTTAACAAGCATTAAACTATCTTAACTGCCTCCCCCTGAAATCGCAGACCTGACACTTTGGAAACTTACATGGAGGTGGGTTCGGAGCGGGTTCCCAACCTGCTGTCAATCATTGCGATTTTGACAGTGGACCCGCCTCCGAACCCACCCTCTGAGTGCCGGCAAAATTGCGTCCTAGGTTTCCACTCGGTATGAAGGTCCAGGATACATGGTTTGTTATTTTGATGTTTTGAGGAGCGTTAAGAAATGGATACACTTAAATAAAAGACTGTATCATGTTCAATCATATATTTCATGAGAAATAAATCAGTTTGTTGGTTCATGACCAGCCTCGTCTTTTTCAATCCACTTCAGAAAGATAGGAGAAAACATGTGGTATCATCATATCCAGTAGACACAAATAGAGGTCTCATTGTTACAATCTCTGGGTTAAGGGGCTCTCCAGTTAATAGGGGACATGAGGTCTGCTTATGGAAGTGAACAGTGATGCTGAGCTTGGCAGAATATCTAGTGCACACCCAAAATTTATAACTGCACCGAAAATCAAAATTCCACTTACATCACTAATCATATTCTTTTTCCAAGCTCCCTTCAGTAGTTCATTCAAACTTCAAATATAACATGTTATTTAAATCCAGATAAAATAGAGATTTAATAAATCGTTATAAACAAATGAACATTATACGCCTTGGTATGCAATTTCAAACCCTCGCCAGGTGTACACTTTAGGAATGTCCTCTTGGGGTTATAGGAGCCTGCTCAAGAAAGTGGGCTATGACAAAATAATAATGTTAAAAAAATATTACGCGTAACAGGATAGCCATTCTGTGCAATGTAAGGAGGAGGTGAAATAAGAGCTATCATTTTGTTTCCATATTAAACAGGAGGTGGGCAGGAATTTGATGTGAAGGTTTCAGCAGGGCTGTCACTTCTGAAGTCCAATCTTTGTGGCTGTTACTTTTATAGGCATTTTGAGTACTTTAAATGTAACTAATGAGAGAGTTAAATCTAATAGTGAACCCAAGAAGCTCCAACAGTCAAGCACCAAACTCCCAACAAGAGTTCAAATTTCACCTTTGACTAACACTGCAATATTACCTTCCTTTATTTGTACATGTGTTATCAATCCTTATCCAAAGCAATAGGTTAGATCATTATGCAGGACTGGAGCACTGCAACTCAGTTAGGGTTCCCACTTTTTTGCAGTGTTAAAAACTGAACATGAGGTAGTTTAGAGTGGGGCTAGGGGAGGAGGGGGTGGGAGGGATGGGGGAGGCGGGTGCAGCATGAGCTCAAATGTTTTCTTTGCCGGTGACAAAAAAGGAAAAGAAGTGGACTTCTAGTTCAGAAAAATGACTTTTGCTCTTGGTTTACCAAAGTTTTCCAGACAACTCACTCAAAAAAACATTCCAAAATTAGACAGATAAAGGCAGCCCTACTCACAGAGTCGTGGCCAGGGCTAGAGAACTTGACAAGACAAATCCAGCAACACAGATGTGTACGTTCTGTTAGCTGCTAACAAGATTGGGATTGACAGTGACTGTGAAGAAGTTCATGAACCAGACGGTCCCACCTGCCCAACTGAAGCAGGAACATAGTGGTGAGAGGCAACAGTCCAGACCCAATAGGGAAAAAAATAGGAGAGATATGTAAATACTAAAATTTCTTTTGAAAGATGAGGCAGTTGAACGGTGACATATTTTGATGGCTTGTCTGCTGTATCATGAATCATGGTACAGTTCTTAGTGCAGTTTTAATCAGATACTCCAGCATGATTGATCTCTTTCTTGTTAAAGCTTGCAGCTGCAGTAGTCTGAAATCTCACCTATGCAGTATGTACAGAATCTCAAATCAATACTTTTGAGGAAGCATATGCAGCTGAGTGTTTTAATATTTGAATATGAATTATCAATTAAATGCCATAGTCTAGGGCCAACTTTTGACCTCCTTGCCTTCTAGTAACTTTAGCCTCCAGACGATGAAAACCTGGAGTCCACATACATAGATTGCCTCCATCCAGCTTTCCTTGGGTGCTGTAAAACACGAGCCAAACCCATGCACAAATTATTGTTTTTCATGGTTTCTCCATTCATATATAATGACACACGTCCCAAAGTTTGGGTGGTCAGTCAGGCAACACACTCCCAGGTACTCCAAGAGTTCCATTAATACTGTTATGAAGCAGGAACAGCACCCAGGGAAGACTCTCCTGATTATTTTCCTATGGCGAAGTGCATGTGGGACAAGTGAAACTTGGTACTTCAAACTTTCGCACTGCTTACTGATGTAATCTTTAGAAATCAGTGCTCCCTGTGCAGAGTTTCCAGTGCCAGGGAGCGCATTGCCGGAATTCAAATGAGGTGTTTGGCACAGCTGATTTGTGGCCAGCACAGTTTAATGTCCATTAAAATTAACTAATGGAAATAAATGAATGAAAAACCAAATCAGGTGTGTCAACTTCTGCACTGGAATTCCTGATATGTGCTCCTACTGTGCAAAGCACTGGTCCGGAATTCCTGATATGCACTTCTGTTGTGCAAAGCACCGAGATGGGAGCACTAAAAGAAATAAAAAAGACTTGCATTTACACAGTGCCTTTCATGACTTCAGGACGTCCCACAGCGCTTTACATCCAATGAAGTACAGTCACTGTTATAATGTAGGAAACACAGCAGCCAATTAGCACACAGCAAGCTCCCACAAACAGCAATATGGTAATGATATGTAATCTGTTTTTAGTGGTGTTGGTTGAGGGATAAATATTGGCCAGGACACCAGGGAGAACTCCCCTGTGTAGTGTATGTACCTTTAAGAGAGAACTACTTTTACAGCTCCTGTATACTGTAGTACCGGCAGTGACCACACCTGTATATAAGCCTTGTGCATGCCTCTGTACCCCCAGTCTTGAGACTACCCTACTCCAGTAAATACCTGTTGATTGTTAAGTTACAGCATCCGTGTGGTTATTGAAAAACATCATACTCTCAGAATCACGGATCTAACAGTGGCGACGAGTGTCGATTCGAATCTACCTGCAACTCTGCATTTCCCTTCGAGAATTCGCTCTGGGAGGGCAGTGGAAGAAAGTCGAGGCCAGAAACACAGGCGTCAACCACGAGCAACCGCCCAGTCGTTCGGCAGAGAGTGAACATCGCAGGGGAGGCTGTGGAGAGCCAGGCTTGGTTCCCCAGCCACGACGATCAGCAATAGACTGACGACAGGTACAGCGCAGACCCTTCGCGGACAGCGGCGGCTGGAGCCGACCGACGGCGGAGAGAAAGCCGAGCAGCGTCGACGGGGTAAGACAGAGGGTGAAGCGCACAGGGTGCAGCCGGGGGTTGAAAACCGAGTGGCGTCGAGGAAAAACAAAATGGAGAGAGAGAGGGTAAAGCAACAGCTGGGTTCAGGACCGAGCGGCGGAACCGGGAAAGGCGCACAAAAAAAAAACGCGCAGAGCACAGCCAGGGCTCAAGGGCTGAACAGTGTCCTCGGGGAGAAGAAGGGAGAGCGCAGGAGATGCCATTGAGCAGCGGAGAAGAAGGAAGAGCGCGGGAGACGCCATTTTTAGAAGCCGCAGCGGAGAAGAAGGGTGAGCGCGGGAAGGAAGGAAAGCGCGGGAGATGCCACTTTGTGCCAGTGGAGAAAAAGGGGAAGCGCGGGAGATGCCATTTTTGACAGTTAACTCACACCCAGGGATGCCGAAGAGTGGCAGTATCTCTACGTTCGACAATGAAGTCGAAGATTGGGCGACATATGTGGAATGTATTGAGGTGTACTGCAGGGCGAATGAAGTGCCAGATGCTAGGAAAGCACTGGTTTTGTTAAATTCCATGGGTGCAAAAACTTATGGGTTACTGTGAAACCTAATAGCCCCAGAGAAGCCTGTGAACAAGTATTTCGAAAGCATAGTAGAAATCCTACAGGACCACTTAAACCCCACACCGCTGCTGATAGCAGAACGATTTAAGTTCCATAAAAGGAACCAACACAAAGACGAAAGCAATGCTGAGTACCTAACAGAACTGCGCAAGCTATCGAAACACGGCCAGTTTGGAGCGGGACTAGCAGATACGTTAAGGGACACGTTTGTGTGTGGGCTGCAAAATGAAGGAACCCAGAAACGGCTTCTATCAGAAAAGGATCTTACGCTGGACAAGGCTTTCAGTATGGCAGTGTCACACGAAGCAGCCGCAAGGGGCGCTGCAGAGATACAACGGAGACCGCAAGAATATGGCACCAATGAAATGTCTTATGGAACAGGGAAGTGCTATCGCTGTGGCAGAACAACACATGACCAGAAGGATTGTTGGTTCAAGGACCAAGTGTGCAGACAGTGTGGAAAAGCAGGACACATAGCAAGAGTCTGCAGGTCTGGGAAGAAAACCAACAGTAAGAAATCTCCACAGGAGAAGTACAAAAAGGTACACAAGGTGATGGACAGTAGTTCAGACAAACAGAAAAGTGACACAGACTCCGGAAGCAAGGAGCTGGGTTGTCTGAAACTACATAAGGTAACCAAAATGGAGGATCACCAGACTATCTGGGTTACACTCACGATAGACGGAGTCCAAGTGAAAATGGAATTGGACACAGGATCAGCCCTAACAGTCATAAACCAAAGGGACTACAAGCGGCTATTTTCACATATACCCTTGAAAGCTACAGAGATTGTCTTGAAGACGTACACGGGGCAAAAATTCTACCCCAAAGGAAAAATAAGGGTGAAAGTGATATATAAAGGCCAGGAAATACCTAAAATGAAAATATATGTATTGTCAGATGGAGGACCACCACTGCCAGGACGTGAATGGATCTGGAAGGTACAATTAGATTGGCATTCCATACAGACACTGAAGGTTGAGATCTCGTCTGGACTTGCTCAGACCAAATGTGCAAAGAAATGTTGAGGATAAACAATTCCAGCACATCAATGAGAAGCCGACAAGGAGCTTCAATGTAGGACAACCAGTCTTGGCCCGTGACTACCGAACAGAGAAATGGCAACCCAGAACGATATGCACAAGGCAGGGGCCATTAATGTACACAGTGGATGTCGGGGAGGACATTATGAGACGCCACGTCGATCAGATCTTAGCGTCACAAGACCGAGTCAACCCCATGTCTCGAGTACCTGGGGATGAACCCGACATACTGGTAGCATCTACCTCAGAACCAATAGCAGTGGAAACCGATGAACTAACCGATGAAAAGGGGCCAGAATTGCCTCCGCACCAAGAACAAGAACCTCAGGAAAGGCGCTATCCCGAAAGGATCAGGAAGCCGCCCCAAAGACTGAATCTATAAATGGACTATTGTTGTTTAATGTGCATGTTAAAGTGTTAATTGTTATTTGAATATTAGGGGTGCTACTAATCTAAAAGGGGAGGAATTGTAGTGTATGTACCTTTAAGAGAGAACTACTTTTACAGCTCCTGTATACTGTGGTACCAGCAATGACCACACCTGTATATAAGCCTTGTGCATGCCTCTGTACCCCCAGTCTTGAGACTACCCTACTCCAGTAAATACCTGTTGATTGTTAATTTACAGCATCCGTGTGGTTATTGAAAAACATCATACTCTCAGAATCACGGATCTAACACCCTGCTCTTCTTCAAAATAGTGTCATGGGATCTTATAAATCTACCTGAGAGAGCAGATGGGGCCTTGGTCTAATGTCTCAATCGAAAGACGGCACCTTCAACAGTGCAGCACTCTCTCAGTACTGCACTGGAGTGTCAGCCTAGATTTTTGTGCTCAAGTCAGTGGACAGCACCAGGAATTTTACCCTGTGAATTTATTTTTAATCTTACAGTCGCCACTTAGCTGTCTTGCCACCAGAATTCACAGAACAAAGTAAATGTTTGCGCAGCTGCAAACAAGACAGCACAAGTTCACAAATCACTGTGATTAGTTAGCCATTACCCCCACCTGTTGGCAGGAATTTTAATCGGGAGACGGGTTGGGAATGAGGGGTTAAGAAGCAGTCGGGAAACCCAGGAGAATGGTTTTCCTGTAAGCCCTGCTGATTCTAACGGCAGGGCCTGATTAACATTTCAAAGCTCGGTTTCCCACCCGCAGCCAGCCAGATGGACAGGCTGGCTGGCTGCGGGCGGGCGGGTAGGCCTGCGACACCAGGGTGCAGAGAGGAGGGAGGGATCGGGTAAGGGCCGGGGTGGGGGGGTGGTGAGCGAGGATTAGGGCCGGAGCATTTGGGGGGGAGAGGGGAAGCAAAGCATGGATTGGGGCCAGAGCATTGGGGCGGGGGGGAAGGGAAGCATCAGGGCCAGAGGATTGTGGGGTGTGGGGGGGGTGAAACATGGGGCCGGAGGATTGTTTTGGGGGGGTGGGGGGGGAGGGAAGCATTGCCAGGGCCGGCCTGAGAATCATCAGTGGGAGGGAGAGAAGAAGGATCGGAGGCCTCGTTGGGAGGATCGGAGACCTCATGGGGGGGATTGGAGACCTCATGGGGGGATCGGAGACCTCATGGGGGGATCGGAGTCCTCATGGGAGGATCGGAGGCCTCATGGGGGGGATCGGAGACCTCATGGGGGGGAATCGGAGACCTCATGGGGGGGGATCGGAGACCTCATGGGGGGATCAGAGACCTCATGGGGGGGGTGTCGGAGACCTCATGGGGGGATCGGAGACCTCATGGGGGCGGTCGGAGTCCTCATGGGAGGATCGGAGACCTCATGGGGCGGATCGGAGACCTCATGGGGGGGAAGCGGAGACCTCATGGGGGGGATCGGAGGCCTCATGGGGGGAATCGGAGACCTCATGGGGGGATCGGAGACCTCCTGGGGGGGATCGGAGACCTCATGGGAGGATCGGAGTCCTCATGGGGGGGAATCGGAGACCTCATGGGGGGGATCGGAGGCCTCATGGGGGGGATCGGAGACCTCATGGGGGGGATCGGAGACCTCATTGGGGGGATTGGAGACCTCATGGGGGGTATCAGAGACCTCATGGGAGGATCGGCGACCTCATGGGGGGGATCGGAGGTCTCATGGGGGGGATCAGAGACCTCATGGGAGGATCGGAGTCCTCATGGGGGGGGATCGGAGACCTCGTGGGAGGATCGGAGTCCTCATGGGGGGGATTGGAGACCTCATGGGGGGATCGGAGACCTCATGGGAGGATCGGAGACCTCATGGGGGGGATCGGAGACCTCATGGGAGGATCGGAGACCTCATGGGAGGATCGGAGACCTCATGGGGGGATCGGAGACCTCATGGGAGGATCGGAGACCTCATGGGGGGATCGGAGACCTCATGGGGGGGATCGGAGACTTCATGGGGGGATCGGAGACCTCATGGGGGGATCGGAGACCTCATGGGAGGATCGGAGTCATCATGGGGGGTATCGGAGACCTCATGGGGGGATCGGAGACCTCATGGGCGGATCGGAGACCTCATGGGGGGGATCGGAGACCTCATGGGCGGATCGGAGTCATCATGGGGGGTATCGGAGACCTCATGGGGGGATCGGAGACCTCATGGGAGGATCGGAGACCTCATGGGGGGGATCGGAGACCTCATGGGGGGGATCGGAGACCTCATGGGAGGATCGGAGTCATCATGGGGGGTATCGGAGCCCTCATGGGAGGATCGGAGACCTCATGGGGGGATCGGAGTCCTCATGGGGGGGATCGGAGACCTCATGGGAGGATCAGAGACCTCATGGGAGGATCGGAGACCTCATGAGCGGGGATCGGAGGCCTTGTGGGGGGGATCGGAGTCCTCATGGGGGGGATCGGAGTCCTCATGGGGGGGATCGGAGGCCTTGTGGGGGGGTTCAGAGGCCTCGTGGGGGGTCTACAATCACAGGGGGTGCGTGAGGCAGGGACACTGGATCCAGGAGGCAAGTGTAAAGGCATTTACCTCCTGGATCCAGCAGTCCTCGCCTTACTTTAGCTGGCGGGTTTTCCAAGGCCTGAGAAACCCGACCAGCTAAAGTTAAATTTGAAATGAAAGTTAAACCTGAGGCACGCCAGCCTCGCTGTAATATTTAAATGGACGAACCGCCTCCTGGGAGCAGGTTGGCTCCCCACCTCCCCACCCCGTCCTGCCTCTGTTAAAATCGGAAGTGGGCGGGTTGGAGGCGGGCTGGGGTTGGGATTGAGTTTTTTATAACACTTTAACCTCCCACCTGACCCCAACCCAAACATTTTTGGGGTGTTAAAATTCACCCCCGTTGTTTCTCTTCTAATTAACTTTTTGGTTTTTAGCTAGGACTTGTCAGAGGCTGTAAAACTCTTAACTCAGTTGCCTCTTCCAATTTTCGACAGTATTCTTAAGAGAGACAGAGGGGCCAGTCTTCCTTTGCTCCAGCTGACATTAACAGTGAGGTAATGGACTCAAATTAGGATCGGTACCTATAACATAGAAACCTAGAAATATAGAAGATAGGAGCAGGAGTAGGCCATTCGGCCCCTTAAGCCTGTTCTGCCATTTAATGCGATCATGGCTGATCATCCAAATTCAGTACCCTGTCCCTGCTTTCTCCGTATATCCCTTGATCCCTTTAGCCTTAAGAAATATATCCAACTCCTTCTTGAATATATTTAATGAATTGGCCTCAACTGCCTTCTGTGGTAGAGAATTCCACAGGTTCACCACTCTCTGGGTGAAGAAATTCCTCCTCATCTCTGTACTAAATGTCTTACCCCTTATCCTTAGACTGTTTCCCCTAGTTCTGGATTCCCCCGCCATCGGGAACATCCTTCCTACATCTAGTCTGTCTAGTCCTGTTAGAATTTTATAAGTTTCAATGAGATCCCCTCTCATTCTTCTAAACTCTAGCGAATATAAGCCCAATCGACCCAATCACTCCTCGTACGTCATTCCTGCCATCCCAGGTATCAGTCTGGTGAATCTTCGCTGCACTCCCCCCATGGCAAGAACATCCTTCCTCAGATAAGGCGACCAAAACTGCACACAATACTCAAGGTGTGGTCTCACCAAGACCCTGTACAATTGCAGCAAGACATCCTTGTTCCTGTACTCGAATCCTCTCGCTACGAAGGCCAACATACCATTTGCCTTCTTATCCGCCTGCTGCACCTGTATGCTTACCTTCAGCGACTGGTGCACAAGGACACCCAGGTCTCGTTGCACTTCCCCTTTTCCCAATTTATTGCCATTCAGATAATAATCTGCCTTCCTGTTTTTGCCACCGAAGTGGATAACCTCGCATTTATCCACATTATACTGCATCTGCCATGCTTCTGCCCAATCACTCAACCTGTCCAAATCATCCTGGAGTTTCTCGGCATCCTCCTCACAGCACACACAACCACCCAGCTTTGTGTCATCTGCAAACTTGGAGATATTACATCTAGTTCCCTCGTCTAGATCATTAATATATATTGTGAATAGCTGGGGTACTAGCACCGATCCCTGCAGTACCCCACTAGTCGCTGCCTGCCACTCGGAAAAAGACCCGTTTATTCCAAATCTTTGCTTCCTGTCTGCCAACCAGCTCTCTATCCAAGTCAATACCTTACCCCCAATCCCATGTGCTTTAACTTTACATGCTAATCTCTTATGCGGGACCTTATCAAAAGCCTTCTGAAAGTCCAAATACACCACATCCACTGGTTCTCCCTTATCTATTCTACCAGTTACATCCTCAAAAAATTCCAGTAGATTAGTCAAGCACGATTTACCTTTTGTAAATCCATGTTGACTTTGTCCGATCCTGTCACTGTTTTCCAAGTGCTCTGCTATTACATCTTTTATAATGGACTCTAGCATTTTCCCCACTACTGATGTCAGGCTTACATAATTCCCCATTTTTTCTCTAACGCCCCGTTAACCCCAACCAAGCGGCCGGGCACCATTATAACATAGGCCTATAACAGGGCGCCCAGAGCACCTGCCTGTTCCAGGCAGGAGGACCTTTGTGTTATGCAAATTGGGATCCTGGTACCCCAATTGGCTTTTTAGGCCAGAACTGGTTGGATCATGCCTTGTGAGGCTCCGAGCAATACCACAGGCAATGGAGCCGAAGAGGTTCAGCGGAGGCAAAGTTTGGAATAATTTTCCGCAATCACCAACCCCTTTCCCACACTTGCCAAGCTGTCAGCCGGGGCAGCCTCAATCTGGCAAGCTGCATCTACATCGGGGGGCATCTGGTTCAGCAGCTCGCCATCCCGGTGTAAATGAGGCCGGGGCCAGGAAATCGTGGCCGGTACCCTGCGCCAGTTGGTTGCCCCAACGATCCAAATCGACCCCAGAGAGAGATATGGTTTGAAGCGTAGCATGTGGCCTGAAGGTGGACTCAGTAATCACTGCAAATAATGCAAAAACGCTGGTGGAGGCTGCATGCTGCTTTATTCGCCTTATGTCATTTTGAGGGTAAAAATCGGTCTTTGGCGGTGCTGCAAAATGGCCGATAGCGAATTGGCGGCTCAATTTTCGTAACCGTTGACGTCAACGGAGAAACGGGCTGCTGATTCGCTATTGCCAGTTTCATGCGATCAATTTCACCCCTGTTATTTCTAAACCTGCTGGCGGTGGCGGTTTCTTTTGCTTATGTGTTGGGACACATGTCTGGCCATCCTGTGGGAGTAGCCAAAGTGATTAATAAGAGTCTCATGATTATTAAAGATTAGAGCAACTGCGGGAAAAAAAATGACCAGAATCATTCTAAATGTACATTTGTGGCTAATAATTCTAATGCACAAGAACTTTTATATTTGAATATATTAATCCGATTTTATGTCTGCTATTAGCCGCATTTTATAGCTTCTAATAAAATGGACTCGATGGGTTGTATGATGTAGAGAAGTAAAGATTTTTTTTAAACTGTCACGCAGTACATTTTAAATTACAAATAAAGTGATTATGTACACTGATCTGAGGCTTGGTATTTACATTTGTACATAATTAGCACCATCTCCCCGGCTCATAATTAGAACCGCCTCTCTTGAGAAATAAAGTAATTGCTCATTTTGAAGACTTGACACTTTTTAGATTGAGGAGTGATTAATATATTTATATTACGAAGCTTGTTCTAATCAGTCATGTTATCAAACTAATTCCCCATAATTTGTTGTGAATCAACAGTCGCATGGTTCAGTTTAATGTGTTGCAAGCAGTTCAAAGTTGAGGTGCCGAGCAAGAACCAACAGTACACATTTAAACCAGCTCAGCAGCCTGAGCGTACAGCTGTGATTTACCTGTAAAATTCAGTCGCTATATCAAAAGGTGCTGCAAGAGATTTTGCCAATTTTATGGAGATTGATGCAAACGACAATTTTTTTTATATTCATAAGCCGTAGATTGGCTATTAAATAAAAAAAAGTGCTGTATCAATTAGTGTTTCAGGTTATATTTGGGTTTACTTAAATCACGGGTGTCTGCAAAATTGCTGAGCTGCAGGGAACGTTCCATTTGCAGATTGTTTGTGTTCTCAGCTTTTTAAAAAAAAAAAGGCATTTGTATCAGCAGGTAAAGAACTGTAGAAAAGGACAGTCATTTATTTTCCTTGAGCAAACTTAGATTACTAGAAACTGTGCAGATTGCAGCTCCTGCCTGGAACAGTTGTCCCTCGCTTCACTGATGACTGCTAATGTGGCAGAGCTCCCTTTCATGGGGGCTCTCTCTTCCAGTCATTTCTTGCAAGCGCCATATGTCGGCGGTGCCATTTCTTGTCGACAATCGGGTTGAACCGCAAGTGAGTGACGCTGGGACAAATCCGTTTGATGGGCTCTCCGGGGAGTCATCCAATCCACTCCTTAACTGAGAGCTGTTCAAAAATCTGAATTCAGCGAGGACAATCTGAAACCGTCGCCCCTGACTGGCAGGAGCTGCCAGGACATCTCAGTGAAAGAGAGGGACAGCAAGGGGGGGAAACAAAGAAAGAAAGCGCACAGATGTGGGAAATAGAAAGAACAGGGAAATAGGATGAAGAAAAATAGAAAAGAAAATTGGAGAAGAAGAGAAAGAAAATGAAGGCACACACAAGACAGTCATTAAGGGAATGCATAAGGGTAATGAGTTGATTTCTTGATGTCATACTGGATGGATAGATGTATAAAGTTGGATTGGAAAGTTAGCTTTGTGGTGGCTTTTATTTCAGCATCGTGGCCAAGAGGATGTTGTGATGGTCAGTGACAGAGGGAAGGTAAGGTGTGGGGCTAATATTGAAAGGGGAATTGGGGTTGTGGTCACTGGGACCGCAGGCAGGAGATTCCATCCCAGATATCCTGGCCACAAAGGGGCTGTCAGGGATGCATCCTTCCATCTGCTTCCTCCTCTTCTGCTTCCTCCTCCTCTGTGTCTTCCTCTTCCCTCTGCGAGTGGATGCTGTAAATCTGAAATGACAGCATAAAATGCTGGAAATACTCAGCTGGTTAGGCAGCATCTCGACCTGAGACTTGAACTCTGTTTCTCTCTCCGTGGATGTTGCCTAACCTGTTGAGTATTAGCACCATTTTCTTCTTCTCAGAGGCCATGTTTTACCATCCAAGGCCTTGCAAGCATCCAGCAGCACTCCCTACACACTTAAAAAACTTTTAACATCTATTGCAGCAAGTCGCAACTTTAAAAAATCAAAAAAATCCAGTCCAAATGTTTAAATGCAAACTTACCTGAAAGACATGTGTGTCCCTTAAAAAGGTGCAGACAGCGCCTCTGTCAGTCTCTTTGCAAGCTTGGTTTCTCTGGCGTGGTTATGACCCAGCGCTGAACTCACTGCTCGGGTCGAAGTTGACCATGGTGACATTAAGTCGGCTTGCACATAACCAATCGGCCATTTTTTTTTGCAGGGCACTAATACTTACCGGCAGCACTATGGGGACATCGAAAATGGAGGACATTGCGGGACCCGCCACCAGCTGGTGAAAGAGCAGCAGCCACCACTCTTTTGCCATTTTCCAATGGTAAAGCCACCAAATTTGCAGTTTGATAATTTAGGGACAGTGGAGAGGTGGAGAGAGGTGCTGGTGAGGTAGATTTGGGTGTTGTCAGCATACATGTGGAAACTGATGCTGTGTTTTTGGATGATGTCACCAAGGGGCAGCATGTAGATGAAAAATAAGAGAGGACCAAGGATAGATCTTTGGAGGACACCAGAGGTAATGGTGCGGGTGTGGGAAGAGAAGCCGTTGCAGGTGATTTTCTGGCTATGGTTAGATGGATAAGAATGGAACCAGACGAGTGCAGGCCCACCCAGCTGGACGATGGTGGAGAAGCATTGGAGGAGGATGGAGTGGTCAACCGTGACAAAGGCTGCAGACAAGTTGAGGAGGATGAGGAGGGATAGTTTACCTTTGTGACAGTCACATAGGATGTCATTTGTAACTTTGATAAGAACCGTTACGGTACTGTGGCAAGGGCAGAAACCTGATTGGAGAGGTTCAGACATGGAGTTCCGTGAAAGACGGGCACGGATGTGGGAGGCGACAACATGATCAAGGACTTTGGCGAGGAAAGGGAGGTTGGAGATGGGGTGGTAGTTTGCAAGGACGGAAGGGTCAAGGGTTGTTTTTTTGAGGAGAATGGTGATGATGGCAGATTTCAAGGAGAGGGGGACAGTACCTGAGGAGAGAGAACTGTTAATCACATCAGCTAACATGGGGGCTAGGAAAGGAAGTTAGGTGGTCAGCGGTTTAGTGGGAATAGGGTCAAGGGAGCAGGAGGTGGGTCTCATGGACAAGACGAGCTTGGAGAGGGCATTAGGGGAGATCGAAGAGCAAATAGAGAAAGACTGAACAGATCTTAACATATGAAGTCACATGAAAACATATTGCAGGCTACCTGCTACCGTAGGCTTCAGCCTTGTGAAACAGACTTCCCGGCCGAAAAAGCCTCCAGTCTGTCAATCAGGTTGCCTGTGGGTGGGAACCTCACTTAAAGGATCACTGCAGTTAAATTCTGCAGGACATTTGAGCAACCCGTTCGTCCAGGTTTCCCATTCTCACAACAGCCACCCTGCACAGATCTCGCCCCCAGGCTAAAGTCCAGTGCATCTTGTAGATGGTACATACTGCAGCCAAGGTGCGCTGGTGGTGGAGGGAGTGAATGTTTAAGGTGGTGGATGGGGTGCTGATCAAGCGGACTACTTTGTCCTGGATGGTGTTGAATTTCTTCAGTGTTGTTGGAGCTGCACTCATCCAGGCAAGTGGAGAGTATTCCATCACACTTCTGACTTGTGTCTTGTAGATGGTGGAAAGGCTTTGGGGAGTCAGGAGGTGAGACACTCGCCGCAGAATACCTAGCCTCTGGCCTGCATGTGTGGACACTTGGTGAGTGCAAGATCAGACTTACCTATGAGTCTCTCCATGGTCCTGTAATCTGTTGACAGTCACTTAAGCAAGGTTGCTGGTACCTGTGAAATTTACCCCAAATAGAGACAGCACATTTCAAAGAGGAGAGGAAAACTGTAGCATTGAATGAATGAGACTTGTTAATAATGCTTTGGCATTGATTAACAGGTCTTTCACAATCTCTTAAAAATGTTGCAATGCACTGTTGTCTGATATCCTGTGTTTACATAAATCGTTTCCGGCTGCCTGAATTCCTGGTATATAATAGAGACAGAAGATAATTCCTTGAACTACTGTAAGATATGTCGCAGATTCACATTCACCCAGAACTGGTTAATTTATCAGGAACATTCTCCACTCCCTTTGTATGAAGCCACTCCCTCATGCTGCAGATTCGGTCCACTGACTGACATCCTTGTTGGACACAAGATGGCTAATGCTAACTGCAAGATAGAAGTTGCGATCACCAGTGACAACTGTCAAGCCCTCAGACTGAATGCCGGGCTTACCTGTTACAGGGTGTATCTCGCAATGCTTCCAAGTCTGTCATTGATCATAAATATTTTGGACTGCTAGTATGTAGATTGATGGGATGTGGAAAGAGAATAAAAGGACTGCTGCAGCAAAACACAGGAACATTTAGCTGCAAATATTTGATATACTTTATAGATCCTGGAATATATTAAATATTTCTCCTGATAATGCCTTGAAAAGTCAAGATGCCTACCCTGAGATATTGTTGCTTATGTATGCTTATATATGTATATATACACACACACACAAACACAAGTAATTACTGAATTCCCCTCCAGCTACAAGCAGCTTTGGGGGATTCACACTGCAGCCATAGTGGAGTGTGTATAACCCCTGGAGCTAAGTGATGAATGGGGAGAACAGATAATGGGGAAAAACACAACAGGGGATAAAAACATTAAAAGTGCTCAATAAGAATTTTCATTCCTTGTAATTTTTTTGTGCTGAAACACAGGTGCTGTGTGAATATTTATGGAATTACCAGACTATAAAACTGACTGCAAGGGCCCACACTTGAAGAATAGCCAAATGCACAGAGAACACTGTCACTTGTATTCCATTTCCGCTCCAATAATTAAAGGAATTTAATGAAAGATCCCAGTGACCGTGTATGAGAAAGAAAAGAAAGACTTGCATTTCTATTGCACCTTTCACGACCACCAGATGTCTCAAAGTGCTTTACAGCCAATGAAGTACTTTTGAAGTGGAGTCTCTATTATAATGTGGGAAACGTGGCAGCCAATTTGTGCACAGCAAGCTCCCACTAACAGCAATGTGATAATGACCAGGTAATCTGTTTTGATTTTGTATTGGCCAGAACACCAGGGATGACTCCCCTACTCCTCTCCAAAATAGTGCCATGGCATCTTTTACAAGAGAGCAGGCGGGGCCTCGGTTTAACATCTCATCTGAAAGACGGCACCTCCGACAGTGCAGCACTCCCTCAGCACTGCACTGGAGTGTCAGCCTAGCTTTATGTGCTCAAGTCTCTGGAGCGGAAGTTGAACCCACAACCTTCAGACTCAGAGGCGAGTAGTGCCAGCCACTGAGCCACAGCTGACACATGAGCTATAAGGGTTACACTGTTTGATCCAGGAATGCTGCATCCCTCATGCATAAGCGCGTGGGCTTTATTGCGATTTCACAAAGTATTCTTATTTGTGAAATAAGATGATACGGTCCTGTGCTACCTCAACCTTTTATGAGCTACTGAAATGCTAATAGCGCCTTAAAAAAAAAGCGTTTTTAATGATTTCATGATCGAGAACAGCCAGTGGCAATACTTGTTAAAAACAAAGGTGAGCGTCTCTCCGCACCTCCTATATTTTATTCATGATGTCCGAGGTGGGTGGAGTGGGGATTGGCAGCATTTGGCTTTCATTAATTATATTGTGATGCATTCCATCAGCATTAACTTGATTAGTAGAAACGACTTCAAGTTTCACAAATTGCTCCGACCCACCAGCAGTCATAGCAGGCATGGCAAGTTTCAAAAAAAGAAAAATGGCTTGAATTTCAAAGTCATTCAATCAACTCTTATTGCTCCAGTCTGCCGCATCACTTTACAATTCAAAGTGCAATATCCAACAATAAAGTCGCAGCTCACCCATTTAAAAATAATTTCACTTGGCAAAGATAACAGTCAATAACACAATTATTCCAGTAATTCCTTCCTTGTGGCGACGGAATAATATCACCCTTGGCAGCTGCTGCAATTCACATTTATAGAGAGAGTTTTTTTTAAGATTGCAAAGAAATGATCGGATCTCAGTGTTGCTCCTGTAGGATGCTGGTTGTGCATATTTTGCATATATAAAAAATTGTAGTCACTTGTATTGGACGTATTGGCAGTTTTCACCCTTAAATTTTTCTGACTAGCCAGCTATCCTCTAGCACAGGCTTATATATCAGTGTTATATACAAGTGAGTAATCCAACAGAATGGGAAGCTTTCTTTCCAAAAAGAGCTCCTGGCAGATGTTACCGTGTAATTACACTAAATCATTCTTCAAGCTCTCTAGGCAATGTGCCTGCTTTGTTATTGTACCTTATGCACCAACGTTGTAATATTCCAGTAATACACCGAGAACACTTTATTAAACTAGCTCTGGGCACCGCTAAGGCCAGAAACTAATCTTACTGGAAGTTCTGATATTGCACATTTATTATGTTCAGCAAATTTAAGGACTGAACAGGAAGCCAGATGTTGCCTGCTAAATGACTTTAAGTGTGCATACGTGTGGCTGTCTATGTGTGCTCCTATGTCTCTGCATCTGTGGTTCTGTGTCTATTTCTCTGTGTTTGCCTGCATGTAAAGCTGATCTTGGCAAACTAAAGCTCCAAGACATTAGAAGAGCTGACTTACATATATCTTAGGATGTATCTGTGTCTGTGTGTCCACCACCAAGTTCCCCTCCGAGTCACACACCATCCTGGCTTAATATATCGCCGTTCCTTCATCATCGCTGGGTCAAAATCCTGGAACTCCCTCCCTGACAGCACTGTGGGAGTACCTTCACCACATGGGCTGCAGCGGTTCAAGAAGGTGGCTCACCACCACCTTCTCAAGGGCAATTAGGGATGGGCAATAACTGCTGGTCTTGCCAGCAATGCCCACATCCCACGAACGAATACAAAAAAAGTGCCTGTTTCTGTAAGTGTCTCTGTACATGTTTTGTTAGCTTTGTGTCCCTGTTCCTGTTTGTTTCTTTGTATGTGTGTGTCGCTCTCTCTGTATCTGTGTGCTGCTTTTGGTATGTTAGGGGTGAAATTTGTTTTGGGCAGTACTTCAAAAGGCACGATAGTGCAGCTGCTTACACACCGGCCAATTTTATTTTCCATGACTTCAGCGCTTCCATGACAGGTTGCCGACGCACTATCGCCCATTTTGCTCGACTGCTCAGGCCAAATTTCACCCCCTCTGACTAGTAGGTGCGGTTCTGAGGGAGTGCTGCATTGTTGGAATTGCTCGCTTTCAGCTGAGACGTTAAACCGAGATCCTGTCTGCCTGCTCAGGTGAATGTGAAAGTTCCATATCCTGGCTAACACTCTTCCCTCAGCCAACACGACCAAATACCAATTATCTGGTCATTCAGTTCATTGAAGTTTGAGGAATCTTGCTGCATACAAATTTTCTGCCCAGATTGGGCAAGAAAAATAAGTGACTACATTTCCAAAGTAATTCACTGACTGTGAATCCTGAGGATGTGAAAGGTATGATTTAAATGCAAGTTCTTTCTTTCTTACTAAGGCAACCAATTGACGTGTCTCAGGAACTGCCTGTGTCTCTGTCATAGAGTCATCGAGTTATACAGCAGAGAAAGAGGCCGTTTGGCCCATCGAGTCTGCGCCGGCCATCAAGCCCTGTCTATTCTAATCGTATTTTCCAGCACTTGGTCCGTAGCCTTGTATGCTATGGTGTTTCAAGTGCTCATCTAAATGCTTCTTGAATGTTCTGCCTCTACCACCCTTTCAGGCAGTGAGTTCCAGATTCCAACCACCCTCTGGGTGAAGTTTTTCCTCAAATCCCCTTTAAACCTCCTGCCCCTTACCTTGAAACGATGTCTCCTGGTTATTGACCCCTCTACTAAGGGGAAAAGTTCATTTCTATCTACCCTATCTATGTCCCTCATAATTTTTTACACCTCATTCAGGTCCCCCCTCAGCCTTCTCTGCTCTAAGGAAAACAACCCCAGCCTGTCCAATCTCTCTTCATAGCTGAAACGCTGCAGCCCAGGTAACATCCTGGTGAACCTCCTCTGCACCCTCTCCAATGCAATCACATCCTTCCTATAGTGTGGTGACCAGAACTGCACACAGTATTCCAGCTGTGGCCTAACTAGCGTTTTGTACAACTCCATCATAACCTCCCTGCTCTTATATTCTATGCCTTGGCTAATGAAGGCAAGTATCCCATATGCCATTTTAACCAGCTTATCTACCTGTCCTGCTGCCTTCAGGGATCTATGTACATGCACACCAAGGTCCCTCTGATCCTCTGTCCTTCCTGGGGTCCTACCATTCATTGTGTATTCCCTTGTCTTGTCAGACCTCCCAAAATACATCACCTCACACTTTTCAGGGGTAAATTCCATTTGCCATATGATATAATTGGGATTACGGAGACATGGCTCCAGGGTGACCAAGGCTGGGAATTCAACATCCAGCGGTATTCAATATTCGGGAAGGACAGGCAAAAAGGAAAAGGAGGTGGGGTAGCATTGCTGGTTAAAGAGGAGATTAACACAATAGTAAGGAAGGATATTAGCTCTGATGATGTGGAATCTGTATGGATAGAGCTGAGAAATACCAAGGAACAGAAAACGTTAGTGGGAGTTGTATACAGACCCCCAAACAGTAATGCTGAGGTTGGGGATGGCATTAAACAGGAAATTAGAGATGCATGCAATAAGGGTATAGCAGTTATCATGGGTGACTTTAATCTACATATAGATTGGGCTAACCAAATTAGTAACAATACTGTGGAGGAGGAATTCCTAGAGTGTATACGGGATGGTTTCTTGGACCAATATGTCAAGGAACCAACTAGAGATCAGGTCGTCTTAGACTGGGTATTATGTAATGTGAAAGGATTGATTAGCAATCTTGTTGTGCGAGGCCCCTTGGGGAGGAGCGATCATAATATGATAGAATTCTTCATTAAGATGGAGAGTGAAGTTGTTGACTCAGAGACAAGGGTCCTGAATTTAAATAAAGGAAACGACGATGGCTTGAGGCGCGAGTTGGCTAGGATGGATTGGGGAACATTACTTAAAGGGTTGACGGTGGATAGGTAATGGCAAACATTTAAAGATCGCATGGATGAACTATAGAATTTGTTCATCCCTGTCTGGCATAAAAATAAAACAAAAAAGGTGGTGCAACCGTGGCTAACAAGGGAAATTAGGAATAGCATAAGATCCAAGGAGAGGACATATAAATTGGCCAGAAAAAGCAGCAAACCTGAGGATTAGGAGCAGTTTAGGATTCAGCAAAGGAGGACAAAAGGATTAATTAAGGGGGGAAAATAGAGTATGAGAGTAAGCTTTCAGGGAACATAAAAACTGACCGTAAAAGCTTCTATAGATATTTGAAGAGAAAAAGATTGGTGAAGTCAAGCGTAGGTCCCTTGCAGTCAGAATCAGGGTAATTTATAATGGGGAACAAAGAAATGGCTGACCAATTAAATACATACTTTGGTTCTGTCTGCACAAAGGAGGACACAAATAACCTCCCAGCGATGTTGGGGAACATATGGTCTAATGAGAGGGAGGAACTGAATGAAATCAGTATTTGTAGGGAAATGGTGCTAGGGAAATTGATGGGATTGAAGGCCAATAAATCCCCAGGGCCTGATAATCTACATCCTAGGGTACTTAAAGAAGTGGCCCTAGAAATAGTAGATGCATTGCTGGTCATCTTCCAAAATTCTACAGACTCTGGCACAGTTCCCATGGATTGGAGAGTAGCTAATGTAACCCCACTATTTAAAAAAGGTGGTAGAGGTCAAATAGGGAATTATAGACTGGTAAGCCTGACATCGGTAGTGGGGAAAATGCTAGAGTCCATTATAAAAGATGTAATAGCAGAGCACTTGGAAAACAGTGACAGGATCAGACAAAGTCAACATGGATTTACAAAAGGTGAATCGTGCTTGACTAATCTGCTGGCATATTTTGAGGATGTAACTGGTAGAATAGATAAGGGAGAACCTGTGGATGTGGTGTATTTGGACTTTCAGAAGGCTTTCGATAAGGTCCCACATAAGAGAGTAGCGTGCAAAGTTAAAGCACGTGGGATTGGGTGTAAGGTACTGACTTGGATAGAGAACTGGTTGGCAGAAAGGAAGCAAAGAGTTGGAATAAACAGGTCTTTTTCCGAGTGGCAGGCAGTGACTAATGGTGTACCATAGGGATCGGTGCTAGGACCCCAGCTATTCACAATATATATTAATGATCTAGACAAGGGAACTAGATGTAATATCTCCAAGTTTGCAGATGACACAAAGCTGGGTGGGCATGTGTGCTGTGAGGAGGATGCAGAGAAACTCCAGTATGATATGGACAGGTTGGGTGATTGGGCAGATGCATGGCAGATGCAGTATAATGTGGATAAATGCGAGGTTATCCACTTTGGTGGTAAAAACAGGGAGGCAGATTATTATCTGAACGGCAACCGATTGGGAGAAGGAGAGGTGCAATGAGACCTGGGTGTCCTTGTGCATCAGTCGCTGAAGGTAAGCATGCAGGTGCTGCAGACGGTTAAGAAGGCAAATGGTATGTTGGCCTTCATAACGAGAGGATACGAGTACAGGAGCAAGGATGTCTTGCTGCAGTTGTGCAGGGCCTTGGTGAGACCACACCTTGAGTATTGTGTGCAGTTTTGGTCGTCTTATCGGAGGAAGGATGTTCTTGCCATGGAGGGAGTGCAGCGAAGATTCACCAGACTGATACCTGGGATGCCAGGAATGACGTATGAGGAGAAATTGGGTTGATTGAGCTTATATTTGCTGGAGTTTAGAAGATTGAGAGGGGATCTCATCGAAACCTATAAAATTCTGTCAGGCCTGGACAGACTAGATGCAGGAAGGATGTTTCCGATGGCCGGGGAGTCCAGAACCAGGGGTCATAGTCTAAGGATAAGGGGTAAGCCATTTAGGACAGCGATCGTCCTGTAGCCTGAGGCTTCCCTTCTCGCTATTCGCCACTCCACCAATTTTTGTGTCATCTGCGAACTTACTGATCATACCTCCTACATTTCATATATAAATCATTAATGTACACTACAAACAGCAAGGGACCCAGCACCGATCCCTGCGGTATACCACTGGACACAGGCTTCCAGTCACAAAAACAACCTTCGACTATCACCCTCTGCCTCCTGCCACTAAGCCAATTTTGGATCTAATATGCCAAATTACCCTGGGTCCCATGGATTCTTATCTTCTTGACCAGTCTCCCATGCGGGATTTGTCAAAAGCCTTACTGAAATCTATGTAGACTACATCAACTGCACTACCCTCATCTACACACCTCGTCACCCCCTCGAAAAATTCAATCAAATTGATTAGGCATGAACTCCCCCTGACAAAGACATGCTGACTATCCTTGATTAATCCTTGCCTCTCTAAGTGGAGACTAATTCTGTCCCTCAGAATTCTTTCCAATAATGTCCCTACTACTGATGTTAGGCTCATTGGCCTGTAATTCCCTGGTTTATCCCTACTACCCTTCTTGAATAATGGTACTATGTTAGCTGTCCTCCAGTCCTCTGGCACCTCCCCTGTGGTCAGAGAGGTTCTGAAAATTTGTGTCAGAGCCCTTGCAATCTCCTCCCTTGCCTCACACAGCAGCCTGGGATACATCTCGTCTGAGCCTGGGGATTTATCCACTTTTAAGCCCGCTAAAACCATTAGTACCTCCTCCCTCTCAATGCTAATTTGTTCAAGTATATCACAATCCCCCTGCCTGATTTCCATGCCTACATCGTCCTTCTCCATAGTGAACACAGATGCAAAATATTAATTTTAAACTTTACCTACATCTTCTGGCTCTGCACACAGATTGCCATTTTGGTCCCTAATGGGCCCTACTCTTTCCCTGGTTATCCTCTTGCCCTTAATATACTTATGAAATACCTTGGGATTTTCCTTTATTTTGCCCACCAGTGTTTTTTCATGCCCCCTCTTCGCTCTCCTAATTTCTTTTTTAATTATGCCCCTGCACTTTCTATACTCCTCTAGGGCTTCCACTATTTTTAGTCCTTTGTGTCTGCCAAAAGCCTCCTTTTTTTCCTAATCCATTCTTGTATATCCCTTGACATCCAGGGTTCCCTGGGCTTGTTAGTCCCTCCCTTGACCTTTACAGGAACATGTTGGCTCTGTACTCTCTCTATTTCCTTTCTGAATGACTCCCACTGCTCTGATGTGGATTTTCCTACAAGTAGCTGATCCTAGTCCACTTTTTCCAGATCCTGCCTTATTATATTAAAATCGTCCTTCCCCCAATTTAGAACCTTTATTTCCGATCAATCTTTGTCCTTTTCCATGACTACCTTAAATCTCACCGAATTATGGTCACTGTCACCAAAATGTTCTCCTACTGACACTTCTACCACTTGCCCGGCTACATTCCCCAGAATTAAGTCCAGTACCACCCCCTCTCTTGTAGCACTTTCTACATGCTGGCTCTAAAAGCTCTCCGGGATGCACTTTAAGAATTCCGCACCCTCTAAGCCTTTCACACTCTGACTATCCCAATTAATGTTGGGGAAGTTGAAATCCCCTACTATTATTACCCTATTATTTCTACACTTCTCTGAGATTTGCCTACATATCTGTTCCTCTATCTCCCCCTGACTGTTTGGGGACCTCAATTACACTCCCAGCAAAGTGTTTGCCCCCTTTTTGTTTTTAAGTTCGACCCATATGGCCTCATTAGAGGAACCTGCTAAGATATCATCTCTCCTTACTGCAGTAATTGACTCCTTGATTTATATTGCAACACCCCCTCCTCTTTTACACCCTCCCCCTCTGTCTCGCCTGAAGATTCTATACCCTGAAATATTGAGCTGCCAGTCCTGCCCCTCCCTCAACCATGTCTCTGTGATAGCAACAATATCATACTCCCATGTGTTTATCAACACCTTCAATTCATCTGCCTTACTCGCAGGACTCCTTGCATTAAAATAAATGCCATCCAGCCTTGCCATACTCCCTTGCGCCGTTACATATTTGCTCTGCCTTCCAGACTGACTTGTTTTTTACTCTATATTTGGCTGTGCATCACCCCCTACTATAGCTCCACTCCATATCCCACCCCCCGCCAAGTTAATTTACCCCCCGCCAACAGCACTAGCAAACCTTCCTGCAAGGATGTTGGTCCCATTCAGTTCAGGTGCAACCCGTCCGACTTGTACAGGTCTCACCTTCCCCAGAAACAGACCCAGTGATCCAGGAAACTAAAGCCCGCCCTCCTGCACCAACTCTTTAGCCACGCATTCATCTGCTCTATCCTCCTATTTGTATGCTCAATAGCATGTGGCACTGGGAGTAATCCAGAGATTACCACCTCTGAGGTCCTGCTTTTTAATCTGCTACCTAGCTCCCTAAATTCTTGTTGCCGGACCTCATCCCTCTTTCTACCTATGTCGTTGGTACCAATGTGAACCACAACCTCTGACTGTTCACCCTCCCCCTTCAGAATGCCCTGCAGCCATTCAATGACATCCTTGACCCTGGCACCAGGGAGGCAACATACCATCCTGGAGTAACGTCTGCGGCCGCAGAAACGCCTGTCTGCACCCCTCATTATTGAGCCTCCTACCACTATTGCCCTTCCACTCTTAATCCTCCCCCCTTGTGCAGCTGAGGCACCCACAGTGCCGTGAACTTGGCTCTGGCTGCACGCCCCAGAAGAACCGTCACTTTCAGCATTTCCAACACAGGAAAACGGTTGTTGAGTGAGATGCACTCTGGGGCTTTCCTGACTACCTGCCTGCCCCCCTTCTTCTGACTGGTGGTACCCCATTCCCTCTCTGACTGCACTTTCTTAAGATGCGGGGTGACCACGTCTCAAAACGTGCTATCCGCGTAACTCTCAGCCTCGCAGATACACCGCAGTGCCTCCAGCTGACGCTCGAGCTACGAAAACTGGATCTCAAGTTGGCCAAACCATTGGCACTTACTGCACATGTGGTCATCCTGACTGCAAGAAGCGTCTAGGAATTCCCACATGCTGCAGGCCATGCAACGCACAAGACTAAGGGCCCCTGACATAATTTTAATGAAAAAACTCTTACCTCAAATTTAAACTCTCGGATTCTCGCTCTCCCGAACTACCTTAACTATGAACTACCTTAAAAGAAATAAACTTAAAATTGAAGAAAAAGAAAAGCACTCACCCACTACTCACCAATCAGCTTCTTTCCCTGCGCTGGCGTCACTTTCTGCACTGTGATGTCACTCTCGAATTCTGCCGCTGCTCGAATGGGCCTGAAAATCAATAACCTTTATTTTCTCCCACAGCCACTGCTCCCTCCCAGGTCCGCCACTCCCACTGCTGCCGCCGCTCTATTTACTCACAGAATCTCCCGCCCTGTTTACTCACAGAATCTCCGGCTCTGTTTACTCACAGAATCGCCCGCCCTGTTTGCTCACAGAATCTCCCGCCCAGTTTGCTCACAGAAACTCCCGCCCTGTTTAGTCACAGAATCTCCGGCTCTGTTTACTCACAGAATCTCCCGCCCTGTTTGCTCACAAAATCTCCCGCCCTGTTTACTCACAGAAACTCCCGCCCTGTTTACTCACAGAATCTCCCGCCCTGTTTGCTCACAGAATCTCCCGCCCTGTTTACTCACAGAATCTCCAGCCCTGTTCACTCACAGAATCTCGAGCCCTGTTTACTCACAGAATCTCCCACCCTGTTTACTCACAGCACCTCCCGCTCTGTTTACTCACTGAATCTCCCGCACTGTTTACTCACAGAATCTCCCGCTCTGTTTACTCACAGAATCTCCTACCCTGTTAACTCACAGAATCTTCCAGCCTGTTCATTCACAGAATCTCCCACCCTGTTTAATCACAGAGTCTCCCACTCTGTTTACTTACAGAATCTCCCACCCTGTTTACTCGCAGAATCTCCCATCCTGTTTACTAACAGAATCACCCGCTCTGTTTACTCACAGAAACTCCTGCTCTGTTTACTCACAGAATCTCCCGCCCTGTTTACTCACAGAATCTGCCGCTCTGTTTACTCACAGAATCTCCCGTCCTGTTTACTCTCAAAATCTCCCTCCCTGTTTACTCACAGAATCTCCCGTCCTGTTTACTCTCATAATCTCCCGCTCTGTTTACTCACAGAATCTCCCGCCCTGTTTACTCACAGAATCTCCCGCTCTGTTTACTCACAGAATCTCCCACCCTGTTTACTCACAGAATCTCCCGCCCTGTTTACTCACAGAATCTCCCGCTCTGTTTACTCACAGAATCTCCCGCCCTGTTTACTCACAGAATCTCCCGCTCTGTTTACTCACAGAATCTCCCGCCCTGTTTACTCACAGAATCTCCCGCCCTGTTTACTCACAGAATCTCCCACTCTGTTTACTTACAGAATCTCCCACCCTGTTTACTCACAGAATCTCCCATCCTGTTTACACACAGAATCACCCGCTCTCTTTACTCACAGAAACTCCCGCTCTGTTTACTCACAGAATCTCCCGCCCTGTTTACTCACAGAATCTGCCGCTCTGTTTACTCACAGAATCTCCCGTCCTGTTTACTCTCAAAATCTCCCTCCCTGTTTACTCACAGAATCTCCCGCTCTGTTTACTCACAGAATCTCGCGCCCTGTTTACTCACAGAATCTCCCGTCCTGTTTACTCTCAAAATCTCCCTCCCTGTTTTCTCACAGAATCTCCTGTCCTGTTTACTCTCATAATCTCCCGCTCTGTTCACTCACAAAATCTCCCGCCCTGTTTACTCACAGAATCTCCCGCTGTTTACTCACAGAATCTCCCGCCCTGTTTACTCACAGAATCTCCCGCCCTGTTTACTCACAGAATCTCCCGCCCTGTTTACTCACAGAATCTCCCGCCCTGTTTACTCACAGAATCTCCCGCTCTGTTTACTCACAGAATCTCCCGCTCTGTTTACTCACAGAATCTCCTACCCTGTTAACTCACAGAATCTTCCAGCCTGTTCATTCACAGAATCTCCCGCCCTGTTTGCTCACAGAATCTCCCACTCTGTTTACTCACAGAATCTCCAGCCCTGTTCACTCACAGAATCTCGAGCCCTGTTTACTCACAGAATCTCCCACCCTGTTTACTCACAGCACCTCCCGCTCTGTTTACTCACTGAATCTCCCGCACTGTTTACTCACAGAATCTCCCGCTCTGTTTACTCACAGAATCTCCTACCCTGTTAACTCACAGAATCTTCCAGCCTGTTCATTCACAGAATCTCCCACCCTGTTTAATCACAGAGTCTCCCACTCTGTTTACTTACAGAATCTCCCACCCTGTTTACTCGCAGAATCTCCCATCCTGTTTACTAACAGAATCACCCGCTCTGTTTACTCACAGAAACTCCTGCTCTGTTTACTCACAGAATCTCCCGCCCTGTTTACTCACAGAATCTGCCGCTCTGTTTACTCACAGAATCTCCCGTCCTGTTTACTCTCAAAATCTCCCTCCCTGTTTACTCACAGAATCTCCCGTCCTGTTTACTCTCATAATCTCCCGCTCTGTTTACTCACAGAATCTCCCGCCCTGTTTACTCACAGAATCTCCCGCTCTGTTTACTCACAGAATCTCCCACCCTGTTTACTCACAGAATCTCCCGCCCTGTTTACTCACAGAATCTCCCGCTCTGTTTACTCACAGAATCTCCCGCCCTGTTTACTCACAGAATCTCCCGCTCTGTTTACTCACAGAATCTCCCGCCCTGTTTACTCACAGAATCTCCCGCCCTGTTTACTCACAGAATCTCCCACTCTGTTTACTTACAGAATCTCCCACCCTGTTTACTCACAGAATCTCCCATCCTGTTTACACACAGAATCACCCGCTCTCTTTACTCACAGAAACTCCCGCTCTGTTTACTCACAGAATCTCCCGCCCTGTTTACTCACAGAATCTGCCGCTCTGTTTACTCACAGAATCTCCCGTCCTGTTTACTCTCAAAATCTCCCTCCCTGTTTACTCACAGAATCTCCCGCTCTGTTTACTCACAGAATCTCGCGCCCTGTTTACTCACAGAATCTCCCGTCCTGTTTACTCTCAAAATCTCCCTCCCTGTTTTCTCACAGAATCTCCTGTCCTGTTTACTCTCATAATCTCCCGCTCTGTTCACTCACAAAATCTCCCGCCCTGTTTACTCACAGAATCTCCCGCTGTTTACTCACAGAATCTCCCGCCCTGTTTACTCACAGAATCTCCCGCCCTGTTTACTCACAGAATCTCCCGCCCTGTTTACTCACAGAATCTCCCGCCCTGTTTACTCACAGAATCTCCCGCTCTGTTTACTCACAGAATCTCCCGCTCTGTTTACTCACAGAATCTCCTACCCTGTTAACTCACAGAATCTTCCAGCCTGTTCATTCACAGAATCTGCCACCCTGTTTAATCACAGAATCTCCCACTCTGTTTGCTTACAGAATCTCCCACCCTGTTTACTCACAGAATCTCCCATCCTGTTTACTCACAGAATCACCCGCTCTGTTTACTCAAAGAAACTCCCGCTCTGTTTACTCACAGAATCTGCCGCTCTGTTTACTCACAGAATCTCCCGTCCTGTTTACTCTCAAAATCTCCCTCTCTGTTTACTCACAGAAGCTCCCGCTCTGTTTACTCACAGAATCTCTCGCCCTGTTTACTCACAGAATCTCCCGTCCTGTTTACTCTCAAAATCTCCCTCCCTGTTTACTCACAGAATCTCCCGTCCTGTTTACTCTCATAATCTCCCGCCCTGTTTACTCACAGAATCTCCCGCTCTGTTTACTCACAGAATCTCCCGCCCTGTTTACTCACAGAATCTCCCGCTCTGTTTACTCACAGAATCTCCCGCCCTGTTTACTCACAGAATCTCCCGCCCTGTTTACTCACAGAATCTCCCACTCTGTTTACTTACAGAATCTCCCACCCTGTTTACTCACAGAATCTCCCATCCTGTTTACTCACAGAATCTCCCGCCCTGTTTACTCACAGAATCTCCCGCTCTGTTTACTCACAGAATCTCCCGCCCTGTTTACTCACAGAATCTCCCGCCCTGTTTACTCACAGAATCTCCCGCTCTGTTTACTCACAGAATCTCCCGCCCTGTTTACTCACAGAATCTCCCGCTCTGTTTACTCACAGAATCTCCCGCCCTGTTTACTCACAGAATCTCCCGCCCTGTTTACTCACAGAATCTCCCACTCTGTTTACTTACAGAATCTCCCACCCTGTTTACTCACAGAATCTCCCATCCTGTTTACTCACAGAATCACCCGCTCTGTTTACTCACAGAATCTCCCGCTCTGTTTACTCACAGAATCTCCCGCCCTGTTTACTCACAGAATCTGCCGCTCTGTTTACTCACAGAATCTCCCGTCCTGTTTACTCTCAAAATCTCCCTCCCTGTTTACTCACAGAATCTCCCGCTCTGTTTACTCACAGAATCTCTCGCCCTGTTTACTCACAGAATCTCCCGTCCTGTTTACTCTCAAAATCTCCCTCCCTGTTTACTCACAGAATCTCCCGTCCTGTTTACTCTCATAATCTCCCGCTCTGTTTACTCACAGAATCTCCCGCCCTGTTTACTCACAGAATCTCCCGCCCTGTTTACTCACAGAATCTCCCGCCCTGTTTACTCACAGAATCTCCCGCCCTGTTTACTCACAGAATCTCCCGCCCTGTTTACTCACAGAATCTCCCGCCCTGTTTACTCACAGAATCTCCCGCTCTGTTTACTCACAGAATCTCCCGCCCTGTTTACTCACAGAATCTCCCGCTCTGTTTACTCACAGAATCTCCCGCCCTGTTTACTCACAGAATCTCCCGCCCTGTTTACTCACAGAATCTCCCACTCTGTTTACTTACAGAATCTCCCACCCTGTTTACTCACAGAATCTCCCATCCTGTTTACTCACAGAATCACCCGCTCTGTTTACTCACAGAATCTCCCGCTCTGTTTACTCACAGAATCTCCCGCCCTGTTTACTCACAGAATCTGCCGCTCTGTTTACTCACAGAATCTCCCGTCCTGTTTACTCTCAAAATCTCCCTCCCTGTTTACTCACAGAATCTCCCGCTCTGTTTACTCACAGAATCTCTCGCCCTGTTTACTCACAGAATCTCCCGTCCTGTTTACTCTCAAAATCTCCCTCCCTGTTTACTCACAGAATCTCCCGTCCTGTTTACTCTCATAATCTCCCGCTCTGTTTACTCACAGAATCTCCCGCCCTGTTTACTCACAGAATCTCCCGCCCTGTTTACTCACAGAATCTCCCGCCCTGTTTACTCACAGAATCTCCCGCCCTGTTTACTCACAGAATCTCCCGCCCTGTTTACTCACAGAATCTCCCGCTCTGTTTACTCACAGAATCTCCCGCTCTGTTTACTCACAGAATCTCCTACCCTGTTAACTCACAGAATCTTCCAGCCTGTTCATTCACAGAATCTCCCACCCTGTTTAATCACAGAATCTCCCACTCTGTTTACTTACAGAATCTCCCACCCTGTTTACTCACAGAATCTCCCATCCTGTTTACTCACAGAATCACCCGCCCTGTTTACTCACAGAATCTCCCGCTCTGTTTACTCACAGAATCTCTCGCCCTGTTTACTCACAGAATCTCCCCTCCTGTTTACTCTCAAAATCTCCCTCCCTGTTTACTCACAGAATCTCCCGTCCTGTTTACTCTCATAATCTCCCGCTCTGTTTACTCACAGAATCTCCCGCTCTGTTTACTCACAGAATCTCCCGCCCTGTTTACTCACAGAATCTCCCGCCCTGTTTACTCACAGAATCTCCCGCTCTGTTTACTCACAGAATCTCCCGCCCTGTTTACTCACAGAATCTTCCGCCCTGTTTACTCACAGAATCTCCCGCCCTGTTTACTCACAGAATCTCCCATCCTGTTTACTCTCAAAATTGTTGTGTCCGTGTATAATAAGACACAGACTGCAGGAGAACGGTACAACAGGTGTTTACTCAACGTGGCTCACACTGGAACTGATCTGTACAGATTACTACTCAGTGCTATATACAGGTGTGGTCACTGCCGGTACTGCAGTATACATGAGCTGTAAAAGATAGTTCCCCCCTTAAAGGTATATACATTACAATTCCTCCCCTTTTAGATTAACAGTACCATAACACTCATTTAACAATTAAATATCAAACTAATTGCAATTAACACTTTTAACATGCAACATTAGCTGAAAATAATCTATTTATAAATTCAGTCTTTGGGGAGGCTTCCTGATCCTTTCTGGATAGCGCCTTTCCCGAGTGTCTTGCTCTTGGTGCGGAGGCGATTCTGGGCCCCTGTCGTCGGTTCGTTCATCAGCTTCCGATGCTACTGCTTCTGGGGTAGATGCTACCTGTACGTCGGGTTCATCACCAGGTACGTATGGGCGAGGCATGGGGTTGACTTGTACCTGTGACTCTAGGATCTGGTCAGCATGGCGTCTCACGATGCTCTCCCCAACGTCCACTGTGTACATTCGTGGGCCCTGCCGTGTGCATATCGTTCCTGGCTGCCATTTTTCTGTTCGGTAGTCGTGGGCCAAGACTGGTTGCCCTACATTGAAGCTCCTTGTTTGCTTCTCGTGGATGTGCTGGAATTGCTTACTCTCAACATCTCTTCGTACATTTGGTCTGAGCAAATCCAGGCGAGATCTTAACCTTCGGTTAAAGAACATCATGGCTGGTGCCTGGTTGGTGACTGCATGTGTCGCATTCCGGTAGGCGAACAGGAAATTGTCCACATTGTGCTGCAGCGGAATGTTGCCTTCTTAAAGGTTTGTACGAACCTCTCAGCCAATCCATTTGTGGCTGGATGATACGGGGCGGATGTGTAATGCCTTACCCCATTCTTTTTCAAGAACCTCCGGAACTCTTCGGACACAAACTGCGGTCCGTTATTGGAGCAAATCTGTTCTGGCAAGCCATTCCTGGCAAAAATGGTCCGTAGGACTGCAATAGTTTTCTCAGTGGTGGTGGAGGACAGTTTGATGACCTCAGGCCATTTCGAGTGCGCATCCACGGCTATTAAAAACATTGAGTCCATGAATGGACCAGCAAAATCAATATGCACCCGTTGCCATGGAGATGAGGGCCACTCCCATGGGTGTAGAGGGGCCTGTGGTGGTGCATTTTGGACTTTCTGGCATCCTGAGGAGCTCTTGGTCAGGTCCTCGATTTGTTTATCGATTCCCGGCCACCACACGTAAGCCCTGGCTAGGCTTTTCATTTTACCCCTCCCAAATGAACCTCATGAAGCACATTGAGCACTCTATCCCTTAACTTGGGTGGAATTACCACTCGGGATCCACACATCAAGGTCCCCTGGCACACTGACAGCTGCTCTCTCCTTGTCGAGAATGCTGGCAACAGTGAGTCGCCATGTGCTGGCCATCCCTTCACCGTCAAATCATATACCCGAGACAGTGTCGGGTCATTTCGGGTTTCCTTTTCGATACAAGCGTTAGTTACCGGTAGGTATTCAACTATAGTCGAATGGAGTATTTCGACAGGATCCACTGCTGGTGCTTCCTCCGCAGTAGGCAGTGGCAGGCGTGATAGCCCATCAGCATTTCCATGCTGTTTCGTGCCCTTATATTCAATCTCATAGTGGTGCGCCCCTAGAAAAAGTGACCATCTTTGTAGTCGTTGCGCATTCATCACCGGAACGCCCTTCTTCGGATTAAAAATGGAGACAAGAGGCTGGTGATCAGTCAGCAAGGTGAATTTCTGCCCGTGCAGATAGTGATTGAACTTTTTCACTCCCCACATTAGGCTGAGGGCCTCCCTGTCAATCTGGGCGTAGTTACGCTCGGCTGAGGTTAGTGATCGTGACGCAAAGGCTATTGGCCTCTCTGAGCCGTCCGAGAATTTGTGCGACAGCACCGCTCCAATGCCATAGGTTGACGCATCACATGCCAACCGAATTGGCAATGCTGGGTTGTAATGGGCCAATACCTCTTTCGATGTGATTAGTGTTTTGCTCTTCTGGAAAGCTCGTCTACATTCGTCACTTTACTTCCATGGCACCCCAGTTTGCAGTAGGGTGTTCAGTGGGTGTAGTATTGTAGACAAATTTGGCAAGAACTTATGGTAGTAGTTTACCAGCCCGAGGAACGACCTCAGTTGTGACACATTTTCCGGTGCTGGAGCCTTGACTACTGCCTCAATCTTCTCTGGGGACTTATGTAACCCCTCTTTATCAATAACGTGGCCACAATACGAGATTTGTTTTCTAAAAATCTCGCATTTGGGGCGGTTAGCTCGGAGCCCATATTCCTGCAATCTTAGTGAGCACCTGCTCTAGGTTGGCAAGGTGATCACTTTCATTTTCGCCCGTGACCAGGATGTCGTCCAAATAACACTGGGTCCCTGGGAGCCCTTGCAGGGCTTGTTCCATTGCCCTCTGCCAAATAGCCGGAGATGATGCTACCCCGAATACCAGCCGGTTGTATTGGCAGAGACCTTTATGGATGTTGATTGTGAGGTATTTTTTTGATGCTTCTTATAAGAACATAAGAACATCAGAAATAGGAGCAGGATTAGGCCAATCGGCCCCTCGAGCCTGCTCCGCCATTCAATAAGATCATGGCTGATCTGATCCTAACCGCCAATCTACTATCACAGAACCATCTCCTGAATCTAACAGAATTAGACACACGAAATAGGAGCAGGATCAGGCTACACGGCCCCTGGGCCCGCTCCGCTACCCACAGGGCCATGTCCGATCCGAACCTAGACTCATGTCCAAATTCCACAGAATCCACAGAATCCACAGAAATCCCACAGTGCAGATAGAGGCCATTTCGGCCCATCGAGCCTGCACCGACACATATCCCACCCGATCCCCGTAACCCCTACACCAACACATATCCCACCCTATCCCCGTAACCCCACGTATTTAATCCCCCTAACACTAAGGGTCAATTTATCATAGCCAATCAACCTAACCCGCACATCTTTGGACTGTGGGAGGAAACCGGAGCACCCGGAGAAAACCCACGCCAACACGGGGAGAATGTGCAAACTCCACACAGACAGTCACCCGAGGCCGGATTCGAACCCGGGTCTCTGGCGCTGTGAGGCAACAGTGCTAACCACTATGCCACCTGCTCACTCCCCGTAACCCTTAATTCCCTTTACTTCTAGGAAACTGTCTATTTCTGTTTTAAATTTATGTAATGATGTAGCTTCTACAGCTTTTTGGGGCAGCATATTCCATGGACCTACCACCCTCTGAGTGAAGTAGTTCCTCCTCATCTCAGTTTTGAAAGAGCAGCCCCTTATTCTAAGACTATGCCCCCTAGTTCTAGTTTCACCCATCATCGGGAACATCCTCCCCGCATCCACCCGATCCAACCCCTTCACAATCTTATATGTTTCAATACGATCGCCTCTCATTCTTCTGAACTCCAATGAGTAGAGTACCAATCCACTCAACCTCTCCTCATATGTCCATCCCCTCATCCCCGGGATTAACCGAGTGAACCTTCTTTGTACTGACTCGAGAGCAAGTATGTCTTTTCTTACGTATGGACACCAGAACTGTATGCAGTATTCCAGGTGTGGTCTCACCAATACCTTGTACAACTGAAGCAATACCTCCCTATTTTTATATTCTATCCCCCTAGCAATGAAAGCCAACATTCCATTGGCCTTCTTAATCACTTGCTGCACCTGCATACTAACCTTTTGAGTTTCGTGCACCAGGATCCCCAGATCCCTTTGTACTTCAGTACTTTCCAGTTTCTTGCCATTAAGATAATAACTTGCTCTACGATTTTTCCTGCCAAAGTGCATAACCTCACACTTTCCACTGTTGTATTCCATCTGCCAAATCGCTGCCCACTTACTTAGCCTGTCTATGTCCCCTTGCAGGTTTTTTATGTCCTCTGTAGTGGCGCTTCTTAGTTTCCAAACAGGCAGCCACTGAGCTGTGGGGCTGTTAACAACGAGTAGACGCGTGTCGAAATAAAACGTTCCCAAACGTAGCTTTGTCCTTTAAACTGTTTGCTATAACACTTCACAAACGGAATTACAAAGCAAACACGTATAAACGAACACGTTCAAAAACTATATTGCTCCAAACCTCACAACTTCTGCCTCCTTCAGCCATGTGGAGTTTAAACTATAAAATGGCTGCATACCATGTGTGGCTTAGGGACTGTACCATTGTGGCAAGAATGAAGGGGGTGTCTCGGACTATACTACTGGAGCAAGAAAATAGGGGGTTTCTTAATACAATAAGTCAATCAGGTAAATTAACTGTATTATGCTATTTAACCAATATTTTAAAGTATTTTCTTAAGCTTTTATGGCTCTTACATTCCGGCCCCTAATTGACTAGGCACATGAAGCGTATCAATTACTCAAACATTAAGAGTCATAAACTAATGAGTTCAACATATTTACAATATAAGTATCCACTTTTTTCATTCAGGAGCTTTTCACGCTGCTTCTTGTAGCAGACAGAGCTTTGTGATCGGTCTTTCCAGGGTACTGGTCTTGGTTTGCAAACAAACGCGACGAACAACGCCTCTGGAGTCTGGCATGGTCTTAATTATTTTTCCCATCAACCAAGAATTTCTAGGGGCTGAATCATCCACGATTAAGACAATGTCTCCGACATTGAAGTTCCTCTTTATTTTGGACCATTTTTGACGCTCCTGTAGCAGAGGTAAGTATTCTCTTGCCCATCTGGTCCAGAAAAGGTCTGACATATACTGAACTTGCCTCCACTTCCGACGGGCATACAGATCTTCCTTTTTGAAGACTCCCGGGGGCATGGCTGGCTGTGTTTTCAACAACAGCAGGTGGTTCGGAGTCAGGGCTTCGAGGTCATTGGGATCATCTGATGTCTTAGTTATCGGTCGGTCATTAATGATGGCTTCGACCTCGCACAGAACGGTTTGGAGTCCCTCGTCGTCGAGCGCTTGCTGCTTCAGTACAGAACTGAGTAGTTTTCTTACGGTGCGTATCTGTCTTTCCCAGACACCTCCATGGTGGGATGCAGCCGGAGGATTGAAGATCCACTTAATTCCTGTTTGCATCATGGCTTCCTGTATTTTAAGCCGATTCCAACCTTCAATAGCTTCCCGTAGTTCTCTCTCCGCTCCGACGAAATTAGTGCCATTATCAGAACGCATAATGGACACCTGACCTCTTCTACAGACAAAACGCCGCAAGGCGTTAATACAGGAATCAGTGTCAAGCGTGTGTGCCACCTCAATATGAACTGCTCTGATGGTCAAACAAGTGAAAAGCACACCATATCTCTTGACAAAGCTCCGTCCTCGCTTTACCTCGAAAGGCCCGAAATAGTCCACCCCTACGTTTGTAAATGGGGGCTTGTTTGGTAACAAACGGTCTTCAGGCAGGTCTGCCATTTTCTGCTCCCCAGCTCTAGCGTGTAACCGTCTGCAAACAATGCATTCAGAGAGTATTTTTCTTATTACAGAATTAGCTCCTGGAATCCAGTATCTTTGTCTTAGCTTCGCAAGCACGTGATTCCTCCCACTGTGTCCAATACTCTGGTGTATATGCTGAAGAATGAGAGTAGCAACCCGGAGGTCCTTAGAAAGGATAGCAGGATGCTTGGCCTCCTCTGGCATAGCAGATTTGTTTAGTCTTCCTCCCACCCTCAGTACTCCATCTTGCAGTGTAGGGTCCAGCTTGTAGATATGACTACCTTTCTTGATTGGAGTATTTCGCTGTAAAGCTTCGATTTCTTCTGGGTATCTTTGTCTTTGACTGAAGCAAACTATCTCCATCTCAGCCTTGGCCAAATCCTCCACGGTCAATGAATTCTTACCCAATGTGGTCTTGTGCTGATGCATATACTGCTGTAGAAGCATTCTTTGCTTATCGGGGTTACTTTCAGACTGACTGATAGTGGCTCGGTACTCTTTTCTCTTACCGCTCAGGTGTAGCAGCAACTCTTTCAACCTTAGAAACCATGCAACTGCTTTCCTCAACTGGTGCCATCCTGAGAAATGGTTAACAAGCTTGTTCACTGTGTCAAAGTTCTCTTTCGTAGTTATGAGATTTACTGTGACTGATCTTTTGACTTCGACGTCGTCTTCAGCAATCTGACTTGGCATATCTGGTCTTTCTGGCCATGATCTCTCTGTTTCCAGCAGATAACTTGGGCCTTGTATCCAAGTTTCACTCCTCATGAAGTTTTCAGCCTTCAATCCCCGTGAGGCTTGATCTGCTGGGTTTAATGAGGTGTTTACATACCTCCATTGAGATGGTTGTGTAGCTTCTCTAATGGATGAGATTCTGTTTGCTACGAAGGTCTTGAAGCGTATCTTCTCATTCTCTATATACTTCAGCACCATCGTGCTATCCGTCCAGAAGACAGATTCTTCTAGTGGGAGCTGTAACTCTTTCCGCATCGCCTGGTCAACTTTAACTGCAACAACCGCTGCCGTCAACTCCAGTCCCGGGATGGTGACCTGCTTCAGCGGAGCCACCCTGGATTTCCCCATGAGGAAGGCACAATGTTTCTGGCCCTGTTGATTTGTCAGCAAGAGGTAAGTAGCCGTGCCATAGCCGTCCTCACTGGCGTCCGAGAAATGATGTAGTTGAGCCGTCTTTGTAACTCCAAAACTCACGGGCTTGATGCATCTACTGACGTTGAAGCTAGAAAGTTGTTGCAAATCTGTCAACCATCTGTGCCATCTCTGAGCTTGACCTTCTGGGATATCTTCATCCCATCCTCTCTTGTCTCTACACAGCTCTCGTAGCATCAGCTTCACCGGCAGAATGAGTGGTGCCAGGAATCCAAGAGGGTCGTAGATGGAACTGACCACGGAGAGAATCCCTCGTCTTGTGGATGGTCTTTCGTTCACCATTATCCTGAAGTTGAACGTGTCTGACTCAATGCACCATTGTACACCAAGAGCTCTCTCGATAGGAAGGACATCGTGGCTCAGGTCCAGATCTTTGACTTCAGTGGCTCTTTCCTTTTCTGGGATAGAAGCTAGAACTGCTCTGCTGTTGCTTATCCACTTAGTCAGATGGAATCCTCCATTCGAACACAGAGTTCTAAGGTCTCTTGACAGTGCGATGGCATCGTCTTCTGTTGACACGGACTTCAGACAGTCATCGACATAAAAGTTTCTGAAGATTGTCTCCACAGCCTCTGATGGTGCTTTGCCTTTGCCATCTTCTGCAGTTTTTCTGAGAGCGTAGCTTGCACAGCTGGGAGATGATGTGGCTCCGAACAAGTGTACGGTCATTCTACATTCCACCATCGCTTGACTAACGTCGCCATCTGGCCACCAAAGGAAATGCAGAAGATCAGCATCTTCATCAGGGATTCTGACTTGGTAGAACATTGATTCTATGTCTGCCATCATGGCAACGAGCTCTTGTCTAAACCTAGTCAAGACGCCAATGAGGGTATTAGTAAGATCAGGACCTTGAAGCAGCTGGTCATTCAGTGAAGTTCCTCTGAATGAGGCGGCGCAGTCAAACACTACACGGATCTTTTTCTTCTTTGGGTGATACACACCGTGATGAGGAATGTACCAGACCCTTCCATCGTCTCTGTTCAACTGTTCCTCGGGCACTTTTACAGCATAGCCTTTCGCTATGATGTTTCTCATGAAGCCTTTGTAGTCTTCGTGAAAGTCGGGGTTCTTGTTCAGCTTTCTCTTTAGACTGATGGCGCGTTGCTCTGCTATGCAGCGATTGTTCGGCATCTTCGCGGTCTGTCTTCTCAGTGGCAAACCAATGTGATAGTGGCCATCAATGAACTGTGTAGACCTTGTCATCAAATCCATGAACTGATGGTCTTCTTGTGACACCTCTGTCTTTTCCTCACAGCTGCGTTCTGAAAAGTCTGCGTTGAACTGCTGTATCAACAGCTCTTCAATGCTTGCGATAGAGATGCGATTAACTGTGACATTTTGTCGTTCCTCCTTGTTCGACTTGTTGCCATCATCTCTCCTTACCGGTCCATTGACTACCCATCCAAGGGCTGTCCTGACGGCGTAGGGTCCGTCATCCTTGCTGTTTATCACCTGCCATGGCTCCATAGTTTTGTAGGCATTGGTTCCAATTAATAGGCCAATTTCTGCTTCAATGTATGGGAGACGCACCTTTTCTAGGTAAGGCCATCTATCCACATCCTTCTGCAGGGCTAAGTTCCCTATTCTAACAGGAATCTCCCTCTGTGTGAAAACATTAGGCAGGTCTATGAAGTCCTTCTCTTCAAGTCCACACACTTCTAATTCTGACAGGATATAACTTTGCATTGACTTCTCATGACCCATGGTGCGTAATAGGATTTCTGTTCTTCTGCCTCTAACGTTCAGCTGTCGCATGAGTGATTCTGTGCAGAACGTTGCTGAACTACCTGGATCCATGAAGGCGTAAGTCTCCACAAGCTTCTCGCTCCTCTTAGACTTGATCTTTACTGGTACGATGGCAAGAATACAATCACTGTCACCGGCCCCAGTGAGTCCACAAGTCTCTGGTTCTAGCGACGCCAGGGCACTTGAAACAACCTTCTCGTCGGTATTGTTTTCTTCACTCTTCTTAGAGACTTGTTCTTCTTTATGGATATGCAGCAGACTGGGATGTTTCCGAGTGCACTCTCTGCATGTTGTTCTTTGCTTACAGTTTCTACTCAGGTGCCCCTGAGAGAGACATCCAAAACATAGGCCGTTGTACTTCAGGAATTCGATTCTGTCCTTATGTGGCTGTGCTTTGATGTCACTGCAGAAATCCAATGTATGATTCTTCTGGCAGAATAAGCATGGCTTCTGAAAGGCATTAGCAGGCGTCACTGTGCTGCTCTTTTTGGGAGATGAGTTCTGGGGCCTTTCTTCCTCGGCCTGAGTGACGATAGTTGCAAAGCTGCTTCCCCTGGAACCACCTTTCCTGAGAGTCTTTGATTCAACAGGCTTGGCTTTCACTCTTCCATCGGTGGTCGGGCTGGCGTCCTGGATGTTTCCAAACAATGGGTCCCTAGCAATTTTAGCCTGTTTGTCTATGAAATTCACTAAGTCTGCAAACCTGGCTCTACTTTTCCGTCTCTCCATTATCTCAAAGGCTGCTCTTCTCCATTGTTCTCTCATCCTGTAAGGAAGCTTAGAGATGATGATTCTCATAGTCGTAGGATTGTCCATCTCTTCCATGAATTCAATATCCTCCATGGTGTTGCGACATCCTATGAGGAAAAGAACATATGCGTTCAATGCCTCTCCGTCCTCCTATCTGATCTGTGGCCACTTGGTAGCCTTTTCAATATATGCAGTGGCTATCTTCAGCTCGTTACCATAGTGCTCCTGCAGCAACTTCCTGGCTTCTATGTATCCCCGGTCCGGTCTCATGTGTTCCCAGCTTCTGACCAGGTCTTGTGGTTTACCACTGGTGTACTGTCCCAGGTAGTACAACTTATCACTGCTGCTCTCTGTTTTGGAGTCAATGGCTTGTTCAAAGGATCTGATGAAGGGCTTATACTTGAGTGGGTCGCCTTGGAACACTGGTATGTCTCTTTGAGGGAGTCGAAACAGATTCTGTTGTTTTACAAGCATCTCTGTAATTTCGTTCTGACGTTGCATCACTCGGTATAGGCTTCTCCCTGTGTCTTCAGGCCTCTGGTGGTCATCAGCAGGGTCTAGTCTAGACCGTCTGACATCTGGGGTAGCATCACATGCTCCTGTTAGTGGAGAGGCCACTCTTCCACGCTGTAACGCCAGGGGATTGCCTTCGGACTCTCTTGTAACTCTTGAAGGTGCCCTGGATCCAACTCTATGTGACAACATTGACTGGCGGTATTCGCTCCCGCCGTCCCGTGAGCCTTCATAATCTTCATACGCACTCAACCTGGCATCTGAGACCACGATAGCTGTTTTTATCTCCAGCTGTCCTTTCTTTGCCTGCACCTGGGCCTGTTGGGCCTGCAGTTGGGCCTGTTGGGCCTGCACTTGGGCCTGCAGTTGGGCCTGTTGGGCCTGTTGGGCCTGCAGTTGGGCCTCTTGGACCTGCAGTTGGGCCTCTTCCCGTTCAAGAGCTTGCTTCTCCGCTAAAGATGCTGCGCGCGCCATCAACGCCGCCCGTTCAACCTCCTCTCTCATGCGTCGCGACGAGCTTGTGGTAGAAGCGACTGACCTGCGTCCAGAAACAGAGCTACCTTCTTTTCGATTTTTGCTCGGTCTGGCGGAAGTCTCTGAAATGCTATCGTCTGGTCCGACTTCCTCTTCAACTTTATCTTTCTCTGCTGTATCAGCATCTTGACGAATCTTTAACATCCACTGTTCTGTGGCCTTGATATAGTCCTTAATGCTGGTTGATTTAAGATCAAACCAGTTGTGCTGATCAGCGTTTCCCTCTTCTTCAGACAGAAGTGCTAATACATCTTCATTGAGTACATTAAATTCTTCATGCAGCTTGGAGAAATCGTAATACATTATGTCTTCAGCTTTCTTAATATTAGCATTATCTTCCATGAGACGATCAATTATCTTCATTTTTCCAGTTATCTGAGCTAATTTAGCCTTCCTTGCACCTATGCTTCTATGTAACTTCTCTTCCATTGCCTTTGGGGGGAGCTTTATTTCCCTCTTTTGGCCAGCAATCCTTCTGGCTGGGGGAAGCTCCTGGCTCCGTAAGGCCTCAGCCATTTTACCCGAAGCTCTTATTTAGCTTCTCAATAGAATGAACAAAGCAAGTAACAGTCACTGTACCTTTGCTTTCTTATATTGTCGTCTGGCTCCGTGACCATTCATGTATACGTTCGCCGACGATTCCGTCCTTTCCTTCTTAGGGAGCAAGTTTTTGACTAATGTAGTGGCGCTTCTTAGTTTCCAAACAGGCAGCCACTGAGCTGTGGGGCTGTTAACAACGAGTAGACGCGTGTCAAAATAAAACGTTCCCAAACGTAGCTTTGTCCTTTAAACTGTTTACTATAACACTTCACAAACGGAATTACAAAGCAAACACGTATAAACGAACACGTTCAAAAACTGTATTGCTCCAAACCTCACAACTTCTGCCTCCTTCAGCCACGTGGAGTTTAAACTGTAAAATGGCTGCATACCATGTGTGGCTTAGGGACTGTACCATTGTGGCAAGAATGAAGGGGGTGTCTCGGACTATACTACTGGAGCAAGAAAATAGGGGGTTTCTTAATACAATAAGTCAATCAGGTAAATTAACTGTATTATGCTATTTAACCAATATTTTAAAGTATTTTCTTAAGCTTTTATGGCTCTTACATCCTCCTCACTCATTACTTTCCCTCCCATCTTAGTATCATCTGCAAACTTTGATATGTTACACTCGGTCCCCTCCTCCAAATCGTTAATATAGATTGTAAAGTGTTGGGGACCCAGCACTGACCCCTGCGGAACACCACTAGTTACTGATTGCCAGTCTGAGAATGAACCATTTATCCCAACTCTCTGCCTTCTGTTAGATAGCCAATCCTCTATCCATGCCAGAATATTACCCCCAATCCCGTGATTTTTCATCTTAAGCAATAATCTTCTGTGTGGCACCTTGTCAAATGCCTTTTGGAAGTCTAAATACACTACGTCCACTGGTTCCCCTTTATCCACCCTATATGTTACTTCCTCAAAGAACTCCAGCAAATTTGTCAAATATGACTTCCCCTTCATAAAACCATGCTGACTTTGTCCAATTAAATTATGATTATCCAAATGTCCTGTTACTGTCTCCTTAATAATGGACTCCAAAATTTTACCTACCACAGATGTTAGGCTAACCGGCCTATAGTTTCAAGCCTTCTGTCGACTGCCCTTTTTAAATAAGGGTGTTACATTAGCAGTTTTCCAGTCTGCCGGGACCTTTGCCGAGACCAGGGAGTTTTGGAAAATTATTACCAATGTATCCACAATCCCTACCGCCACTTCCCTCAAGACCCTAGGATGTAAGCCATCAGGTCCAGGTGATTTATCCGCCTTGAATCCCATTATTTTACCGAGTACCACTTCCTTAGTGATTTTGATCGTGTTTAGCTCCTCCTCCCCTTTAGCCCCCTGTTTGTCCAGTGTTGGGACATTCTCAGTGTCCTCTACTGTAAAGACTGATACAAAATATTCATTCAGTGTTTTTGCCATCTCCATATTTCCCACCATTAATTTCCCAGTCTCATCCTCTAAGGGACCAACATTTACTTTAGCCACCCTTTCTCTTTTTATATAACTATAAAAACTCTTACTATCTGTTTTTATATTTTTTGCTAATTTACTTTCATAATCTATCTTCCCTTTCTTAATCAATCTTTTTGTTATTTTTTGCTGTCTTTTAAAGTTTTCCCAATCCTCTATCCTCCCACTAGATTTGGCTACCTTATATGCCATTGTTTTTAGTCGAATACTATCCTTAATTTCTTTACTTAGCCACGGATGGCTGTCTTTTCTTTTACACCCTTTTCTTCTCAGTTTAATTTTTTTTTTTGGAAGTTGTAAAATAACTCCTTAAATGTACACCACTGGTCATCTTCTACCTCCATTTGCAGATACGCCTGGGCCAGATCAATCTTAGTGAAGCGTTTCCCTCCAGATAGCGAGGCGAAAATATCTTCAATCCGCGGAAGTGGATGTTGTACGGTGTGAAGGATCGGGTTCACTGTTAACTTAAATCCCCACAGATGCGAACCTTCCTTGGTTCCCCAGGCGTGCTGCTCAACGACTTTTTCATCACAGGGACGATGGGTGTAGCCCACTCGCTCCAGTCTACCTTGGACAGTACTCCTGAACGTTCCAGACTCTCCAGCTCTGCTTCGACGGCTGGGCGGATCGCATAAGGTACCGGTCTGGCCGTAAAAAATTTTGGGCTTGCGTTTTCTTCAATTTTAATCATCGCTGTCATGCCTTTTAGTGTTCCGAGTCCTTGCTGGAAAACTTCTTTCGCATCAGTTAGGATCTTTGACAGTCGCCCAGGTGTGACGTCGTCATCCTTTTTGTCAGCCACAGTCACTGCCTGTATGGAATGCCAATCTAGTTGTATTTTCCGGATCCATTCACGTCCCAGTAATGGTGGTCCTCCATCTTGCAATACATACAGGTCTAGTTTTGGTGTTTCCTTCCCGTTATATAGAACAGTCACCCTTATTTTTCCTTTGGGGTAGACTTTTTGCCCCGTGTACGTCTTCAAAATCATTTTTGTGTCTCTCAAGGGTATATGTGAGAATAGCCGCTCGTAGTCCCGTTGGTTTATGACTGTTAGGGCTGATCCTGTGTCCAATTCCATCTTTACCTGGACTCCTGCTGTCTTGAGAGTGACCCAAATGGTTTGGTGATCCTCCGTTGTGATCACATTATGTAGTTTCAGACAACTCAGTTCTCTGCTTTCGAAGTCGTTATCACTCTTTTGTTCATCTGAACTATTCTCCATCATCTTATGTACCTTCTTGTACTTTTCTTTGGTAGGTTTCTTATTGCTGGTTTTCTTTCCCGGCCTGCAGACTCGTGCTATGTGTCCTACTTTTCCACACTGTCTGCACACTTTGTCTTTGAACCAGCAATCATTTTGGTCGTGTGTTGTTCTGCCGCAGCGATAGCACTTCTCTGTTCTATATGACATTTCGTTTGTGCCATATTCTTGCGGTCTCTGTTGTATCTCTGCAGCGCCCCGTGCTGCTGCTTCATATGATACCGCAATGCTGAAAGCCTTTTCCAGCTTAAGGTCCTTTTCAGATAAAAGCCGGTTCTGGGTTCCTTCACTTTGAAGCCCACACACAAACTTGTCCCTTAATGTATCTGCCAGTCCCGCTCCAAACTGGCAGTGTTTCGATAGTTTGCGCAGTTCTGTTAAATAATCAGCATTGCTTTCATTCTTATGCTGGTTCCGTTTGTGAAACTTGAATCTTTCTGCTATCAGCAGCGGTGTGGGTTTTAAATGTTCCTGTAGTATCGTTACTATCTCTTCAAAACTCTTTTCCATTGGCTTCGTTGGGGTTACTAGATTTCATAATAAACCATACGTCTTTGCACCCATGGAATTTAACAATACCGACACTTTCTTGTCATCTGACACCTCATTTGCCTTGCAGTATACCTCTATTCGTTCGACATATGTAGTCCAATCTTAGACTTCATTGTCAAATGCGGTGATACTGCCACTCTTCAGCATTTTGGGTGTGGTTTAAAATGGCATCTCCCAATGGCTTAAAATGGCATCTCCCGCGCATTCCTTCCTCCCCCGCTGCTGCCAACGCCGCTCCCGGCGGTTCTCGTGGCAATGGCGGTGCCCTGTAGGTTTCGCGAGCTTCTCCTGCACTGCTGCCAACGCCGCTCTCGGCGGTCCTCGTGGCAATGGCGGCACCTCGCGGGTTTCTGCCCGTCTCTCTCTCCCTCTCTTCGACGCTGCTCGGCCCCTGAACACCGGCTGCGCCCTGTGCGCTCTGCTCTCTCTCTCTCTCCCCCGTCGACGCTGCTCGGCCCTTTGCTGTGCCGCTCGGTCGGGCATTAGCCCGCCGCTGTCCGGGAAGGGTCTGCGCACTACCTGTTGCCAGCCCGTTTCGCTGGACCATCTCGACTGGAAAACCAAGCCTGGCTCTCGACAGCCTCCCCCGCAATTCTCGAGTCTCTGCTGGATGACTGGGCAGTTGCCGATGGTCGACGCCCGAGTCTCTGGCCTTGACCTCCAATCCACTGATCTCCAGGAACGAATTCCCGGGAGGTAATGCAGAGTTGCAGGTAAGTTCGAACTTGCCTTGTCGCCAATCTCCCGCCCTGTTTACTCACAGAATCTCCCGCTCTGTTTACTCACAGAATCTCCCGCCCTGTTTACTCACAGAATCTCCCGCCCTGTTTACTCACAGAATCTCCCATCCTGTTTACTCACAGAATCTCCCGCTCTGTTTATTCACAGAATCTCCAGCTCTGTTAACTCACAGAATCTCCAGCTCTGTTTAATCACAGAATCTCCCACCCTGTTTAGTCACAGGATCTCCCGCTCTGTTTAATCTCAGAATCTCACACTCTGTTTCCTCACAGAATCTCCCGCGTTGTTCACTCACAGAATCTCCCGCCCTGTTTATTCACAGAATCTCACACTCTGTTTACTCTCAGAATCTCCTGCCCTGTTTACTCACAGAATCTCCCACTCTGTTCACTCACAGAATCTTCCGCTCTATTTACTCACAGAATCTCCAGCCTTATTTACTCACAGAATCTCCCGCCCTGTTTACTCACAGAACCTCCCACCCTGTTCACTCACAGAATCTCCCACCCTGTTTACTCACAGAATCTCCCGCTCTGTTTAGTGACAGAATCTCCAGCTCTGCTTACTCACAGAATCTCCCACCTTGTTTATTCACAGAATCTCCCGCTCTGTTTACTCTCAGAATCTCCCGCCCTGTTTACTCACAGAATCTCCCGCTCTGCTTACTCACTGAATCTCCAGCCCTGTTTACTCACAGAATTTCCCATCCAGTTTACTCACAGAATCTGTCGCTCTGTTTACTCTCAGAATCTTCCATCCTGTCTACGCACAAAATCTTCCGTCCTGTTTACTCAAAGAATCGCCCGCTCTGTTTACTCACAGGATGTCCCGCCCTGTTTACTCACAGAATCTCCCGCCCTGTTTACTCACAGAATCTACCGCCCAGCTTACTTACAGAATCTCCCGCTCTGACAACTCACAGAATCTCCCGCTCTGTTTACTCACAGAATCTCCCGCTCTGTTTACTCACAGAAGCTCCAGCCATGTTTACTCACAGAAACTCCAGCTCTGTTTACTCACAGAATCTCCAGCCCTGTTTACTCAAAGAATCTCCAGCCCAGTTAACTCACAGAATCTCCCGCTCTGTATACTCTCAGAATCTCCCACCCTGTTTACTCACAGAATCTCCCATCCTGTTTACTCACAGAATCTCCCGCCCTGTTTACTCACAGAATCTCCCGCCCTGTTTACTCAAAGAATCTCCAGCCCAGTTAACTCACAGAATCTCCCGCCCTGTTTACTCACAGAATCTTCCGCCCTGTTTACTCACAGAATCTCCCGCTCTTTTTACTCAGCGAATCTCCCACCCTGTTTACTCACAGAATCTCCCGCCCTGTTTACTCTCAGAATCTCCCGCTCTGTTCACTCACAGAATCTCCCGCCCGGTATCTCACAGAATCTCCCGCTCTGTTTACTCACAGAATCTCCTGCCCTGCTTACTCACAGAATCTCCCACCCTGTTTACTCACAGAATCTCCAGCCCTGTTTACTCACAGAATCTCCCGCCCTGTTTACTCACGGAATCTCCCGCCCTGTATCTCACAGAATCTCCCGCCCTGTATCTCACAGAATCTCCCGCTCTGTTTACTCACAGAATCTCCTGCCCTGCTTACTCACAGAATCTCCCGCCCTGTTTACTCACAGAATCTCCCGCCCTGTTTACTCACAGAATCTCCCGCCCTGTTTACTCACAGAATCTCCCACCCTGTTTACTCACAGAATCTCCCACCCTGTTTACTCTCAAAATCACCTGCTCTGTTTACTCACAGAATCTCTCGCCCTGCTTCCTCACAGAATCTCCCGCCTTGTTTACTCACAGAATCTCCCGCCTTGTTCATTCACAGAATCTCCCGCTCTGTTTAATCTCAGAATCTTCCGCCCTGTTTACTCACAGAATCTCCCGCTCTTTTTACTCAGCGAATCTCCCACCCTGTTTACTCACAGAATCTCCCGCCCTGTTTACTCACAGAATCTCCCGCTCTGTTTAGTCTCAAAATCTCCCGCTCAGTTTACTCACAGAATATCCCGCTCTGTTTACTCACAGAATCTCTCGCCCTGTTTACTCACAGAATCTCCCGCCCTGTTTTCTCACAGAATCTCCTGCCCTGCTTACTCACAGAATCTCCCGCCCTGTTTACTCACAGAATCTCCCGCTCTGTTAACTCTCAGAATCTCCCGCTCTGTTCACTCACAGAATCTCCCGCCCGGTATCTCACTGAATCTCCCGCTCTGTTTACTCACAGAATCTCCTGCCCTGCTTACTCACAGAATCTCCCACCCTGCTTACTCACAGAATCTCCCGCCCTGTTTACTCACAGAATCTCCCGCCCTGTTTACTCACGGAATCTCCCGCCCTGTATCTCACAGAATCTCCCGCCCTGTATCTCACAGAATCTCCCGCTCTGTTTACTCACAGAATCTCCTGCCCTGCTTACTCACAGAATCTCCCGCCCTGTTTACTCACAGAATCTCCCGCCCTGTTTACTCACAGAATCTCCCGCCCTGTTTACTCACAGAATCTCCCACCCTGTTTACTCACAGAATCTCCCGCCCTGTTTACTCACAGAATCTCCCACCCTGTTTACTCTCAAAATCACCCGCTCTGTTTACTCACAGAATCTCTCGCCCTGCTTCCTCACAGAATCTCCCGCCTTGTTTACTCACAGAATCTCCCGCCTTGTTCATTCACAGAATCTCCCGCTCTGTTTAATCTCAGAATCTCCCGCCCTGTTCAGTCACAGAATCTCCAGTTCTGTTTACTCACAGAATCTCCCGTCCTGTTTACTCACAGAATCTCCCACCCTGTTTACTCACAGAATCTCCCGCTCTCTTTACTCACAGAATCTCCAGCCTTATTTACTCACAGAATTTCCCGCCCTGCTTATTCACAGAATCTCCCGCTCTGTTTACCCTCAGAATCTCCCGCCCTGTTTACTCACAGAATCTCCCGTCCAGTTGACTCACAGAATCTGTCGCTCTGTTTACTCACAGAATCTCCCGCTTTGATTACTCACAGAATCTCCCGCCCTGTTTATTCACAAAATCTCCTGTCCTGTTTACTCACAGGATCGCCCGATATGTTTACTCACAGGATGTCCCGCCCTGTTTACTCACAGAATCTCCTGCTCTGTTTACTCACAGAATCTCCCGCGCTGTTTATTCGCAGAATCTCCCTCTCGGTTTACTCACAGAATCTCCCGCTCAGTTTACTCACTGAATCTCTCGCCCTGTTTACTCACAGAATCTCCCGCTCTGTTTACGCACAAAATCTCCCGCTCTGTTGACTCATAGAATCTCCCGCTCTGTTTACTCACAGAATCTCTCGTCCTGTTTATTAAAGAATCTCCCGCTCTGTTTACTCACAGAATCTCCCGCTCTGTTTACTCACTGAATCTCCCGCCCTGTTTACTCACAGAATCTCCCGCTCTGTTTACTCACAGAATCTCCCGCTCTGTTTACTCACTGAATCTCCCGCCCTGTTTACTCTCAAAATCTCCCTCCCTATTTACTCACAGAATCTGCCGCCCTGTTTACTCACAGAATCTCCCGCCCTGTTTACTCACAGAATCTCCCGCCCTGTTTACTCTCAAAATCTCCCTCCCTATTTACTCACAGAATCTGCCGCCCTGTTTACTCACAGAATCTCCCGCTCTGTTTACTCACAGAATCTCCCGCTCTGTTCACACACAGACTCTCCCGCTCTGTTTGCTCACAGAATCTTCCGCCCTGTTCACTCACAGAATCTCCCGCTCTTTTTACTCAGTAAATCTCCCACCCTGTTTACTCACAGAATCACCCGCCCTGTTTACTCACAGAAACTCTCGCCCTGTTTACTCACAGAATCTCCCGCCCTATTTACTCACAGAATCTCCCACCCTGTTTACTCTCAGAATCTTCCGCCCTGTTTACTCACAGAATCTCCCACCCTGTTTACTAACGGAATCTCCTGCCCTGTTTATTCACAGAATCTCCCGCCCTGTTTACTCACAGAATGTCCCGCCCTGTTTACTCACAGAATCTCCCACCCTGTTTACTCACAGAATCTCCCACCCAGTTTACGAACGGAATCTCCTGCCCTGTTTATTCACAGACTCTCCCGCCCTGTTTACTCACAGAATCTCCCACCCTGTTTACTCACAGAATCTCCCACCCTGTTTACTAACGGAATCTCCTGCCCTGTTTATTCACAGAATCTCCCGCTCTGTTTACTCACAGAATCTCTCGTCCTGTTTACTCACAGAATCTCCCGCCCAGTTTACTCACAGAATATCCCGCTCTGTTTAATCTCAGAATCTCCCGCACTGCTCAGTCACAGAATCTCCAGTTCTGTTTACTCACAGAATCTCCCGTCCAGTTGACTCACAGAATCTGTCGCTCTGTTTACTCACAGAATCTCCCGCTATGATTACTCACTGAATCTCCCACCCTGTCAATTCACAAAATCTCCTGTCTTGTTTACTCACAGGATCGCCCGATATGTTTGCTCACAGGATGTCCCGCCCTGTTTACTCACAGAATCTCCCGCTTTGTTTACTCACAGAATCTCCCGCTCTGTTTACTCACAGAATCTCCTGCCCTGTTCACTCACAGAATCTCCCGCCCTGTTTACTCACAGAACCTCCCGTTCTGTTTACTCACAGAATCTCCCGCTCTGTTTACTCACAGAATCTCCCACCCTGTTTACTCAAAGAATCTCCAGCCCAGTTAACTCACAGAATCTCCCGCCCTGTTTACTCACAGAATCTCCCGCTCAGTTTACTCACAGAATCTCCCGCTCTGTTTACTCACAGAATCTCCCGCTCAGTTTACTCACAGAATCTCCCGCTCTGTTTACTCACAGAATCTCCCGCTCTGTTTACTCACAGAATCTCCAGCTCTGTTTACTCACAGAATCTCCCACCCTGTTTACTCAAAGAATCTCCAGCCCAGTTAACTCACAGAATCTCCCGCTCTGTTTACTCACAGAATCTCCCATCCTGTTTACTCACAGAATCTCCCGCTCAGTTTACTCACAGAATCTCCCGCTCTGTTTACTCACAGAATCTCCCGCTCTGTTTACTCACAGAATCTCCAGCTCTGTTTACTCACAGAATCTCCCGCCCTGTTTACTCACAGAATCTCCCGCTCTGTTCACTCACAGAATCTCCCGCTCTGTTTACTCACAGAATCTCCCGCCCTGTTTACTCTCAAAATCTCCCTCCCTATTTACTCACAGAATCTGCCGCCCTGTTTACTCACAGAATCTCCCACCCTGTTTACTCACAGAACCTCCCACTCTGTTTACTCTCAAAATCTCCCGCTCAGTTTACTCACAGAATACCCCGCTCTGTTTACTCACAGAATCTCCCGCTCTGTTTACTCACAGAATCTTCCGCCCTGTTTACTCACAGAATCTCCCACTCTTTTTACTCAGCGAATCTCCCACCCTGTTTACTCACAGAATCACCCGCCCTGTTTACTCACAGAATCTCTCGCCCTGTTTACTCACAGAATCTCCCGCCCTGTTTACTCAGAGAATCTCCCGCTCTGTTTACTCACAGAATCTCCCGCCCTGTTTACTCAGAGAATCTCCCGCTCTGTTTACTCTCAGAATCTCCCGCTCTGTTCACTCACAGAATCTCCCGCACTGTTTACTCAGAGAATCTCCCGCCCTGTTTACTCACAGAATCACCCGCCCTGTTTACTCACAGAATCTCTCGCCCTGTTCACTCACAGAATCTCCCGCCCTGTTTACTCACAGAATCTCCCGCCCTGTTTACTCACAGAATCTCCCGCCCTGTTTACTCAGAGAATCTCCCGCCCTGTTTACTCAGAGAATCTCCCGCTCTGTTTACTCTCAGAATCTCCCGCTCTGTTCACTCACAGAATCTCCCGCACTGTTTACTCAGAGAATCTCCCGCCCTGTTTACTCACAGAATCTCCCGCCCTGTTAACTCACAGAATCTCCCGCTCTGTTTACTCACAGAATCTCCCACCCTGTTTACTCACAGAATCTCCCGCCCTGTTTACTCACAGAATCTCCCACCCTGTTTACTCTCAAAATCTCCCGCCCTGTTTACTCACAGAATCTCCCACCCTGTTTACTCACAGAATCTCCCGCCTTGTTTACTCACAGAATCTCCCGCCTTGTTCATTCACAGAATCTCCCGCTCTGTTTACTCACAGAATCTCCTGCCCTGCTTACTCACAGAATCTCCCACCCTGCTTACTCACAGAATCTCCCGCCCTGTTTACTCACAGAATCTCCCGCCCTGTTTACTCACGGAATCTCCCGCCCTGTATCTCACAGAATCTCCCGCCCTGTATCTCACAGAATCTCCCGCTCTGTTTACTCACAGAATCTCCTGCCCTGCTTACTCACAGAATCTCCCGCCCTGTTTACTCACAGAATCTCCCGCCCTGTTTACTCACAGAATCTCCCGCCCTGTTTACTCACAGAATCTCCCACCCTGTTTACTCACAGAATCTCCCGCCCTGTTTACTCACAGAATCTCCCACCCTGTTTACTCTCAAAATCACCCGCTCTGTTTACTCACAGAATCTCTCGCCCTGCTTCCTCACAGAATCTCCCGCCTTGTTTACTCACAGAATCTCCCGCCTTGTTCATTCACAGAATCTCCCGCTCTGTTTAATCTCAGAATCTCCCGCCCTGTTCAGTCACAGAATCTCCAGTTCTGTTTACTCACAGAATCTCCCGTCCTGTTTACTCACAGAATCTCCCACCCTGTTTACTCACAGAATCTCCCGCTCTCTTTACTCACAGAATCTCCAGCCTTATTTACTCACAGAATTTCCCGCCCTGCTTATTCACAGAATCTCCCGCTCTGTTTACCCTCAGAATCTCCCGCCCTGTTTACTCACAGAATCTCCCGTCCAGTTGACTCACAGAATCTGTCGCTCTGTTTACTCACAGAATCTCCCGCTTTGATTACTCACAGAATCTCCCGCCCTGTTTATTCACAAAATCTCCTGTCCTGTTTACTCACAGGATCGCCCGATATGTTTACTCACAGGATGTCCCGCCCTGTTTACTCACAGAATCTCCTGCTCTGTTTACTCACAGAATCTCCCGCGCTGTTTATTCGCAGAATCTCCCGCTCGGTTTACTCACAGAATCTCCCGCTCTGTTTACTCACTGAATCTCTCGCCCTGTTTACTCACAGAATCTCGCGCTCTATTTACTCACTGAATCTCCCGCTCAGTTTACTCACTGAATCTCTCGCCCTGTTTACTCACAGAATCTCCCGCTCTGTTTACGCACAAAATCTCCCGCTCTGTTGACTCATAGAATCTCCCGCTCTGTTTACTCACAGAATCTCTCGTCCTGTTTATTAAAGAATCTCCCGCTCTGTTTACTCACAGAATCTCCCGCTCTGTTTACTCACTGAATCTCCCGCCCTGTTTACTCACAGAATCTCCCGCTCTGTTTACTCACAGAATCTCCCGCTCTGTTTACTCACTGAATCTCCCGCCCTGTTTACTCTCAAAATCTCCCTCCCTATTTACTCACAGAATCTGCCGCCCTGTTTACTCACAGAATCTCCCGCCCTGTTTACTCACAGAATCTCCCGCCCTGTTTACTCTCAAAATCTCCCTCCCTATTTACTCACAGAATCTGCCGCCCTGTTTACTCACAGAATCTCCCGCTCTGTTTACTCACAGAATCTCCCGCTCTGTTCACACACAGACTCTCCCGCTCTGTTTGCTCACAGAATCTTCCGCCCTGTTCACTCACAGAATCTCCCGCTCTTTTTACTCAGTGAATCTCCCACCCTGTTTACTCACAGAATCACCCGCCCTGTTTACTCACAGAATCTCCCACCCTGTTTACTAACGGAATCTCCTGCCCTGTTTATTCACAGAATCTCCCGCCCTGTTTACTCACAGAATCTCCCGCCCTGTTTACTCACAGAATCTCCCACCCTGTTTACTCACAGGACAGGATAGGACAGAGTCAACATGGATTTACAAAGGGTAAATCGTGCTTGACTAATCTATTGGAATTTTTTGAGGGAGTAACTGGTAGAATAGATGGGGGAGAGCCAGTAGATGTGGTGTACCTGGACTTCCAAAAGGCCTTCGATAAGGTCCCACATAAAAGATTAGCATGGAAAATTGAGGCTCATGGGATAAAGGGAAAAGTATTGGCGTGGATAGGGAACTGGCTGTCAGATAGAAAACAGAGAGTTGGAATAAACGGCTCATTTTCTGAATGGCAGGCAGTAACAAGTGGGGTACCACAGGGATCTGTCCTGGGCCCCCAGCTGTTCACAATTTACATTAATGACCTGGATCAGGGAGTCGGATGCAGCATTTCCAAATTTGCAGACGACACTAAACTAGGAGGGGGGGTGGGCTCAGAGGAAGAGACCAGGAAGCTCCAGAGCGATTTGGACAGACTGGGCGATTGGGCGGATAAATGGCAGATGCACTATAATGTGGACAAGTGCGAAGTTATCCACCTTGGGTGCAGGAACGGGAGGGCAAATTATTATTTAAATGGCAATAGATTGGGAGAGGGGGAAGTACAGAGAGACCTGGGTGTTCTTGTACACCAGTCACTGAAGGCGAGCATGCAGGTGCAACAGGCGGTCAAGAAGGCAAACGGTATGCTGGCCTTCATAGCAAAAGGGTTAGAATACAGGAACAGGGATACCTTGCTGCAGCTGTACAGGGCACTGGTGAGACCACACCTCGAGTACTGTGTACAGTTTTGGTCGCCTCATCTGAGGAAGGATGTTCTTGCCATGGAGGGGGTGCAGCGGCGATTCACCAGGCTGATACCAGGAATGGCGGGAATGACCTATGAGGAGAGACTATGTAGTTTAGGGATGTACACACTGGAGTTTAGAAGATTGAGAGGGGACCTCATAGAAGTGTATAAAATTCTGACAGGTCTAGACAGACTGGATGCAGAAGGAATGTTTCCCTTGGCGGGTGAGAACAGAACTAGAGGACATAATTTAAGGATAAGGGCTAAACCATTTAGGACAGAGATGAGGGGGAATTTCTTCACTCAGAGAGTGGTGAACCTGTGGAACTCATTGCCACAGAGGGCAGTGTACGCCAGCTCATTAAATATATTTAAGAGGGAATTAGATATATTTCTACGGGCAAAAGGGGTTAAGGGTTACGGAGAGAAGGCGGGGACGGGATACTGAATTAAAGGATCAGCCATGATCTCATCGAATGGCGGAGCAGGCACGAAGGGCCGAATGGCCTACTCCTGCTCCTATCTTCTATGTATCTATGTAATCTCCCACCCAGTTTACGAACGGAATCTCCTGCCCTGTTTATTCACAGACTCTCCCGCCCTGTTTACTCACAGAATCTCCCACCCTGTTTACTAACGGAATCTCCTGCCCTGTTTATTCACAGAATCTCCCGCTCTGTTTACTCACAGAATCTCTCGTCCTGTTTACTCACAGAATCTCCCGCCCAGTTTACTCACAGAATATCCCGCTCTGTTTAATCTCAGAATCTCCCGCACTGCTCAGTCACAGAATCTCCAGTTCTGTTTACTCACAGAATCTCCCGTCCAGTTGACTCACAGAATCTGTCGCTCTGTTTACTCACAGAATCTCCCGCTATGATTACTCACTGAATCTCCCACCCTGTCAATTCACAAAATCTCCTGTCTTGTTTACTCACAGGATCGCCCGATATGTTTGCTCACAGGATGTCCCGCCCTGTTTACTCACAGAATCTCCCGCTTTGTTTACTCACAGAATCTCCCGCTCTGTTTACTCACAGAATCTCCTGCCCTGTTCACTCACAGAATCTCCCGCTCTTTTTACTCAGTGAATCTCCCACCCTGTTTACTCACAGAATCACCCGCCCTGTTTACTCACAGAAACTCTCGCCCTGTTTACTCACAGAATCTCCCGCCCTATTTACTCACAGAATCTCCCACCCTGTTTACTCTCAGAATCTTCCACCCTGTTTACTCACAGAATCTCCCACCCTGTTTACTAACGGAATCTCCTGCCCTGTTTATTCACAGAATCTCCCGCCCTGTTTACTCACAGAATCTCCCGCCCTGTTTACTCACAGAATCTCCCACCCTGTTTACTCACAGAATCTCCCACCCAGTTTACGAACGGAATCTCCTGCCCTGTTTATTCACAGACTCTCCCGCCCTGTTTACTCACAGAATCTCCCACCCTGTTTACTAACGGAATCTCCTGCCCTGTTTATTCACAGAATCTCCCGCTCTGTTTACTCACAGAATCTCTCGTCCTGTTTACTCACAGAATCTCCCGCCCAGTTTACTCACAGAATATCCCGCTCTGTTTAATCTCAGAATCTCCCGCACTGCTCAGTCACAGAATCTCCAGTTCTGTTTACTCACAGAATCTCCCGTCCAGTTGACTCACAGAATCTGTCGCTCTGTTTACTCACAGAATCTCCCGCTATGATTACTCACTGAATCTCCCACCCTGTCAATTCACAAAATCTCCTGTCTTGTTTACTCACAGGATCGCCCGATATGTTTGCTCACAGGATGTCCCGCCCTGTTTACTCACAGAATCTCCCGCTTTGTTTACTCACAGAATCTCCCGCTCTGTTTACTCACAGAATCTCCTGCCCTGTTCACTCACAGAATCTCCCGCCCTGTTTACTCACAGAACCTCCCGCTCTGTTTACTCACAGAATCTCCCGCTCTGTTTACTCACAGAATCTCCCACCCTGTTTACTCAAAGAATCTCCAGCCCAGTTAACTCACAGAATCTCCCGCTCTGTTTACTCACAGAATCTCCCATCCTGTTTACTCACAGAATCTCCCGCTCAGTTTACTCACAGAATCTCCCGCTCTGTTTACTCACAGAATCTCCCGCTCTGTTTACTCACAGAATCTCCAGCTCTGTTTACTCACAGAATCTCCCGCCCTGTTTACTCACAGAATCTCCCGCTCTGTTCACTCACAGAATCTCCCGCTCTGTTTACTCACAGAATCTCCCGCCCTGTTTACTCTCAAAATCTCCCTCCCTATTTACTCACAGAATCTGCCGCCCTGTTTACTCACAGAATCTCCCACCCTGTTTACTCACAGAACCTCCCACTCTGTTTACTCTCAAAATCTCCCGCTCAGTTTACTCACAGAATACCCCGCTCTGTTTACTCACAGAATCTCCCGCTCTGTTTACTCACAGAATCTTCCGCCCTGTTTACTCACAGAATCTCCCACTCTTTTTACTCAGCGAATCTCCCACCCTGTTTACTCACAGAATCACCCGCCCTGTTTACTCACAGAATCTCTCGCCCTGTTTACTCACAGAATCTCCCGCCCTGTTTACTCAGAGAATCTCCCGCTCTGTTTACTCACAGAATCTCCCGCCCTGTTTACTCAGAGAATCTCCCGCTCTGTTTACTCTCAGAATCTCCCGCTCTGTTCACTCACAGAATCTCCCGCACTGTTTACTCAGAGAATCTCCCGCCCTGTTTACTCACAGAATCACCCGCCCTGTTTACTCACAGAATCTCTCGCCCTGTTCACTCACAGAATCTCCCGCCCTGTTTACTCACAGAATCTCCCGCCCTGTTTACTCACAGAATCTCCCGCCCTGTTTACTCACAGAATCTCCCGCCGTTTACTCAGAGAATCTCCCGCTCTGTTTACTCTCAGAATCTCCCGCTCTGTTCACTCACAGAATCTCCCGCACTGTTTACTCAGAGAATCTCCCGCCCTGTTTACTCACAGAATCTCCCGCCCTGTTAACTCACAGAATCTCCCGCTCTGTTTACTCACAGAATCTCCCACCCTGTTTACTCACAGAATCTCCCGCCCTGTTTACTCACAGAATCTCCCACCCTGTTTACTCTCAAAATCTCCCGCCCTGTTTACTCACAGAATCTCCCACCCTGTTTACTCACAGAATCTCCCGCCTTGTTTACTCACAGAATCTCCCGCCTTGTTCATTCACAGAATCTCCCGCTCTGTTTAATCTCAGAATCTCCCGCCCTGTTCAGTCACAGAATCTCCAGTTCTGTTTACTCACAGAATCTCCCGTCCTGTTTACTCATGGAATCTCCCGCTCTGTTTAGTCACATAATCTCCAGCTCTGTTTACTCTCAGATTCTCCCGCCCTGTTCATTCACAGAATCTCCCGCTCTGTTCACTCTCAGAATCTCCCGCCCTGTTTACTCACAGAATCTCCCACCCTGTTTACTCACAGAATCTCCCGCTCTCTTTACTCACAGAATCTCCAGCCTTATTTACTCACAGAATTTCCCGCCCTGCTTATTCACGGAATCTCCCGCTCTGTTTACTCTCAGAATCTCCCGCCCTGTTTACTCACAGAATCTCCCACCCTGTTTACTCACGGAATCTCCCGCCCTGTTTACTCACAGAATCTCCTGTCCAGTTGACTCACAGAATCTGTCGCTGTGTTTACTCACAGAATCTCCCACTTTGATTACTCACTGCATCTCCCGCCCTGTTTATTCACAAAATCTCCTGTCCTGTTTACTCACAGGATCGCCTGTAATGTTTACTCACAGGATGTCCCGCCCTGTTTACTCACAGAATCTCCCGCTCTGTTTACTCACAGAATCTCCCGCTCTGTTTACTCACAGAATCTGCCGCCCTGTTGACTCACAGAATCTCCCGCCCTGTTTACTCACAGAATCTCCCGCTCTGTTTACTCACAGAATCTCCCGCTCTGTTCACTCACAGACTCTCCCGCTCTGTTTACTCACAGAATCTTCCGCCCTGTTTACTCACAGAATCTCCCGCTCTTTTTACTCAGCGAATCTCCCACCCTCTTTACTCACAGAATCACCCGCCCTGTTTACTCACAGAAACTCTCGCCCTGTTTACTCACAGAATCTCCCGCCCTGTTTACTCACAGAATCTCCCGCCCTGTTTTCTCACAGAATCTCCCGCCCTGTTTACTCACAGAATCTCCCACCCTGTTTACTAACGGAATCTCCTGCCCTGTTTATTCACAGAATCTCCCGCCCTGTTTACTAACAGAATCTCCCGCCCTGTTTACTCACAGAATCTCCCGCCCTGTTTACTCACAGAATCTCCCGCCCTGTTTACTCACAGAATCTTCCACCCTGTTTACTCACAGAATCTCCCGCCCAGTTTACTCACAGAATATCCCGCTCTGTTTAATCTCAGAATCTCCCGCACTGCTCAGTCACAGAATCTCCAGTTCTGTTTACTCACAGAATCTCCCGTCCAGTTGACTCACAGAATCTGTCGCTCTGTTTACTCACAGAATCTCCCGCTATGATTACTCACTGAATCTCCCACCCTGTCAATTCACAAAATCTCCTGTCTTGTTTACTCACAGGATCGCCCGATATGTTTGCTCACAGGATGTCCCGCCCTGTTTACTCACAGAATCTCCCGCTTTGTTTACTCACAGAATCTCCCGCTCTGTTTACTCACAGAATCTCCTGCCCTGTTTACTCACAGAACCTCCCACTCTGTTTACTCTCAAAATCTCCCGCTCAGTTTACTCACAGAATACCCCGCTCTGTTTACTCACAGAATCTCCCGCTCTGTTTACTCACAGAATCTTCCGCCCTGTTTACTCACAGAATCTCCCACTCTTTTTACTCAGCGAATCTCCCACCCTGTTTACTCACAGAATCACCCGCCCTGTTTACTCACAGAATCTCTCGCCCTGTTTACTCACAGAATCTCCCGCCCTGTTTACTCAGAGAATCTCCCGCTCTGTTTACTCACAGAATCTCCCGCCCTGTTTACTCAGAGAATCTCCCGCTCTGTTTACTCTCAGAATCTCCCGCTCTGTTCACTCACAGAATCTCCCGCACTGTTTACTCAGAGAATCTCCCGCCCTGTTTACTCACAGAATCACCCGCCCTGTTTACTCACAGAATCTCTCGCCCTGTTCACTCACAGAATCTCCCGCCCTGTTTACTCACAGAATCTCCCGCCCTGTTTACTCACAGAATCTCCCGCCCTGTTTACTCACAGAATCTCCCGCCCTGTTTACTCAGAGAATCTCCCGCTCTGTTTACTCTCAGAATCTCCCGCTCTGTTCACTCACAGAATCTCCCGCACTGTTTACTCAGAGAATCTCCCGCCCTGTTTACTCACAGAATCTCCCGCCCTGTTAACTCACAGAATCTCCCGCTCTGTTTACTCACAGAATCTCCCACCCTGTTTACTCACAGAATCTCCCGCCCTGTTTACTCACAGAATCTCCCACCCTGTTTACTCTCAAAATCTCCCGCCCTGTTTACTCACAGAATCTCCCACCCTGTTTACTCACAGAATCTCCCGCCTTGTTTACTCACAGAATCTCCCGCCTTGTTCATTCACAGAATCTCCCGCTCTGTTTAATCTCAGAATCTCCCGCCCTGTTCAGTCACAGAATCTCCAGTTCTGTTTACTCACAGAATCTCCCGTCCTGTTTACTCATGGAATCTCCCGCTCTGTTTAGTCACATAATCTCCAGCTCTGTTTACTCTCAGATTCTCCCGCCCTGTTCATTCACAGAATCTCCCGCTCTGTTCACTCTCAGAATCTCCCGCCCTGTTTACTCACAGAATCTCCCACCCTGTTTACTCACAGAATCTCCCGCTCTCTTTACTCACAGAATCTCCAGCCTTATTTACTCACAGAATTTCCCGCCCTGCTTATTCACGGAATCTCCCGCTCTGTTTACTCTCAGAATCTCCCGCCCTGTTTACTCACAGAATCTCCCACCCTGTTTACTCACGGAATCTCCCGCCCTGTTTACTCACAGAATCTCCTGTCCAGTTGACTCACAGAATCTGTCGCTGTGTTTACTCACAGAATCTCCCACTTTGATTACTCACTGCATCTCCCGCCCTGTTTATTCACAAAATCTCCTGTCCTGTTTACTCACAGGATCGCCTGTAATGTTTACTCACAGGATGTCCCGCCCTGTTTACTCACAGAATCTCCCGCTCTGTTTACTCACAGAATCTCCCGCTCTGTTTACTCACAGAATCTGCCGCCCTGTTGACTCACAGAATCTCCCGCCCTGTTTACTCACAGAATCTCCCGCTCTGTTTACTCACAGAATCTCCCGCTCTGTTCACTCACAGACTCTCCCGCTCTGTTTACTCACAGAATCTTCCGCCCTGTTTACTCACAGAATCTCCCGCTCTTTTTACTCAGCGAATCTCCCACCCTCTTTACTCACAGAATCACCCGCCCTGTTTACTCACAGAAACTCTCGCCCTGTTTACTCACAGAATCTCCCGCCCTGTTTACTCACAGAATCTCCCGCCCTGTTTTCTCACAGAATCTCCCGCCCTGTTTACTCACAGAATCTCCCACCCTGTTTACTAACGGAATCTCCTGCCCTGTTTATTCACAGAATCTCCCGCCCTGTTTACTAACAGAATCTCCCGCCCTGTTTACTCACAGAATCTCCCGCCCTGTTTACTCACAGAATCTCCCGCCCTGTTTACTCACAGAATCTTCCACCCTGTTTACTCACAGAATCTCCCGCCCAGTTTACTCACAGAATATCCCGCTCTGTTTAATCTCAGAATCTCCCGCACTGCTCAGTCACAGAATCTCCAGTTCTGTTTACTCACAGAATCTCCCGTCCAGTTGACTCACAGAATCTGTCGCTCTGTTTACTCACAGAATCTCCCGCTATGATTACTCACTGAATCTCCCACCCTGTCAATTCACAAAATCTCCTGTCTTGTTTACTCACAGGATCGCCCGATATGTTTGCTCACAGGATGTCCCGCCCTGTTTACTCACAGAATCTCCCGCTTTGTTTACTCACAGAATCTCCCGCTCTGTTTACTCACAGAATCTCCTGCCCTGTTCACTCACAGAATCTCCCGCTCTTTTTACTCAGTGAATCTCCCACCCTGTTTACTCACAGAATCACCCGCCCTGTTTACTCACAGAAACTCTCGCCCTGTTTACTCACAGAATCTCCCGCCCTATTTACTCACAGAATCTCCCACCCTGTTTACTCTCAGAATCTTCCGCCCTGTTTACTCACAGAATCTCCCACCCTGTTTACTAACGGAATCTCCTGCCCTGTTTATTCACAGAATCTCCCGCCCTGTTTACTCACAGAATCTCCCGCCCTGTTTACTCACAGAATCTCCCACCCTGTTTACTCACAGAATCTCCCACCCAGTTTACGAACGGAATCTCCTGCCCTGTTTATTCACAGACTCTCCCGCCCTGTTTACTCACAGAATCTCCCACCCTGTTTACTAACGGAATCTCCTGCCCTGTTTATTCACAGAATCTCCCGCTCTGTTTACTCACAGAATCTCTCGTCCTGTTTACTCACAGAATCTCCCGCCCAGTTTACTCACAGAATATCCCGCTCTGTTTAATCTCAGAATCTCCCGCACTGCTCAGTCACAGAATCTCCAGTTCTGTTTACTCACAGAATCTCCCGTCCAGTTGACTCACAGAATCTGTCGCTCTGTTTACTCACAGAATCTCCCGCTATGATTACTCACTGAATCTCCCACCCTGTCAATTCACAAAATCTCCTGTCTTGTTTACTCACAGGATCGCCCGATATGTTTGCTCACAGGATGTCCCGCCCTGTTTACTCACAGAATCTCCCGCTTTGTTTACTCACAGAATCTCCCGCTCTGTTTACTCACAGAATCTCCTGCCCTGTTCACTCACAGAATCTCCCGCCCTGTTTACTCACAGAACCTCCCGCTCTGTTTACTCACAGAATCTCCCGCTCTGTTTACTCACAGAATCTCCCACCCTGTTTACTCAAAGAATCTCCAGCCCAGTTAACTCACAGAATCTCCCGCTCTGTTTACTCACAGAATCTCCCATCCTGTTTACTCACAGAATCTCCCGCTCAGTTTACTCACAGAATCTCCCGCTCTGTTTACTCACAGAATCTCCCGCTCTGTTTACTCACAGAATCTCCAGCTCTGTTTACTCACAGAATCTCCCGCCCTGTTTACTCACAGAATCTCCCGCTCTGTTCACTCACAGAATCTCCCGCTCTGTTTACTCACAGAATCTCCCGCCCTGTTTACTCTCAAAATCTCCCTCCCTATTTACTCACAGAATCTGCCGCCCTGTTTACTCACAGAATCTCCCACCCTGTTTACTCACAGAACCTCCCACTCTGTTTACTCTCAAAATCTCCCGCTCAGTTTACTCACAGAATACCCCGCTCTGTTTACTCACAGAATCTCCCGCTCTGTTTACTCACAGAATCTTCCGCCCTGTTTACTCACAGAATCTCCCACTCTTTTTACTCAGCGAATCTCCCACCCTGTTTACTCACAGAATCACCCGCCCTGTTTACTCACAGAATCTCTCGCCCTGTTTACTCACAGAATCTCCCGCCCTGTTTACTCAGAGAATCTCCCGCTCTGTTTACTCACAGAATCTCCCGCCCTGTTTACTCAGAGAATCTCCCGCTCTGTTTACTCTCAGAATCTCCCGCTCTGTTCACTCACAGAATCTCCCGCACTGTTTACTCAGAGAATCTCCCGCCCTGTTTACTCACAGAATCACCCGCCCTGTTTACTCACAGAATCTCTCGCCCTGTTCACTCACAGAATCTCCCGCCCTGTTTACTCACAGAATCTCCCGCCCTGTTTACTCACAGAATCTCCCGCCCTGTTTACTCACAGAATCTCCCGCCCTGTTTACTCAGAGAATCTCCCGCTCTGTTTACTCTCAGAATCTCCCGCTCTGTTCACTCACAGAATCTCCCGCACTGTTTACTCAGAGAATCTCCCGCCCTGTTTACTCACAGAATCTCCCGCCCTGTTAACTCACAGAATCTCCCGCTCTGTTTACTCACAGAATCTCCCACCCTGTTTACTCACAGAATCTCCCGCCCTGTTTACTCACAGAATCTCCCACCCTGTTTACTCTCAAAATCTCCCGCCCTGTTTACTCACAGAATCTCCCACCCTGTTTACTCACAGAATCTCCCGCCTTGTTTACTCACAGAATCTCCCGCCTTGTTCATTCACAGAATCTCCCGCTCTGTTTAATCTCAGAATCTCCCGCCCTGTTCAGTCACAGAATCTCCAGTTCTGTTTACTCACAGAATCTCCCGTCCTGTTTACTCATGGAATCTCCCGCTCTGTTTAGTCACATAATCTCCAGCTCTGTTTACTCTCAGATTCTCCCGCCCTGTTCATTCACAGAATCTCCCGCTCTGTTCACTCTCAGAATCTCCCGCCCTGTTTACTCACAGAATCTCCCACCCTGTTTACTCACAGAATCTCCCGCTCTCTTTACTCACAGAATCTCCAGCCTTATTTACTCACAGAATTTCCCGCCCTGCTTATTCACGGAATCTCCCGCTCTGTTTACTCTCAGAATCTCCCGCCCTGTTTACTCACAGAATCTCCCACCCTGTTTACTCACGGAATCTCCCGCCCTGTTTACTCACAGAATCTCCTGTCCAGTTGACTCACAGAATCTGTCGCTGTGTTTACTCACAGAATCTCCCACTTTGATTACTCACTGCATCTCCCGCCCTGTTTATTCACAAAATCTCCTGTCCTGTTTACTCACAGGATCGCCTGTAATGTTTACTCACAGGATGTCCCGCCCTGTTTACTCACAGAATCTCCCGCTCTGTTTACTCACAGAATCTCCCGCTCTGTTTACTCACAGAATCTGCCGCCCTGTTGACTCACAGAATCTCCCGCCCTGTTTACTCACAGAATCTCCCGCTCTGTTTACTCACAGAATCTCCCGCTCTGTTCACTCACAGACTCTCCCGCTCTGTTTACTCACAGAATCTTCCGCCCTGTTTACTCACAGAATCTCCCGCTCTTTTTACTCAGCGAATCTCCCACCCTCTTTACTCACAGAATCACCCGCCCTGTTTACTCACAGAAACTCTCGCCCTGTTTACTCACAGAATCTCCCGCCCTGTTTACTCACAGAATCTCCCGCCCTGTTTTCTCACAGAATCTCCCGCCCTGTTTACTCACAGAATCTCCCACCCTGTTTACTAACGGAATCTCCTGCCCTGTTTATTCACAGAATCTCCCGCCCTGTTTACTAACAGAATCTCCCGCCCTGTTTACTCACAGAATCTCCCGCCCTGTTTACTCACAGAATCTCCCGCCCTGTTTACTCACAGAATCTTCCACCCTGTTTACTCACAGAATCTCCCGCCCTGTATACTCACAGAATCTCCCACCCTGTTTACTCTCAAAATCTCCCGCTCTGTTTACTCACAGAATCTCCCGCCCTGTTCATTCACAGAATCTCCCACTCTGTTCACTCTCAGAATCTCCCTCCCTGTTTACTCACAGAATCTCCCACCCTGTTTACTCAAAGAATCTCCCGCTCTGTTTACTCTCAGAATCTTCCGCCCTGTTTACTCACAGAATCTCCCACCCTGTTTACTAACGGAATCTCCAGCTCTGTTTATCCACAGAATCTCCCGCCCTGTTGACTCACAGAATCTCCCGCTCTGTTTACTCACAGAATCTTCCGCCCTGTTTACTCACAGAATCTTCCGCCCTGTTTACTCACAGAATCTTCCGCCCTGTTTACTCACAGAATCTTCCGCTCTGTTTGCTCACAGGATCGCCCGATATGTTTACTCACAGGATGTCCCGCCCTGTTTACTAACAGAATCTCCCGCTCTGTTTACTCACAGAATCTCCCGCCCTGTTAACTCACAGAATCTCCCGCTCTGTTTACTCACAGAATCTCCCGCTCTGTTTACTCACTGAATCTCTCGCCCTGTTTACTCACAGAATCTCCCGCCCTGTTTACTCACAGAATCTGTCGCTCTGTTTACTATCAGAATCTCCCGCTTTGTTTACTCACTGAATATCCCGCCCAGTTTATTCACAAAATCTCCTGTCCTGTTTACTCACAGGATCGCCCGATATGTTTACTCACAGGATGTCCCGCCCTGTTTACTCACAGAATCTCCCGCTCTGCTTACTCACAGAATCTCCCGCTCTGTTTACTCACAGAATCTCCCGCCCTGTTTACTCACAGAATCTCCCGCTCTGTTTACTCACAGAATCTCCCGCTCTGTTTAGTCACAGAACCTCTCGTCCTGTTTACTCACAGAATCTCCCGCTCTGTTAACTCACAGAATCTCCCGCTCTGTTTACTCACTGAATCTCTCGCCCTGTTTACTCACAGAATCTTCCGCCCTGTTTACTCACAGAATCTCCCGCTCTGTTTATGCACAGAATCTCCCGCTCTGTTTACTCACAGAATCTCCCGCTCTGTTTAGTCACAGAATCTCCCGTCTGGTTACTCACAGAATCTCTCGTCTTGTTTACTCACAGAATCTCCGACTCTGTTTACTCACAGAATCTCCTGCTCTGTTTACTTACTGAATCTCTCGCCCTGTTTACTCACAGAATCTCCCGCTCTGTTTACTCACAGAATCTCCCGCTCTGTTTACTCACAGCGTCTCCCGCCCTGTATTCTATCAAAATCTCCCTCCCTATTTACTCAAAGAATCTGCCGCTCTGTTTACTCACAGAATCTCCCGCCCTGTTTACTCACAGAATCTCCCGCTCTGTTTACTCACAGAATCTCCCGCTCTGTTTACTCACAGAATATCTCGCCCTGTTTACTCACAGAATCTTCTGCCCTGTTTACTCACAGAATCTCCCGCTCTGTTTACTCACAGAATCTTCCGCTCTGTTTACTCACAGAATCTTCCGCACGGTTTACTCACAGAATCTCCCGCCCTGTTTACTCAAAGAATCTCCCGCTTTGTTCACTCACAGAATCTCCCGCCCTGTTCATTCACAGAATCTCCCACTCTGTTCACTCTTAGAATCTCCCGCCCTGTTTACTCACAGAATCTCCCACCCTGTTTACTCAAAGAATCTCCCGCTCTGTTTACTCTCAGAATCTTCCGCCCTGTTTACTCACAGAATCTCCCACCCTGTTTACTAACGGAATCTCCAGCTCTGTTTATCCACAGAATCTCCCGCCCTGTTGACTCACAGAATCTCCCGCTCTGTTTACTCACAGAATCTTCCGCCCTGTTTACTCACAGAATCTTCCGCCCTGTTTACTCACAGAATCTCCCGCCCTGTTTACTCACAGAATCTCCCGCCCTGTTAACTCACAGAATCTCCCGCTCTGTTTACTCACAGAATCTCCCGCTCTGTTTACTCACTGAATCTCTTGCCCTGTTTACTCACAGAATCTCCCGCCCTGTTTGCTCACAGAATCTGTCGCTCTGTTTACTATCAGAATCTCCCGCTTTGTTTACTCACTGAATATCCCGCCCTGTTTATTCACAAAATCTCCTGTCCTGTTTACTCACAGGATCGCCCGATATGTTTACTCACAGGATGTCCCGCCCTGTTTACTCACAGAATCTCCCGCTCTGCTTACTCACAGAATCTCCCACTCTGTTTACTCACAGAATCTCCCGCCCTGTTTACTCACAGAATCTCCCGCTCTGTTTACTCACAGAATCTCCCGCTCTGTTTACTCACAGAACCTCTCGTCCTGTTTACTCACAGAATCTCCCGCTCTGTTTACTCACAGAATCTCCCGCTCTGTTTACTCACTGAATCTCTCGCCCTGTTAACTCACAGAATCTTCCGCCCTGTTTACTCACAGAATCTCCCGCTCTGTTTATGCACAGAATCTCCCGCTCTGTTTACTCACAGAATCTCCCGCTCTGTTTACTCACAGAATCTCCCGCTCTGGCTACTCACAGAATCTCTCGTCTTGTTTACTCACAGAATCTCCCACTCTGTTTACTCACAGAATCTCCTGCTCTGTTTACTTACTGAATCTCTCGCCCTGTTTACTCACAGAATCTCCCGCTCTGTTTAGTCACAGAATCTTCCATCCTGTTTATTCACAGAATCTCCCGTCCTGTTTACTCACAGAATCTCCCGTCCTGTTTACTCACAGAATCTTCCGCCCTGTTTACTCACAGAATCTCCCACCCTGTTTACTAACGGAATCTCCAGCTCTGTTTATCCACAGAATCTCCCGCCCTGTTGACTCACAGAATCTCCCGCTCTGTTTACTCACAGAATCTTCCGCCCTGTTTACTCACAGAATCTTCCGCCCTGTTTACTCACAGAATCTTCCGCCCTGTTTACTCACAGAATCTTCCGCTCTGTTTGCTCACAGGATCGCCCGATATGTTTACTCACAGGATGTCCCGCCCTGTTTACTAACAGAATCTCCCGCTCTGTTTACTCACAGAATCTCCCGCCCTGTTAACTCACAGAATCTCCCGCTCTGTTTACTCACAGAATCTCCCGCTCTGTTTACTCACTGAATCTCTCGCCCTGTTTACTCACAGAATCTCCCGCCCTGTTTACTCACAGAATCTGTCGCTCTGTTTACTATCAGAATCTCCCGCTTTGTTTACTCACTGAATATCCCGCCCAGTTTATTCACAAAATCTCCTGTCCTGTTTACTCACAGGATCGCCCGATATGTTTACTCACAGAATCTCCCGCTCTGTTTACTCACAGAATCTGCCGCCCTGTTGACTCACAGAATCTCCCGCCCTGTTTACTCACAGAATCTCCCGCTCTGTTTACTCACAGAATCTCCCGCTCTGTTCACTCATAGACTCTCCCGCTCTGTTTACTCACAGAATCTTCCGCCCTGTTTACTCACAGAATCTCCCGCTCTTTTTACTCAGCGAATCTCCCACCCTCTTTACTCACAGAATCACCCGCCCTGTTTACTCACAGAAACTCTCGCCCTGTTTACTCACAGAATCTCCCGCCCTGTTTACTCACAGAATCTCCCGCCCTGTTTTCTCACAGAATCTCCCGCCCTGTTTACTCACAGAATCTCCCACCCTGTTTACTAACGGAATCTCCTGCCCTGTTTATTCACAGAATCTCCCGCCCTGTTTACTAACAGAATCTCCCGCCCTGTTTACTCACAGAATCTCCCGCCCTGTTTACTCACAGAATCTCCCGCCCTGTTTACTCACAGAATCTTCCACCCTGTTTACTCACAGAATCTCCCGCCCTGTATACTCACAGAATCTCCCACCCTGTTTACTCTCAAAATCTCCCGCTCTGTTTACTCACAGAATCTCCCGCCCTGTTCATTCACAGAATCTCCCACTCTGTTCACTCTCAGAATCTCCCTCCCTGTTTACTCACAGAATCTCCCACCCTGTTTACTCAAAGAATCTCCCGCTCTGTTTACTCTCAGAATCTTCCGCCCTGTTTACTCACAGAATCTCCCACCCTGTTTACTAACGGAATCTCCAGCTCTGTTTATCCACAGAATCTCCCGCCCTGTTGACTCACAGAATCTCCCGCTCTGTTTACTCACAGAATCTTCCGCCCTGTTTACTCACAGAATCTTCCGCCCTGTTTACTCACAGAATCTTCCGCCCTGTTTACTCACAGAATCTTCCGCTCTGTTTGCTCACAGGATCGCCCGATATGTTTACTCACAGGATGTCCCGCCCTGTTTACTAACAGAATCTCCCGCTCTGTTTACTCACAGAATCTCCCGCCCTGTTAACTCACAGAATCTCCCGCTCTGTTTACTCACAGAATCTCCCGCTCTGTTTACTCACTGAATCTCTCGCCCTGTTTACTCACAGAATCTCCCGCCCTGTTTACTCACAGAATCTGTCGCTCTGTTTACTATCAGAATCTCCCGCTTTGTTTACTCACTGAATATCCCGCCCAGTTTATTCACAAAATCTCCTGTCCTGTTTACTCACAGGATCGCCCGATATGTTTACTCACAGGATGTCCCGCCCTGTTTACTCACAGAATCTCCCGCTCTGCTTACTCACAGAATCTCCCGCTCTGTTTACTCACAGAATCTCCCGCCCTGTTTACTCACAGAATCTCCCGCTCTGTTTACTCACAGAATCTCCCGCTCTGTTTAGTCACAGAACCTCTCGTCCTGTTTACTCACAGAATCTCCCGCTCTGTTAACTCACAGAATCTCCCGCTCTGTTTACTCACTGAATCTCTCGCCCTGTTTACTCACAGAATCTTCCGCCCTGTTTACTCACAGAATCTCCCGCTCTGTTTATGCACAGAATCTCCCGCTCTGTTTACTCACAGAATCTCCCGCTCTGTTTAGTCACAGAATCTCCCGTCTGGTTACTCACAGAATCTCTCGTCTTGTTTACTCACAGAATCTCCGACTCTGTTTACTCACAGAATCTCCTGCTCTGTTTACTTACTGAATCTCTCGCCCTGTTTACTCACAGAATCTCCCGCTCTGTTTACTCACAGAATCTCCCGCTCTGTTTACTCACAGCATCTCCCGCCCTGTATTCTATCAAAATCTCCCTCCCTATTTACTCAAAGAATCTGCCGCTCTGTTTACTCACAGAATCTCCCGCCCTGTTTACTCACAGAATCTCCCGCTCTGTTTACTCACAGAATCTCCCGCTCTGTTTACTCACAGAATATCTCGCCCTGTTTACTCACAGAATCTTCTGCCCTGTTTACTCACAGAATCTCCCGCTCTGTTTACTCACAGAATCTTCCGCTCTGTTTACTCACAGAATCTTCCGCACGGTTTACTCACAGAATCTCCCGCCCTGTTTACTCAAAGAATCTCCCGCTTTGTTCACTCACAGAATCTCCCGCCCTGTTCATTCACAGAATCTCCCACTCTGTTCACTCTTAGAATCTCCCGCCCTGTTTACTCACAGAATCTCCCACCCTGTTTACTCAAAGAATCTCCCGCTCTGTTTACTCTCAGAATCTTCCGCCCTGTTTACTCACAGAATCTCCCACCCTGTTTACTAACGGAATCTCCAGCTCTGTTTATCCACAGAATCTCCCGCCCTGTTGACTCACAGAATCTCCCGCTCTGTTTACTCACAGAATCTTCCGCCCTGTTTACTCACAGAATCTTCCGCCCTGTTTACTCACAGAATCTCCCGCCCTGTTTACTCACAGAATCTCCCGCCCTGTTAACTCACAGAATCTCCCGCTCTGTTTACTCACAGAATCTCCCGCTCTGTTTACTCACTGAATCTCTTGCCCTGTTTACTCACAGAATCTCCCGCCCTGTTTGCTCACAGAATCTGTCGCTCTGTTTACTATCAGAATCTCCCGCTTTGTTTACTCACTGAATATCCCGCCCTGTTTATTCACAAAATCTCCTGTCCTGTTTACTCACAGGATCGCCCGATATGTTTACTCACAGGATGTCCCGCCCTGTTTACTCACAGAATCTCCCGCTCTGCTTACTCACAGAATCTCCCACTCTGTTTACTCACAGAATCTCCCGCCCTGTTTACTCACAGAATCTCCCGCTCTGTTTACTCACAGAATCTCCCGCTCTGTTTACTCACAGAACCTCTCGTCCTGTTTACTCACAGAATCTCCCGCTCTGTTTACTCACAGAATCTCCCGCTCTGTTTACTCACTGAATCTCTCGCCCTGTTAACTCACAGAATCTTCCGCCCTGTTTACTCACAGAATCTCCCGCTCTGTTTATGCACAGAATCTCCCGCTCTGTTTACTCACAGAATCTCCCGCTCTGTTTACTCACAGAATCTCCCGCTCTGGCTACTCACAGAATCTCTCGTCTTGTTTACTCACAGAATCTCCCACTCTGTTTACTCACAGAATCTCCTGCTCTGTTTACTTACTGAATCTCTCGCCCTGTTTACTCACAGAATCTCCCGCTCTGTTTAGTCACAGAATCTTCCATCCTGTTTATTCACAGAATCTCCCGTCCTGTTTACTCACAGAATCTCCCGTCCTGTTTACTCACAGAATCTTCCGCCCTGTTTACTCACAGAATCTCCCACCCTGTTTACTAACGGAATCTCCAGCTCTGTTTATCCACAGAATCTCCCGCCCTGTTGACTCACAGAATCTCCCGCTCTGTTTACTCACAGAATCTTCCGCCCTGTTTACTCACAGAATCTTCCGCCCTGTTTACTCACAGAATCTTCCGCCCTGTTTACTCACAGAATCTTCCGCTCTGTTTGCTCACAGGATCGCCCGATATGTTTACTCACAGGATGTCCCGCCCTGTTTACTAACAGAATCTCCCGCTCTGTTTACTCACAGAATCTCCCGCCCTGTTAACTCACAGAATCTCCCGCTCTGTTTACTCACAGAATCTCCCGCTCTGTTTACTCACTGAATCTCTCGCCCTGTTTACTCACAGAATCTCCCGCCCTGTTTACTCACAGAATCTGTCGCTCTGTTTACTATCAGAATCTCCCGCTTTGTTTACTCACTGAATATCCCGCCCAGTTTATTCACAAAATCTCCTGTCCTGTTTACTCACAGGATCGCCCGATATGTTTACTCACAGGATGTCCCGCCCTGTTTACTCACAGAATCTCCCGCTCTGCTTACTCACAGAATCTCCCGCTCTGTTTACTCACAGAATCTCCCGCCCTGTTTACTCACAGAATCTCCCGCTCTGTTTACTCACAGAATCTCCCGCTCTGTTTAGTCACAGAACCTCTCGTCCTGTTTACTCACAGAATCTCCCGCTCTGTTAACTCACAGAATCTCCCGCTCTGTTTACTCACTGAATCTCTCGCCCTGTTTACTCACAGAATCTTCCGCCCTGTTTACTCACAGAATCTCCCGCTCTGTTTATGCACAGAATCTCCCGCTCTGTTTACTCACAGAATCTCCCGCTCTGTTTAGTCACAGAATCTCCCGTCTGGTTACTCACAGAATCTCCCGCTCTGTTAACTCACAGAATCTCCCGCTCTGTTTACTCACAGAATCTCCGACTCTGTTTACTCACAGAATCTCCTGCTCTGTTTACTTACTGAATCTCTCGCCCTGTTTACTCACAGAATCTCCCGCTCTGTTTACTCACAGAATCTCCCGCTCTGTTTACTCACAGCGTCTCCCGCCCTGTATTCTATCAAAATCTCCCTCCCTATTTACTCAAAGAATCTGCCGCTCTGTTTACTCACAGAATCTCCCGCCCTGTTTACTCACAGAATCTCCCGCTCTGTTTACTCACAGAATCTCCCGCTCTGTTTACTCACAGAATATCTCGCCCTGTTTACTCACAGAATCTTCTGCCCTGTTTACTCACAGAATCTCCCGCTCTGTTTACTCACAGAATCTTCCGCTCTGTTTACTCACAGAATCTTCCGCACGGTTTACTCACAGAATCTCCCGCCCTGTTTACTCAAAGAATCTCCCGCTTTGTTCACTCACAGAATCTCCCGCCCTGTTCATTCACAGAATCTCCCACTCTGTTCACTCTTAGAATCTCCCGCCCTGTTTACTCACAGAATCTCCCACCCTGTTTACTCAAAGAATCTCCCGCTCTGTTTACTCTCAGAATCTTCCGCCCTGTTTACTCACAGAATCTCCCACCCTGTTTACTAACGGAATCTCCAGCTCTGTTTATCCACAGAATCTCCCGCCCTGTTGACTCACAGAATCTCCCGCTCTGTTTACTCACAGAATCTTCCGCCCTGTTTACTCACAGAATCTTCCGCCCTGTTTACTCACAGAATCTCCCGCCCTGTTTACTCACAGAATCTCCCGCCCTGTTAACTCACAGAATCTCCCGCTCTGTTTACTCACAGAATCTCCCGCTCTGTTTACTCACTGAATCTCTTGCCCTGTTTACTCACAGAATCTCCCGCCCTGTTTGCTCACAGAATCTGTCGCTCTGTTTACTATCAGAATCTCCCGCTTTGTTTACTCACTGAATATCCCGCCCTGTTTATTCACAAAATCTCCTGTCCTGTTTACTCACAGGATCGCCCGATATGTTTACTCACAGGATGTCCCGCCCTGTTTACTCACAGAATCTCCCGCTCTGCTTACTCACAGAATCTCCCACTCTGTTTACTCACAGAATCTCCCGCCCTGTTTACTCACAGAATCTCCCGCTCTGTTTACTCACAGAATCTCCCGCTCTGTTTACTCACAGAACCTCTCGTCCTGTTTACTCACAGAATCTCCCGCTCTGTTTACTCACAGAATCTCCCGCTCTGTTTACTCACTGAATCTCTCGCCCTGTTAACTCACAGAATCTTCCGCCCTGTTTACTCACAGAATCTCCCGCTCTGTTTATGCACAGAATCTCCCGCTCTGTTTACTCACAGAATCTCCCGCTCTGTTTACTCACAGAATCTCCCGCTCTGGCTACTCACAGAATCTCTCGTCTTGTTTACTCACAGAATCTCCCACTCTGTTTACTCACAGAATCTCCTGCTCTGTTTACTTACTGAATCTCTCGCCCTGTTTACTCACAGAATCTCCCGCTCTGTTTAGTCACAGAATCTTCCATCCTGTTTATTCACAGAATCTCCCGTCCTGTTTACTCACAGAATCTCCCGCTCTGTTTACTCACAGAATCTCCCGCCCTGTTTACTCACAGAATCTCCCATCATGTTTACTCACAGAATCTCCCGCACTGTTTACTGACAGAATCTCCCACTCTGTTTACTCACAGAATCTCCCACTCTGTTTACTCACAGAATCTCCCGCTTTGTTTACTCACAGAATCTCCCGCCCTGTTTATTCACGGAATCTTCCGCCCTGTTTACTCACAGAATCTCCCGCCCTGTTTATTCACGGAATCTCCCGCTCTGTTTACTCACAGAATCTCCCGCCCTGTTTATTCACGGAATCTCCCATTCTGTTTACTCACAGAATCTCCCGCCCTGTTTATTCACGGAATCTCCCACTCTGTTTATTCACAGAATCTCCCGCTCTGTTTAATCTCAGAATCTCCCGCCCTGTTTATTCACAGAATCTCCCGCTCTGTTTACTCTCAGAATCTCCCGCCCTGTTTATTCACAGAATCTCCCACTCTGTTTACTCACAGAATCTCCCGCTCTTTATACTCACAGAATCTTCCACCCTGTTTACTCACAGAATCTCCCGCTCTGTTTACTCACAGAATCTCCCGACCTGTTTACTCTCAGAATCTCCCGCTTTGTTTACTCACAGAATCTCTCGCTCTGTTTACTCACAGAATCTCCCGCTCTGTTTGCTCTCAGAATCTCCCGCCCTGTTTACTCACAGAATCTCCCGCCCTCTTTACTCACAGAATCTCCCGTCCAGTTTACTCACAGAATCTGTCGCTCTGTTTACTCACAGAATCTCCCGCCCTGTTTACTCACAGAATCTGTCGCTTTGTTTACTCACTGAATCTCCCACCCTGTTTACTCACAGAATCTCCCATTCTGTTTACTCACAGAATCTCCCGCTCTGTTTACTCACAGAATCTCCCACTCTGTTTACTCACAGAATCTCCCGCTCTGTTTACTCACAGAATCTCCCGCTCTGTTTCCTCACAGAATCTCCCGCCCTGTTTGTAATGATATCAGCAAATAGTGATGGTATTTGCCTGTTTTATTATTTATGCCTTACCAGCATATTTGCCTGATTGATTATTTATGCCTGACCAGCAGAGGGCATGTGAGAGACAAGCAGTTTAGTTTAGTTTTAGTTTCATTTTAGATGGATCTCTAAGATGGTGTCTCCTGTAATGCTGTTAACTGAGTTGAACATACTTTAGATTAAAAGACATTGGGCTAGATTTTCAGTTTAGGCAGTTTTGGGGCGCTAGCTTTAGCGCCCGCCCGAAGTTAGCGCCCGCCCCAAAGTAGCGCCCCGTTGCCGGGAATTCAGTGGCTTCGCCCTAAGAGGTTGGTGGAGCGCTAAAAGAGGCGTTCCACTACTCTCTTTAGGCGCTAAGCCGGCGGTCCAGAGGGATAGCGCCCAGGCGGGGCGCAGCACGGGTGCGGTCATTTTTGCACTGACAGCAGACCCCGTGGTGCCGACCAGCTCTTAAAGGGGGAAGGGACGAATTAGTCTGCTGCCACGCCCTGCACACTGCAGCCTTGCAAAGAGGCCTCAACACTACTGCTCAGCCCCAGGGAGTCATGGCAACGCCAGAGAAGGCCCGTCAGCGTGCCCTGCGCTTCTCAGAGGGTGATCTGGACATCATGCTCACAGCTCTGGAGGTGAGGCGCAAGATCTTGTTTCCAGACAGTGGGAGGAATCCAACCCACCACGACTACACCAAAGCCTGGAAGCAGATCGCCCAGAGGGTGACATTCACCGGCGAGGCCCCCAGGACCCACACACAATGCCGTAAGAAGTACAACGATCTGACCAGGATTGTGAGGGTGAGTAGCCTTTCCAGTCTCCTCCTCATTCTTGCATGTACACCTGACATGATGGGCAAAGGGACCTGAAAGTCCTTTTGGCCAGCCCTCAGCCAGCAGCATTGGGACAGTCATGAGCATCAAATGGCCATTCGGCACTCTACACTTTGGCCAAGCTATTCCACCATGGGAGGCAGTGCACACTACATCAGGGCTTCACTCTGTCCAAGCTATTCCACCATGGGAGGCAGTGCACACTACATCAGGGCTTCACTGCGCCCTTACAGCCCGTCCTTTCTCTTGCAGGCTAAAGTAGCGTTTAATCGCCAGGCCCGTGCCAGGGGTGGCCGCGCCAAGCTGCAGGAGCTCACTCGGCTGGAGGAGCGCGTGTGTGTGCTCATGGGAGCACGTGTGATTGTCCCCACAGCGTGCGGTGTATCCGACCCTCCACTGCCCGGCAATGGTAAGGACCTCGCCTTTTGGCCCTCTCGCGTCGCACTGGCCCATCCGAGCTATCTCCTTTGCCACTGTCCCACCAATGCGCTGAATCCCACCAGTCCTAACTCCCTCGCTGACGCCGTCTCCTCACTCTGAAGCTACTCTTGTGCATTCCTGCTTTCAGCTGGTGACGACCAGGACCCTGAGGCTGCCAGTGACAGCACCTCCAACCAGGAGGAGGAGGAGGAGCAAGCCGGACCTTCGGGGGAACAGTCACGTCCCGCAGGAGAGGAGGAAATGCTCGACACCTCCTCACTGGACGAGTGCCTGGAGGAACTGTCGCAGGGCAATGCAGCTTCTGGGACCAGTGGCGTCCAGCCACCCAGCAGCCGTGCGCGTGGCCCGCGGCCTTCCCCCCAAAGGGGGGAAGGATCAGAGGGGAGTGCTGCTGCTCGGCAAACTCGCCGTCACCAACGCGGCAAGGGTCCCCTAGTTCGGCCCCCTCCTCCCCAGCGGGAGAGTCGCGACTCCAGTCCGGACACCTTCACTTCGGAGGAGGTGCGGAAGCTCGATCAGATGGCCGACGACTCGGACCGGCGCCACACGGAGCTCATGAGCGTGGTGGGGCGCATGCCTGAGGCCATCGAGTCGCTGGCGACCAGTGTGCGCGAGTTCGGGGCAGCAACTGCCGCGACTGGCCGCATGCTAACTGATGCCGTCAAGACCCTGGCGGATGTGATGCGCGCGCACACCAGGACCAGAGGGCCACTCACTGCTGCCACACGCGCTGTCTCAGGCAGGCATCGCCAGGGCAGGCGCCGCGCTGGACCATCCCAGCAAGCCGGCCGTCGGCTGATTGCTGCGGATCCTGCAGTGCGGGCCCGGCCGAGTGCCACCGCGCCACAGCACCAGCCAGCGCATCCCAGACGCCAGCTGGCCCACATTGCACCATCCGTCGCCGCCATTCCCCCTCTGGGGCGTCAAGGGCAAGCGGCTGCAGCTGATGGTGGCCAGGCTCAGGCGCGCCACTCAGGAGACGGCCCCTCGAGGCCCAAACGCCGTGTAGGCCGCCCCCCAGTGGCATCTGGCGGAAGGGCATCTGAGCCTCAGGCGCCTTCCCCCAGCCTCGCAGCAGCCACTGGGCAGAGCTTGCGAAGGAGCAGCAGGCAGGGCAGGGGAGGCAAAATGCTGGGCAAGGTCTCGCCCTCGCGGGCCACTCAGTAGAGGGTGTGGCCAGCTTTCCTTTAATATGGCGGTGGCCATCTTTATTTTGCCCATGGTTGTGCTTTTGGAGGGCTTTTTTTTTGCGTTAGGCCGACGTTGAGGCCCGGTTTCAATAAAGGTGGAGTGGCTCCTCCCCAGTTTGTGGGAGTGAGTCGTTTGTTGGGCTTTTTGTGGGGCCCGTTTATTGTTTTTGGGGATTCATGTGGGAAGGGCTTTTCATTTTTGTTTAATAAAAAATTATCTTTATTCATGCAGTCTCCATGGTTGTTCTTCTTAGTGTTTGTTGGCTTCGCCGGCTGAGGGCTTGCGGAGCGGCTGCATTCATCTTCCCTCATGGCCCCTGGCCATTCCCTGACAGGGGGCTTAGAAGTACCGTGTAATAAGGTGGCGTCGTGCGGCCCTTGGCCCTGGTCGCTCCCTCCTGGGAACGTACTCCTGCTCCTCCTCCTCCTCCTCCTCCTCCTCCTCATGCTCCTCCTGCTCCTCCTCCTGAGGTGCTGGTCCAACGTCAGGTGGCAGTGCCTGAGTCCTGCGGATAGCCAGGTTGTGTAGCATGCAGCAAACCACCACAAATTGGGAGACCCGGTCCGGCGAATACTGGAGAGCTCCTCCGGAGCGATCAAGGCAGCGGAACCGCTGCTTGAGGACCCCAATAGTTAGCTCGATGATGTTGCGGGTGGTTTGATGGCTCTCGTTGTAGGCCTCTTCAGCAGCGGTCCTGGGCGCGCGGAGCGGGGTCATGAGCCAGGTGCACAAAGGATAGCCTTTGTCCCCGAGTAGCCATCCTCTTGGGGGAGGCTGTGCCTGGAACATGTCATGCACAGTACTCTGCCGCAGGATAAAGGCATCGTGGCTGCTGCCTGGGAAGCTGGCATTGACTGCCATGATGCGCTGCTTGTGGTCACAGACCAGCTGCACATTCAGAGAATGGTAGCCCTTCCTGTTGCGATACTGCTCGCCATGCTCCAGAGGGGCCCGCAAAGCCACATGCGTACAGTCAATGGCGCCCTGCACCAAGGGGAATTCCCCGAGTCTGGAAAATCCCAATGCGCGCTGATGCTGGCTCTCCAGGGCCATGGGGAAGGAGATGAATTGGCTTCTCCTTCTGAACAGTGCTTCGGTCACCTGGCGGATGCAGCGATGCACGCCGTACTGGGAGATGTTTGCTATGTCCCCAGCAGCGTATTGGAAGGAGCCGGTGGCATAGAAGTTCAATGCCACTGTCACCTTCACTTCCACCGACAGAGACGTCCTGCACCTGAGCTTTGGCCGCAGATCTCGGCGAAGCAGGTGGCAGATCTCTGCAATCACCCCCTTCCGGAATCGGAGCCTTTTAACACATCGCGCGGCACTCATGTTTAGGTAGGAGCGCTGCTGGCGGTATAGCCTGACTGGGTAAGGCCTACGTGGCCGACGCCTGTAGCCCCCTCTGCCTCTAGCCAGGGCTGCCCCTCTCACAATACGTCTGCGAGCCCTACGGACATGGAGCTGCAGCTCCGCGTTGGCACCCCATGCAACCCCCATCAAATCCTGGCAAACACTCTAATTTCCAAATGGCCACTTGCAGCGCTGTTGCCTGAGTCCAAAAATACCTGGCTCTTGCTGCTTGAAACCAGTTAGCTATCCTCCTTGTTGTGTCTCCAGAAATGCGTTGCACAAGACTGTTTTCTGAAATAATGGATGGCCTTTATACTGGAGAGGACGTTCCCTTTAATTAGCGCCCCCCGGGGCCCGCGCTGGTTGTGTTGCGTTCCTTTTTCCAAACGCTCCGGCCGCCCGCCGCACAATGGGGCGGTCCGACTGAAGTTTGCAATCGGGGCGGCCAAAGGGCGTTGCACGAGGATGTGACGTCATTTTCTGCGCGCGCATCCGGGCGGGCGCTAAACTTTGCGCCGGCGCTAACGGGCAACTTAATTTGGGGCGGGGCGCAAACTGCGCTGCGCCCGGGCGCTACACGCATAGCGCCCGGAAATCACTTCTCTTAAGGCGCTAACTGCTGGCGCAAGCAACTGAAAATCTAGCCCATTCTCTTTCATGAATGTGTCATCATTGAACCCACATAGAAAGCGATACATGGTGTCAGAAGTGATTGAAAGAGATGAAGAGGAAAAATCTGAAGTTAAATCAGCTCTCCACATATTAGCAATCCAAAAGAGAACATCGTTACTTACCATTGGAGAATAGCGAACAAAGTGAAAAAATGGAAGGTTTACACTCACCGGCGAAGCTTCAGTTGACAGGTAATGTGGCTGAAAATTGGAGGAGATTCAAACAACGTTTGGAGTTGTATTTAGTGGCAATCGGAGCTGACGAGAAAAGTGATAAAATGAAAGCGTCAGTGTTCTTACATGTCGTGGGTGATGAAGCGCTGGAGGTGTATAATAACTTCACATTCGCTGCTGATGGAGACAAAATGAAGCTGGATAAAATAATGGAACAGTTTGAGGCCTACTGCATACCTAAACGTAACGTGACATTTGAGAGGCACAGCACATGTGTACAGAAAACGGGAGAGACTATTGATCAGTATGTGACTGAACTGAGAAACAGAAGCAAAATGTGTGAATTTGGGAGACTGACAGACTCGCTGATAAAAGACAGACTGGTGTGTGGTATTCCAGATAATGGTCTAAGGGAAAGACTGCTAAGAGAGCAAAATCTAGACCTGGGAAAAGCCATAGCACTGTGTAGGGCTACAGAGACTGTGAAGTCGCAGGCAAAGGAGCTGTTCAGTGACAGTAGCTGCAACGTGGATGCAGTGAGAATGAACGGACACAAACCGTTTAACAAAAAGAGCGCCAATGTGAAAAAAGAGGCGTGGCCAGCGAACAAAAATGAAAGGGGCAATCGAAAGTCATGTAGTCGATGCGGTACACAGCATCCACCAAAAAAGTGTCCAGCATATGGTAAAGCATGCAATAGTTGCAACAAAAACAACCATTATGCCCGTTGCTGTAAGAACCAAGCGCAACAAAGCAAGGTCCATGCAGTAGATGAAAGCGGGATAGAGGAGTTCTATGTGGATGTTGTGTCTGAAAACAAAAAAGAAAAAAGAGACTGGATGGTGACACTAAAAGTGAATGACATACACATTCCATTTAAATTGGATACTGGAGCACAAGTTAATGTGATATCAGAGACTGATTTTAAGAAAGTTAGACCCAGACCAAAGATACATGGAATAAAAGTGAAAGTGACAGGATACTCAGGTACTGATATACCAGTGAAAGGAAGATGCATTGCCAAAGTTACACACAAGGACAGAGAGCACACGCTAGCATTAATCATGGTGCCAAAGGGTGTGCAGGCCATACTAGGTTTAATAGCCTGTGAGAGACTGAACCTGGTAAAGAGAGTCCTCGTTGTGGAAAGCGAAGGAGAGACAGTCTATGATGAACTCATGAAAGAGTACAACGACCTATTTCAGGGTCTAGGCTGCCTTCCAGGAGAACACACGATCAGAGTAGATAAAAGTATGCCAACGGTCATACATCCATGCAGAAAAGTTCCGTTTGCTCTTCAAAAGCAACTGAAGGCAGAGTTGGACAGGATGGAAAGCCTGAACGTGATTCAGAAGATAGATGAGCCAACTGAGTGGGTGAGTTCCCTCATCGTTGTGGACAAAAAGAATGGAAAGCTCAGAATTTGCCTGGATCCAAGAGATCTAAACAGAGCAATAAAGAGAGAGCACTTCAAGCTTCCTACACGTGAGGAAATCATGTCACAGTTTGCAAATGCAAAGTATTTCAGCAAGTTAGATGCATCATCAGGATTTTGGCAGATGAAACTGGACGAGGCAAGTTCAAGACTGTGCACGTTCAACAGTCCATTTGGCAGATACAGATTCCTAAGGTTACCATTTGGCATTGCCTCAGCTCCTGAAGTGTATCACAAAACTATCCATATGATCTATGAGCACCTGGAGGGAGTTGATACATCAATGGATGACATCATAGTATGGGGAACCACGAGAACTGAGCATGATGAGAGACTGAAAAAGGTGCTGGAAGCAACAAGGAAAACAAACCTGAAGCTGAATAGAGAGAAATGCCAGCTCGGCGTGACAGAACTGACATTCGTGGGAGATCTCCTTCGCAGTGAGGGCATCAGACCAGATCCCAGAAAGGTGTCCGCCATTGAGAATATGCCAAAGCCACAATGCAAAAAGGACGTGCAGAGGTTTAATGGAATGATCAACTACATGGGTAAATTCATATCCAACCTCTCAGAAAAGATGGCGCCACTGAGATGACTAACTGAAAAGAACATAGAATGGGAATGGAATCTTGAGCATGAGAAGTCATGGAGCGATCTAAAGAAACTGCTCACAGAGGAACCAGTTCTGAGGTTTTATGACCCAGCGAGACCCATCAAGATATCATCAGATGCATCACAGAGTCGGCTCGGTGCCGTTCTTCTGCAAAAATATGACTACTGGCAACCTATTGCATATGCATCGCATTGAATGACAGACGCGGAGACGCGATATGCTCAAATAGAAAAGAAGCTGCTCAGCATCACATACGCCTGTGAAAGATATCACCAGTTTGTGGCAGGACAAGCAATCAGTGTAGAGACTGACCATAAGCCCTTGATTGCATTGTTCCAAAAGCCACTAAATAGCTGTCCGCTTAGAATACAAAGAATGATGATCAGGCTGCAACGCTATACACTGAATGTTGTGTACACGCCGGGTAAACTGTTGTATACAGCAGACACGTTGTCCAGGGCTGTTGACCCAGGAGAGCCCGCAAACACCAAAATGGATGAAAAAGTGAACGCCTACGTGGACATGGTCACAAGTGCACTGCCCATAGCAGATGCAAAAATGGAGCTCATAAAGACTGAGACAAACAAAGATGAAACAATGAGACAACTGAGGAAAAGCATCTTGGATGGATGGCTCAACATGAAGCAAGACTGCTCACCTGACATGGCAGAGTACTGGAACTGCAGGGCGGAACTATCACTGGTTGAAGACATCATCTACAAAGGAAGTAAAATAGTTATCCCAAAGAGTCTGAGAAAAGAGATGCTAAAAAGGATCCATGGAGGACATCTGGGAATCGAAAAGTGTAAGAAAAGAGCATGAGAGGTGATGTACTGGCCACGAATCAACCAAGATGTGACAAATGAGGTGTCAAACTGCACAATATGCCTGAAATATCAAGCAAGCAATCTGGTAGAACCATTAAAGCCACACCCAGCGCCAGACAGACCTTACCAGAAGGTAGGCGCTGACCTATTTGTATGTCAAGGGAAGGACTATCTTGTAGTCACAGACTATTACTCACTGTATCCAGAGGTTTGTAGACTGTACACCACCACTGCAGATGCTGTGATAACATGTATGAAAGCCATATTCTCCAGACATGGCGTGGCAAGCGAGGTCTTCACAGACAACGGACCCCAGTTTTACAATGCAAGTTTCCAACACTTTGCCAAAGAGTGGGACTTTGTCCACACAACGTCAAGTCCTCACTTTCCACAGTCCAATGGACTAGTGGAAAAATCGGTCCAGACAGTGAAAAGACTGATGTACAAGGCAAAAGACAGTGGAACTGACTTCTACCAGAGCATGCTTGTATACCGCACAACGCCGCTCGAGTGTGGTATGTCACCAGCCCAACTCCTTATGTGACGTCTACTAAGGTCAAACCTACCCATCCCGGAGAACCCCCTGAAAACAAAAGAGGGGGAGAAAGTGAGGAAGTTCAAAGAACAACAGAAAGAAAAGCAAAAGTACTACTATGACAGAGGAACACAAAACCTACCTGAACTCCACACTGGTGACCAAGTAAGGTTCAAAGACAAAACAAACACATGGACTCAGAAGGGAACTGTCCTGAGTGAAGTTCAACCAAGATCATACACCATTCAGACAGATGAGGGTGCTGTTCTGCGAAGAAATCATCGAGATCTTCACATGGGACCAGCCACAGCAAGTCAAAAGACTGATACTGTTCAACAACCTGATCACACAGCAGGTCAAAAGACTGATACTGTTGAACAACCTGATCACACAGCTGAGAAACCATCATCTGAGGCAACAACTCAGATTCAAGGACAATCAATCAGAAAATCCTCAAGACGTGTGAAGCCTCCTGAGAGACTCATTGAGCAAGTTTAAGGACTCTTGTTATAGAAGGAAGTAATGTTATCTTATTCTCACTTCAAGTTCTAGGTATTTACATATTTCAAGTGAACACACAAAACAAGGTTAAAAAACCTTGATCATGATAATGATCATGTAAGTTCATTAAGTGTTACAGTTAAAATGCAGAGTGAAACAAAGAAAACATGTTGTTAGATAAAAGTAAACTACTTTTGTTTTAAGAAAGGGAGATGTAATGATATCAGCAAATAGTGATGGTATTTGCCTGTTTGATTATTTATGCCTTACCAGCATATTTGCCTGATTGATTATTTATGCCTGACCAGAAGAGGGCATGTGAGAGACAAGCAGTTTAGTATAGTTTTAGTTTCGTTTTAGATGGATCTCTAAGATGGTGTCTCCTGTAATGCTGTTAACTGAGTTGAACATACTTTAGATTAAAAGACATTCTCTGTCATGAATGTGTCGTCATTGAACCCACATAGAAAGCAATACACTGTTTACTCACAGAATCTCCCGCCGTGTTTACTCACAGAATCTTTCGCCCTGTTTACTCACAGAATCTCCCGCCCTGTTTACTCACAGAAACTCCCGCCCTGTTTACTCACAGAATGTCCCGCCTTGTTTACTCACAGAATCTCCCGCTCTGTTTATTCACAGAATCTCTTGCCCTGTTTACTCACAGAATGTCCCGCCCTGTTTACTCACACAATCTCCCTCTCTGTTTACTCACAGAATCTCCCGCTATGTTTACTCACAGAATCTCCAGCTCTGTTTACTCACAGAATCTCCAGCTCTGTTTACTCACAGAATCTCCCGCCCTGTTTACTCACAGAATCTCCAGCTCTGTTTACTCACAGAATCTCCCGCCTTGTTTACTCACAGAATCTCCCGCCCTGTTTATTCACAGAATCTCCCGCCCTGTTTATTCACAGAATCTGCAGCTCTGTTTACTCACAGAATCTCCCGCCCTGTTTACTCACAGAATCTCCAGCTCTCTTTACTCACAGAATCTCCCACCTTGTTTAATCTCAGAATCTCCCGCCCTGTTTACTCACAGAATCTCCAGCTCTGTTTACTCACAGAATCTCCCGCCCTGTTAATTCACAGAATTTCCCGCCCAGTTTACTCACAGAATCTCCTGCGCTGTTTACTCACAGAATCTCCCACCGTTTACTCAAATAATCTCCCACCCTGTTTGCTCACAGAATCTCCCGCCCTGTTTACTCACAGAATCTCCCACCCTGTTTACTCACAGAATCTCCAGCTCTGTTTACTCACAGAATCTCCCGCTCTGTTTACTCTCAGAATCTCCCACCCTGTTTACTCACAGAATCTCCCGCCCTGTTTATTCACAGAATCTCCCGCTCTGTTTAATCTCAGAATCTCCTGTCCTGTTTACTCACAGAATCTCCAGCTCTGTTTACTCACAGAATCTCCCGCCCTGTTTATTCACAGAATTTCCCGCCCTGCTTATTCACAAAATCTCCCGTCCTGTTTACTCACAGAATCTCCAGCTCTGTTTACTCACAGAATCTCCCGCCCTGTTTACTCACAAAATCTCCCGCCCTGTTTACTCACAGAATCTCCCGCCCTGTTTACTCACAGAATCTCCCGCCCTGTTTACTCACAGAATCTCCCGCGCTGTTTACTCACAGAATCTCCCGCACTGTTTACTCTCAGAATCTCCTGCCCTGTTTTCTCACAGAATCTCCCGCTCTGTTTGCTCACTGAATCCCCCGCCCTGATTTCTCACAGAATCTCCCCTCCAGTTTACTCACAGAATCTGTCGCTCAGTTTACTCTCAGAATCTTCCGCTCTGTTTACTCACAGAATCTCCCGCTCTGTTTACTCACAGAATCTTCCACTCTGTTTACTCACAGAATCTCCAGCTCTGTTTACTCACAGAATCTCCCGCCCTGTTAATTCACAGAATTTCCCGCCCAGTTTACTCACAGAATCTCCTGCGCTGTTTACTCACAGAATCTCCCACCCTGTTTACTCACATAATCTCCCACCCTGTTTGCTCACAGAATCTCCCGCCCTGTTTACTCACAGAATCTCCCACCCTGTTTACTCACAGAATCTCCCGCCCTGTTTATTCACAGAATCTCCCGCTCTGTTTAATCTCAGAATCTCCTGTCCTGTTTACTCACAGAATCTCCAGCTCTGTTTACTCACAGAATCTCCCGCCCTGTTTATTCACAGAATTTCCCGCCCTGCTTATTCACAAAATCTCCCGTCCTGTTTACTCACAGAATCTCCAGCTCTGTTTACTCACAGAAGCTCCCGCCCTGTTTACTCACAAAATCTCCCGCCCTGTTTACTCACAGAATCTCCCGCCCTGTTTACTCACAGAATCTCCCGCCCTGTTTACTCACAGAATCTCCCGCCCTGTTTACTCACAGAATCTCCCGCCCTGTTTACTCTCAGAATCTCCTGCCCTGTTTTCTCACAGAATCTCCCGCTCTGTTTGCTCACTGAATCCCCCGCCCTGATTTCTCACAGAATCTCCCCTCCAGTTTACTCACAGAATCTGTCGCTCAGTTTACTCTCAGAATCTTCCGCTCTGTTTACTCACAGAATCTCCCGCTCTGTTTACTCACAGAATCTTCCACTCTGTTTACTCACAGAATCTCCAGCTCTCTTTACTCACAGTATCTCCCACCTTGTTTAATCTCAGAATCTCCCGCCCTGTTTACTCACAGAATCTCCAGCTCTGTTTACTCACAGAATCTCCCGCCCTGTTAATTCACAGAATCTCCCGCCCAGTTTACTCACAGAATCTCCTGCGCTGTTTACTCACAGAATCTCCCACCCTGTTTACTCACATGATCTCCCACCCTGTTTGCTCACAGAATCTCCCGCCCTGTTTACTCACAGAATCTCCCACCCTGTTTACTCACAGAATCTCCAGCTCTGTTTACTCACAGAATCTCCCGCTCTGTTTACGCTCAGAATCTCCCACCCTGTTTACTCACAGAATCTCCCGCCCTGTTTATTCACAGAATCTCCCGCTCTGTTTAATCTCAGAATCTCCCGTCCTGTTTACTCACAGAATCTCCAGCTCTGTTTACTCACAGAATCTCCCGCCCTGTTTATTCACAGAATTTCCTGCCCTGCTTATTCACAAAATCTCCCGTCCTGTTTACTCACAGAATCTCCAGCTCTGTTTACTCACAGAATCTCCCGCACTGTTTACTCACAAAATCTCCCGCCCTGTTTACTCACAGAATCTCCCGCCCTGTTTACTCACAGAATCTCCCGCCCTGTTTACTCACAGAATCTCCCGCCCTGTTTACTCACAGAATCTCCCGCCCTGTTTACTCTCAGAATCTCCTGCCCTGTTTACTCACAGAATCTCCCGCTCTGTTTGCTCACTGAATCCCCCGCCCTGATTTCTCACAGAATCTCCCCTCCAGTTTACTCACAGAATCTCCCGCTCTGTTTACTCACAGAATCTCCCACTCTGTTTACTCACAGAATCTCCCGCTCTGTTTCCTCACAGAATCTCCCGCCCTGTTTGTAATGATATCAGCAAATAGTGATGGTATTTGCCTGTTTTATTATTTATGCCTTACCAGCATATTTGCCTGATTGATTATTTATGCCTGACCAGCAGAGGGCATGTGAGAGACAAGCAGTTTAGTTTAGTTTTAGTTTCATTTTAGATGGATCTCTAAGATGGTGTCTCCTGTAATGCTGTTAACTGAGTTGAACATACTTTAGATTAAAAGACATTCTCTTTCATGAATGTGTCATCATTGAACCCACATAGAAAGCGATACATGGTGTCAGAAGTGATTGAAAGAGATGAAGAGGAAAAATCTGAAGTTAAATCAGCTCTCCACATATTAGCAATCCAAAAGAGAACATCGTTACTTACCATTGGAGAATAGCGAACAAAGTGAAAAAATGGAAGGTTTACACTCACCGGCGAAGCTTCAGTTGACAGGTAATGTGGCTGAAAATTGGAGGAGATTCAAACAACGTTTGGAGTTGTATTTAGTGGCAATCGGAGCTGACGAGAAAAGTGATAAAATGAAAGCGTCAGTGTTCTTACATGTCGTGGGTGATGAAGCGCTGGAGGTGTATAATAACTTCACATTCGCTGCTGATGGAGACAAAATGAAGCTGGATAAAATAATGGAACAGTTTGAGGCCTACTGCATACCTAAACGTAACGTGACATTTGAGAGGCACAGCACATGTGTACAGAAAACGGGAGAGACTATTGATCAGTATGTGACTGAACTGAGAAACAGAAGCAAAATGTGTGAATTTGGGGGACTGACAGACTCGCTGATAAAAGACAGACTGGTGTGTGGTATTCCAGATAATGGTCTAAGGGAAAGACTGCTAAGAGAGCAAAATCTAGACCTGGGAAAAGCCATAGCACTGTGTAGGGCTACAGAGACTGTGAAGTCGCAGGCAAAGGAGCTGTTCAGTGACAGTAGCTGCAACGTGGATGCAGTGAGAATGAACGGACACAAACCGTTTAACAAAAAGAGCGCCAATGTGAAAAAAGAGGCGTGGCCAGCGAACAAAAATGAAAGGGGCAATCGAAAGTCATGTAGTCGATGCGGTACACAGCATCCACCAAAAAAGTGTCCAGCATATGGTAAAGCATGCAATAGTTGCAACAAAAACAACCATTATGCCCGTTGCTGTAAGAACCAAGCGCAACAAAGCAAGGTCCATGCAGTAGATGAAAGCGGGATAGAGGAGTTCTATGTGGATGTTGTGTCTGAAAACAAAAAAGAAAAAAGAGACTGGATGTTGACACTAAAAGTGAATGACATACACATTCCATTTAAATTGGATACTGGAGCACAAGTTAATGTGATATCAGAGACTGATTTTAAGAAAGTTAGACCCAGACCAAAGATACATGGAATAAAAGTGAAAGTGACAGGATACTCAGGTACTGATATACCAGTGAAAGGAAGATGCATTGCCAAAGTTACACACAAGGACAGAGAGCACACGCTAGCATTAATCATGGTGCCAAAGGGTGTGCAGGCCATACTAGGTTTAATAGCCTGTGAGAGACTGAACCTGGTAAAGAGAGTCCTCGTTGTGGAAAGCGAAGGAGAGACAGTCTATGATGAACTCATGAAAGAGTACAACGACCTATTTCAGGGTCTAGGCTGCCTTCCAGGAGAACACACGATCAGAGTAGATAAAAGTATGCCAACGGTCATACATCCATGCAGAAAAGTTCCGTTTGCTCTTCAAAAGCAACTGAAGGCAGAGTTGGACAGGATGGAAAGCCTGAACGTGATTCAGAAGATAGATGAGCCAACTGAGTGGGTGAGTTCCCTCATCGTTGTGGACAAAAAGAATGGAAAGCTCAGAATTTGCCCGGATCCAAGAGATCTAAACAGAGCAATAAAGAGAGAGCACTTCAAGCTTCCTACACGTGAGGAAATCATGTCACAGTTTGCAAATGCAAAGTATTTCAGCAAGTTAGATGCATCATCAGGATTTTGGCAGATGAAACTGGACGAGGCAAGTTCAAGACTGTGCACGTTCAACAGTCCATTTGGCAGATACAGATTCCTAAGGTTACCATTTGGCATTGCCTCAGCTCCTGAAGTGTATCACAAAACTATCCATATGATCTATGAGCACCTGGAGGGAGTTGATACATCAATGGATGACATCATAGTATGGGGAACCACGAGAACTGAGCATGACGAGAGACTGAAAAAAGTGCTGGAAGCAACAAGGAAAACAAACCTGAAGCTGAATAGAGAGAAATGCCAGCTCGGCGTGACAGAACTGACATTCGTGGGAGATCTCCTTCGCAGTGAGGGCATCAGACCAGATCCCAGAAAGGTGTCCGCCATTGAGAATATGCCAAAGCCACAATGCAAAAAGGACGTGCAGAGGTTTAATGGAATGATCAACTACATGGGTAAATTCATATCCAACCTCTCAGAAAAGATGGCGCCACTGAGATGACTAACTGAAAAGAACATAGAATGGGAATGGAATCTTGAGCATGAGAAGTCATGGAGCGATCTAAAGAAACTGCTCACAGAGGAACCAGTTCTGAGGTTTTATGACCCAGCGAGACCCATCAAGATATCATCAGATGCATCACAGAGTCGGCTCGGTGCCGTTCTTCTGCAAAAATATGACTACTGGCAACCTATTGCATATGCATCGCATTGAATGACAGACGCGGAGACGCGATATGCTCAAATAGAAAAGAAGCTGCTCAGCATCACATACGCCTGTGAAAGATTTCACCAGTTTGTGGCAGGACAAGCAATCAGTGTAGAGACTGACCATAAGCCCTTGATTGCATTGTTCCAAAAGCCACTAAATAGCTGTCTGCTTAGAATACAAAGAATGATGATCAGGCTGCAACGCTATACACTGAATGTTGCGTAAACACCGGGTAAACTGATGTATACAGCAGACACATTGTCCAGGGCTGTTGACCCAGGAGAACCCGCAAACACCAAAATGGATGAAAAAGTGAACGCCTACGTGGACATGGTCACAAGTGCACTGCCCATAGCAGATGCAAAAATGGAGCTCATAAAGACTGAGACAAACAAAGATGAAACAATGAGACAACTGAGGAAAAGCATCTTGGATGGATGGCTCAACATGAAGCAAGACTGCTCACCTGACATGGCAGAGTACTGGAACTGCAGGGCGGAACTATCACTGGTTGAAGACATCATCTACAAAGGAAGTAAAATAGTTATCCCAAAGAGTCTGAGAAAAGAGATGCTAAAAAGGATCCATGGAGGACATCTGGGAATCGAAAAGTGTAAGAAAAGAGCATGAGAGGTGATGTACTGGCCACGAATCAACCAAGATGTGACAAATGAGGTGTCAAACTGCACAATATGCCTGAAATATCAAGCAAGCAATCTGGTAGAACCATTAAAGCCACACCCAGCGCCAGACAGACCTTACCAGAAGGTAGGCGCTGACCTATTTGTATGTCAAGGGAAGGACTATCTTGTAGTCACAGACTATTACTCACTGTATCCAGAGGTTTGTAGACTGTACACCACCACTGCAGATGCTGTGATAACATGTATGAAAGCCATATTCTCCAGACATGGCGTGGCAAGCGAGGTCTTCACAGACAACGGACCCCAGTTTTACAATGCAAGTTTCCAACACTTTGCCAAAGAGTGGGACTTTGTCCACACAACGTCAAGTCCTCACTTTCCACAGTCCAATGGACTAGTGGAAAAATCGGTCCAGACAGTGAAAAGACTGATGTACAAGGCAAAAGACAGTGGAACTGACTTCTACCAGAGCATGCTTGTATACCGCACAACGCCGCTCGAGTGTGGTATGTCACCAGCCCAACTCCTTATGTGACGTCTACTAAGGTCAAACCTACCCATCCCGGAGAACCCCCTGAAAACAAAAGAGGGGGAGAAAGTGAGGAAGTTCAAAGAACAACAGAAAGAAAAGCAAAAGTACTACTATGACAGAGGAACACAAAACCTACCTGAACTCCACACTGGTGACCAAGTAAGGTTCAAAGACAAAACAAACACATGGACTCAGAAGGGAACTGTCCTGAGTGAAGTTCAACCAAGATCATACACCATTCAGACAGATGAGGGTGCTGTTCTGCGAAGAAATCGTCGAGATCTTCACATGGGACCAGCCACAGCAAGTCAAAAGACTGATACTGTTCAACAACCTGATCACACAGCAGGTCAAAAGACTGATACTGTTGAACAACCTGATCACACAGCTGAGAAACCATCATCTGAGGCAACAACTCAGATTCAAGGACAATCAATCAGAAAATCCTCAAGACGTGTGAAGCCTCCTGAGAGACTCATTGAGCAAGTTTAAGGACTCTTGTTATAGAAGGAAGTAATGTTATCTTATTCTCTCTTCAAGTTCTAGGTATTTACATATTTCAAGTGAACACACAAAACAAGGTTAAAAAACCTTGATCATGATAATGATCATGTAAGTTCATTAAGTGTTACAGTTAAAATGCAGAGTGAAACAAAGAAAACATGTTGTTAGATAAAAGTAAACTACTTTTGTCTTAAGAAAGGGAGATGTAATGATATCAGCAAATAGTGATGGTATTTGCCTGTTTGATTATTTATGCCTTACCAGCATATTTGCCTGATTGATTATTTATGCCTGACCAGAAGAGGGCATGTGAGAGACAAGCAGTTTAGTATAGTTTTAGTTTCGTTTTAGATGGATCTCTAAGATGGTGTCTCCTGTAATGCTGTTAACTGAGTTGAACATACTTTAGATTAAAAGACATTCTCTGTCATGAATGTGTCGTCATTGAACCCACATAGAAAGCAATACACTGTTTACTCACAGAATCTCCCGCCGTGTTTACTCACAGAATCTCCCGCTCTGTTTACTCACAGAATCTCCCGCTCTGTTTACTCACAGAATCTCCGGGTTTGTTTACTCACAGAATCTCTCGCCCTGCTTACTCACAGAATCTCCCGCTCTGTTTACTCACAGAATCTCGTGCCCTGTTTACTCACAGAATCTTCCGCCCTGTTTACTCACAGAATCTCCCCCTCTGTTTACTCACAGAATCTTCCGCCCTGTTTATTCACAGAACCTCCCGCTCTGTTTACTCACAGAATCTCCCGCTCTGTTTACTCACAGAAACTTCCGCTCTGTTTACTCACAGAATCTCCCGCCCTGTTTACTCACAGAATCTCCCGCCCTGTTTACTCACAGAATCTCCCGACCTGTTTACTCACAGAATCTCCCGCCCTGTTTACTCACAGAATCTCCCGCCCTGTTTACTCACAGAATCTCCCGCCCGGTTTACTCACAGAATCTCCCACTCTGCTTACTCGCAGAATCTCCCATTCTGTTCACTCACAGAATCTCCCGCCCTGATTACTCACAGAATCTCCTGCCGTGTTTACTCACAGAATCTCCCGCCCTGTTTACTCACAGAATCTCCCGCCCTGTTTACTCACAGAATGTCCCGCTCTGTTTATTCACAGAATCTCCCGCCCTGTTTACTCACAGAATGTCCCGCCCTGTTTACTCACAGAATCTCCCTCTCTGTTTACGCACAGAATCTCCCGCTCTGTTTACTCTCAGAATCTCCAGCTCTGTTTACTCACAGAATCACCAGCTCTGTTTACTCACAGAATCTCCCGCCCTGTTTACTCACAGAATCTCCAGCTCTGTTTACTCACAGAAACTCCCGCCTTGTTTACTCACAGAATCTCCCGCCCTGTTTATTCACAGAATCTCCCGCTCTGTTTAATCTCAGAATCTCACGCCTTGTTTAGTTACAGAATCTCCCGTCCTGTTTCGTCACAGAATCTCCAGCTCTGTTTACTCACAGAATCTGCAGCTCTGTTTGCTCACCGAATCTCCCACCTTGTTTAATCTCAGAAGCTCCCGCCCTGTTTACTCACAGAATCTCCAGCTCTGTTTACTCACAGAATCTCCCGCCCTGTTAATTCACAGAATCTCCCGCCCAGTTTACTCACAGAATCTCCTGCCCTGTTTACTCACAGAATCTCCCACCCTGTTTGCTCACATAATCTCCCACCCAGTTTACTCACAGAATCTCCCGCCCTATTTACTCACAGAATCTCCCACCCTGTTTACTCACAGAATCTCCAGCTCTGTTTACTCACAGAATCTCCCGCTCAGTTAACTCTCAGAATCTCCCACCCTGTTTACTCACAGAATCTCCCGCCCTGTTTATTCACAGAATCTCCCGCTCTGTTTAATCTCAGAATCTCCCAGCCTGTTTACTCACAGAATCTCCAGCTCTGTTTATCACAGAATCTCCCGCCCTGTTTATTCACAGAATTTCCCGCCCTGCTTATTCACAAAATCTCCCACCCTGTTTACTCTCAGAATCTCCCGCCCTGTTTACTCACAGAATCTCCCACCTTGTTTACTCACAGAATCTCCCGCTCTGTTTACTCACAGAATCTCCCGCTCTGCTTACTCACAGAATCTCTCATCCTGTTTACTCACAGAATCTCCCGCTCTGTTTACTCACAGAATCTCCCGCTCTGTTTACTCTCAGAATCTCGCGCTCTGCTTACTCACAGAATCTCTCATCCTGTTTACTCACAGAATCTCCCGCTCTGTTTACTCACAGAATCTCCCGCTCTGTTTGCTCACTGATTCTCCCGCCCAGTTTACTCACAGAATCTTCCGCCCTGTTTACTCACAGCATCTCCCGCTCTGTTTACTCACAGAATCTCCCACTCTGTTTACTCACAGAATCTCCCGTTCTGTTTACTCACAGAATCTCCAGCCCTGTTTACTCACAGAATCTCCCGACCTGTTTACTCTCAGAATCTCCCGCCCTGTTTACTCACAGAATCGCCCACCCTGTTTACTCACAGAATCTCCCGCTCTGTTTATTCACAGATTCGCCCGCCCAGTTTACTCACAGAATCTCCCGCCCTGTTTACTCACAGAATCTCCCGCTCTGTTTACTCACAGAATCTCCCGCCCTGTTTACTCTCAGAATCTCCCGCCCTGTTTACTCAAAGATTCTCCCGGTCTGTTTACTCACAGAACCTTCCGCCCTGTTTACTCACAGAATTTCCCGCCCTGTTTACTCAAAGAATCTCCCGCCCTGTTTACTCACAGAATCTCCCGCTCTGTTTACTCACAGAATCTCCCGTCCTGTTTACTCACAGAATCTTCCGCTCTGTTAATTCACAGATTCTCCCGCTCTGTTTACTCACAGAATCTCCCATTCTGTTTGCTCACAGAATCTCCCGCTCTGTTTACTCACAGAATCTCCCGCACTTTTTACTCACAGAATCTCCCGCTCTGTTTACTCACAGAATCTCCCATTCTGTTTGCTCACAGAATCTCCCGCCCTGTTTACTCACAGAATCTCCCACCCTTATTACTCACAGAATCTCCCGCTCTGCTTACTCACAGAATCTCCTGCCCTGTTTACTCACAGAACCTCCTGCCCTGTTTACTCACAGAATCTCCCGTCCAGTTTACTCACAGAATCTCCAGCTCTGTTTACTCACAGAATTTCCCGCCCTGCTTATTCACAAAATCTCCCGCCCTGTTTACTCTCAGAATCTCCCGCCCTGTTTACTCACAGAATCTCCCACCTTGTTTACTCACAGAATCTCCCGCTCTGTTTACTCACAGAATCTCCCGCTCTGCTTACTCACAGAATCTCTCATCCTGTTTACTCACAGAATCTCCCGCTCTGTTTACTCACAGAATCTCCCGCTCTGTTTACTCTCAGAATCTCCCGACCTGTTTACTCACAGAATCTTCCGCCCTGTTTACTCACAGCATCTCCCACTCTGTTTACTCACAGAATCTCCCACTCTGTTTACTCACAGAATCTCCCGCTCTGTTTACTCACAGAATCTCCCGCTCTGTTTGCTCACTGATTCTCCCGCCCAGTTTACTCACAGAATCTTAAGCCCTGTTTACTCACAGAATCTCCCGACCTGTTTACTCTCAGAATCTCCCGCCCTGTTTACTCACAGAATCGCCCGCCCTGTTTACTCACAGAATCTCCCGCTCTGTTTATTCACAGATTCGCCCGCCCAGTTTACTCACAGAATCTCCCGCCCTGTTTACTCACAGAATCTCACGCTCTGTTTACTCACAGAATCTCCCGCCCTGTTTACTCTCAGAATCTCCCGCCCTGTTTACTCAAAGAATCTCCCGCCCTGTTTACTCACAGAATCTCCCGCTCTGTTTACTCACAGAATCTCCCGCCCTGTTTACTCACAGAATCTCCCGCTCTGTTAATTCACAGATTCTCCCGCTCTGTTTACTCACAGAATCTCCCATTCTGTTTGCTCACAGAATCTGCCGCTCTGTTTACTCACAGAATCTCCCGCCCTGTTTACTCACAGAATCTCCCGCTCTGTTTACTCACAGAATCTCCCGCTCTGTTTACTCACAGAATCTCCTGCCCTGTTTACTCACAGAATCTCCCACCCTTATTACTCACAGAATCTCCCGCCCTGTTTACTCACAGAATCTCCTGCCCTGTTTACTCACAGAACCTCCTGCCCTGTTTACTCACAGAATCTCCCACCCTTATTACTCACAGAATCTCCCGCTCTGTTTACTCACAGAATCTCCCGCTCTGTTTATTCAGATTCTCCCGCTCTGTTTACTCACAGAATCTCCCATCCTGTTTACTCACAGAATCTCCCGCTCTGTTTACTCACAGAATTTCCCGCTCTTTTTACTCACAGAATCTCCCGCTCTGTTTACTCACAGAATCTCCCGCTCTTTTTACTCACAGAATCTCCCGCTCTGTTTACTCACAGAATTTCCAGCTCTGTTTACTCACAGAATCTCCCGCCCTGTTTATTCACAGAATCTCCAGCTCTGTTTACTCACAGAATCTCCAGCTCTGTTTACTCACAGAATCTCCCGCCCTGTTTATTCACAGGATCTCCCGCCCTGTTTATTCACCGAATCTCCCGCTCTGTATAATCTCAGAAACTCCCGCCCTGTTTACTCACATAATCTCCAGCTCTGTTTACTCACAGAATCTCCAGCTCTGTTTACTCACAGAACCTCCCGCCCTGTTTACTCACAGAATCTGCAGCTCTGATTACTCACAGAATCTCCCTCCTTGTTTACTCACAGACTCTCCCGCCCTGTTTATTCACAGAATCTCCCACTCTGTTTAATCTCAGAATCTCACGCATTGTTTGGTCACAGAATCGCCCGCCCTGTTTACTCACAGAATGTCCCGTCCAGTTTACTCACAGAATCTGTCGCTCTGTTTACTCTCAGAATCTTCCACACTGTTTACTCACAGAATCTCCCGCTCTGTTTACTCACAGAATCTCCCGCTCTGTTTACTCACAGAATCTCCCGCTCTGTTTACTCACAGAATCTCCCGCCCTGTTTACCCACAGAATCTCCCGGCCAGTTTACTCTCAGAATCTCCCGCCCTGTTTACTCACAGAATCTCCCGCCCTGTTTAATCACAGAATCTCCCGCTCTGTTTATTCACAGATTCTCCCTCCCAGTTTACTCACAGAATCTCCCGCCTTGTTTACTCACATAATCTCCCGCTCTGTTTACTCACAGAATCTCCCGCCCTGTTTACTCTCAGAATCTCCCGCCCTGTTTATTCACAGATTCTCCTGCTCTGTTTACTCACAGAATCTTCCGCCCTGTTTACTCACAGAATCTCCCGCCCTGTTTACTCACAGAATCTCCCGCTCTGTTTACTCACAGAATCTCCAGCTCTGTTTACTCACAGAATCTCCCGCCCTGTTTATTCACAGAATCTCCCGCTCTGTTTACCCACAGAATCTCCCGGCCTGTATACTCACCGACTCTCCCGCTCTGTTTAGTCACAGAATCTCCAGCTCTGCTAACTCACAGAATCTCCCGCCCTGTTTATTCACAGAATCTCCAGCTCTGTTTACTCACAGAATCTTCCGCTCTGTTTACTCACAGAATCTCCCGCCCTGTTTACTCACAGAATCTCCCGCCCTGTTTACTCACAGTCTCCCGCCCTGTTTACTCACAGAATCTCCCGCCCTGTTTACTCACAGAATCTCCCACTCTGTTTACTCTCAGAATCTCCCATTCTGTTCACTCACAGAATCTCCCGCCCTGATTACTCACAGAATCTCCCGCCCTGTTTACTCACAGAATCTCCCGCCCTGTTTACTCACAGAATCTCCCGTCCTGTTTACCCATAGAATCTCCCGCTCTGTTTACTCACAGAATCTCCCGCCCTGTTTATTCACAGAATCTCCAGCTCTGTTTACTCACAGAATCTCCCACCATGTTTACTCACAGAATCTCCCGCTCTGTTTACTCTCAGAATCTCCCGCCCTGTTTACTCACAGAATCTCCCACCCTTATTACTCACAGAATCTCCCGCTCTGTTTACTCACAGAATCTCCCGCCCTGTTTATTCACAGAATCTCCAGCTCTGTTTACTCACAGAATCTCCCACCCTGTTTACTCTCAGAATCTTCCGCCCTGCTAACTCACAGAATCTCCCGCTCTCTTTACTCACAGAATCTCCCACTCTGTTTACTCTCATAATCTCCCGCTCTGTTTACTCACAGAATCTCCCGCCCTGTTTACTCACAGAATCTCCCGCCCTGTTTACTCACAGAATCTCCCGCCCTTTTTACTCACAGAATCTCCCGACCTGTTTACTCACAGAATATCCCGCCCTGTTTACTCACAGAATCTCCCGCTCTGTTTATTCACAGAATCTCCCGCCCTGTTTACTCACAGAATGTCCCGCCCTGTTTACTCACAGAATCTCCCTCTCTGTTTACTCACAGAATCTCCCGCTCTGTTTACTCTCAGAATCTCCAGCTCTGTTTACTCACAGAATCACCAGCTCTGTTTACTCACAGAATCTCCCGCCCTGTTTACTCACAGAATCTCCAGCTCTGTTTACTCACAGAAACTCCCGCCTTGTTTACTCACAGAATCTCCCGCCCTGTTTATTCACAGAATCTCCCGCTCTGTTTAATCTCAGAATCTCACGACTTGTTTAGTTACAGAATCTCCCGTCCTGTTTCGTCATAGAATCTCCAGCTCTGTTTACTCACAGAATCTGCAGCTCTGTTTGCTCACCGAATCTCCCACCTTGTTTAATCTCAGAAGCTCCCGCCCTGTTTACTCACAGAATCTCCAGCTCTGTTTACTCACAGAATCCCCCGCCCTGTTAATTCACAGAATCTCCCGCCCAGTTTACTCACAGAATCTCCTGCCCTGTTTAGTCACAGAATCTCCCGCCCTGTTTATTCACAGAATGTCCCGCCCTGTTTTCTCACAGAATCTCCCGCTCTGTTTATTCACAGAATCTCCCGCCCTGTTTACTCACAGAATGTCCCGCCCTGTTTACTCACAGAATCTCCCTCTCTGTTTACTCACAGAATCTTCCGCTCTGTTTACTCACATAATCTCCAGCTCTGTTTACTCACAGAATCACCAGCTCTGTTTACTCACAGAATCTCCCGCCCTGTTTACTCACAGAATCTCCAGCTCTGTTTACTCACAGAATCTCCCGCCTTGTTTACTCACAGAATCTCCCGCCCTGTTTATTAACAGAATCTCCCGCTCTGTTTAATCTTAGAATCTCACGCCTTGTTTAGTTACAGAATCTCCCGTCCTGTTTCGTCACAGAATCTCCAGCTCTGTTTACTCACAGAATCTGCAGCTCTGTTTGCTCACCGAATCTCCCACCTTGTTTAATCTCAGAATCTCCCGCCCTGTTTACTCACAGAATCTCCAGCTCTGTTTACTCACAGAATCTCCCGCCCTGTTAATTCACAGAATCTCCCGCCCAGTTTACTCACAGAATCTCCTGCCCTGTTTACTCACAGAATCTCCCACCCTGTTTACTCACATAATCTCCCAACCAGTTTACTCACAGAATCTACCGCCCTGTTTACTCACACAATCTCCCACCCTGTTTACTCACAGAATCTCCAGCTCTGTTTACTCACAGAATCTCCTGCTCTGTTAACTCTCAGAATCTCCCACCCTGTTTACTCACAGGATCTCCCGCCCTGTTTATTCACAGAATCTCCCGCGCTGTTTAATCTCAGAATCTCCCAGCCTGTTTACTCACAGAATCTCCAGCTCTGTTTACTCACAGAATCTCCCGCCCTGTTTATTCACAGAATTTCCCGCCCTGCTTATTCACAAAATCTCCCGCCCTGTTTACTGTCAGAATCTCCCGCCCTGTTTACTCACAGAATCTCCCACCTTGTTTACTCACAGAATCTCCCGCTCTGTTTACTCACAGAATCTCCCGCTCTGCTTACTCACAGAATCTCTCATCCTGTTTACTCACAGAATCTCCCGCTCTGTTTACTCACAGAATCTCCAGCTCTGTTTACTCACAGAATCTCCCGCCTTGTTTATTAACAGAATCTCCCGCTCTGTTTAATCTTAGAATCTCACGCCTTGTTTAGTTACAGAATGTCCCGCCCTGTTTTCTCACAGAATCTCCCGCTCTGTTTATTCACAGAATCTCCCGCCCTGTTTACTCACAGAATGTCCCGCCCTGTTTACTCACAGAATCTCCCTCTCTGTTTACTCACAGAATCTTCCGCTCTGTTTACTCACATAATCTCCAGCTCTGTTTACTCACAGAATCACCAGCTCTGTTTACTCACAGAATCTCCCGCCCTGTTTACTCACAGAATCTCCAGCTCTGTTTACTCACAGAATCTCCCGCCTTGTTTACTCACAGAATCTCCCGCCCTGTTTATTAACAGAATCTCCCGCTCTGTTTAATCTTAGAATCTCACGCCTTGTTTAGTTACAGAATCTCCCGTCCTGTTTCGTCACAGAATCTCGAGCTCTGTTTACTCACAGAATCTGCAGCTCTGTTTGCTCACCGAATCTCCCACCTTGTTTAATCTCAGAATCTCCCGCCCTGTTTACTCACAGAATCTCCAGCTCTGTTTACTCACAGAATCTCCCGCCCTGTTAATTCACAGAATCTCCCGCCCAGTTTACTCACAGAATCTCCTGCCCTGTTTACTCACAGAATCTCCCACCCTGTTTACTCACATAATCTCCCAACCAGTTTACTCACAGAATCTACCGCCCTGTTTACTCACACAATCTCCCACCCTGTTTACTCACAGAATCTCCAGCTCTGTTTACTCACAGAATCTCCTGCTCTGTTAACTCTCAGAATCTCCCACCCTGTTTACTCACAGGATCTCCCGCCCTGTTTATTCACAGAATCTCCCGCGCTGTTTAATCTCAGAATCTCCCAGCCTGTTTACTCACAGAATCTCCAGCTCTGTTTACTCACAGAATCTCCCGCCCTGTTTATTCACAGAATTTCCCGCCCTGCTTATTCACAAAATCTCCCGCCCTGTTTACTGTCAGAATCTCCCGCCCTGTTTACTCACAGAATCTCCCACCTTGTTTACTCACAGAATCTCCCGCTCTGTTTACTCACAGAATCTCCCGCTCTGCTTACTCACAGAATCTCTCATCCTGTTTACTCACAGAATCTCCCGCTCTGTTTACTCACAGAATCTCCCGCTCTGTTTACACACAGAATCTCCCGCTCTTTTTACTCACAGAATCTCCAGCTCTGTTTACTCACAGAATCTCCTGCTCTGTTTACTCACAGAATCTCCCGCCCTGTTTATTCACAGAATCTCCAGCTCTGTTTACTCACAGAATCTCCAGCTCTGTTTACTCACAGAATCTCCCGCCCTGTTTATTCACAGAATCTCCAGCTCTGTTTACTCACAGAATCTCCAGCTCTGTTTACTCACAGAATCTCCCGCCCTGTTTATTCACAGAATCTCCCGCCCTGTTTATTCACCGAATCTCCCGCTCTGAAAAATCTCAGAAACTCACGCCCTGTTTACTCACAGAATCTCCCGCTCTGTTTACTCACGGAATCTCCCACTCTGTTTAATCACAGAATCTCCCGCCCTGTTTACTCACAGAATCTCCCGCTCTGTTTACTCACAGAATCTCCAGCTCTGTTTACTCACAGAATCTCCAGCTCTGTTTACTCACAGAATCTCCCGCCCTGTTTATTCACAGAATCTCCCGCTCTGTTTACTCACGGAATCTCCCACTCTGTTTACTCACAGAATCTCCCGCCCTGTTTACTCACAGAATCTCCCGCTCTGTTTACTCACAGAATCTCCCGCCCTGTTTATTCACAGAATCTCCAGCTCTGTTTACTCACAGAATCTCCAGCTCTGTTTACTCACAGAATCTCCCGCCCTGTTTATTCACAGAATCTCCCGCTCTGTATAATCTCAGAAACTCCCGCCCTGTTTACTCACATAATCTCCAGCTCTGTTTACTCACAGAATCTCCAGCTCTGTTTACTCACAGAACCTCCCGCCCTGTTTACTCACAGAATCTGCAGCTCTGATTGCTCACAGAATCGCCCGCCCTGTTTACTCACAGAATGTCCCGTCCAGTTTACTCACAGAATCTCCCGCTCTGTTTATTCACAGATTCGCCAGCCCAGTTTACTCACAGAATCTCCCGCCCTGTTTACTCTCAGAATCTCCCGCCCTGTTTACTCACAGAATCTCCCGCCCTGTTTACTCACAGAATCTCCCGCTCTGTTTATTCACAGATTCGCCAGCCCAGTTTACTCACAGAATCTTCCGCCCTGTTTACTCACAGAATTTCCCGCCCTGTTTACTCAAAGAATCTCCCGCCCTGTTTACTCACAGAATCTCCCGCTCTGTTTACTCACAGAATCTCCCGCTCTGTTTAATCTCAGAATCTCACGATTTGTTTAGTTACAGAACCTCCCGCCCTGTTTCGTCACAGAATCTCCAGCTCTGTTTACTCACAGAATCTGCAGCTCTGATTGCTCACAGAATCTCCCGCCCTGTTTCGTCACAGAATCTCCAGCTCTGTTTACTCACAGAATCTGCAGCTCTGATTGCTCACAGAATCGCCCGCCCTGTTTACTCACAGAATGTCCCGTCCAGTTTACTCACAGAATCTGTCGCTCTGTTTACTCTCAGAATCTTCCGCACTGTTTCCTCACAGAATCTCCCGCTCTGTTTACTCACAGAATCTCCCACTCTGTTTACTCACAGAATCTCCCGCTCTGTTTACTCACAGAATCTCCCGCTCTGTTTACTCACAGAATCTCCCGCCCTGTTTACCCACAGAATCTCCCGGCCAGTTTACTCTCAGAATCTCCCGCCCTGTTTACTCACAGAATCTCCCGCCCTGTTTAATCACAGAATCTCCCGCCCTGTTTAATCACAGAATCTCCCGCTCTGTTAATTCACAGATTCTCCCTCCCAGTTTACTCACAGAATCTCCCGCCTTGTTTACTCACATAATCTCCCGCTCTGTTTACTCACAGAATCTCCCGCCCTGTTTACTCTCAGAATCTCCCGCCCTGTTTACTCACAGATTCTCCTGCTCTGTTTACTCACAGAATCTTCCGCCCTGTTTACTCACAGAATCTCCCGCCCTGTTTACTCACAGAATCTCCCGCTCTGTTTACTCACAGAATCTCCAGCTCTGTTTACTCACAGAATCTTCCGCCCTGTTTACTCACAGAATCTCCCGCCCTGTTTACTCACAGAATCTCCAGCTCTGTTTACTCACAGAATCTCCCGCCCTGTTTATTCACAGATTCTCCCGCTCTGTTTACCCACAGAATCTCCCGGCCTGTTTACTCACCGAATCTCCCGCTCTGTTTAGTCACAGAATCTCCAGCTCTGCTAACTCACAGAATCTCGCGCCCTGTTTATTCACAGATTCGCCAGCCCAGTTTACTCACAGAATCTTCCGCCCTGTTTACTCACAGAATTTCCCGCCCTGTTTACTCAAAGAATCTCCCGCCCTGTTTACTCACAGAATCTCCCGCTCTGTTTACTCACAGAATCTCCCGCTCTGTTTAATCTCAGAATCTCACGATTTGTTTAGTTACAGACCCTCCCGTCCTGTTTCGTCACAGAATCTCCAGCTCTGTTTACTCACAGAATCTGCAGCTCTGTTTGCTCACCGAATCTCCCAACTTGTTTAATCTCAGAAGCTCCCGCCCTGTTTACTCACAGAATCTCCAGCTCTGTTTACTCACAGAATCTCCCGCCCTGTTAATTCACAGAATCTCCCGCCCAGTTTACTCACAGAATCTCCTGCCCTGTTTACTCACAGAATCTCCCACCCTGTTTGCTCACATAATCTCCCACACAGTTTACTCACAGAATCTCCCGCCCTGTGGACTCACAGAATCTCCCACCCTGTTTACTCACAGAATCTCCAGCTCTGTTTACTCACAGAATCTCCCGCTCTGTTAACTCTCAGAATCTCCCACCCTGTTTACTCACAGAATCTCCCGCACTGTTTATTCACAGAATCTCCCGCTCTGTTTACTCACAGAATCTCCCGCTCTGCTTACTCACAGAATCTCTCATCCTGTTTACTCACAGAATCTCCCGCTCTGTTTACTCGCAGAATCTCCCGCTCTGTTTACTCTCAGAATCTCCCGCCCTGTTTACTCACAGAATCTCCCGCTCTGTTTACTCACAGAATCTCCCGCCCTGTTTACCCACAGAATCTCCCGGCCAGTTTACTGTCAGAATCTCCCGCTCTGTTTGCTCACAGAATCTCCAGCTCTGTTTACTCACAGAATCTGCAGCTCTGCTTACTCACAGAATCTCCCACCCTGTTTACTCACAGAACCTCCAGCTCTGTTTACTCACAGAATCTCCCACCTTGTTTACTCACAGAAGCTCCCGCCCTGTTTATTCACAGAATCTCCCGCTCTGTTTAATCTCAGAAACTCCCGCCCTGTTTACTCACATAATCTCCAGCTCTGTTTACTCACAGAATCTCCAGCTCTGTTTACTCACAGAATCTCCAGCTCTGTTTACTCACAGAATCTCCAGCTCTGTTTACTCACGGAATCTCCCGCCTTGTTTACTCACAGAATCTCCCGCCCTGTTTATTCACAGAATCTCCCGCTCTGTTTAATCTCAGAATCTCACGCCTTGTTTAGTCACAGAATCTCCCGCCCTGTTTCATCACAGAATCTCCAGCTCTGTTTACTCACAGAATCTGCAGCTCTGTTTACTCACAGAATCTCCCACCTTGTTTAATCTCAGAATCTCCCGCCCTGTTTACTCACAGAATCTCCAGCTCTGTTTACTCACAGAATCTCCCGCCCTGTTTACTCACAGAATCTCCCGCTCTGTTTACTCACGGAATCTCCCACTCTGTTTACTCACAGAATCTCCCGCCCTGTTTACTCACAGAATCTCCCGCTCTGTTTACTCACAGAATCTCCAGCTCTGTTTACTCACAGAATCTCCCGCCCTGTTTATTCACAGAATCTCCAGCTCTGTTTACTCACAGAATCTCCAGCTCTGTTTACTCACAGAATCTCCCGCCCTGTTTATTCACAGAATCTCCCGCCCTGTTTATTCACCGAATCTCCCGCTCTGTATAATCTCAGAAACTCCCGCCCTGTTTACTCACATAATCTCCAGCTCTGTTTACTCACAGAATCTCCAGCTCTGTTTACTCACAGAATCTCCCGCTCTGTTTCGTCACAGAATCTCCAGCTCTGTTTACTCACAGAATCTGCAGCTCTGATTGCTCACAGAATCGCCCGCCCTGTTTACTCACACAATGTCCCGTCCAGTTTACTCACAGAATCTGTCGCTCTGTTTACTCTCAGAATCTTCCGCACTGTTTACTCACAGAATCTCCCGCTCTGTTTACTCACAGAATCTCCCGCTCTGTTTACTCACAGAATCTCCCGCCCTGTTTACTCACAGAATCTCCCGCCCTGTTTAATCACAGAATCTCCCGCTCTGTTAATTCACAGATTCTCCCTCCCAGTTTACTCACAGAATCTCCCGCCTTGTTTACTCACATAATCTCCCGCTCTGTTTACTCACAGAATCTCCCGCCCTGTTTACTCACAGAATCTCCCGCCCTGTTTACTCACAGATTCTCCTGCTCTGTTTACTCACAGAATCTTCCGCCCTGTTTACTCACAGAACCTCCCGCCCTGTTTACTCACAGAATCTCCCGCTCTGTTTACTCACAGAATCTCCAGCTCTGTTTACTCACAGAATCTTCCGCCCTGTTTACTCACAGAATCTCCCGCCCTGTTTACTCACAGAATCTCCAGCTCTGTTTACTCACAGATTCTCCTGCTCTGTTTACTCACAGAATCTTCCGCCCTGTTTACTCAGAATCTCCCACCCTGTTTACTCACAGAATCTCCCGCTCTGTTTACTCACAGAATCTCCAGCTCTGTTTACTCACAGAATCTTCCGCCCTGTTTACTCACAGAATCTCCCGCCCTGTTTACTCACAGAATCTCCAGCTCTGTTTACTCACAGAATCTCCCGCCCTGTTTATTCACAGATTCTCCCGCTCTGTTTACCCACAGAATCTCCCGGCCTGTTTACTCACCGAATCTCCCGCTCTGTTTAGTCACAGAATCTCCAGCTCTGCTAACTCACAGAATCTCGTGCCCTGTTTATTCACAGAATCTCGAGCTCTGTTTACTCACAGAATCTTCCGCTCTGTTTACTCACAGAATCTCCCACCCTGTTTACTCACAGAATCTCCCGCCCTGTTTACTCACAGAATCTCCCGCCCTGTTTACTCACAGAATCTCCCGCCCTGTTTACTCACAGAATCTCCCACTCTGTTTACTCTCAGAATCTCCCATTCTGTTCACTCACAGAATCTCCCGCCCTGATTACTCACAGAATCTCCCGCTCTGTTTACTCACAGAATCTCCCGCTCTGTTTACTCACAGAATCTCCAGCCCTGTTTACTCACAGAATCTCCCGCTCTGTTTACTCACAGAATCTCCCGCTCTGTTTACTCACAGAATCTCCCGCTCTGTTTACTCACAGAATCTCCAGCCCTGTTTACTCACAGAATCTCCCGACCTGTTTACTCTCAGAATCTCCCGCCCTGTTTACTCACAGAATCTCCCGCCCTGTTTACTCACAGAATCTCCCGCTCTGTTTATTCACAGATTCGCCAGCCCAGTTTACTCACAGAATCTCCCGCCCTGTTTGCTCTCAGAATCTCCCGCCCTGTTTACTCACAGAATCTCCCGCCCTGTTTACTCACAGAATCTCCCGCTCTGTTTATTCACAGATTCGCCAGCCCAGTTTACTCACAGAATCTTCCGCCCTGTTTACTCACAGAATTTCCCGCCCTGTTTACTCAAAGAATCTCCCGCCCTGTTTACTCACAGAATCTCCCGCTCTGTTTACTCACAGAATCTCCCGCTCTGTTTAATCTCAGAATCTCACGATTTGTTTTGTTACAGAACCTCCCGTCCTGTTTCGTCACAGAATCTCCAGCTCTGTTTACTCACAGAATCTGCAGCTCTGTTTGCTCACCGAATCTCCCACCTTGTTTAATCTCAGAAGCTCCCGCCCTGTTTACTCACAGAATCTCCAGCTCTGTTTACTCACAGAATCTCCCGCCCTGTTAATTCACAGAATCTCCCGCCCAGTTTACTCACAGAATCTCCTGCCCTGTTTACTCACAGAATCTCCCACCCTGTTTGCTCACATAATCTCCCACACAGTTTACTCACAGAATCTCCCGCCCTGTGTACTCACAGAATCTCCCACCCTGTTTACTCACAGAATCTCCAGCTCTGTTTACTCACAGAATCTCCCGCTCTGTTAACTCTCAGAATCTCCCACCCTGTTTACTCACAGAATCTCCCGCCCTGTTTATTCACAGAATCTCCCGCTCTGTTTAATCTCAGAATCTCCCATCCTGTTTACTCACAGAATCTCCAGCTCTGTTTACTCACAGAATCTCCCGCCCTGTTTACTCTCAGAATCTCCCGCCCTGTTTACTCTCAGAATCTCCCGCCCTGTTTACTCTCAGAATCTCCCGCTCTGTTTACTCACAGAATCTCCCGCTCTGCTTACTCACAGAACCTCTCATCCTGTTTACTCACAGAATCTCCCGCTCTGTTTACTCACAGAATCTCCCGCTCTGTTTACTCTCAGAATCTCCCGCCCTGTTTACTCACAGAATCTCCCGCTCTGTTTGCTCACTGATTCTCCCGCCCTGTTTACTCACAGAATTTTCCGCCCTGTTTACTCACAGCATCTCCCGCTCTGTTTACTCACAGAATCTCCCGCTCTGTTTACTCACAGAATCTCCCGCTCTGTTTACTCACAGAATCTCCAGCCCTGTTTACTCACAGAATCTCCCGACCTGTTTACTCTCAGAATCTCCCGCCCTGTTTACTCACAGAATCTCCGGGTTTGTTTACTCACAGAATCTCTCGCCCTGCTTACTCACAGAATCTCCCGCTCTGTTTACTCACAGAATCTCGTGCCCTGTTTACTCACAGAATCTTCCGCCCTGTTTACTCACAGAATCTCCCCCTCTGTTTACTCACAGAATCTTCCGCCCTGTTTATTCACAGAACCTCCCGCTCTGTTTACTCACAGAATCTCCCGCTCTGTTTACTCACAGAAACTTCCGCTCTGTTTACTCACAGAATCTCCCGCCCTGTTTACTCACAGAATCTCCCGCCCTGTTTACTCACAGAATCTCCCGACCTGTTTACTCACAGAATCTCCCGCCCTGTTTACTCACAGAATCTCCCGCCCTGTTTACTCACAGAATCTCCCGCCCGGTTTACTCACAGAATCTCCCACTCTGCTTACTCGCAGAATCTCCCATTCTGTTCACTCACAGAATCTCCCGCCCTGATTACTCACAGAATCTCCTGCCGTGTTTACTCACAGAATCTCCCGCCCTGTTTACTCACAGAATCTCCCGCCCTGTTTACTCACAGAATGTCCCGCTCTGTTTATTCACAGAATCTCCCGCCCTGTTTACTCACAGAATGTCCCGCCCTGTTTACTCACAGAATCTCCCTCTCTGTTTACGCACAGAATCTCCCGCTCTGTTTACTCTCAGAATCTCCAGCTCTGTTTACTCACAGAATCACCAGCTCTGTTTACTCACAGAATCTCCCGCCCTGTTTACTCACAGAATCTCCAGCTCTGTTTACTCACAGAAACTCCCGCCTTGTTTACTCACAGAATCTCCCGCCCTGTTTATTCACAGAATCTCCCGCTCTGTTTAATCTCAGAATCTCACGCCTTGTTTAGTTACAGAATCTCCCGTCCTGTTTCGTCACAGAATCTCCAGCTCTGTTTACTCACAGAATCTGCAGCTCTGTTTGCTCACCGAATCTCCCACCTTGTTTAATCTCAGAAGCTCCCGCCCTGTTTACTCACAGAATCTCCAGCTCTGTTTACTCACAGAATCTCCCGCCCTGTTAATTCACAGAATCTCCCGCCCAGTTTACTCACAGAATCTCCTGCCCTGTTTACTCACAGAATCTCCCACCCTGTTTGCTCACATAATCTCCCACCCAGTTTACTCACAGAATCTCCCGCCCTATTTACTCACAGAATCTCCCACCCTGTTTACTCACAGAATCTCCAGCTCTGTTTACTCACAGAATCTCCCGCTCAGTTAACTCTCAGAATCTCCCACCCTGTTTACTCACAGAATCTCCCGCCCTGTTTATTCACAGAATCTCCCGCTCTGTTTAATCTCAGAATCTCCCAGCCTGTTTACTCACAGAATCTCCAGCTCTGTTTATCACAGAATCTCCCGCCCTGTTTATTCACAGAATTTCCCGCCCTGCTTATTCACAAAATCTCCCACCCTGTTTACTCTCAGAATCTCCCGCCCTGTTTACTCACAGAATCTCCCACCTTGTTTACTCACAGAATCTCCCGCTCTGTTTACTCACAGAATCTCCCGCTCTGCTTACTCACAGAATCTCTCATCCTGTTTACTCACAGAATCTCCCGCTCTGTTTACTCACAGAATCTCCCGCTCTGTTTACTCTCAGAATCTCGCGCTCTGCTTACTCACAGAATCTCTCATCCTGTTTACTCACAGAATCTCCCGCTCTGTTTACTCACAGAATCTCCCGCTCTGTTTGCTCACTGATTCTCCCGCCCAGTTTACTCACAGAATCTTCCGCCCTGTTTACTCACAGCATCTCCCGCTCTGTTTACTCACAGAATCTCCCACTCTGTTTACTCACAGAATCTCCCGTTCTGTTTACTCACAGAATCTCCAGCCCTGTTTACTCACAGAATCTCCCGACCTGTTTACTCTCAGAATCTCCCGCCCTGTTTACTCACAGAATCGCCCACCCTGTTTACTCACAGAATCTCCCGCTCTGTTTATTCACAGATTCGCCCGCCCAGTTTACTCACAGAATCTCCCGCCCTGTTTACTCACAGAATCTCCCGCTCTGTTTACTCACAGAATCTCCCGCCCTGTTTACTCTCAGAATCTCCCGCCCTGTTTACTCAAAGATTCTCCCGGTCTGTTTACTCACAGAACCTTCCGCCCTGTTTACTCACAGAATTTCCCGCCCTGTTTACTCAAAGAATCTCCCGCCCTGTTTACTCACAGAATCTCCCGCTCTGTTTACTCACAGAATCTCCCGTCCTGTTTACTCACAGAATCTTCCGCTCTGTTAATTCACAGATTCTCCCGCTCTGTTTACTCACAGAATCTCCCATTCTGTTTGCTCACAGAATCTCCCGCTCTGTTTACTCACAGAATCTCCCGCACTTTTTACTCACAGAATCTCCCGCTCTGTTTACTCACAGAATCTCCCATTCTGTTTGCTCACAGAATCTCCCGCCCTGTTTACTCACAGAATCTCCCACCCTTATTACTCACAGAATCTCCCGCTCTGCTTACTCACAGAATCTCCTGCCCTGTTTACTCACAGAACCTCCTGCCCTGTTTACTCACAGAATCTCCCGTCCAGTTTACTCACAGAATCTCCAGCTCTGTTTACTCACAGAATTTCCCGCCCTGCTTATTCACAAAATCTCCCGCCCTGTTTACTCTCAGAATCTCCCGCCCTGTTTACTCACAGAATCTCCCACCTTGTTTACTCACAGAATCTCCCGCTCTGTTTACTCACAGAATCTCCCGCTCTGCTTACTCACAGAATCTCTCATCCTGTTTACTCACAGAATCTCCCGCTCTGTTTACTCACAGAATCTCCCGCTCTGTTTACTCTCAGAATCTCCCGACCTGTTTACTCACAGAATCTTCCGCCCTGTTTACTCACAGCATCTCCCACTCTGTTTACTCACAGAATCTCCCACTCTGTTTACTCACAGAATCTCCCGCTCTGTTTACTCACAGAATCTCCCGCTCTGTTTGCTCACTGATTCTCCCGCCCAGTTTACTCACAGAATCTTAAGCCCTGTTTACTCACAGAATCTCCCGACCTGTTTACTCTCAGAATCTCCCGCCCTGTTTACTCACAGAATCGCCCGCCCTGTTTACTCACAGAATCTCCCGCTCTGTTTATTCACAGATTCGCCCGCCCAGTTTACTCACAGAATCTCCCGCCCTGTTTACTCACAGAATCTCACGCTCTGTTTACTCACAGAATCTCCCGCCCTGTTTACTCTCAGAATCTCCCGCCCTGTTTACTCAAAGAATCTCCCGCCCTGTTTACTCACAGAATCTCCCGCTCTGTTTACTCACAGAATCTCCCGCCCTGTTTACTCACAGAATCTCCCGCTCTGTTAATTCACAGATTCTCCCGCTCTGTTTACTCACAGAATCTCCCATTCTGTTTGCTCACAGAATCTGCCGCTCTGTTTACTCACAGAATCTCCCGCCCTGTTTACTCACAGAATCTCCCGCTCTGTTTACTCACAGAATCTCCCGCTCTGTTTACTCACAGAATCTCCTGCCCTGTTTACTCACAGAATCTCCCACCCTTATTACTCACAGAATCTCCCGCCCTGTTTACTCACAGAATCTCCTGCCCTGTTTACTCACAGAACCTCCTGCCCTGTTTACTCACAGAATCTCCCACCCTTATTACTCACAGAATCTCCCGCTCTGTTTACTCACAGAATCTCCCGCTCTGTTTATTCAGATTCTCCCGCTCTGTTTACTCACAGAATCTCCCATCCTGTTTACTCACAGAATCTCCCGCTCTGTTTACTCACAGAATCTCCCGCTCTTTTTACTCACAGAATCTCCCGCTCTGTTTACTCACAGAATCTCCCGCTCTTTTTACTCACAGAATCTCCCGCTCTGTTTACTCACAGAATTTCCAGCTCTGTTTACTCACAGAATCTCCCGCCCTGTTTATTCACAGAATCTCCAGCTCTGTTTACTCACAGAATCTCCAGCTCTGTTTACTCACAGAATCTCCCGCCCTGTTTATTCACAGGATCTCCCGCCCTGTTTATTCACCGAATCTCCCGCTCTGTATAATCTCAGAAACTCCCGCCCTGTTTACTCACATAATCTCCAGCTCTGTTTACTCACAGAATCTCCAGCTCTGTTTACTCACAGAACCTCCCGCCCTGTTTACTCACAGAATCTGCAGCTCTGATTACTCACAGAATCTCCCTCCTTGTTTACTCACAGACTCTCCCGCCCTGTTTATTCACAGAATCTCCCACTCTGTTTAATCTCAGAATCTCACGCATTGTTTGGTCACAGAATCGCCCGCCCTGTTTACTCACAGAATGTCCCGTCCAGTTTACTCACAGAATCTGTCGCTCTGTTTACTCTCAGAATCTTCCACACTGTTTACTCACAGAATCTCCCGCTCTGTTTACTCACAGAATCTCCCGCTCTGTTTACTCACAGAATCTCCCGCCCTGTTTACCCACAGAATCTCCCGGCCAGTTTACTCTCAGAATCTCCCGCCCTGTTTACTCACAGAATCTCCCGCCCTGTTTAATCACAGAATCTCCCGCTCTGTTTATTCACAGATTCTCCCTCCCAGTTTACTCACAGAATCTCCCGCCTTGTTTACTCACATAATCTCCCGCTCTGTTTACTCACAGAATCTCCCGCCCTGTTTACTCTCAGAATCTCCCGCCCTGTTTATTCACAGATTCTCCTGCTCTGTTTACTCACAGAATCTTCCGCCCTGTTTACTCACAGAATCTCCCGCCCTGTTTACTCACAGAATCTCCCGCTCTGTTTACTCACAGAATCTCCAGCTCTGTTTACTCACAGAATCTCCCGCCCTGTTTATTCACAGAATCTCCCGCTCTGTTTACCCACAGAATCTCCCGGCCTGTATACTCACCGACTCTCCCGCTCTGTTTAGTCACAGAATCTCCAGCTCTGCTAACTCACAGAATCTCCCGCCCTGTTTATTCACAGAATCTCCAGCTCTGTTTACTCACAGAATCTTCCGCTCTGTTTACTCACAGAATCTCCCGCCCTGTTTACTCACAGAATCTCCCGCCCTGTTTACTCACAGTCTCCCGCCCTGTTTACTCACAGAATCTCCCGCCCTGTTTACTCACAGAATCTCCCACTCTGTTTACTCTCAGAATCTCCCATTCTGTTCACTCACAGAATCTCCCGCCCTGATTACTCACAGAATCTCCCGCCCTGTTTACTCACAGAATCTCCCGCCCTGTTTACTCACAGAATCTCCCGTCCTGTTTACCCATAGAATCTCCCGCTCTGTTTACTCACAGAATCTCCCGCCCTGTTTATTCACAGAATCTCCAGCTCTGTTTACTCACAGAATCTCCCACCATGTTTACTCACAGAATCTCCCGCTCTGTTTACTCTCAGAATCTCCCGCCCTGTTTACTCACAGAATCTCCCACCCTTATTACTCACAGAATCTCCCGCTCTGTTTACTCACAGAATCTCCCGCCCTGTTTATTCACAGAATCTCCAGCTCTGTTTACTCACAGAATCTCCCACCCTGTTTACTCTCAGAATCTTCCGCCCTGCTAACTCACAGAATCTCCCGCTCTCTTTACTCACAGAATCTCCCACTCTGTTTACTCTCATAATCTCCCGCTCTGTTTACTCACAGAATCTCCCGCCCTGTTTACTCACAGAATCTCCCGCCCTGTTTACTCACAGAATCTCCCGCCCTTTTTACTCACAGAATCTCCCGACCTGTTTACTCACAGAATATCCCGCCCTGTTTACTCACAGAATCTCCCGCTCTGTTTATTCACAGAATCTCCCGCCCTGTTTACTCACAGAATGTCCCGCCCTGCTTACTCACAGAATCTCCCTCTCTGTTTACTCACAGAATCTCCCGCTCTGTTTACTCTCAGAATCTCCAGCTCTGTTTACTCACAGAATCACCAGCTCTGTTTAATCTCAGAATCTCACGACTTGTTTAGTTACAGAATCTCCCGTCCTGTTTCGTCATAGAATCTCCAGCTCTGTTTACTCACAGAATCTGCAGCTCTGTTTGCTCACCGAATCTCCCACCTTGTTTAATCTCAGAAGCTCCCGCCCTGTTTACTCACAGAATCTCCAGCTCTGTTTACTCACAGAATCCCCCGCCCTGTTAATTCACAGAATCTCCCGCCCAGTTTACTCACAGAATCTCCTGCCCTGTTTAGTCACAGAATCTCCCGCCCTGTTTATTCACAGAATGTCCCGCCCTGTTTTCTCACAGAATCTCCCGCTCTGTTTATTCACAGAATCTCCCGCCCTGTTTACTCACAGAATGTCCCGCCCTGTTTACTCACAGAATCTCCCTCTCTGTTTACTCACAGAATCTTCCGCTCTGTTTACTCACATAATCTCCAGCTCTGTTTACTCACAGAATCACCAGCTCTGTTTACTCACAGAATCTCCCGCCCTGTTTACTCACAGAATCTCCAGCTCTGTTTACTCACAGAATCTCCCGCCTTGTTTACTCACAGAATCTCCCGCCCTGTTTATTAACAGAATCTCCCGCTCTGTTTAATCTTAGAATCTCACGCCTTGTTTAGTTACAGAATCTCCCGTCCTGTTTCGTCACAGAATCTCGAGCTCTGTTTACTCACAGAATCTGCAGCTCTGTTTGCTCACCGAATCTCCCACCTTGTTTAATCTCAGAATCTCCCGCCCTGTTTACTCACAGAATCTCCAGCTCTGTTTACTCACAGAATCTCCCGCCCTGTTAATTCACAGAATCTCCCGCCCAGTTTACTCACAGAATCTCCTGCCCTGTTTACTCACAGAATCTCCCACCCTGTTTACTCACATAATCTCCCAACCAGTTTACTCACAGAATCTACCGCCCTGTTTACTCACACAATCTCCCACCCTGTTTACTCACAGAATCTCCAGCTCTGTTTACTCACAGAATCTCCTGCTCTGTTAACTCTCAGAATCTCCCACCCTGTTTACTCACAGGATCTCCCGCCCTGTTTATTCACAGAATCTCCCGCGCTGTTTAATCTCAGAATCTCCCAGCCTGTTTACTCACAGAATCTCCAGCTCTGTTTACTCACAGAATCTCCCGCCCTGTTTATTCACAGAATTTCCCGCCCTGCTTATTCACAAAATCTCCCGCCCTGTTTACTGTCAGAATCTCCCGCCCTGTTTACTCACAGAATCTCCCACCTTGTTTACTCACAGAATCTCCCGCTCTGTTTACTCACAGAATCTCCCGCTCTGCTTACTCACAGAATCTCTCATCCTGTTTACTCACAGAATCTCCCGCTCTGTTTACTCACAGAATCTCCCGCTCTGTTTACACACAGAATCTCCCGCTCTTTTTACTCACAGAATCTCCAGCTCTGTTTACTCACAGAATCTCCTGCTCTGTTTACTCACAGAATCTCCCGCCCTGTTTATTCACAGAATCTCCAGCTCTGTTTACTCACAGAATCTCCAGCTCTGTTTACTCACAGAATCTCCCGCCCTGTTTATTCACAGAATCTCCAGCTCTGTTTACTCACAGAATCTCCAGCTCTGTTTACTCACAGAATCTCCCGCCCTGTTTATTCACAGAATCTCCCGCCCTGTTTATTCACCGAATCTCCCGCTCTGAAAAATCTCAGAAACTCACGCCCTGTTTACTCACAGAATCTCCCGCTCTGTTTACTCACGGAATCTCCCACTCTGTTTAATCACAGAATCTCCCGCCCTGTTTACTCACAGAATCTCCCGCTCTGTTTACTCACAGAATCTCCAGCTCTGTTTACTCACAGAATCTCCAGCTCTGTTTACTCACAGAATCTCCCGCCCTGTTTATTCACAGAATCTCCCGCTCTGTTTACTCACGGAATCTCCCACTCTGTTTACTCACAGAATCTCCCGCCCTGTTTACTCACAGAATCTCCCGCTCTGTTTACTCACAGAATCTCCCGCCCTGTTTATTCACAGAATCTCCAGCTCTGTTTACTCACAGAATCTCCAGCTCTGTTTACTCACAGAATCTCCCGCCCTGTTTATTCACAGAATCTCCCGCTCTGTATAATCTCAGAAACTCCCGCCCTGTTTACTCACATAATCTCCAGCTCTGTTTACTCACAGAATCTCCAGCTCTGTTTACTCACAGAATGTCCCGTCCAGTTTACTCACAGAATCTCCCGCTCTGTTTATTCACAGATTCGCCAGCCCAGTTTACTCACAGAATCTCCCGCCCTGTTTACTCTCAGAATCTCCCGCCCTGTTTACTCACAGAATCTCCCGCCCTGTTTACTCACAGAATCTCCCGCTCTGTTTATTCACAGATTCGCCAGCCCAGTTTACTCACAGAATCTTCCGCCCTGTTTACTCACAGAATTTCCCGCCCTGTTTACTCAAAGAATCTCCCGCCCTGTTTACTCACAGAATCTCCCGCTCTGTTTACTCACAGAATCTCCCGCTCTGTTTAATCTCAGAATCTCACGATTTGTTTAGTTACAGAACCTCCCGCCCTGTTTCGTCACAGAATCTCCAGCTCTGTTTACTCACAGAATCTGCAGCTCTGATTGCTCACAGAATCTCCCGCCCTGTTTCGTCACAGAATCTCCAGCTCTGTTTACTCACAGAATCTGCAGCTCTGATTGCTCACAGAATCGCCCGCCCTGTTTACTCACAGAATGTCCCGTCCAGTTTACTCACAGAATCTGTCGCTCTGTTTACTCTCAGAATCTTCCGCACTGTTTCCTCACAGAATCTCCCGCTCTGTTTACTCACAGAATCTCCCACTCTGTTTACTCACAGAATCTCCCGCTCTGTTTACTCACAGAATCTCCCGCTCTGTTTACTCACAGAATCTCCCGCCCTGTTTACCCACAGAATCTCCCGGCCAGTTTACTCTCAGAATCTCCCGCCCTGTTTACTCACAGAATCTCCCGCCCTGTTTAATCACAGAATCTCCCGCCCTGTTTAATCACAGAATCTCCCGCTCTGTTATTTCACAGATTCTCCCTCCCAGTTTACTCACAGAATCTCCCGCCTTGTTTACTCACATAATCTCCCGCTCTGTTTACTCACAGAATCTCCCGCCCTGTTTACTCTCAGAATCTCCCGCCCTGTTTACTCACAGATTCTCCTGCTCTGTTTACTCACAGAATCTTCCGCCCTGTTTACTCACAGAATCTCCCGCCCTGTTTACTCACAGAATCTCCCGCTCTGTTTACTCACAGAATCTCCAGCTCTGTTTACTCACAGAATCTTCCGCCCTGTTTACTCACAGAATCTCCCGCCCTGTTTACTCACAGAATCTCCAGCTCTGTTTACTCACAGAATCTCCCGCCCTGTTTATTCACAGATTCTCCCGCTCTGTTTACCCACAGAATCTCCCGGCCTGTTTACTCACCGAATCTCCCGCTCTGTTTAGTCACAGAATCTCCAGCTCTGCTAACTCACAGAATCTCGCGCCCTGTTTATTCACAGATTCGCCAGCCCAGTTTACTCACAGAATCTTCCGCCCTGTTTACTCACAGAATTTCCCGCCCTGTTTACTCAAAGAATCTCCCGCCCTGTTTACTCACAGAATCTCCCGCTCTGTTTACTCACAGAATCTCCCGCTCTGTTTAATCTCAGAATCTCACGATTTGTTTAGTTACAGACCCTCCCGTCCTGTTTCGTCACAGAATCTCCAGCTCTGTTTACTCACAGAATCTGCAGCTCTGTTTGCTCACCGAATCTCCCACCTTGTTTAATCTCAGAAGCTCCCGCCCTGTTTACTCACAGAATCTCCAGCTCTGTTTACTCACAGAATCTCCCGCCCTGTTAATTCACAGAATCTCCCGCCCAGTTTACTCACAGAATCTCCTGCCCTGTTTACTCACAGAATCTCCCACCCTGTTTGCTCACATAATCTCCCACACAGTTTACTCACAGAATCTCCCGCCCTGTGGACTCACAGAATCTCCCACCCTGTTTACTCACAGAATCTCCAGCTCTGTTTACTCACAGAATCTCCCGCTCTGTTAACTCTCAGAATCTCCCACCCTGTTTACTCACAGAATCTCCCGCCCTGTTTATTCACAGAATCTCCCGCTCTGTTTACTCACAGAATCTCCCGCTCTGCTTACTCACAGAATCTCTCATCCTGTTTACTCACAGAATCTCCCGCTCTGTTTACTCGCAGAATCTCCCGCTCTGTTTACTCTCAGAATCTCCCGCCCTGTTTACTCACAGAATCTCCCGCTCTGTTTACTCACAGAATCTCCCGCCCTGTTTACCCACAGAATCTCCCGGCCAGTTTACTGTCAGAATCTCCCGCTCTGTTTGCTCACAGAATCTCCAGCTCTGTTTACTCACAGAATCTGCAGCTCTGCTTACTCACAGAATCTCCCACCCTGTTTACTCACAGAACCTCCAGCTCTGTTTACTCACAGAATCTCCCACCTTGTTTACTCACAGAAGCTCCCGCCCTGTTTATTCACAGAATCTCCCGCTCTGTTTAATCTCAGAAACTCCCGCCCTGTTTACTCACATAATCTCCAGCTCTGTTTACTCACAGAATCTCCAGCTCTGTTTACTCACAGAATCTCCAGCTCTGTTTACTCACAGAATCTCCAGCTCTGTTTACTCACGGAATCTCCCGCCTTGTTTATTCACAGAATCTCCCGCCCTGTTTATTCACAGAATCTCCCGCTCTGTTTAATCTCAGAATCTCACGCCTTGTTTAGTCACAGAATCTCCCGCCCTGTTTCATCACAGAATCTCCAGCTCTGTTTACTCACAGAATCTGTAGCTCTGTTTACTCACAGAATCTCCCACCTTGTTTAATCTCAGAATCTCCCGCCCTGTTTACTCACAGAATCTCCAGCTCTGTTTACTCACAGAATCTCCCGCCCTGTTTACTCACAGAATCTCCCGCTCTGTTTACTCACGGAATCTCCCACTCTGTTTACTCAGAGAATCTCCCGCCCTGTTTACTCACAGAATCTCCCGCTCTGTTTACTCACAGAATCTCCAGCTCTGTTTACTCACAGAATCTCCCGCCCTGTTTATTCACAGAATCTCCAGCTCTGTTTACTCACAGAATCTCCAGCTCTGTTTACTCACAGAATCTCCCGCCCTGTTTATTCACAGAATCTCCCGCCCTGTTTATTCACCGAATCTCCCGCTCTGTATAATCTCAGAAACTCCCGCCCTGTTTACTCACATAATCTCCAGCTCTGTTTACTCACAGAATCTCCAGCTCTGTTTACTCACAGAATCTCCCGCTCTGTTTCGTCACAGAATCTCCAGCTCTGTTTACTCACAGAATCTGCAGCTCTGATTGCTCACAGAATCGCCCGCCCTGTTTACTCACACAATGTCCCGTCCAGTTTACTCACAGAATCTGTCGCTCTGTTTACTCTCAGAATCTTCCGCACTGTTTACTCACAGAATCTCCCGCTCTGTTTACTCACAGAATCTCCCGCTCTGTTTACTCACAGAATCTCCCGCCCTGTTTAATCACAGAATCTCCCGCCCTGTTTAATCACAGAATCTCCCGCTCTGTTAATTCACAGATTCTCCCTCCCAGTTTACTCACAGAATCTCCCGCCTTGTTTACTCACATAATCTCCCGCTCTGTTTACTCACAGAATCTCCCGCCCTGTTTACTCACAGAATCTCCCGCCCTGTTTACTCACAGATTCTCCTGCTCTGTTTACTCACAGAATCTTCCGCCCTGTTTACTCACAGAACCTCCCGCCCTGTTTACTCACAGAATCTCCCGCTCTGTTTACTCACAGAATCTCCAGCTCTGTTTACTCACAGAATCTTCCGCCCTGTTTACTCACAGAATCTCCCGCCCTGTTTACTCACAGAATCTCCAGCTCTGTTTACTCACAGATTCTCCTGCTCTGTTTACTCACAGAATCTTCCGCCCTGTTTACTCAGAATCTCCCACCCTGTTTACTCACAGAATCTCCCGCTCTGTTTACTCACAGAATCTCCAGCTCTGTTTACTCACAGAATCTTCCGCCCTGTTTACTCACAGAATCTCCCGCCCTGTTTACTCACAGAATCTCCAGCTCTGTTTACTCACAGAATCTCCCGCCCTGTTTATTCACAGATTCTCCCGCTCTGTTTACCCACAGAATCTCCCGGCCTGTTTACTCACCGAATCTCCCGCTCTGTTTAGTCACAGAATCTCCAGCTCTGCTAACTCACAGAATCTCGCGCCCTGTTTATTCACAGAATCTCGAGCTCTGTTTACTCACAGAATCTTCCGCTCTGTTTACTCACAGAATCTCCCACCCTGTTTACTCACAGAATCTCCCGCCCTGTTTACTCACAGAATCTCCCGCCCTGTTTACTCACAGAATCTCCCGCCCTGTTTACTCACAGAATCTCCCACTCTGTTTACTCTCAGAATCTCCCATTCTGTTCACTCACAGAATCTCCCGCCCTGATTACTCACAGAATCTCCCGCTCTGTTTACTCACAGAATCTCCCGCTCTGTTTACTCACAGAATCTCCAGCCCTGTTTACTCACAGAATCTCCCGCTCTGTTTACTCACAGAATCTCCCGCTCTGTTTACTCACAGAATCTCCCGCTCTGTTTACTCACAGAATCTCCAGCCCTGTTTACTCACAGAATCTCCCGACCTGTTTACTCTCAGAATCTCCCGCCCTGTTTACTCACAGAATCTCCCGCCCTGTTTACTCACAGAATCTCCCGCTCTGTTTATTCACAGATTCGCCAGCCCAGTTTACTCACAGAATCTCCCGCCCTGTTTGCTCTCAGAATCTCCCGCCCTGTTTACTCACAGAATCTCCCGCCCTGTTTACTCACAGAATCTCCCGCTCTGTTTATTCACAGATTCGCCAGCCCAGTTTACTCACAGAATCTTCCGCCCTGTTTACTCACAGAATTTCCCGCCCTGTTTACTCAAAGAATCTCCCGCCCTGTTTACTCACAGAATCTCCCGCTCTGTTTACTCACAGAATCTCCCGCTCTGTTTAATCTCAGAATCTCACGATTTGTTTTGTTACAGAACCTCCCGTCCTGTTTCGTCACAGAATCTCCAGCTCTGTTTACTCACAGAATCTGCAGCTCTGTTTGCTCACCGAATCTCCCACCTTGTTTAATCTCAGAAGCTCCCGCCCTGTTTACTCACAGAATCTCCAGCTCTGTTTACTCACAGAATCTCCCGCCCTGTTAATTCACAGAATCTCCCGCCCAGTTTACTCACAGAATCTCCTGCCCTGTTTACTCACAGAATCTCCCACCCTGTTTGCTCACATAATCTCCCACACAGTTTACTCACAGAATCTCCCGCCCTGTGTACTCACAGAATCTCCCACCCTGTTTACTCACAGAATCTCCAGCTCTGTTTACTCACAGAATCTCCCGCTCTGTTAACTCTCAGAATCTCCCACCCTGTTTACTCACAGAATCTCCCGCCCTGTTTATTCACAGAATCTCCCGCTCTGTTTAATCTCAGAATCTCCCATCCTGTTTACTCACAGAATCTCCAGCTCTGTTTACTCACAGAATCTCCCGCCCTGTTTACTCTCAGAATCTCCCGCCCTGTTTACTCTCAGAATCTCCCGCCCTGTTTACTCTCAGAATCTCCCGCTCTGTTTACTCACAGAATCTCCCGCTCTGCTTACTCACAGAACCTCTCATCCTGTTTACTCACAGAATCTCCCGCTCTGTTTACTCACAGAATCTCCCGCTCTGTTTACTCTCAGAATCTCCCGCCCTGTTTACTCACAGAATCTCCCGCTCTGTTTGCTCACTGATTCTCCCGCCCTGTTTACTCACAGAATTTTCCGCCCTGTTTACTCACAGCATCTCCCGCTCTGTTTATTCACAGATTCGCCAGCCCAGTTTACTCACAGAATCTCCCTCCCTGTTTACTCTCAGAATCTCCCGCCCTGTTTACTCAAACATTCTCCCGGTCTGTTTACTCACAGAATCTTCCGCCCTGTTTACTCACAGAATTTCCCGCCCTGTTTACTCAAAGAATCTCCCGCCCTGTTTACTCACAGAATCTCCCGCTCTGTTTACTCACAGAATCTCCCGCTCTGTTTACTCACAGAATCTCCCGCCCTGTTTACTCACAGAATCTCCCGCTCAGTTAATTCACAGATTCTCCCGCTCTGTTTACTCACAGAATCTCCCATTCTGTTTGCTCACAGAATCTCCCGCTCTGTTTACTCACAGAATCTCCCGCACTTTTTACTCACAGAATCTCCCGCTCTGTTTACTCACAGAATCTCCCGCACTTATTACTCACAGATTCTCCCGCTCTGTTTACTCACAGAATCTCCCATTCTATTTGCTCACAGAATCTCCCGCTCTGTTTACTCACAGAACCTCCTGCCCTGTTTACTCACAGAATCTCCCGTCCAGTTTACTCACAGAATCTCCAGCTCTGTTTACTCACAGAATCTCCCACCCTGTTTATTCACAGAATTTCCCGCCCTGCTTATTCACAAAATCTCCCGCTCTGTTTACTCTCAGAATCTCCCGCTCTGTTTACTCACAGAATCTCCCACCTTGTTTACTCGCAGAATCTCCCGCTCTGTTTACTCACAGAATCTCCAGCCCTGTTTACTCACAGAATCTCCCGCTCTGTTTACTCACAGAATCTCCCGCTCTGTTTACTCACAGAATCTCCCACTCTGTTTACTCACAGAATCTCCCGCTCCGTTTACTCACAGAATCTCCCGCTCTGTTTACTCACAGAATCTCCCGCTCTGTTTACTCACAGAATCTCCCACTCTGTTTACTCACAGAATCTCCTGCTCTGTTTACTCACAGAATCTCCAGCCCTGTTTACTCACAGAATCTCCCGACCTGTTTACTCTCAGAATCTCCCGCCCTGTTTACTCACAGAATGTCCCGCTCTGTTTATTCACAGATTCGCCCGCCCAGTTTACTCACAGAATCTCCCGCCCTGTTTACTCACAGAATCTCCCGCTCTGTTTACTCACAGAATCTCCCGCCCTGTTTACTCTCAGAATCTCCCGCCCTGTTTACTCAAAGATTCTCCCGGTCTGTTTACTCACAGAATCTTCCGCCCTGTTTACTCACAGAATTTCCCGCCCTGTTTACTCAAAGAATCTCCCGCCCTGTTTACTCACAGAATCTCCCGCCCTGTTTACTCACAGAACCTCCTGCCCTGTTTACTCACAGAATCTGTCACTCTGTTTACTCTCAGAATCTTCCGCCCTGCTAACTCACAGAATCTCCCGCCCTCTTTACTCACAGAATCTCCCACTCTGTTTACTCTCATAATCTCCCGCTCTGCTTACTCACAGAACCTCCCGCCCTGTTTACTCACAGAATCTCCCGCCCTGTTTACTCACAGAATGTCCCGCCCTGTTTTCTCACAGAATCTCCCGCTCTGTTTATTCACAGAATCTCCCGCCCTGTTTACTCACAGAATGTCCCGCCCTGTTTACTCACAGAATCTCCCTCTCTGTTTACTCACAGAATCTCCCGCTCTGTTTACTCACAGAATCTCCAGCTCTGTTTACTCACAGAATCTCCCGCCCTGTTTACTCACAGAATCTCCAGCTCTGTTTATTAACAGAATCTCCCGCTCTGTTTAATCTCAGAATCTCACGCCTTGTTTCGTTGCAGAATCTCCCGTCCTGTTTCGTCACAGAATCTCGAGCTCTGTTTACTCACAGAATCTGCAGCTCTGTTTGCTCACCGAATCTCCCACCTTGTTTAATCTCAGAATCTCCCGCCCTGTTTACTCACAGAATCTCCAGTTCTGTTTACTCACAGAATCTCCCGCCCTGTTAATTCACAGAATCTCCCGCCCAGTTTACTCACAGAATCTCCTGCCCTGTTTACTCACATAATCTCCAAACCAGTTTACTCACAGAATCTCCCGCCCTGTTTACTCACAGAATCTCCCGCTCTGTTTAATCTCAGAATCTCCCAGCCTGTTTACTCACAGAATCTCCCGCCCTGTTTATTCACAGAATCTCCCGCTCTGTTTAATCTCAGAATCTCCCACTCTGTTTACTCACAGAATCTCCCGCCCTGTTTACTCACAGAATCTCCAGCTCTGTTTACTCACAGAATCTCCCGCCCTGTTTATTCACAGAATTTCCCGCCCTGCTTAATCACAAAATCTCCCGCCCTGTTTACTCTCAGAATCTCCCGCCCTGTTTACTCACAGAATCTCCCACCTTGTTTACTCACAGAATCTCCCGCTCTGCCTTACTCACAGAATCTCTCATCCTGTTTACTCACAGAATCTCCCACTCTGTTTACTCACAGAATCTCCCGTTCTGTTTACGCTCAGAATCTCCAGCTCTGTTTACTCACAGAATCTCCCACTCTGTTTGCTCACTGAATCTCCCGCCCTGTTTCCTCACAGAATCTTCCGCCCTGTTTACTCACAGAATCGCCCGCTCTGTTTACTCACAGAATCTCCCGCTCTGTTTACTCTCAGAATCTCCAGCCCTGTTTACTCACAGAATCTCCCGCTCTGTTTGCTCACTGAATCTCCCGCCCTGTTTACTCTCAGAATCTCCCGCCCTGTTTACTCACAGAATCTCCCGCCCTGTTTACTCACAGAATCTCCCGCTCTGTTTATTCACAGATTCGCCCGCCCAGTTTACTCACAGAATCTCCCGCCCTGTTTACTCACAGAATCTCCCGCTCTGTTTACTCACGGAATCTCCCGCCTTATTTACTCACAGAATTTCCCACCCTGTTTATTCACAGAATCTGCCGCTCTGTTTAATCTCAGAATCTCCCGCCCTGTTTATTCACAGAATCTGCCGTCCTGTTTATTCACAGAATCTCCAGCTCTGTTTACTCACAGAATCTGCAGCTCTGTTTACTCACAGAATCTCCCACCCTGTTTACTCACAGAACCTCCAGCTCTGTTTACTCACAGAATCTCCCACCTTGTTTACTCACAGAAGCTCCCGCCCTGTTTATTCACAGAATCTCCCACTCTGTTTAATCTCAGAAAATCCCGCCCTGTTTACTCTCATAATCTCCAGCTCTGTTTACTCACAGAATCTCCAGCTCTGTTTACTCACAGAGTCTCCAGCTCTGTTTACTCACGGAATCTCCAGCTCTGTTTACTCACGGAATCTCCCGCCTTGTTTACTCACAGAATCTCCCGCCCTGTTTATTCACAGAATCTCCCGCTGTTTAATCTCAGAATCTCACGCCTTGTTTAGTCACAGAATCTCCCGCCCTGTTTCGTCACAGAATCTCCAGCTCTGTTTACTCACAGAATCTGCAGCTCTGTTTACTCACAGAATCTCCCACCTTGTTTAATCTCAGAATCTCCCGCCCTGTTTACTCACAGAATCTCCAGCTCTGTTTACTAACAGAATCTCCCGCCCTGTTTACTCACAGAATCTCCCGCTCTGTTTACTCACGGAATCTCCCGCTCTGTTTACTCACAGAATCTCCCGCCCTGTTTACTCACAGAATCTCCCACTCTGTTTACTCACGGAATCTCCCGCTCTGTTTACTCACAGAATCTCCCATCCTGTTTACTCACAGAATCTCCCGCTCTTTTTACTCACAGAATCTCCAGCTCTGTTTACTCACAGAATCTCCAGCTCTGTTTGCTCACAGAATCTCCCGCCCTGTTTATTCACAGAATCTCCCGCCCTGTTTATTCACCGAATCTCCCGCTCTGTTTAATCTCAGAAACTTCCGCCCTGTTTAATCACATAATCTCCAGCTCTGTTTGCTCACAGAATCTCCAGCTCTGTTTACTCACCAAACATCCCGCCTTGTTTACTCACAGAATCTGCAGCTCTGATTACTCACAGAATCTCCCGCCTTGTTTACTCACAGAATCTCCCGCCCTGTTTATTCACAGAATCTCCCACTCTGTTTAATCTCAGAATCTCCAGCTCTGATTACTCACAGAATGTCCCGTCCAGTTTACTCACAGAATCTGTCGCTCTGTTTACTCTCAGAATCTTCCGCACTGTTTACTCACAGAATCTCCCGCTCTGTTTACTCACAGAATCTCCCACTCTGTTTACTCACAGAATCACCCGCTCTGTTTACTCACAGAATCTCCCGCCCTGTTTACCCACAGAATCTCCCGGCCAGTTTACTCTCAGAATCTCCCGCCCTGTTTACTCACAGAATCTCCCGCCCTGTTTAATCACAGAATCTCCCGCTCTGTTTATTCACAGATTCTCCCTCCCAGTTTACTCACAGAATCTCCCGCCCTGTTTACTCACAGAATCTCCCGCTCTGCTTATTCTCAGAATCTCCCGCTCTGTTTACTCACAGAATCTCCCGCTCTGTTTACTCACAGAATCTCCCGCCCTGTTTACTCACAGAATCTCCCGCTCTGTTTACTCACAGAATCTCCCGCCCTGTTTACTCACAGAATCTCCCGCTCTGTTAATTCACAGATTCTCCCGCTCTGTTTACTCACAGAATCTCCCATTCTGTTTGCTCACAGAATCTCCCGCTCTGTTTGCTCACAGAATCTCCCGCACTTTTTACTCACAGAATCTCCCGCTCTGTTTACTCTCAGAATCTCCCGCCCTGTTTACTCACAGAATCTCCCACCCTTATTACTCACAGAATCTCCCGCTCTGTTTACTCACTGAATCTCCCGCCCTGTTTACTCACAGAATCTCCTGCCCTGTTTACTCACAGAACCTCCTGCCCTGTTTACTCACAGAATCTCCCGCTGTTTACTCACAGAATCTCCCACCCTGTTTACTCTCAGAATCTCCCGCCCTGTTTACTCACAGATTCTCCCGCTCTGTTTACTCACAGAATCTTCCGTCCTGTTTACTCACAGAATCTCCCGCCCTGTTTACTGACAGAATCTCCCACTCTGTTTACTCACAGAATCTCCCGCTCTGTTTACTCACAGAATCTCCCGCCCTGTTTACTCACAGAACCTCCCGCTTTGTTTATTCACAGATTCTCCCTCTCTGTTTACTCACAGAATCTCCCATCCTGTTTACTCACAGAATCTCCCGCTCTGTTTACTCACAGAATCTCCCGGTCTGTTGACTCACAGAATCTCCCGCTCTGTTTGCTCACAGAATCTCCAGCTCTGTTTACTCACAGAATCTCCAGCTCTGTTTACTCACAGAATCTCCCACCTTGTTTACTCACAGAAGCTCCCGCCCTGTTTATTCACAGAATCTCCCGCTCTGTTTAATCTCAGAAACTCCCGCCCTGTTTACTCACATAATCTCCAGCTCTGTTTACTCACAGAATCTCCAGCTCTGTTTACTCACAGAATCTCCAGCTCTGTTTACTCACGGAATCTCCAGCTCTGTTTACTCACGGAATCTCCCGCCTTGTTTACTCACAGAATCTCCCGCCCTGTTTATTCACAGAATCTCCCGCTCTGTTTAATCTCAGAATCCAACGCCTTGTTTAGTCACAGAATCTCCCGCCCTGTTTCGTCACAGAATCTCCAGCTCTGTTTACTCACAGAATCTGCAGCTCTGTTTACTCACAGAATCTCCCACCTTGTTTAATCTCAGAATCTCCCGCCCTGTTTACTCACAGAATCTCCAGCTCTGTTTACTAACAGAATCTCCCGCCCTGTTTACTCACAGAATCTCCCGCTCTGTTTACTCACGGAATCTCCCGCTCTGTTTACTCACAGAATCTCCCGCCCTGTTTACTCACAGAATCTCCCGCTCTGTTTACTCATGGAATCTCCCGCTCTGTTTACTCACAGAATCTCCCATCCTGTTTACTCACAGAATCTCCCGCTCTTTTTACTCACAGAATCTCCAGCTCTGTTTACTCACAGAATCTCCAGCTCTGTTTGCTCACAGAATCTCCCGCCCTGTTTATTCACAGAATCTCCCGCCCTGTTTACTCACAGAATCTCCCGCTCTGTTTACTCTCAGAATCTCCCGCCCTGTTTACTCACAGAATATCCCACCCTTATTACTCACAGAATCTCCCGCTCTGTTTACTCACTGAATCTCCCGCCCTGTTTACTCACAGAATCTCCTGCCCTGTTTACTCACAGAACCTCCTGCCCTGTTTACTCACAGAATCTCCCGCTCTGTTTACTCACAGAATCTCCCACCCTGTTTACTCTCAGAATCTCCCGCCCTGTTTACTCACAGATTCTCCCGCTCTGTTTACTCACAGAATCTTCCGTCCTGTTTACTCACAGAATCTCCCGCCCTGTTTACTGACAGAATCTCCCACTCTGTTTACTCACAGAATCTCCCGCTCTGTTTACTCACAGAATCTCCCGCCCTGTTTACTCACAGAACCTCCCGCTTTGTTTATTCACAGATTCTCCCTCTCTGTTTACTCACAGAATCTCCCATCCTGTTTACTCACAGAATCTCCCGCTCTGTTTACTCACAGAATCTCCCGCTCTGTTTACTCACAGAATCTCCCGCTCTGTTTGCTCACAGAATCTCCAGCTCTGTTTACTCACAGAATCTCCAGCTCTGTTTACTCACAGAATCTCCCGCCCTGTTTACTCTCAGAATCTCCCGCCCTGTTTACTCACAGAATCTCCCGCCCTGTTTACTCACAGAATCTCCCGCTCTGTTTATTCACAGATTCGCCAGCCCAGTTTACTCACAGAATCTTCCGCCCTGTTTACTCACAGAATTTCCCGCCCTGTTTACTCACAGAATCTCCCGCTCTGTTTACTCACAGAATCTCCCGCTCTGTTTAATCTCAGAATCTCACGATTTGTTTAGTTACAGAACCTCCCGTCCTGTTTCGTCACAGAATCTCCAGCTCTGTTTACTCACAGAATCTGCAGCTCTGTTTGCTCACCGAATCTCCCACCTTGTTTAATCTCAGAAGCTCCCGCCCTGTTTAATCTCAGAATCTCACGATTTGTTTAGTTACAGAACCTCCCGTCCTGTTTACTCACAGAATCTCCAGCTCTGTTTACTCACAGAATCTCCCTCCCTGTTTACTCTCAGAATCTCCCGCCCTGTTTACTCAAACATTCTCCCGGTCTGTTTACTCACAGAATCTTCCGCCCTGTTTACTCACAGAATTTCCCGCCCTGTTTACTCAAAGAATCTCCCGCTCTGTTTACTCACAGAATCTCCCGCTCTGTTTACTCACAGAATCTCCCGCCCTGTTTACTCACAGAATCTCCCGCTCAGTTAATTCACAGATTCTCCCGCTCTGTTTACTCACAGAATCTCCCATTCTGTTTGCTCACAGAATCTCCCGCTCTGTTTACTCACAGAATCTCCCGCACTTTTTACTCACAGAATCTCCCGCTCTGTTTACTCACAGAATCTCCCGCACTTTTTACTCACAGATTCTCCCGCTCTGTTTACTCACAGAATCTCCCATTCTATTTGCTCACAGAATCTCCCGCTCTGTTTACTCACAGAACCTCCTGCCCTGTTTACTCACAGAATCTCCCGTCCAGTTTACTCACAGAATCTCCAGCTCTGTTTACTCACAGAATCTCCCACCCTGTTTATTCACAGAATTTCCCGCCCTGCTTATTCACAAAATCTCCCGCTCTGTTTACTCTCAGAATCTCCCGCCCTGTTTACTCACAGAATCTCCCACCTTGTTTACTCACAGAATCTCCCGCTCTGTTTACTCACAGAATCTCCAGCCCTGTTTACTCACAGAATCTCCCGCTCTGTTTACTCACAGAATCTCCCGCTCTGTTTACTCACAGAATCTCCCACTCTGTTTACTCACAGAATCTCCCGCTCCGTTTACTCACAGAATCTCCCGCTCTGTTTACTCACAGAATCTCCCGCTCTGTTTACTTACAGAATCTCCCACTCTGTTTACTCACAGAATCTCCTGCTCTGTTTACTCACAGAATCTCCAGCCCTGTTTACTCACAGAATCTCCCGACCTGTTTACTCTCAGAATCTCCCGCCCTGTTTACTCACAGAATCTCCCGCTCTGTTTATTCACAGATTCGCCCGCCCAGTTTACTCACAGAATCTCCCGCCCTGTTTACTCACAGAATCTCCCGCTCTGTTTACTCACAGAATCTCCCGCCCTGTTTACTCTCAGAATCTCCCGCCCTGTTTACTCAAAGATTCTCCCGGTCTGTTTACTCACAGAATCTTCCGCCCTGTTTACTCACAGAATTTCCCGCCCTGTTTACTCAAAGAATCTCCCGCCCTGTTTACTCACAGAATCTCCCGCCCTGTTTACTCACAGAACCTCCTGCCCTGTTTACTCACAGAATCTGTCACTCTGTTTACTCTCAGAATCTTCCGCCCTGCTAACTCACAGAATCTCCCGCTCTCTTTACTCACAGAATCTCCCACTCTGTTTACTCTCATAATCTCCCGCTCTGCTTACTCACAGAACCTCCCGCCCTGTTTACTCACAGAATCTCCCGCCCTGTTTACTCACAGAATGTCCCGCCCTGTTTTCTCACAGAATCTCCCGCTCTGTTTATTCACAGAATCTCCCGCCCTGTTTACTCACAGAATCTCCAGCTCTGTTTACTCACAGAATCTCCCGCTCTGTTAACTCTCAGAATCTCCCACCCTGTTTACTCACAGAATCTCCCGCCCTGTTTATTCACAGAATCTCCCGCTCTGTTTAATCTCAGAATCTCCCATCCTGTTTACTCACAGAATCTCCAGCTCTGTTTACTCACAGAATCTCCCGCCCTGTTTACTCTCAGAATCTCCCGCCCTGTTTACTCTCAGAATCTCCCGCCCTGTTTACTCTCAGAATCTCCCGCTCTGTTTACTCACAGAATCTCCCGCTCTGCTTACTCACAGAACCTCTCATCCTGTTTACTCACAGAATCTCCCGCTCTGTTTACTCACAGAATCTCCCGCTCTGTTTACTCTCAGAATCTCCCGCCCTGTTTACTCACAGAATCTCCCGCTCTGTTTGCTCACTGATTCTCCCGCCCTGTTTACTCACAGAATCTTCCGCCCTGTTTACTCACAGCATCTCCCGCTCTGTTTACTCACAGAATCTCCCGCTCTGTTTACTCACAGAATCTCCCGCTCTGTTTACTCACAGAATCTCCAGCCCTGTTTACTCACAGAATCTCCCGACCTGTTTACTCTCAGAATCTCCCGCCCTGTTTACTCACAGAATCTCCCGCCCTGTTTACTCACAGAATCTCCCGCTCTGTTTATTCACAGATTCGCCAGCCCAGTTTACTCACAGAATCTCCCTCCCTGTTTACTCTCAGAATCTCCCGCCCTGTTTACTCAAACATTCTCCCGGTCTGTTTACTCACAGAATCTTCCGCCCTGTTTACTCACAGAATTTCCCGCCCTGTTTACTCAAAGAATCTCCCGCTCTGTTTACTCACAGAATCTCCCGCTCTGTTTACTCACAGAATCTCCCGCCCTGTTTACTCACAGAATCTCCCGCTCAGTTAATTCACAGATTCTCCCGCTCTGTTTACTCACAGAATCTCCCATTCTGTTTGCTCACAGAATCTCCCGCTCTGTTTACTCACAGAATCTCCCGCACTTTTTACTCACAGAATCTCCCGCTCTGTTTACTCACAGAATCTCCCGCACTTTTTACTCACAGATTCTCCCGCTCTGTTTACTCACAGAATCTCCCATTCTATTTGCTCACAGAATCTCCCGCTCTGTTTACTCACAGAACCTCCTGCCCTGTTTACTCACAGAATCTCCCGTCCAGTTTACTCACAGAATCTCCAGCTCTGTTTACTCACAGAATCTCCCACCCTGTTTATTCACAGAATTTCCCGCCCTGCTTATTCACAAAATCTCCCGCTCTGTTTACTCTCAGAATCTCCCGCCCTGTTTACTCACAGAATCTCCCACCTTGTTTACTCACAGAATCTCCCGCTCTGTTTACTCACAGAATCTCCAGCCCTGTTTACTCACAGAATCTCCCGCTCTGTTTACTCACAGAATCTCCCGCTCTGTTTACTCACAGAATCTCCCACTCTGTTTACTCACAGAATCTCCCGCTCCGTTTACTCACAGAATCTCCCGCTCTGTTTACTCACAGAATCTCCCGCTCTGTTTACTTACAGAATCTCCCACTCTGTTTACTCACAGAATCTCCTGCTCTGTTTACTCACAGAATCTCCAGCCCTGTTTACTCACAGAATCTCCCGACCTGTTTACTCTCAGAATCTCCCGCCCTGTTTACTCACAGAATCTCCCGCTCTGTTTATTCACAGATTCGCCCGCCCAGTTTACTCACAGAATCTCCCGCCCTGTTTACTCACAGAATCTCCCGCTCTGTTTACTCACAGAATCTCCCGCCCTGTTTACTCTCAGAATCTCCCGCCCTGTTTACTCAAAGATTCTCCCGGTCTGTTTACTCACAGAATCTTCCGCCCTGTTTACTCACAGAATTTCCCGCCCTGTTTACTCAAAGAATCTCCCGCCCTGTTTACTCACAGAATCTCCCGCCCTGTTTACTCACAGAACCTCCTGCCCTGTTTACTCACAGAATCTGTCACTCTGTTTACTCTCAGAATCTTCCGCCCTGCTAACTCACAGAATCTCCCGCTCTCTTTACTCACAGAATCTCCCACTCTGTTTACTCTCATAATCTCCCGCTCTGCTTACTCACAGAACCTCCCGCCCTGTTTACTCACAGAATCTCCCGCCCTGTTTACTCACAGAATGTCCCGCCCTGTTTTCTCACAGAATCTCCCGCTCTGTTTATTCACAGAATCTCCCGCCCTGTTTACTCACAGAATCTCCCTCTCTGTTTACTCACAGAATCTCCCGCTCTGTTTACTCACAGAATCTCCAGCTCTGTTTACTCACAGAATCTCCCGCCCTGTTTACTCACAGAATCTCCAGCTCTGTTTATTAACAGAATCTCCCGCTCTGTTTAATCTCAGAATCTCACGCCTTGTTTCGTTGCAGAATCTCCCGTCCTGTTTCGTCACAGAATCTCGAGCTCTGTTTACTCACAGAATCTGCAGCTCTGTTTGCTCACCGAATCTCCCACCTTGTTTAATCTCAGAATCTCCCGCCCTGTTTACTCACAGAATCTCCAGTTCTGTTTACTCACAGAATCTCCCGCCCTGTTAATTCACAGAATCTCCCGCCCAGTTTACTCACAGAATCTCCTGCCCTGTTTACTCACATAATCTCCCAACCAGTTTACTCACAGAATCTCCCGCCCTGTTTACTCACAGAATCTCCCGCTCTGTTTAATCTCAGAATCTCCCAGCCTGTTTACTCACAGAATCTCCCGCCCTGTTTATTCACAGAATCTCCCGCTCTGTTTAATCTCAGAATCTCCCACTCTGTTTACTCACAGAATCTCCCGCCCTGTTTACTCACAGAATTTCCCGCCCTGCTTATTCACAAAATCTCCCGCCCTGTTTACTCTCAGAATCTCCCGCCCTGTTTACTCACAGAATCTCCCACCTTGTTTACTCACAGAATCTCCCGCTCTGCTTACTCACAGAATCTCCCACTCTGTTTGCTCACTGAATCTCCCGCCCTGTTTCCTCACAGAATCTTCCGCCCTGTTTACTCACAGAATCGCCCGCTCTGTTTACTCACAGAATCTCCCGCTCTGTTTACTCTCAGAATCTCCAGCCCTGTTTACTCACAGAATCTCCCGCTCTGTTTGCTCACTGAATCTCCCGCCCTGTTTACTCTCAGAATCTCCCGCCCTGTTTACTCACAGAATCTCCCGCCCTGTTTACTCACAGAATCTCCCGCTCTGCTTATTCACAGATTCGCCCGCCCAGTTTACTCACAGAATCTCCCGCCCTGTTTACTCACAGAATCTCCCGCTCTGTTTACTCACGGAATCTCCCGCCTTATTTACTCACAGAATTTCCCACCCTGTTTATTCACAGAATCTGCCGCTCTGTTTAATCTCAGAATCTCCCGCCCTGTTTATTCACAGAATCTGCCGTCCTGTTTATTCACAGAATCTCCAGCTCTGTTTACTCACAGAATCTGCAGCTCTGTTTACTCACAGAATCTCCCACCTTGTTTACTCACAGAAGCTCCCGCCCTGTTTATTCACAGAATCTCCCACTCTGTTTAATCTCAGAAAATCCCGCCCTGTTTACTCTCATAATCTCCAGCTCTGTTTACTCACAGAATCTCCAGCTCTGTTTACTCACAGAGTCTCCAGCTCTGTTTACTCATGGAATCTCCAGCTCTGTTTACTCACGGAATCTCCCGCCTTGTTTACTCACAGAATCTCCCGCCCTGTTTATTCACAGAATCTCCCGCTGTTTAATCTCAGAATCTCACGCCTTGTTTAGTCACAGAATCTCCCGCCCTGTTTCGTCACAGAATCTCCAGCTCTGTTTACTCACAGAATCTGCAGCTCTGTTTACTCACAGAATCTCCCACCTTGTTTAATCTCAGAATCTCCCGCCCTGTTTACTCACAGAATCTCCAGCTCTGTTTACTAACAGAATCTCCCGCCCTGTTTACTCACAGAATCTCCCGCTCTGTTTACTCACGGAATCTCCCGCTCTGTTTACTCACAGAATCTCCCGCCCTGTTTACTCACAGAATCTCCCGCTCTGTTTACTCACGGAATCTCCCGCTCTGTTTACTCACAGAATCTCCCATCCTGTTTACTCACAGAATCTCCCGCTCTTTTTACTCACAGAATCTCCAGCTCTGTTTACTCACAGAATCTCCAGCTCTGTTTATTCACAGAATCTCCCGACCTGTTTACTCACGGAATCTCCCGCTCTGTTTACTCACAGAATCTCCCATCCTGTTTACTCACAGAATCTCCCGCTCTTTTTACTCACAGAATCTCCAGCTCTGTTTACTCACAGAATCTCCCGCCCTGTTTATTCACAGAATCTCCCGCCCTGTTTATTCACCGAATCTCCCGCTCTGTTTAATCTCAGAAACTTCCGCCCTGTTTAATCACATAATCTCCAGCTCTGTTTGCTCACAGAATCTCCAGCTCTGTTTACTCACCAAACATCCCGCCTTGTTTACTCACAGAATCTGCAGCTCTGATTACTCACAGAATCTCCCGCCTTGTTTACTCACAGAATCTCCCGCCCTGTTTATTCACAGAATCTCCCACTCTGTTTAATCTCAGAATCTCCAGCTCTGATTACTCACAGAATGTCCCGTCCAGTTTACTCACAGAATCTGTCGCTCTGTTTACTCTCAGAATCTTCCGCACTGTTTACTCACAGAATCTCCCGCTCTGTTTACTCACAGAATCTCCCACTCTGTTTACTCACAGAATCTCCCGCTCTGTTTACTCACAGAATCTCCCGCCCTGTTTACCCACAGAATCTCCCGGCCAGTTTACTCTCAGAATCTCCCGCCCTGTTTACTCACAGAATCTCCCGCCCTGTTTAATCACAGAATCTCCCGCTCTGTTTATTCACAGATTCTCCCTCCCAGTTTACTCACAGAATCTCCCGCCCTGTTTCCTCACAGAATCTCCCGCTCTGCTTATTCTCAGAATCTCCCGCTCTGTTTACTCACAGAATCTCCCGCTCTGTTTACTCACAGAATCTCCCGCCCTGTTTACTCACAGAATCTCCCGCTCTGTTTACTCACAGAATCTCCCGCCCTGTTTACTCACAGAATCTCCCGCTCTGTTAATTCACAGATTCTCCCGCTCTGTTTACTCACAGAATCTCCCATTCTGTTTGCTCACAGAATCTCCCGCTCTGTTTGCTCACAGAATCTCCCGCACTTTTTACTCACAGAATCTCCCGCTCTGTTTACTCTCAGAATCTCCCGCCCTGTTTACTCACAGAATCTCCCACCCTTATTACTCACAGAATCTCCCGCTCTGTTTACTCACTGAATCTCCCGCCCTGTTTACTCACAGAATCTCCTGCCCTGTTTACTCACAGAATCTCCCGCTGTTTACTCACAGAATCTCCCACCCTGTTTACTCTCAGAATCTCCCGCCCTGTTTACTCACAGATTCTCCCGCTCTGTTTACTCACAGAATCTTCCGTCCTGTTTACTCACAGAATCTCCCGCCCTGTTTACTGACAGAATCTCCCACTCTGTTTACTCACAGAATCTCCCGCTCTGTTTACTCACAGAATCTCCCGCCCTGTTTACTCACAGAACCTCCCGCTTTGTTTATTCACAGATTCTCCCTCTCTGTTTACTCACAGAATCTCCCATCCTGTTTACTCACAGAATCTCCCGCTCTGTTTACTCACAGAATCTCCCGCTCTGTTGACTCACAGAATCTCCCGCTCTGTTTGCTCACAGAATCTCCAGCTCTGTTTACTCACAGAATCTCCAGCTCTGTTTACTCACAGAATCTCCCACCTTGTTTACTCACAGAAGCTCCCGCCCTGTTTATTCACAGAATCTCCCGCTCTGTTTAATCTCAGAAACTCCCGCCCTGTTTACTCACATAATCTCCAGCTCTGTTTACTCACAGAATCTCCAGCTCTGTTTACTCACAGAATCTCCAGCTCTGTTTACTCACGGAATCTCCAGTTCTGTTTACTCACGGAATCTCCCGCCTTGTTTACTCACAGAATCTCCCGCCCTGTTTATTCACAGAATCTCCCGCTCTGTTTAATCTCAGAATCTCACGCCTTGTTTAGTCACAGAATCTCCCGCCCTGTTTCGTCACAGAATCTCCAGCTCTGTTTACTCACAGAATCTGCAGCTCTGTTTACTCACAGAATCTCCCACCTTGTTTAATCTCAGAATCTCCCGCCCTGTTTACTAACAGAATCTCCAGCTCTGTTTACTAACAGAATCTCCCGCCCTGTTTACTCACAGAATCTCCCGCTCTGTTTACTCACGGAATCTCCCGCTCTGTTTACTCACAGAATCTCCCGCCCTGTTTACTCACAGAATCTCCCGCTCTGTTTACTCATGGAATCTCCCGCTCTGTTTACTCACAGAATCTCCCATCCTGTTTACTCACAGAATCTCCCGCTCTTTTTACTCACAGAATCTCCAGCTCTGTTTACTCACAGAATCTCCAGCTCTGTTTGCTCACAGAATCTCCCGCCCTGTTTATTCACAGAATCTCCCGCCCTGTTTATTCACCGAATCTCCCGCTCTGTTTAATCTCAGAAACTCCCGCCCTGTTTAATCACATAATCTCCAGCTCTGTTTGCTCACAGAATCTCCAGCTCTGTTTACTCACCAAACATCCCGCCTTGTTTACTCACAGAATCTGCAGCTCTGATTACTCACAGAATCTCCCGCCTTGTTTACTCACAGAATCTCCCGCCCTGTTTATTCACAGAATCTCCCACTCTGTTTAATCTCAGAATCTCCAGCTCTGTTTACTCACAGAATCTGCAGCTCTGATTACTCACAGAATGTCCCGTCCAGTTTACTCACAGAATCTGTCGCTCTGTTTACTCTCAGAATCTTCCGCACTGTTTACTCACAGAATCTCCCGCTCTGTTTACTCACAGAATCTCCCACTCTGTTTACTCACAGAATCTCCCGCTCTGTTTACTCACAGAATCTCCCGCCCTGTTTACCCACAGAATCTCCCGGCCAGTTTACTCTCAGAATCTCCCGCCCTGTTTACTCACAGAATCTCCCGCCCTGTTTAATCACAGAATCTCCCGCTCTGTTTATTCACAGATTCTCCCTCCCAGTTTACTCACAGAATCTCCCGCCCTGTTTACTCACAGAATCTCCCGCTCTGTTTATTCTCAGAATCTCCCGCTCTGTTTACTCACAGAATCTCCCGCTCTGTTTACTCACAGAATCTCCCGCCCTGTTTACTCACAGAATCTCCCGCTCTGTTTACTCACAGAATCTCCCGCCCTGTTTACTCACAGAATCTCCCGCTCTGTTAATTCACAGATTCTCCCGCTCTGTTTTCTCACAGAATCTCCCATTCTGTTTGCTCACAGAATCTCCCGCTCTGTTTGCTCACAGAATCTCCCGCACTTTTTACTCACAGAATCTCCCGCTCTGTTTACTCTCAGAATCTCCCGCCCTGTTTACTCACAGAATCTCCCACCCTTATTACTCACAGAATCTCCCGCTCTGTTTACTCACTGAATCTCCCGCCCTGTTTACTCACAGAATCTCCTGCCCTGTTTACTCACAGAACCTCCTGCCCTGTTTACTCACAGAATCTCCCGCTCTGTTTACTCACAGAATCTCCCACCCTGTTTACTCTCAGAATCTCCCGCCCTGTTTACTCACAGATTCTCCCGCTCTGTTTACTCAAAGAATCTTCCGTCCTGTTTACTCACAGAATCTCCCGCCCTGTTTACTGACAGAATCTCCCACTCTGTTTACTCACAGAATCTCCCGCTCTGTTTACTCACAGAATCTCCCGCCCTGTTTACTCACAGAACCTCCCGCTTTGTTTATTCACAGATTCTCCCTCTCTGTTTACTCACAGAATCTCCCATCCTGTTTACTCACAGAATCTCCCGCTCTGTTTACTCACAGAATCTCCCGCTCTGTTTACTCACAGAATCTCCCGCTCTGTTTGCTCACAGAATCTCCAGCTCTGTTTACTCACAGAATCTCCAGCTCTGTTTACTCACAGAATCTCCCGCCCTGTTTATTCACAGAATCTCCAGCTCTGTTTACTCACAGAATCTCCCGTCTTGTTTACTCACAGAATTTCCCGCCCTGTTTATTCACAGAATCTGCCGCTCTGTTTAATCTCAGAATCTCCCGCCCAGTTTAGTCACAGAATCGCCAGCTCTGTTTACTCACAGAATCTGCAGCTCTGTTTACTCACAGAATCTCCCGCCCTGTTTACTCACAGAATCTCCTGCCTTGTTTACTCACAGAATTTCCCGCCCTGTTTATTCACAGAATCTGCCGCTCTGTTTAATCTCAGAATCTCCCGCCCTGTTTATTCACAGAATCTCCCGCCCTGTTTAGTCACAGAATCTCCAGCTCTGTTTACTCACAGAATCTCCAGCTCAGTTTACTCACAGAATCTCCCACCTTGTTTACTCACAGAAGCTCCCGCCCTGTTTATTCACCGAATCTCCTGCTCTGTTTAATCTCAGAATCTCACGCCTTGTTTAGTCACAGAATCTCCCGCCCTGTTTCGTCACAGAATCTCCAGCTCTGTTTACTCACAGAATCTGCAGCTCTGTTTACTCACAGAATCTCCCACCTTGTTTAATCTCAGAATCTCCCGCCCTGTTTACTAACAGAATCTCCAGCTCTGTTTACTAACAGAATCTCCCGCCCTGTTTACTCACAGAATCTCCCGCCCTGTTTACTCACAGAATCTCCCGCTCTGTTTACTCATGGAATCTCCCGCTCTGTTTACTCACAGAATCTCCCATCCTGTTTACTCACAGAATCTCCCGCTCTTTTTACTCACAGAATCTCCAGCTCTGTTTACTCACAGAATCTCCAGCTCTGTTTGCTCACAGAATCTCCCGCCCTGTTTATTCACAGAATCTCCCGCCCTGTTTATTCACCGAATCTCCCGCTCTGTTTAATCTCAGAAACTCCCGCCCTGTTTAATCACATAATCTCCAGCTCTGTTTGCTCACAGAATCTCCAGCTCTGTTTACTCACCAAACATCCCGCCTTGTTTACTCACAGAATCTGCAGCTCTGATTACTCACAGAATCTCCCGCCTTGTTTACTCACAGAATCTCCCGCCCTGTTTATTCACAGAATCTCCCACTCTGTTTAATCTCAGAATCTCCAGCTCTGTTTACTCACAGAATCTGCAGCTCTGATTACTCACAGAATGTCCCGTCCAGTTTACTCACAGAATCTGTCGCTCTGTTTACTCTCAGAATCTTCCGCACTGTTTACTCACAGAATCTCCCGCTCTGTTTACTCACAGAATCTCCCACTCTGTTTACTCACAGAATCTCCCGCTCTGTTTACTCACAGAATCTCCCGCCCTGTTTACCCACAGAATCTCCCGGCCAGTTTACTCTCAGAATCTCCCGCCCTGTTTACTCACAGAATCTCCCGCCCTGTTTAATCACAGAATCTCCCGCTCTGTTTATTCACAGATTCTCCCTCCCAGTTTACTCACAGAATCTCCCGCCCTGTTTACTCACAGAATCTCCCGCTCTGTTTATTCTCAGAATCTCCCGCTCTGTTTACTCACAGAATCTCCCGCTCTGTTTACTCACAGAATCTCCCGCCCTGTTTACTCACAGAATCTCCCGCTCTGTTTACTCACAGAATCTCCCGCCCTGTTTACTCACAGAATCTCCCGCTCTGTTAATTCACAGATTCTCCCGCTCTGTTTTCTCACAGAATCTCCCATTCTGTTTGCTCACAGAATCTCCCGCTCTGTTTGCTCACAGAATCTCCCGCACTTTTTACTCACAGAATCTCCCGCTCTGTTTACTCTCAGAATCTCCCGCCCTGTTTACTCACAGAATCTCCCACCCTTATTACTCACAGAATCTCCCGCTCTGTTTACTCACTGAATCTCCCGCCCTGTTTACTCACAGAATCTCCTGCCCTGTTTACTCACAGAACCTCCTGCCCTGTTTACTCACAGAATCTCCCGCTCTGTTTACTCACAGAATCTCCCACCCTGTTTACTCTCAGAATCTCCCGCCCTGTTTACTCACAGATTCTCCCGCTCTGTTTACTCAAAGAATCTTCCGTCCTGTTTACTCACAGAATCTCCCGCCCTGTTTACTGACAGAATCTCCCACTCTGTTTACTCACAGAATCTCCCGCTCTGTTTACTCACAGAATCTCCCGCCCTGTTTACTCACAGAACCTCCCGCTTTGTTTATTCACAGATTCTCCCTCTCTGTTTACTCACAGAATCTCCCATCCTGTTTACTCACAGAATCTCCCGCTCTGTTTACTCACAGAATCTCCCGCTCTGTTTACTCACAGAATCTCCCGCTCTGTTTGCTCACAGAATCTCCAGCTCTGTTTACTCACAGAATCTCCAGCTCTGTTTACTCACAGAATCTCCCGCCCTGTTTATTCACAGAATCTCCAGCTCTGTTTACTCACAGAATCTCCCGCCTTGTTTACTCACAGAATTTCCCGCCCTGTTTATTCACAGAATCTGCCGCTCTGTTTAATCTCAGAATCTCCCGCCCAGTTTAGTCACAGAATCGCCAGCTCTGTTTACTCACAGAATCTGCAGCTCTGTTTACTCACAGAATCTCCCGCCCTGTTTACTCACAGAATCTCCTGCCTTGTTTACTCACAGAATTTCCCGCCCTGTTTATTCACAGAATCTGCCGCTCTGTTTAATCTCAGAATCTCCCGCCCTGTTTATTCACAGAATCTCCCGCCCTGTTTAGTCACAGAATCTCCAGCTCTGTTTACTCACAGAATCTCCAGCTCAGTTTACTCACAGAATCTCCCACCTTGTTTACTCACAGAAGCTCCCGCCCTGTTTATTCACCGAATCTCCTGCTCTGTTTAATCTCAGATACTCCCGCCCTGTTTACTCACATAATCTCCAGCTCTGTTTACTCACAGAATCTCCAGCTCTGATTACTCACAGAATCTCCCGCCTTGTTTACTCACAGAATCTCCCGCCCAGTTTATTCACAGAATCTCCCGCTCTGTTTAATCTCAGTATCTCACGCCTTGTTTGGTCACAGAATCTCCCGCCCTGTTTCGTCACAGAATCTCCAGCTCTGTTTACTCACAGAATCTGCAGCTCTGTTTACTCACAGAATCTCCCGCCCTGTTTACTCACAGAATCTCCAGCTCTGTTTACTCACAGAATCTCCCACCTTGTTTAATCTCAGAATCTCCCGCCCTGTTTACTCACAGAATCTCCAGCTCTGTTTACTCTCAGAATCTCCCGCCCGGTTTACTCACAGAATCTCCCGCTCTGTTTGCTCACTGAATCTCCCGCCCTGTTTACTCACAGAATCTCCCGTCCAGTTTACTCACAGAATCTGTCGCTCTGTTTACTCTCAGAATCTTCCGCCCTGTTTACTCACAGAATCTCCCGCTCTGTTTACTCACAGAATCTCCCACTCTGTTTACTCACAGAATCTCCCGCTCTGTTTACTCACAGAATCTCCCGCCCTGTTTACTCACAGAATCTTCCGCCCTGTTTACTCACAGAATCTCCCGCCCTGTTTATGTTAGATCCGTCTAACTTGATGTTGTGTGTCCTTCAATAATTAGACAAGAGACTGCAGGGAACAATCAACAGGTGATTACTGGATGAGGGTTAATCTAAAACTAACTATACAGATCCCTACTCAGGGTTTATATACAGGTGTGGTCACTGCCGGTACTACAGTATACAGGAGCTGTAAAAATTAATTCTCCCCTTAAAGGTACGTACACTACAATTCCTCCCCTTTTAGATTAACTGTACCATAACATTCATTTAACAATTAAATATGAACTAATTACAATTAACACTTCTAACATGCAACATTAACTGAAAATAGTCTATTTATAAATTCAGTCTTTGTGGAGGCTTCCTGATCCTTTCTGGATAGCGCCTTTCCTGAGTGTCTTGCTCTTGGTGCGGAGGCGTTTCTGGCCCCCTGTCACTGGTTGGTTCATCAGCTTCCGATGCTACTGTTTCTGGGGTAGATGCGACCTGTATGTCGGGTTCATCACCAGGTACGCGAGACATGGGGTTGACTCGTTCCTGTGACTCTAGGATCTGGTCAACATGGCGTCTCACAATGTACTCCCCAACATCCACTGTGTACATTAGTGGCCCCTGCCGTGTGCATATCTTTCCTGGTTGCCATTTCTCTGTTCGGTAGTCACGGGCCAAGACTGACAGCTGTTCTCTTCTGGATGATAATGCTGGCAACAGTGAGTGGCCATGTGTTGGCCATCCCTTCACCGTCAAGTCATATACCCGAGACAGTGTCAGTTCATTTTGGGCCTCCTTCTCTATATCAGCGTTAGTTACTGGCAAGCGTTCAATTAAAGTCGAATAAAATATTTCGACAGGGTCCACTGCTGGTGCTTCCTCTGCAGTAGGCAGTGGCAGGCGTCATAGTCCATCAGCGTTTCCATGCTGTTTCGTGCCCTTATACTCAATTTCATATTGGTTCGCCCCTAGAAAAAGGGACCATCTTTGTAGCCATTGCGCAGTCATCACCGGAACGCCCTTCTTTGGATTAAAGATGGAGACAAGTGGTTGGTGGTCAGTCAGCAAGGTGAACTTCTGCCCGTGCAGATAGTGGTTGAACTTTTTTACTCCCCACACTAGGCTGAGGGCCTCCCTGTCAATCTGGCCGTAGTTACTCTCGGCTGAGGTTGGTGACCGAGACGCAAAGGCTACTGGCCTCTATGAGCCGTCCGGGAATTTGTGCGACAGCACCGCTCCAATGCCATAGGGTGATGCATCACACGCTAACCGAATTGGTAGTGCTGGGTTGAAATGAGCCAACACCTCTTTTGATGTGATCAATTCTTTGCACTTCTGGAAAGCTCGTTTACATTCGTCATTCCACTTCCATGGTACCCCCGTTTGCAGTAGGGTGTTCAGTGGGTGTAGTACTGTAGACAAATTCGGCAAGAACTTATGGTAGTAGTTCACCAGCCCGAGAAACGACCTCAGTTGTGAAACATTTTCCGGTGCTGGAGCCTTGACTACTGCCTCAATCTTTTCAGGGGACTTATATAATCCCTCTTCATCAATAACGTGGCCACAATACGAGATCTGCTTCTGGAAAAACTTGCATTTGTGGCGATTAGCTCAGAGCCCATATTCCTTCAATCTATTGAGCACCTGCTCCAGGTTGGCGAGGTGATCACTGTCATTTTCGCCCGTGGCCAGGATGTCGTCCAAATAACACTGAGTCCCTGAAATCCCTTGCAGGACTTGGACCATTGCCCTTTGCCAAATAGCCGGAGCTGATGTTACCCCGAACACCAGCCGGTTGTATTGGTAGAGACCTTTATGAGTGTTGATCGTGAGGTACCGTTTTGAGGCTTCGTCTACCTCCATTTGCAGGTACGCCTGGGCCAGATCAATCTTAGTGAAGCGTTTCCCTCCAGATAGCGAGGCGAAAATATCTTCAATCCGCGGAAGCGGATATTGTACAGTGTGAAGGACTGGGTTCACTGTCACCTTAAAGTCCCCACGGATGCGAACCTTCTTTGGTTCCCCAGGCGTATTACTCAACGACCTCTTCATTACAGGAACGATGGATGTAGCCCACTCGCTCCAGTCCACTTTGAACAGTACTCCTGAACGTTCCAAACCTTCCAGCTCTGCTTTGACGGCTGGGCGGATCGCATAAGGTACCGGTCTGGCTTTAAAAAACTTTGGGCTTGCATTTTCCTCTATTTTGATCGTCGCTGTTATGCCTTTTAGTGTCCTGAGTCCCTCCTGGAACACTTCTTGTGCGTCAGTTAGCATTTTTGACAGTCGTCCAGGTGTATCATCCTCATCCTTTTTGGCATCTACAGTCAGTGCTTGTATGGAATGCCAATCTAGCTGTATCTTCCGGATCCATTCACGTCCTAGTTGTGGTGGTCCTCCATCTGGCAATACACATAGGTCCATTTTTGGTGTTTCCTTGCCGTTATATATAACGTTCACCCTTATTTTTCCTTTGGGGTAGACTTTTTGCCCCGTGTACGTCTTCAAGACAATCTCTGTATCTCTCAAGGGTATATGTGAGAATAGCCGCTTGTAGTCCCTTCGGTTTATGACTGTTAGGGCTGATCCTGTGTCCAATTCCATTTTCACTTGGACTCCGGCTTCTCGAGCGTCACCCAGATAGTTTGGTGATCCTCCATTTTGATCACATTATATAGTTTCAGACAACCCAGCTCCTTGCTTCCAGAGTCTGTATCAGTTTTCTGTTCGTCTGCACTACTCTCCGCCACCTTATGCACCTTCTTGTACTTCTCCTGTGGGGATTTCTTGCTGCTGGTTTTCTTTTCCGACCTGCAGACTCTTGCTATGTGTCCTACTTTTCCACACTGTCTGCACACTTTGTCCTTGAACCAGCAATCATTATGGTCATGTGTAGTTCTGCCGCAGCGATAGCACTTCACTGTTCCATATGACATTTCATTTGTGCCATATTCTTGTGGTCTCCGTTGTATCTCTGCAGCGCCCCGCGCGGCTGCTTCGTGTGATACTGCCATGCTGAAAGCCTTGTCCAGCTTAAGATCCTTTTCTGATAGAAGCCGTTTCTGGGTTCCTTCACTTTGAAGCCCACACACAAACTTGTCCGTTAAAGTATCTGCTAGTCCCGTTCCAAACTGGCAGTGTTTCGATAGCTTGCGCAGTTCCGTTAAATACTCCGCATTACTTTCATCTTTATGCTGGTTCCATTTTTGTGAAACTTAAATCTTTCTGCTATCAGCAGCGGTGTGGGGTTTAAGTGGTCCTGTAGGATTGACACTATGTTTTCAAAACCCTTTTCTGCTGGCTTCTCTGGGGTTACTAGGTTTTGCAGTAAGCCATACGTTTTTGCACCCATTGAATTCAACAATACCAGCGCTTTCCTGTCATCTGGCACTTCATTTGCCTTGCAGTACACTTCTATGCGTTCGACATATGTCGTCCAATCTTCGACTTCATTGTCGAACGCTGTGACACTGCCAGTCTTCGGCATCCCTGGGTGTGGTTAGACTGGCTCAAAATGGCATCTCCCGCACTCTCCCTTCTTCTCCACTGCATCTCAAAATGGCATCTCCTACGCTCTCCCTTCTTCTCCGCTGCAGTTCAAAATGGCGTCTCTGGCGCTTTCCTTTCTTCCCCGCTGACGCAGCTCGGTCCTTGAACACCGGCTGTGCTCTGCTCTCTCTCGTTGATGCCGCTCGGTCCTGAACACCGGCTGCGCCCTGTGCACTTTACCCTCTCTCTTCTCCCGTCGACGCCGCTCGGTCCTGAACACCGGCTGCGCCCTGTGCGCTCTACCCTCTCTCTTCTCCCATCGACGCTGCTCGGCCTTTTTCTGTGCCGTCAGTCGGCTCTAGCCACCGCTGTCCGCGAAGGGTCTGCGCCGTACCTGTTGCCAGCCTGTTTCGCTGGACTACCGTGACTGGAGAACCAAGCCCAGCTCTCAACAGCCTCCCCTGCGATGCTCAAGTCTCTGCTGGATGGTCGACGCCCGTGCTTCTGGACTCGGCCTTCTGCTTTCACTGTTCTCCAAGAGCGAATCCCTGGGAGAAGATGCAGAGTTGCAGGTAGGTTTGAATCTTCTCGTCGCCAATGTTAGATCCGTGTATCTTGATGTTGTGTGTCCCTCAATAATTAGACAAGAGACTGCAGGGAACAATCAACAGGTGTTTACTGGATGAGGGTTACTCTAAAACTAACTGTACAGATCCCTACTCAGGGTTTATATACAGGTGTGGTCACTGCCGGTACTACAGTATACAGGAGCTGTAAAAAGTAGTTCTCCCCTTAAAGGTACATACACTACAGTTTCCTCACAGAAACTCCCACACTGTTTGCTCAAAGAATCTCCCGCCCTGTTTACTCTCAGAATCTCCCGCCTTGTTTACTCACAGAATCTCCCGCTCTGCTTACTCACAGAATCTCCCGCTCTGTTTACTCACAGAATCTCCCGCCCTGTTTACTCACAGAATCTCCTGCACTGTTTACTCACAGAATCTCCCACCCTGTTTACTCACAGAATCTCCCGCCCTGCTTACTCACAGAATCTCCCACCCTGTTTACTCATAGAATCTCCCGTCCTGTTTACTCACAGAATCTCCCACACTGTGTACTCACAGAATCTCCCGCCCTGTTTACTCACAGAATCGCCCGCCCTGTTTACTCACAGAATCTCTCGCTCTGTTTACTCTCAGAATCTCCCGCCCTGTTTACTCACAGAATCTCCAGCTCTGTTTACTCTCAGAATCTCCCGTCCTATTTACTCTCAGAATCTCCCACTCTGTTTACTCACAGAATCTCCCGCTCTGTTTACTCACAGAATCTCCCGCTCTGTTTACTCACAGAATCTCCCGCTCTGTTTACTCACAGAATCTCCCGCTCTGTTTACTCTCAGAATCTCCCGCTCTGTTTAATCACAGAACCTCCCGCTCTGTTTACTCACAGAATCTCCCGCCCCGTTTACTCACAGAATCTCCCGCTCTGTTTACTCATAGAATCTCCCGCTCTGTTTACTCACAGAATCTCTCGCCCTGTTTACTCACAGAATCTCCCACTGTGTTTACTCACAGAATCTCCCGCGTTGTTTACTCACAGAATCTCCCACCCTGTTTACTCACAGAATCTCCCACCCTGTTCACTCACAGAATCTCCCACCCTGTTTATTCACAGAATCTCCCACTCTGTTTACTCACAGGATCTCCCACCTTGTTTACTAACAGAATCTCCCACCCTGTTTACTCACAGAATCTCCCACCCTGTTCACTCACAGAATCTCCCACCCTGTTTATTCACAGAATCTCCCACTCTGTTTACTCACAGAATCTCCCACCTTGTTTACTCACAGAATCTCCCACTGTGTTTACTCACAGAATCTCCCGCGCTGTTTACTCACAGAATCTCCCACCCTGTTTACTCACAGAATCTCCCGCCCTGTTCACTCACAGAATCTCCCACCCTGTTTACTCACAGAATCTCCCGCCCTGTTTACTCACAGAATCTCCTGCTCTGTTTTTATTATTACCCCTCTACAAAGCACCTTGGGATATTTTTTCTATGATGTTGCCGTTATTGTATGTGTGTCTCAGTGTGTCCCAGGACAAGGGGTTGAAGGGATATGGGAACAGGATCGGCAAATGTGATTAGAAATATTTGCTCCTGAGGAGGTTAAACGGCAACTTGGACTGGTTGGGCTGAATGGTCTGTTTCTGTCTTGTAACTCTATGGGCAGGATTTTCATTGAGCCATGGAGGCGGGATTGGAGGCGTGTAGGGTGTTAAAATCCTGAAGTCGGGGGTCCCGACCCCATCCCGCCTCCAACCCGCCTCCTTGCCAGTTTCAAAAAGGCGGGTACCCACTCCGCACTGGGACCCGCCTCCCCAAGGCAGGAAGGGGATTAGTGCCAATTAACTGCCTGTTAACAGGTAGTTAATAGACAGTTTTTAGCCTAACCCCTATTTTTAATGTTGAAGTGTGAGATTCCCGACTGCTCCAAACCACGCCAAGTTAGAGGAGGCGGACCGTCGGGATGAAGGGCTTGGAGGAGTCGAGATGTCTGGTGCTCAGGTGAGTGATGGGTGCATGAATGAAAATTTAAGTGTGTTTGGTGTGTGTAAAGTGTTTAAAGAAGTTTTACATACCTTTACTTACCTTCACAGCCTTCCTTCCTTCAGGTCTCGGGAGTCCCTCATTTCATCGGCACAGAAAGCAGAATGGCTGCGAGCTGTCAAAAATTGCAGCATTCAGCTTTCTGTTCCGGGGTGATCTCTAAATCATCCTGAGAGGAAGGAATTAACTTAGAATACAGGTTGTCAGTGTTTTACAGCTTCAAACAGCTGTGAAATACCGATATTCTATCTGTCAATAGGTCTTGACAATTGAAATATCAATCTGTGACGTCACCTGTTGCCGGGTGGCCCTTAATGGGCCTGCTGAGCCTGCTGGGCAGGCTCAACAAGGTCAATCAAGTCAAAATCACGTGGGTTGACTAGAACTTGATGGAGGCCGGACTACAACCCCGAAAGTTGTAGTCCCGCCTCCTACCCGACTCCTCAATGAAAATCCAGCCCTATGTGTTTCTGCATTTGCATGTCTCTGTATGTGTTCCTGTTTCACTGTGGCTTTCTGGGCTAGAAATTGGGCTGCATAGTGCCCATTGTTCAGGCGTTTAAGATGCATGCTTGCATGTCTGATGGGAAGTGCACATCTTGGTGAAGGAGTTGGCGCTCGCACAAGGAATGTAAAGGAGGCAGATAATTATTCAGATGAGGGTTCTGACCTACGTGCTAGGTTTACCCGCCATTTTGGACCACCCATATGAATCGGACAGCATGTGATGCCCTCACTCAGCAGAACATGATGCTAACCTGCATGAAGGATGCCCTGCCCAGTGCTATTTAAAGGGATCATGCAGGAGTAACAGGTTAGTCGCTGATTTAATACTTCTGGCTGCTGTTTGATTCCCAGATGTTTTTGTTTGTAGAGTTCTAGCACTCCTCAGAGTTCACCTTATCTGCACAAAGAGAGTTTTGGCTGATTTTGTGTTGTTGTTGTTTTCTCCACGACTTATCTGGCTGCAAACATGAATGGCCTTGTACGGCTGCCTTATGGGAATAGAGCACATTTGGGAGCAAGAAGGAAGACATCACAGAGCAGGACTAATGGCCACGAGAGGGAGGAGGAGGGAAAGGAGGAAGCAGAGACAGGGGCCAACAGACCCCCTTTCTGCCTGAACTCTAAGAGACCAGCTCATTGAGGAGCAGTTCAACTAAGTCACAACACCAATTTCCCATTCACCAGCAGTCCCACACTCATTAGCTTTTTTCTTACAATCACCATAACATTGTCCTCTTTCACTCCACACTTACTCATCTTGCCCTCACTTGATTATAATGATAAAAAGCAGCACCACATGCAAATCCAATAAATTGATCAAACAAATAATCACACCCTTCACAGAAAAGAACCCACTAATCATCCTTGTGCATTCCCTTCGTGTCTGTCTTTCATGTTTCTTTGCCTATTGTGTCAGCTGTGGCTCAGTTGGTAACACTCTTGCCTCTGTGTCAGAAGGTTGTGGGTTCTGAGTCCCACTCCAAGAGACTTGAGCACAAAAATCTAGGTTGACAGTCCAGTGCAGTACTGAGGGAGTGCTGCACTGTCGGAGGTGCCGTCTTTTGAATCAGACATTAAAGCGAGTCCCTGTCAGGTGGATGTAAAATATCCCATGGCACTCTTTTGAAGAAGAGCAGGGGAGTTATCCCTGGTGCTCTGGCCAATATTTATCCCTCAATCAACATCACTAAAAACAGATTATCTGGCCATATCACATTGCTGTTTGTGGGAGCTTGCTGTGTGCAAACTGACTGTTGTGTTTCCTATATTACAGCAGTGGCTGTACTTCATTGACTGTAACGTGCTTTGGGATGTCCTGAGGTCATGAAAGGTGCTATATAAATGCAAGTCTTTCTTTTATCGTGGTGTTTCTCCAGATGCTACAGCTTGGGTGGTGGAAGACTGCTGAGCTTCCTTTGACGACACTGGAGATGGCCATGGAGGATGAGCTCAAGCAGCTCTGGACCCAGAAGGCCCGGCTACAGACTACACAATCTCGGCCTAGTCTGATGGAGCTGACTACTCATTCCACATTGGAAAGAATTGGCTCCATTCTTTGCACAAAGCCTTGAAAAAAGTTAGAGGTGGGCTCCTCCATGCTTTGCGATGCTTTGTGCACAAGCTCTCCAGCAGGCTGTCCAGGGCACCAAGCATTTTCCGGTATATGCCCATTAACCTTCTTTGGTAGCCTGGCCCATTGAATTCCTCATCTGAGTCCTCTGCAGCAGAACTAGTATCGAACCTCACCCTCTGGTGAGCTGATACCCATTACTTCCAATCCCTCTGTCCTAGCTCCTGCTCACTTGTGCCCAGTGAGCCAGCATGGGCAGAGCCCTCCTCTAACCTAACCATTAATTAATGGTCCGCATGGTGTCAATCTCTGAGCTGGTGGCTGCATGAGCGAGATCAAGTGACGGTGCACCATCGTGATAACTCTGGTCCTCGCCCTCCACTGGCTGCGGAACTTTCACACTCTATGGAGCTGAATTGAAAAAGAGACAAGGGTTAGGTTGTGGCTTGAGGGAGAGCAGAGAGAATGAAATGTGTGTTGGAAGCATCTGCAGCTTGTCATACTGAGTGTGTGGGTAGAGGGCGAAGTCAGAAGCGAGAAGGAGGATTAGGTATAAAGAAACGCTGCTTGACGGGTCCTCCAGTGTCACCACTGGCCACGGCAGCCACTCTGGCCCTTCCCATCACTGCCAGCACAGTCTGGTCAATGGGGACAGGGTGTATTATCGCGCTGGTCCCCCACTGGTGGCAGCCTGCTGCCTGGTGTTATGCGCCACCTGTGATATCCGAGTGGTAAGGTCAGAAACTGAGAGAAGCGAGATCTTAGGCGCAAAACCCAACTGTTTATTACACGGTGTAGCAGAGAGATATAGCTCTTATAGGCTGGAAGCAAAGCACACAATTTCTTACTGCACGATGGCAAGATGGAGGATTCCCTCTGAGTCATACCCATAATGCAATGCCACATTACCTTAATAACTGGTGTACCAGGACATTGACTACATGACCCATTACCTTAAACACTGGTGAATGTGAATCCTTACTATTTGGCTCCACCTGGTGGATAACTTAAACATTACATCCCAGATTACTATACCACCTTTTCCTGCAAGAAAGAGAGAAGTGTATTAGTGAGAGTCTTGAGAGATATGTAGGTAATGTGGCTATCATGGTTGAATAGCTGCCAGTGTGTGTGTGTGAGATGTGAGTTGTGGGTGTGAAGTTTGCAATAGTACTCTGAGTGTGTGAGGGTGAGGCGAAAACTATTAAGTGAAGTAGGATGTACTGATTGCAAAGTGAAGGATGGCGGGGTGCAGAGCTCTGTGAGTGTTGCCGTCAATGGGGCTGTAAGTGGGGCAGCTGTGATGAGAAGCCAATTGAACAGTGTTCTTATCTTCACAACTCTTGTCGGATCATTAAACTTCATCTTGCACTGCAGCCACGACCTGGGTGCAATGCCCCTTGAATTCACCTCTTCTGCAGCCTCCTCCCACTGCCTGTGCATTAGATGCCTGTACGGCATCCTGCTCCCTGATGGATAGAGAATCTCCTTCCACTTCTCCACTTCCTGCACCAAGGCCTCCAGTGCAGGATCAGAGAACCTTGGTGCCTGCTGTCTCCCAGCTTCAGCCATCTCAATGCAGAAACGATTCACACCGCTTCCAGCTGCCACAATGCACGTCCCCTTTAAGAAGTGCTGGCTGCCTTTCAGCTGTATCATGGCCTCCCGATATCCTGCCCCACCCCGCCCCTCCCCCCATTCATGCGTGCAGCCAAAGAACAGCACGGGCGGCACTGGCTGCACGCAACAATGATTTTACTGAGCAGGCAGCACAGATTTCGCCTGCTGCCTGCAATGTTATCAAGTGGCAGGGGTTAATTGCACACTGCGATCCCAGCGCATGTTCTAGGCCTCTGTGTGTCAGCGTGCTTTCTGCATCTGTGTGTCTCGGCGTGCTTTCCGCGTCTGTGTGTCTAGGCATGCTTTCTGCGTCTGTGTGTCTCGGCGTGCATCATTAAATAAATTAAAAACAGAAATAGATAGTTTCCTAGAAGTAAAGGGAATTAAGGGTTACGGGGAGCGGGCAGGAAATTGGACATGAGTCTAGGTTCGGAATGGTCATGGCCCTGTGGGTAGTGGAGCGGGCCCAGGGGCCATGTAGCCTGGTTCTGATCCTACTTCTTGTGTTCTAATTCTGTGTTAAATTTCAGGAGATGGTTTTATTCCTGTTCCTGGCTGGGGTGGAGATCGCCTTTACAGAAGGTAAGTACTGTAGAAAATATAGGGACAGAATGATCTCCTGGAAGAGTTTCGATCGCCTAGATGGGTCGGAGAGGAATTTCCCAGACTTTTTCTCCCAAATTGGCCATTGGGTTTTTTATCTGGTTTTTCGCCTCTCCCGGGAGATCACATGGGTTCAGGTGGGATGGAGCCATGATCTTATTGAATGGTGGAGCAGGCTCGTGGGGCCGATTGGCCTACTCCTGCTCCTATTTCTTATGTTCTTATGTTCTTATGTTCTGCATCTGTGTGTCTTGCCGTGTTTTCTGCGTGTGTGTGTCTCGGCGTGCTTTCTGCACCTGTGTGTCTTGGCGTGCTTTCTGCGTCTGTGTGTCTCGCCGTGCTTTCTGCATCTGTGTGTCTCGGCGTGCTTTCTGCATCTGTTTATCTCGCCGTGCTTTCTGCATCTGTGTGTCTCGGCGTGCTTTCTCCGTCTGTGTGTCTCGCTGTGCTTTCTGCGTCTGTGTGTCTCGGCGTGCTTTCTGCGTCTGTGTGTCTCAGCATGCTTTCTGCGTCTGTGTGTCTTGGCGTGCTTTCTCCGTCTGTGTGTCTCGCCGTGCTTTCTGCGTCTGTGTTTCTCGGCGTGCTTTCTGCGTCTGTGTGTCTTGGCGTGCTTTCTGCATCTGTGTGTCTTGCCATGCTTTCTGTGTCTGTGTGTCTCGCCCTGCTTTCTGCGTCTGTGTGTCTCGCCGTGCTTTCTGCGTCTGTGTGTCTCGCCGTGCTTTCTACGTCTGTGTGTCTCGGCGTGCTTTCTGCGTCCATTTGTCTCTGTGCCTATTTCCGTGTTCATATTGAGCTGATTTTGGCATCACGGGAGCTCACTGACATGACTCTCATTCAGCTTTTCACCAAGGAGACTCTAATTACCCTCAACAGTTCCCTGGCTCAGCAAAAGCTCAGGCACATGAATGAAGCACAAATGAGAGCGTTAATAAAGTTCCTCAGTCTTTTAAAAAAGAACAAAGCTGCACTTTCTTGGGAAATTAAGTCGTTTTTGTGCAAACCTTGCAGAATCTCTTTTCCTTCATTGAATTATAGAGCAATTTACAATAGCTCTTATGCCATGGGATAGTATATATGAAACACTGGTGGCTGGCTTAAGTTATATATTGCAGGGTGGAAACCATCCAGGTTGTCAGTAATTGCTGCAGAGTAAATAGACAAACTATATTGCACTGCACATTCAGTTAAACAGAGGAAAAAGCCAATTTCATCCCCACCATCATTTTCCCCTCCCTTTTCTCAGAAGCAGAACAAACGAGAATTGATGGTAGCCCAGCACAATGAAGAGTGAAGCTGCTCCGCAGCTGATAGTACCCGAGTGGTCTATTCATCTGATAATCTCCTCATTGGATCAATGGGCAAATCATTGAGGTAAATGAAAAAAGGGGACACGTATAGGGGTTTATTTGGGGGAAAGGCTGAAAACAGGCACTAAGTGGGTGCTGTGCTCATAAGACATGCCTGTTTGATGTTTGGTTTCAGCTCACAATTTTGGGGCTAACTGATGATTACTATGATTTAAACATCCCTGGAGGCACTAAAATGGACTCTTGCATGTTTAGCACTCAAGCGCTGATTGAGAGCAAATTTCCTGGAGCAGTATATGTAGCCTCCACGCACCCACTGCCACTGAAGATGTGGAGTGCGCTGCCTGACACACAACAGCACAGGTTCTCGAACGCGGCACTGGAGGTCCTGGTGGAGGAGGTCCAGTGGAGGAGGGATGTCCTATACCCGCAGAGTGGAAGGAGGCCACAGAGGCAAATCATTTGGAGGATGTGGGAGGAGATCGGCAGGAGGTCACAGCCAGGAGCACTGTCCCCAGGACATGACTCCATTGCCGGAAGAAATTTAACGATTTAACATGAGTGGCCAAGGTAAGATCCCATCTCACAAACACACTTCGCAATAACTGCAGCACCAGCAGTATCACAACCTCAACACACTGCATCCACCATCTAACTACACACTGACATTCACACAATCCACACTATTGCATCCTTCACAGGTGCTACTCACACCTCAGGCACTTCTCTCTGTTCTTCTACCATGTGAGGCATCACACACACATATACAAACACACCTGCAAATACACTCATTCACAATCACCACTCTTTCTCTTCCAGGACAAGGCAGCATGTAACAGGGGGCAGTTGATCTGAGTGGGAGAAGGGAAGCACAACTGCATGAGGTCACTCACCTTGAGGAGGCAGTGCTGGTGGTGATTGGAAGGGGATTGGCAGATGCCATGGCCACAGGCAGTGCAGGTGCCATCTCACCTGGAGGTATGTGGTCACTCCAGCATCCTTATATATCCACAATTATTCCTGATCCCTAATCCTCAAACTTATCCTCACTCCCAAGCTCCATATGGTCTCATCACACACATCCTCCTATAGTGGCCACACACGTTGCACCCTAACCCTTCTAGCTTTATTATTGCTGGAAAGTGGTGATTAGTACTGGATGAAATACAAAGATCACAATGAGAAGGCATCAGAAAGACACAAGGGGGCAGAAATTGGACCTCATTGCACCTCTTTTATGGCTGTAAAATGGGCGCAACAAAGACCAATTTCTGGTACCAATGTCCCGTACCCAAAGGACGCCTGAAAGATGTCCAGCCCGATATTGTGTCATGCCATTTTTCAGGCGTTCCTGAAAGAAGTGTGGCCCCTTACATATGTAAATGAGGGGTCTAATGCATGTTTCGGGCCCCTCTGGGAAACTGGACATCGCAGAGCGGAGTAGGAGCCGCGTGTGCTCTACTCTGGATCCTTCAGTCACCGCAGCAGCCTAAGTATCGGCCATCAACAAAAGGCAAGCTTGTTTTTAAACATTCCTGTGGTGCTCGGAATGCGTCTCTGAGTCCACAGTATCCTGATCACCCGTACCTCTCCCCATTGCTGCTCCACCTCCACACCTCCCCCCTTCTACTTACCTTTGACCCTCTGCCAGCAAGAAGATGGGTCTAAGGCAGTTTCACTCACCCCCAAGGGGAGTAAAATAACTTCAAATTAGAAGGGGACACCATACATGCCAACTGTTAGCATTTCACACAGGCAGAGTTTGGTGATCCGTTCCACGTCAATGTTTGTTAACAAAACATAGCTTGGACCTGGACCTTTCTGACTAACTGATGCTGAGTTTGCTAGTTCACCTTGTTCCCCACAGACAACCAGAAACAGCAGGACAGGGCTCTTGGGTTTGCGTACATTGCAGGCTTCCCCCAAGTCCAGGGCATCATTGACTGCACAGACGTTGTCATGAGGGCCTACTGCCTTCATGAACCGCAAAGCCTTTCATTCCCTTAAGGTGCTGGTGCGTGATCATGCAGACCTGTGCACACTTTCCTAGCAACTGCTATGAAGCTTTCATATTGCACTCACCCACCATGCCCCATACTTTGCCCCCGCACAGCTGGCTACTTGGTAAAAGGCTATGCCTTACACATGTGGCTCATGATTCCTCTAAGGGCGCCACGCTCACTTGGCGAACTACGCTAGAACCGGGCCCATTTACAGCTCTTATCAAGCTGGTGGCTTCCTCCAACACAGCCCAGAGAGAGTGTCCTGTATTGTTGTGCAATGGAGACAACACATGGAGCTACCATTGGATGAAAACCTTCAAAAAGATGACGAAGGTGACACAGATGGTGCTGAGGATGGCAAAAAAGTGGGAGGCCAGTCAATATTCAGAAAAGGGCCGACAAAGTAAATAGGATCCTGACCTTCGTGTGCCTTATTAGGGGAGATTTTAACCCACCCCGCCCGGTAGGAATGGTGCAGGCGCACAGTAAAATTCACCTTCGAAAATTTACCGCCCCCATTTCTGCTGCATTGTCACTCATCATCACCTTAACTGGGCCCTTGTTTTTGGCAACCGAGGCGTCCGCCTGACTCAGGTAGGAGCCTCATTCATACTTGCAAATTGGGATATGATGTCATTAAGACCCCAATGGCATTTTAACCACTGACTGAGCGGGATGCCCACCGTAGCCCCTCCCGCTCAGTGAAACCTGGCCTCCAGGAAGAAGGGGCTCTATCAGGGAAATGTTGAACTTTTCTTAATGCGGCTAGGAATACCAGGAGTTCCAGGGCTCTGCGGCCACGGGCTCCCCCCAGCTCCCTTTCCACCCGTGATACCCTGCTGAAACCCCCTCACAAAGACACAAAGCTGGTGGGCAGCCTCCAGGTGGCCAAAACTTCACTTGCTGACAGTCAGCTGGCTACCCACTTATATCTGTTTTGGGCAGATGCCTGACTGGCAAGATGTAAATTAGGCCTAGGAGTCAGCCTAGGCCTCAAATTAATATTGGGGGAGGGGGGGTGCGGGGTGGAGATGTTGATGCTTGTCATGCACACACCCGCCTCAAACCTCCCAGTTAAAATCCTGCCCATTAGCTGAATGCACCCTCCAATTCTTGTTAATTTAGTCATTGATCTCTCTCTCTCTCTTAGGCAGTCCCTCGGAACCGAGGATGACTTGCTTCCACATTAAAAATGAGTTCTCAGGTGACTGATGAGTCCAATGCGGGACCTACAGTCTCTGTCACAGGTGGGGCAGGCGGTGGTTGAAGGGGCGGGTGCGTGGGGTGCTTGGGTTGACGTGCGCTCCTTGCGCTGCCTGCGCTTGGCTTCTGCTTGCTCCCGGCGAAGAGACGCGAGGTGTTCGGCGCCTTCCCAGATGCTTCTCCTCCACTTTGTGCGGTCTTGGGCCAGGGATTCCCAGGTATTGGTGGGGATGTTGTAGGAGGTTTCTCTTGCTCGTTCTGGTCTCCTGCCAGGCTTTGTGCAATAATTACCCTTGAGTGGTTCGACCCACTCTCCCCTACGGCTCTAGACCTTGGACTTAGATGCAGAGAACTGTAGTGCAGAGAAAGGACTCAATAGACCAGGTTGAATAGTATGAAATGGATGCTTTTATTTTTAAACAGTTTGAAGCATTGCAAAATACATGTCATAGGCACAGATTAAAGTAACTACAATCATGCACAAATTTATGAACTTGACTCTATGGAAATGGGGAACACACGGCACGTCGTAAAAGGGGAAACACATTACGATTTAACCTTACTCCCTCCCCTAAATACCTAAACTAAGTTTCGACTTGAGGAACTCGGGATCATGCTCACCACTATCAGAATCGCAAAAGGAGGGGTTCGCAGCCTTTCTGGCACAGCTTTCCGTCGTCACGTGGATTTGGAAACTTCTGGCGCAGCTTGTTTTTCTCTCTCTCTCAGGCGATGAGGCAGTGGACACAGCCTCGATGAGCGCTCGTCATGGCTGAAATCCACCAAGTCTGTTGTGGATTTGGATTCATGGAACAGTCCCTGCCACCAATGTGATATTGAAGAAATGGATGCACGTGTCGAGGCCTTGCCTGGCTAGGCTCGGAATGTCCTTTTTATCCGACCTGGATCGTCGGTTTTTCCCGAGGGTGTCTCCTCCTTCGGCCTGGGTCGTCGATGATCTCCCGACAACAGCACCCGGGCCACCCTCGTCGTCTTCCCGTCGTGGCCGAGCCTTGTCTGGCTGAACACCGACCACGTTGTCTTTTTCCCGAAGTTGTCCGTCTGAAGCATCTTTATCGATTCCGAAGCTACCGAGGTGGAAGAGAGGGCAGGGCAGGCCAGGCTGATGGACTTTTCAAAATCCATATTTATACCCTTTTGGGCCAGCCTTATCTCCCGCCAGATCATAGTCCAGTCTTTGTAATATTTTGGCGGGCAGAAATCTCTGCAGGGGCGCTTTGTCTTGTAACGGGAGCTGGTGATAACTTAACTGGCCTTCCTGGCCGATAATGTCTTTTAATGTCTTTTACATTGTCACCGTGACTCAGTTCGCATATTGATCGGTCTGGAGATTTCCCTTGATGGCTGTTAAACGGTTTCTCCTTTGTACATTAAATGGGTATAAGTGTTCATGCATTGTCCGCCCATATCTTGATGGGCCCCATCCTGTTTGCCTGAAACCGTCCTGTACTTAGAATCCATTGAATATGTATGCTGTTTCCCTGAGTTTCGGTTTCCCGATACTGGCTTTCGCGGGCTTACTGTTTTCAATCCACAAGCCTGTCTGGCTTGCAGTAACAGAAATCAAATGGTCCAGAAACTGATCACGAGGCCCGGCGGCCATTTTGTATGCCCTTTTATCATAGGTTTTTCTGTGCAAGCTTATTTTGGTCAATAAACTGTCTTATTTTATCCTGTTTTCTTGCGTGATTATTGCTGAAAATTTCAAATCTTACAGGCCCCCCTGTGATACTGATAGCTTGCTAGAGGTATCAATGATCCTTGGTGAGCAAATTTTCCCTGATTCCCCACATCCAAACATTCCTGGCACTTAACTATCTATGACCCTCACGACACATGCAGTTCCCATTTCCGAAAAAAACGAAAATTACGTTGTGCACATTTGGACAATCATAGGCAGCACTTCTTAAACTATAACACATTCATCTGTCAGATGTGCAGGGGTTGATACCCTCTTGCACCACCTGCATACACCTTTTATTAATCCAAAAACTTAAGAACGACTAATAACATAACAATATTCATATACTTAAAACAAAAACGTGCAAATGGCCAAAATCTAAAAATGGAGGGACGCCTAACCTTCAATACTAGCAACTTAAAGTGGGGTGTCTTCTTCCCCCATTCGCACATAGCGTTCTCTCCATTCTCCTGTGTTCTCGTGCCTCTGGAGGCGTTTGCCTCTTTTGCAATGCACGAATATCAAAAATATCACAATTAAAACCTGACACACTACTAGGATGTGGGATGCTATTCTAATCCAGGCCGGGACCTCTATGTTAGTGAACAAGTCCCACCATGGTGGGATGACTATGTCCAATATGTCTTTTCCTATCTCTAAAGTCTTCTGCTCCAGTGTGTAAAAATGTTTCTGTGAAAGTATAACGGCTTTTAAAATCTTGGTGAGGTGTTCGGGAAGAGGGGGAATGACATAACCAAAATGTGCGACGAATCGTTTGAAGTCCGTGAAATTCTCTTTGACAGTGAGGTGAACTGTGGAGGGTGCAGGAATGGGGACAATTCGTTGTTGTGCCACTTGAACCTCGGCCCTGGGTTTGAAACAGAAACTGCTATCACTGATCGAACACCACTCGTGTTGTCCGTAGCGGTAGTGAGGCGCTGCAGTGGTGACGCAGTATGTCCCACCCCCGATATATGCTACCTGCGGGGGCACATGGTCCTCTGCCATTGCCTCCATGGTGCAATTTATCGGCTTCGCGCTAGCAGTTCTGAACCCGCACTGTGGTTTCAAAAAGGCATTCAAGTGCTGGGGACACAGGATGATGTGTGCTCCCCGGCTCCGACACCCCGAGAGGTCAGTGCCTGTCATCGTACGCTCCCATCTGATGACGTAAGGCGGGACCACTGCGTAACGAATGTGTGCACCCCCCTGAATGACTCCAATGTTCTCCACCCTGTACACCGGGGCGGGCTTTGCTGCGGGACCCAACACCGGCATTCTTACCACTATTCCCATGCTAGTATGATTCGAACGTCCGCAGTCCACTGGGACTGGGTACGCTTCTGCAGCTAGTCTGAGCTGGCACGGGCTTAATGCATTCTCAAAAGGGTGGAGCGCTTGCAAGTGCTTGTTGCTGATCCAGGACGGGACCAAACCCTGTTTTAAATCCTCAAGATTACTGCGGCCCTCGCCCAGTAACCACGCCCCGTATAGCACACAGGCCTCGTTTTGCGCAGCTTGATCGGACGCATTCCGATCCTCCTTAATGAGCGCATTTACCGTTCTCGCGTGTTTCTCCAGCTCAGCTATTATTTCCTTAAAGTGTAGTGTCATGGCCTGGTCTTCATGTAACTCAGAACCCACTACCTTATTTTCGTCTGTCAGTATGTTCCTTAACTGGGCTTTTAAACCGTTGATCTGTGTCTGCAGCTCCACGTTATCTAGAGCGTTGACGACAGATGTCCCGGTATTAAAAGCAGTGAATATGTCATTTACTGTACCCCTTCTTTGCCTCCCGACTCGATCCATAACTTCTGGCGGTGTGGTGTATAATTTGTCTTTGTCGATGTCGGCAAAGTCAAACTCGTAAAACTGTCTAAACATTCGGGTTAACAGGACCTGGTATAATTGTTCCGTTTCTTTGGGACACCACTCCGGCAATCGTACCTCAGTGAGGTTTAAAATCACTGAGGCCACCGCGTAGTGTACCCCTTGGTACAGCACCTGACCGGTGGGTACCAATACTAAACCGTTCCCGGGTCCCTTGGTGGTGGTTGGGCACCCTTCTTTCTGGGCTAGTGCTACCGGAAGCGTGGGCAGGGGCTTGCGTGGGCGGGTTATGAGTTCAGTGGCGTTTACCGGAATAGGGGAGTATGGGGCTCCGCACGCTCGAGTGCTGACATCTCATCTCATCCCCTTTCCTTCATCCTGCCACTGCCTCTGGAAGAAGATGGATACGCCCTTGGGGCAAACGCGTTTTGAACCCCACATACAGACATATATTCCTTCATCTGGTTCCCACCATTTGTCCCAACACACACGTAATTGTCCGTGAGTCCCCGTAATAGTCTGATGGGTATTATTACCCAGTCGCTCCCACTCGACCGTAGAGTTCTTCATGTCCTTTCCCAGCTTTCGCAGCCACCACCATCGCCTTAGTGGTACGTTCCCATTACACATCAGACAGATCCTCTTTCCCACGGTAACGCTGACTCTGGGTGCAAGGATCCTCACCCGAGGGCACGTTAACGAAGTCTCTTGGTAGGCAAAACCGAAATTGCTGGAGTATTCCGTAGAATTCGTCCCCAGCCAACCTGGCCATCTCCCCTGGTGGAAGTAGGTGGCGGTTTCCTCAGCCTCTCGCTCCCCTGTCCCATCCGTTGTGATGGTGGCCGTGTCCCCGGAACACCCGAAGATGATGACGTCCTTGGTGCGGCCTCGGTAGGCCCACCCGCACCCGATCGCCACGAACACGATGAGAATCTTTTTCATCATATCCCAGGTTTCTGTAACCAATAAAATGATGTAGCCAGGCTCCCAATAGGTGCTGGCCTAATTAAATGGACGCGCGGGTTCCTGGACCCCGCTCCCAAACAAGCACACATACCGGGCAGACTTCAAAATTGTACTCTTAACATTTCTTAACACCGTAAACTTTATATTCCTTAAACTATCATCATAATTGCCTAACTTAACTTATGTACAGCGCCGCCCTCCGCCGGGCGGCCTACTGAATTCCTGTGAGGGCTACAGCGTGCCACACCCTGTGGTGGGGCTGCACTGGCCTTCGGCTTTGATCCCCCGCAGCTTGTCGCTGTTGAACGGGAACCATGCCTTTCTGGGGCTGCTCTAAACCGAGGTTGGGAAGGATGGGGAGAATCTGGCCAAAACTTTCTGGGCTGGGGCGCTCGAGTCGACCTACGAGGGGCTGCTTTGGGTGAGGCTCCCGGGGCTGATGGACCGGGGGTTGGGACTGTCACCGTCACAGCCTGTGGTTCCACCACAGCTGCCGGCTCCAGCTCCCCTCCCTCAGGCTCCGCCCCCCCGGGGCCGGGATTTGTGGCTTCCGACTCCACCTCACCTGTCCCTACAGGTAGTGAGTCTCCGCCCCCATTCCCTACCTCCCCCAAGCTTGAGTCGAGGGCGGGATCGTCGTCCTCTGACTCTTCCTCCTCCGTGATTGGGTCTAAGGCGAGGTCGAGCTGTTCGGGCTCTTCCTCGTTCGAATCCCAAATTAGAGGGGAGACCTCCCACTCCGATGGGGTGGCCCCTCCCTTCACGCAGGCTACTGTTCCAGCCTGTGTGGTCTGTGACTCTGTTACAGGCTGAGGATTTTTGTTCTCAGACCTGGTCCCTTTTGTTGGCCCTTGTGCACCCGATTTAAACAGTTTACACTGGTTAATATGAAACCATTTGGTACGTCGGGGCACCTTCACTGCATAAACCATGGGGCTGGCCTTGTCTACAATGCTGTAAGGCCCCATGTACAATGGTTCAAAACTCCCTACCCTGGCGTAGTTTCGGACCATGACCTGGTCTCCGACTACCCACTCTTGTTGCTTACGAGGTTCCAGTAACAGTCGATTTCCCTGGTGCTGTCTTCCCATGTTCCCAGCCGCCTGCCCATAAATCTGTTTCAGGCGCTCCAAAAGGGTTTGGACGAATTTGTCTCGCTTCACCTCTCGGAGCTGGCCCTCAGTGAGCACCAGGGCTAGTACATGGGTGGGTGTTCGCATGATCCTTCCAGTCATTAATTCGTGCGGGGAATACCCCGTACTTTTGGACTGGCTGGCTCAGATCCCCATGAGGACTAAAGGCAGGACCTCCGCCCATTTCTGGGGCGAGCCCATTGTCTCTTTCCTCAGCTTTTCCTTGAGGGTCCGATTCATGCGTTCAACAATCCCGGATGACTGGGGATTGTATGCTACGTGCCACTTCCCCTCGATGCCCAAGAGCATGAGGGCGTTCTGCATTACTTGACCGGTGAACTGACTCCCCTGGTCGGACTCTACAAAACGGGGGAGTCCCCACCGTGAGAACACTTCCCGAATCAAGATCTTAGCAGTGCCCAGTGCTGTAGCTGTTCTGCACGGGAAAGCTTCTACCCATTTGGTGAACACATCTACCAGGACAAGGCAGTACTTATATCCTCCCTGGGCGGCGGGCAGGGGCCCTATGTAGTCGACCTGAATCGACTGCCATGGTCCCTCTACCCTCCTGATGTGCCCCATGGGCACCTTCCTTTTGTGGGGGTCTGGGTTGTTTGCAGCGCACACAAGACAGCTTGTGCAGAAGTCGCGGACATCGTCCCGAAGTCCCGGCCACCATCCCGCCTGCTCTACCCGCTGCCAGGTAACCTCAGGCCCGGGGTGTCCCGCCCCTGGACCCTCGTGGGCCAGTTGCAGGAATTCCCTCCGGTGCTGCTGCGGCACAACCCACTGCTCCTCTCGGAACAGCATGCCTTCTTTGACTGAGAGGGCTGCCGTACTGTATGGACCCTCTACCTGCTTGCCTTCTGTGATGGCTTTTAGGACTGTTTTTAGGGCGGGATCCAGGGTTTAGACGATCTTTAGTTCTGGGGGCGGTGTCACCCCTGTGTTCCCTGGAATTCCCTCCCTGCCTTGGATCGCCGCCACGGGTCCGGGTCCATAGGGGTCCCAGAGAATGCCGTTGCGGGCACCCTCCCTGGCTAGCGCATCCGCCTGCTGGTTGCCCTGACTGCGGGGTTCTGTGGTGGAATGAGCCTTCACCTTATGGATGAACACCTCCCCTTCCTCTCCCACAGCTGCCAGGATCTTTTCCAGCAAGGGCTTAACTGTTAAAGGCTGCCCGTCCGCGGAGGTATATCCGCGGCGGGACCAGATGGCGAGGTACTCCGTACACGAATTGCATGTGAACATGCTGTCTGAGCAAATCGTGTATGGGGTTGGGAAAATCTCGGGGTGGGTAACCACGTACGCCACCGCGGACAGTTCAGCCTGCTGTGCGCTCATAGTGCTGGGGAGCTTAATTGCCAGGGCAATGTTTGCCGCAGGGTCATAAACTCCACACCCTGTGGTCGTTCGCCAGCAGATACAGTGCTAGAACCTTCTACGTAGATTTCGCGGCCTGTGGGGTGTATCCCGGCCCGTAAACCTATGTTGACCTCCCATACCCCTTCTACGGAACACCGATGGGCTGTTCCAGGATATACCATGTTGGCTGCGAGCTTTGGCTCGCAGAGGCCTTTAACTTTGAGATCCATCTGGGAAAGGAGGAGGGTCCAGCGCGCAATCCGAGCGCTGCTTACGGTCCCATCCTTAATCCTTCCATCCAGAAGCATCTTTGTGGGGGTGTGATGGGTGAGGAGCATGATGGGAGAGGTTCCTGTGAAGATCACTGATCTGTTCACAGCCCAATGCGTGGCCAGGAGATGCTGTTCGCAATTGGAGAAACTCCTCTCTACATCCGTGAGCACCCTGGAGAAATAAACTACCGGTCTCAGCTTGCCGTGCCGCTCCTGGAGCAACACGGCGCTCAGGCTGTCCCCACTAGTGGCTACCTCCAGGAAGAACTCCTCTCCCCCATCTATGGCCCCTAGGGCTGGCGCAGTCTGCAGATCTCTTTTCAACTTCTCGAATGCTGCCTGGCACCCCTCATCCCAAGACCACTCGACTCCCTTGTGTAAGAGTCGGAGTAGCGGGGCTGCTGTGGCAGCATAGTCCTCGATGAAATCTCTGCAGTACCCAGTCAATCCCAAAAAGGACCTTACACCCGTTACTGTGTTGGGGATCGGCAGATCTTGTACTGATTCCCTTCTGGCCTTATCTATGGCTCTTTCTCCAGCGCGGATGGCCAGACCCAGGAATTTGACTTCCTGCTGGCCGATCTGTGCTTTCTTTGGGTTTACTTTGAAACCCTTCCTTTCTAACAGTTCCAATAATTCGGCTAATAGTGGGCCGTGCTCCTCCCTTGTGTCCGTGAACAGGAGTAAGTCGTCCACATACTGTACTATCTGGTTGGGCTGGCTAAACTCTTTTAAACTCCCCGCCATGCATTGATGGAAAATGCTGGGGCTGTTGTGAAAACCCTGTGGCAAGCAGTTCCAAGTGTACTGTTGCCCTTTGAAAGTAAAGGCAAACTTGTACTGATCCTCCCTCCGCAGCGGAATGGACCAGAAACCGTTCGAGATGTCCAGCACCGTGAACGTGGTCACCGATGCTGGAATACTCCCTATTAGGTCTGCAACTGCTGCTACCGTGGGTGCGCAGGCTGGGATGTTACTATTGAGGACTCTGTACTCCACCGTGGCTCTCCATGAATTGTCCGGCTTCTTTACCGGCCATAATGGGGAGTTCACGTGAGTGGCTATTGGTCTCAATACGCCCTGCTGCACCAATGAAGATATTGCGGTCTCCATGTCGGGTTCTGCCTCCTTGGGGAAATTATACTGCTTTTGGGGTCGGATCATGGGGTCCCCGTCTATGCTGACTTCAAACCCAGTGACTCTCCCACAGTCATGCTTGTGGGTGGCAAACGCGGTCAGATTTTCCGACACACACGCCTGCAAGTCCGTTGGGATGTTCGCTACCATGAGCTCGAGATCGTAACCTCCTGACGGCTTCGTGGTGCACAGGGCCCCCTTTTCTTCCCTCCCTGGGATTACGACTACCTTACCTAAACCGCTCTCGGCTCCCCAGAGACAGTGATTTCTCAGGTCCACGAGGATCCCGTGTTCCACCAAGAAATCAGCCCCAAGGATGCCTTTTCCACCCCCCTCACTCCACTTCAATAGGATACACGTCCATGTGGTGTGGAGCGCTCCCAAATGAATGGAGAGCGGGATGGAGTACGCGCCAGCCTGTTCTCTGCCTGTGAAACCCGTTACTAAGAATGGAGCCTGGGTGGACAGAGGTGAGGCAAAAGGTCTAGCTGTGTGGATCACGGTACACGAAGCTCCCGTATCCAACAGGTAACTACCCTTTTCCCTTTCCACCTCCATTTCCACCACAGGTCTTCTCCAGGCGTCATAGCGGAGCGGACACAAGTAGACGGGCTGCGCAGGCGTCAGTCATTTAGGTGCTTCGGTTGGGGTCTCTGGAGCGATAGGGCTGTTGGCGACTGCTACCTTCCCCTGCGAGGTCATTAGAGACCGCATAGTCTCTAATATTGACTCAATCGTAGCGGGATCCACAACCGCACCACCTCCTGTTGCTGGGGCAGGGGCTACGGTTGGGTTTTGGGCTGGTGTTGGGGCAACGGCTTGGGCTTGGGCTTGGGCTTGGGCTTGGGCTTGGGCTGGGGCTGGGGCAACGGTCTGGGCTTGGGCTTGGGCTGCGGGGAATCTCCCTCTATTATCCTTCCATGGATTTCTACAGCCCTTGCGCCAATGACCCTCCTTCCCACACCTGTAACAACTGCCAACTGCTTTTGGCTTGGGGAGGGCGATTCCCCTCCTGATGCCATTCCTTTTTAGCAGAAGCTGCGGGCCTTGCCTCATGTACCTTTCCTTTTAAAACAGGCGTTTTCCTACCCTTGTTGTTCCTGCAACTGATCGTGAGCTGATCAAGTACTAGTTCCTCCGTGGAGCGGGCGTTAGTGGGGTCAAACCATGCTTTGGCCTGCTCCCTCACTATTGGCAAGCAACCTGCTACCAGGCACCGGAGCCAATGAGCCCTTTGTTCATCATTTAGCGCATTCCGTTCCGGTCCTCCCGGGCAGCTGCGCCGATACACGGGCCACAACCTTCCGGCGAAAACCCGTGGGGGTTCTCCCTCTAGCTGCACTGTCTTTTCTAAACGGAGGAACGGAGTTCCGTCACCCTCTCCTATAATCTCCAGGATCTCATCCCGTAACAACTCATATTCCCTGTGCCCTCTCTTGCTCTCGTCAGGGAGACACTGGAGGAGCGAGCTGTCCAGGGAGAACAGCAGCATCTTAGACTGTTCAGCCCCGTCGCAGTCATTAACTGCTGCGGTCTGCTCCACGTCCCTAAAATGGACGGAGGGACCTCCTGACTCAGAGAGTTTTGGGATGTGACTTATCATTGCCCTCAGCTGTTGTGCGCTGTGGGGCATTATGATCTGATTCACAAGGGGACCGTCCTCGCCATTGTCTTCATTCGGACCGAGCCTCCGGTGTCGAGTTGGACACATCGGCGCCAGCCCCGACTCTACTATCTGGTGTTGCTCTACCTCAAGAATCTCTTCATCTACCGTCTCCGTTTCCTTCCCCGGAGTCCAAGACTCATCATAAGCAGGAGGCGCAGAGTGTTCGGGGGTTGGTTCCTGAACTATCTCTTGTGGAATCGGTCTTTTGGATTCCTTGGCTAGCAATAGCTGGCTCGCTGGTGGGTTTATGAGACACACCAACCCGTTTGCCTTGGCTAGGGCCGTTCTCAGGTCCTCTTGCTCCCGGCGGCAAGCGCTGTGGTCGGTGCTCTCAGATCTATCCTCCATGGCCATCTTATATGCTGCCCTGGCTCCCAGAAGTTTTTCCTCTTGGGTCTCTATTTGCTTAGCTAGACGGAAACACCTCTCTCTCATTGTACCTTCACAGGCCTTGGCTTCAATGACCTGACATTTTAAATACTCTACCCGGGTTTCGTGTCAGCGAGTTGTGGAGTGGCGTTCCTGATTCAGCGCGTTAAGCGATTCAATCAGTTTTTGACCTCCCGCAACCTTTTCCTCTACGTCTGTAAGCAACCCTTTGATCTGGGCTGTTTGTGCTGCAACGACTTGGTCCAAAAGCTGGACTTGCTTCTTGTAGCACATCAGCCAGACCGCCTTTTCTACAGATTTCTTATGCTCTTTACCCTCTGTCCACTTGATGGCTGCGTCTAGTGGGCGCCTACCCCTTAATAGGCCAGATATCCATTGTTTTGTGAGGTTGACTTTTCCAAAAACATAATCCGCTATTCTTTCATCCATCACATTTCATTTATTCAGACCTTGATCAAACACACTACTTTCCTGCTGCCAAGGTCCTGCCGCGGTCGCCATTTCTGTAGGGGTTTCTCTTGCTCGTTCTGGTCTCCTGCCAGGCTTTGTGCAATAATTACCCTTGAGTGGTTCGACCCACTCTCCCCTACGGTTCTAGATCTTGGACTTAGATGCAGAGAACTGTAGTGCAGAGAAAGGACTCAATAGACTAGGTTGAATAGCACGAAATGGATGCTTTTATTTTTAAACAGTTTGAAGCATTACAAAATACATGTCATCGGCACAGATTAAAGTAACTACAATCATGCACAAATTTATGAACTTGACTCTATGGAAATGGGGAACACACGGCACGTCGTAAAAGGGGAAACACATTACGATTTAACCTTACTCCCTCCCCTAAATACCTAAACTAAGTTTCGACTTGAGGAACTCGGGATCATGCTCACCACTATCAGAATCGCAAAAGGAGGGGTTCGCAGCCTTTCTGGCACAGCTTTCCGTCGTCACGTGGCTTTGGAAACTTCTGGCGCAGCTTGTTTTTCTCTCTCTCTCAGGCGAAGAGGCAGTGGACACAGCCTCGATGAGCGCTCGTCATGGCTGAAATCCACCAAGTCTGTTGTGGATTTGGGTTCATGGAACAGTCCCTGCCACCAATGTGATACTGAAGAAATGGATGCACATGTCGAGGCCTTGCCTGGCTAGGCTCGGAATGTCCTTTTTATCCGACCTGGATCGTCGGTTTTTCCCGAGGGTGTCTTCTCCTTCGGCCTGGGTCGTCGATGTTCTCCCGACAACAGCACCCGGGCCACCCTCGTCGTCTTCCCGTCGTGGCCGAGCCTTGTCTGGCTGAACACCGACCACGTTGTCTTTTTCCCGAAGTTGTCTGTCTGAAGCGTCTTTATCGATTCCGAAGCTATCGAGGTGGAAGAGAGGGCAGGGCAGGCCAGGCTGATGGACTTTTCAAAATCCATATTTATACCCTTTTGGGCCAGCCTTATCTCCCGCCAGATCATAGTCCAGTCTTTGTAATATTTTGGCGGGCAGAAATCTCTGCAGGGGCGCTTTGTCTTGTAATGGGAGCCGGTGATAACTTAACTGGCCTTCCTAGCCGATAATGTCTTTTAATGTCTTTTACATTGTCACCGTGACTCGGTTCGCATATTGATCGGTCTGGAGATTTCCCTTGATGGCTGTTAAACGGTTTCTCCTTTGTACATTAAATGGGTATAAGTGTTCATGCATTGTCCGCCCATATCTTGATGGGCCCCATCCTGTTTGCCTGAAACCGTCCTGCACTTAGAATCCATTGACTATGTATGCTGTTTCCCTGAGTTTCGGTTTCCCGATACTGGCTTTCGCGGGCTTACTGTTTTCAATCCACAAGCCTGTCTGGCTTGCAGTAACAGAAATCAAATGGTCCAGAAACTGATCACGAGGCCCGGTGGCCATTTTGTATGCCCTTTTATCAAAGGTTTTTCTGTGCAAGCTTATTTTGGTCAATAAACTGTCTTATTATATCCTGTTTTCTTGCGTGATTATTGCTGAAAATTTCGAATCTTACAATGTTACACTTTTTCAAGGAGGCTTTGAGGGTATCCTTGAAGCGCTTCCTCTGCCCACCTGGGGCTCTCTTGCCGTGCTGGAGCTCCGAGTAGAGTGCTTGTTTTGGGAGTCTTGTATCGGGCATGTGGACAATGTGACCCGTCCATCGGAGCTGATCAAGTGTGGTCAAAGCTTCGATGCTGGCCTGAGCAAGAACACTGACGTTGGTGCGCCTATCCTGCCAATGGATTTGCAGGATCTTGCGGAGGCAGTGTTGGTGGTACCTCTCTAGTGCTTTGAGGTGTCTTCTGTACATTGTCCATGTCTCTGAGGCATACATCAGGGCGGGTATCACTGCTGCTCTGTAGACCATGAGCTTAGTGCTGGGTTTGAAGTCCTGGTCTTCAAACACTCTCTTCCTCAGGCGACCAAAGGCTGCACTGGCACACTGAAGGCGGTGTTGGACTTCATCGTCGACTTCTGCCCTTGTTGACAGTAGGCTCTCGAGCTATGGAAAGTGGTCCACGTTGTCCAAGGCCTTGTCGTGGATTTTGATAATCAGGAGGCATTACTGTGTGGCGGGGGCAGGTTGGTAGAGGACCTTTGTCTTACGGATGTTTAGTGTAAGGCCCATGCTCTCGGATACTTTGGTGAAGGTGTTGACGATGGTTTGGAGTTCGACCTCCGAGTGAGCACAGACGCAAGCGTCGTCTGCATACTTTAATTTGACGACAAAGGATGGGACGACCTTGGATCTGGACTGGAGGTGACGGAGGTTGAACAGTTTCCCATTTGTTGTGCAAATTAGCTCCACTTCAGCGGGGAGCTTACTGAGGGTGAGATGGAGCATTGCAGCAAGGAAGATCAAGAAGAGCGTTGGTGCGATGACACAGCCTTGCTTGACCCCGGTTCGTATGTGAGTTGGGTCTATGGTGGAACCATTGGTCAGGATCATGGCTTGCATGTCGTTGTGAAGCAGGCGGAGGATGGTGACAAACTTTTGAAGGTAGCCGAATTTGAGGAGGACACCCCATAATCGCTCACGGTTGACAGTGTCAAAGGCCTTTGTGAGATCAAAGAAGGCCATGTACAGCGGTTGGTGCTGTTCCCTGCATTTCTCTTGTAATTGACGTGCGGTGAAGATCATGTCCATTGTGCCCCTTAGTGGGTGGAATCTGCATTGTGACTCTGGGAGGAGCTCTTCAGCCACTGGGAGAAGGTGATTGAGGAGAATTCTTGCGATGACTTTCCCTGTGGCAGGCAGCAGGGAAACTCCTCTGTAATTATCGCAATCGGACTTGTCACCTTTCTTGAAGATGGTCACAATTGCGGCATCTCTGAGATCCCCTGGCATGCTCTCTTCCTTCCAGATAAGAGAAATGAGTTCATGAATTCGCGCCAGTAGTGCTTCTCCGCCATGCTTTAATGCCTCGGTGGGGTTTCCATCTGCTCCTGAGGCCTTGTTGTTCTTCAGTTGTCGGATGGCCTTTTCAACCTCATGCTGGTCTGGGGTTGTTCTGAGGTGGTGGCAGGTAGCATGCTGCGGGATGGAGTTGAGGACACTTGCGTCGAAGACAGAGTCGCGGTTAAGGAGATCTTCAAAGTGCTCCTTCCAGCGGGCACTGACTGCCTCTCTGTCCTTGATGGGTACCTCTCCATTCTTGGCCCACAGTGGGGTTGGGCCTTAGGTGATTGGGCCGTAGATGGTCTTGACTGCGCTAAAGAATCCACACATGTCGTGGTTGTCGGCTAGCTGCTGGATCTCATGCGCTTTCTCCACCCACCATCTGTTCTTTAGGTCGTGAGTTTTTTGTTGGACCTCGGCCTTCAGGCATCTGTAGAGCTGCGTTCTTGCTCTCGAGTTCTGTTGCTGTTTCCAGATCAGGAATGCCTTGCGCGTGTGGCTTATTAGCTCCTGGATCTCCTGGTCATTCTCGTCGAACCAGTCTTGGTGTTTCCTGGTCGAGTGACCGAGCATCTCTTCACAGGTGCTGATTATGGAGGCCTGTAGGGGTTGCAAAATTTCCCCTATTTCCCTGAAGATTGAAAATATTGGTCCTCATCGTGGACGAAGAATTGTGTGATGTGACTGGTCAACAATGTTTTAAAATGTGCCAAAAACGCAAAAAGACTGTTCTGAGATGGAAAGAACGTGGACAACACGGGAGTCGAGGAATTCTGTGGAAAATATTCACACACCTTGAGACAGTACATCTTAATAAAGTCATTCCCTGGAGGTTGGGCAATCATAAAAGGTTTTAAAATGGCCAGAGAAAGCTTGGCCAAAAGGACAAAGCAGCAAAACAGCTTGCAGCAAGTTGTCTGTGTATAAAGTGGGAGGATACAGGGGCTGTGAGTCAGACCTGCCAATCAAAGGGAGGTTCCCTTTGAAGCACTTGAAGTTGTTTATTGACTTAAGCAATTACCCACTTGAGAATTGACCGCAGGACAATCGATTTGAAACTGCTTCTGTTTACACAGCCATTCAGAGCTCGCTCAGACAATGATAGACTGAAATCATGGAATGGATTTCGATTTGTAACTGTTTAAGAATTAAATGGGTTTAAATCACCCATCATTCTGGGCAATAGAGCAGTTGAATTTCCCTTTTGTTTTAGCCAAGGTGGGCTCCGGATGTGGGCAGGAACATTTTGGCCCCACAGTGCAGACACACTAACCCAGTCCAACCACTTTGAGTTAGCCAATCACAGCTTTTCTCTTGTGAATTGGAACTTTTTGGGTGCGAATTTTCCAGACAGGCAAACAGCAAGGGGCGGGGGGCTTACCAGGTATATATGATAGCTCCTGAGAAGCTATCGCTCTTTACTTCCTGGGACCACAGGTGAGCCTCTCTCTCTCTCTCTCTCACTTCGCTGGACCACATGTGAGCAGAGTTTCTGACTCCTCAGCAAAGCAACCTAGTAAGGAGTTAGGGGATGGTAATTAAGGGGATATTGCTAAGATTGTTTAAGTAACATTGGAGCCATCTAATCCCTCATTTTTACCATCTGCATTCCCCCACTTAAGCAATTTTACTGTAATTACTGTGTTCGTGTGGGATAGTTTGATATTTTGATTATAGTTTCTTTTAGTTAATAAAGCTTGATTTTTCTCTCATCTAGACCATTTGTCCATTTTAATATCATTAACTATAAGCCCTTCAGTCAGAAACCGCTGTTTGAAAATTGGTTTATTGGAAATTGGTTTACAGTGTAGCAGAAGGCTGCAGACCAGGTGAATTACCTTAAACCAGTTAAAAGAAGCCCCCCTTACAAAATGGCAACCGTGGCAGGACTGCAGGCATTTCTTGATTTGACGAGTGGTTTGGCTCTGGAGAAAGTACCAGCTCTTGTTTCTCTCGTTTTCAGTATGTGGTTAGCCCTGCGAATTTTAGCGGCAGTGTGTAGGCAGCAGATACCAGTGCTTGGAGCAAGGGTGCTGCCACGATGCCTTGTACTTGTCTCTCTGACGGGACAAGGTGTTGGTTATGACAAGGCCATGTTCTAAGCATTTCGACAGGAGGAGGGTACCATTGGAGTTGATTTTCCCTACCCCCTCTCTGCCGATCACACTTCCCCAGAGGTCTGTGTCCTTTCCAACTCTGGCGGTAAAGTCGCCAAGGAGGATCAGCTTGTCGCCCGTTGGAACTCGGGACAGGGATTTTTCGAGGCTGGAGTAAAATTCCTCTTTGGTCTCGTCTGTGGCTTCCAGTGTTGGGGCGTACGCACTGATGACCGTAGCACACTGGTTCCGGGCTAGGGTGAGCCGAAGAGTCATGAGGCGCTCGTTTATACCACTAGGAGAGTCTCTGAGAAGCCCAACCAGTTCATTTTTTATGGCGAAGCCTACCCCATGGAGGTGGCGTTCTTCTTCAGGTTTGCCTTTCCAGAAGAAGGTGTAACCACCACCTTGCTCCTTGAGCTGACCTTCCCCTGCCCGCCGGGTCTCGCTTAGGGCGGCAATGTCTATGTCGAAACGTCTGAGCTCCCGGGCAACGATAGCAGTACGGCGTTCTGGTCGGTCACTGTTGGGGTTGTCCATGAGGGTCCTGACGTTCCAGGTCCTGAACTTCATTTTAAAGGGTGGAAGATGCCTGTGCGTGAATTCTTTTAACGTGGGGTAGCAGTTGCACACCAGCTACCACACGGGCTTGACAGAGCAAGGTCTTGGTGCAATGGCTCCTGTGCTGGCAGCTCCCTAGGGAGCTCCTTTGCCATCCTGGGCTATCTGTTGCCATCCTTTGCTCTTTCTCCCCCGGTCTCCTCTCTTCTGCTGTTTTAGTTCCTCTGGCTCTAATAGTGGGTGCATTTTATCCCTAACTGCAAGTTCAAGCTGCAAGGTTAAAGTTACCTGAGCCCACTGCCCATCCCCTGACCATGCCAGTTCTTTGTTCTCAGTGAGCATTGGCTCTTCACTTAAACTTAGCTCCCAAATTCCCAGACCTCTCTGCCGTCAAGACTACACTTCTCCACTAGACTAGTGATCTAGTGACTAGTGGATCGCGAGTGGAGTTCGGGGCCAGGGATCGCGAGAATATCAATGCTAATTTGATCCTGTGAGAGACAACATCATTCATGTCCGAGGCCGGGACCCAGGAGTGAGGACGAGCCCAGCAGCGAGGTCAAGGCCCAGGAGTGGCGCAGCGTGGACCAGCAGTGGGGTCGGGGCCCAGGGAAGGTGCGGCACGGGCCAACAGCGAGGTCGGGAGGACCACAATGCATCCCACGAAACCCAGGTAGAGGGGACCTGCGAGAAGGAGAGAGGAGGACAGTAGGAGTATATTTGTGTGCGAGTGCTAGGCCGTTGTAGCAGAGCCTGATCTCCAATCGTCATTGACCTAGGAACATAGGAACAGGAGTAGGCCAGTTAGCCCCTCGAGTCTGTTCTGCCATTTAATTAGATCATAGCTGATCGGTACCTTAACTCGATCTATCTGCCTTGGTTATGTAAGCCTTGATATTCTTGCCTAACAAAAATCTACCAATTTCAAATATGAAATTTCCGTTGACCTATCCTTAACAGCTTCTTGGGGGTGAGAGTTCCAGATTTCCACTACCCTTTGTGTAAGGAAGTTCTGTCAGACACCTGAACATCCGAGCTCTAATGATAAGGTTATGCCAGAGGAAATAGTTTCTCTCTATCTACCCTATCAACTCCTTTGATCATCTTAAACACCTCAATTAGATCACCCCTTAATCTTCTATACTCGAGGGAACGTAAGACTACTCTATGCAACCTGTCCTCATAATTTAACCCTTTTAACCCCGGTATCATTCTGGTGAATCTGCGCTGCACCCCCTCCAAGGAGTGTATATCCTTCCTGAGGTGCGGTACCCAGAACTGAAAGCAGTAATCCAGATGGAGTTTAACCAACGCTTTATATAACTGTAACATAGCGTCCACCCCTTTGTATTCCAGGCCCCTTGAGATGAAAGCTAACATTCCATTAGCCTTTTAAATTATTTTTGTTCCTGTCCACTAGCTTTTAGTTATTTCTGTACTTGGACTTCAGAATCTCTCTGCTCATCCATCTCATCATTTAGAAAATACACTGTTCTATGTTTCTTAGATCCAAAGTGGATGACCTCATGCTTTCCCAAATGGAACTCCATCTGCCACAATTTTACCAACTCACTTAATCTCTCAATGTCCCTTTGCAACTCTCTGCTCCCATCTACAATGTTTACTGTGCCACCTAACTTGGTGTCGTCAGCAAACTTGGATACACAGCTCTCTATTCCTTCATCTAAGTCATTTATAAATACTGTGAAAAGCTGAGGCCCCAGTACAGAACCCTGGGGACTCCACGAGTCACATCCTGCCAATTAGAGTACATACCCATTATCCCTACTATCTGTCTCCTACCTCCTAATCATTTCTCTATCCAAGCCAATAGGTTGCCTCCAATTCCATTTTTGTTAATGGTCTCTTTTGTGGAACCTTGTTGAATGCCTTCTGGAAGTCCATATAAATAGCAGGCATAGACACTCCCTTATCCACCATGTTTGTTACCTCCTTATAAAATGCAATTAGATTTGGTAGACATGACTTACCCTTTATAAATCCATGCTGGCTCTCTCTGACCAGTTCATATTTGTCCAAATGCTCAGTCACTCTGTCCCTAATAACAGATTCTAGTAAATTCCCCACAACTGTTGTTAGACTAATAGGCCTATAATTTCCTACTTCATCTCCCCTACTCTTCATATATAATGGAGGGACCTTCCACACTGTTGAATGGCAACTTCTGGAAAACATTTCGTATTCCCTCTAGGCACTCTGTAGACCTGTGCAGTGATACAGCACACTGCAGGAGACTGGACCGTATCTGTGATTCTCCAAATCATGAATTCCACTGCAGTGCCAAAGATTAAATGGTTACAGGTTGTTAGATCCGTGGTTCAGTGGATAAAGAATTACACGGACGCTGTACATAAACAAACAGGTCTTTACTGGAGGAGGGTCATCTCTAGACTGGAGTACAGAGGCATGCGCACAGCTTATATACCGGTGTGGTTACTGCCGGTACTACAGTATACAGGAGCTGTAAAAAGTAGTTCTGACTTAAAGCACATACACTACAATTCCTCCCTTTTTAGATTAATAATACCCCCTTAATATTCAAATAACAATTACATTTTTACATGTACATTCAATAATAAAAAGTCCATTTGTAGATTCAGTCTTTGGGGCGGCTTCCTGACCCTTTCGGGATAGCGCCTTTCCGGAGGTTCTTGTTCTTGGCGCAGAGGCGATTCTGACCCCTTTTCATCGGGTAGTTCATCGGGTTCCACTGCTACTGGGTCTGAAGTAGATGCTACCGGTATGTCAGGTTCATCCCCAGGTACTTGAGACATGGGGTTGACGCCTTCCTGTGATGCTAAGATCTGATCGACGTGGCGTCTCACAATGTTCTCCACGACATCCACTGTGTACATTAATGGCCCCTGCTTTGTACATATCGTTCCGGGTTGCCACTTCTCTGTTCGATAGTCATGGGCCAAGACTGGTTGCCCTACATTGAAGCTCCTTGTCGGCTTCTCGTTGATGTGCTGGAATTGTTTGTCCTCAACATTTCTTCGCACATTTGGTCTGAGCAAATCCAGACGAGATCACAACCTTCGGTTAAAGAACATCATGGCCGGGGTCTGGTTGGTAACTGCATGTGTCGCGTTTCGGTAGGCTAATAAGAAATTGTCCATCTTATGCTGTAGTGGAATTTCCTCATCGCACATGGCCTTTATCGCCTTCTTAAAGGTTTGTACGAACCTCTCAGCCAATCCATTGGTGGCTGGATGATACGGGGCGGATGTGTAATGCCTTACCCCATTCCTTTTCATGAATTTTTGGAACTCGTCGGACACAAACTGTGGTCCATTATCAGAGCAGATCTGCTCTGGCAAAATGTTTCTGGCAAATATGGTCCGTAGGACTGCAATCATTTTCTCTGTAGTGGTTGAAGACATCTTTATCACATCAGGCCACTTTGAATGAGCATCCACTGCTATTAAGAACATTGAGTCCATGAATGGACCAGCGAAATCAATGTGCATCCGTTGCCATGGAGAGGAGGGCCACTCCCATGGGTGTAGAGGGGCATGTGGTGGTGCATTTTGGACCTTCTGGCATCCTAAGCAGCTCTTAGTTAGGTCTTCGATTTGTTGATCGATTCCCTGCCACCACACATAAGCCCTAGCAAGGCTTTTCATTTTCACTCCCCCCAGATGACCTTCATGTAGCTCCTTTAGCACTCTCTCCCTTAACTTGGGTGGAATCACCACTCTGGATCCACACATCACTGTCCCCTGGCATACTGACAGCTGTTCTCTTCTGGATGAGACTGCTGGCAACAGTGAGTCGCCATGTGTTGGCCATCCCGTCACCGTCACTTCATATACCCATGACAGCGTCGGATCATTGCGGGTCTCCTTCTCTATATCCGCGTTTGTTACTGGCAATCGTTCAATTATCGACGAATAAAATATCTCGATAGGGTCCACTGCTAGTGCTTCCTCCACCGTCGGCAGTGGCAGGCGCGATAGCCCATCAGCATTCCTATGCTGTTTCGTGCCTTTATATTCTATTTCATATTGATTCGCCCCTAGAAACAGGGACCATCTTTGTAACCGCTGTGCAGTCATTACTGGCACGCCCTTCTTAGGATTAAAGATGGAGACAAGTGTTGGTGGTCAGTCAGCAAGGTGAACTTCTGCCCATGCAGATAATGGTTAAATTTTTTTACTCCCCATACTAGGGTGAGGCCCTCCCTGTCAATCTGGGCGTAGATGCGCTCGGCTGAGGTTAGTGACCGAGACGCAAAGACCACTGGCCTCTCCAATCCGTCTGGGAATTTGTGCGACAGCACCGCTCCAATGCTGTAGGGTGATGCATCACATGCCAAACGAATTGGTAGTGCTGGGTTGAAATAGGCCAACACCTCTTTTGATGTGATCAATTCTTTACACTTCTGGAAAGCTCGCCTACGTTCGTCATCCCACTTCCATGGTACCCCTGTTTGCAGTAGGGTGTTCAGCGGGTGTAGTACCGTAAACAAATTTGGTAAGAACTTGTGGTAATAGTTTACCAGCCCGAGGAACGACCTCAGTTGTGACACATTTTCCTGTGCTGGAGCCTTGACTACTGCCTCAATCTTGTCAGGGGACTTATGTAACCCCTCTTCATCAATGACGTGGCCGCAATACGAGATCTGTTTCTGGAAAAACTCGCACTTGTGGCGATTAGCTCGGAGCCCATATTCCTTTAATCTGGCGAGCACCTTCTCCAAGTTAGCGAGGTGATCACCGTCATTTTTGCCCGTGACCAAGATGTCATCCAAATAACACTGGGTCCCTGGAATCCCTTGCAGGACCTGATCCATTGCCCTTTGCCAGATAGCCGGAGCCGAGGCTACTCCAAACACCAGCCGGTTGTATTGATAGAGACCTTTATGGGTGTTGATCGTAAGGTAATGTTTCGAAGCTTCTTCTACCTCCATTTGCAAGTACGCCTGGGCTAGATCAATTTTGGTGAAGCATTTACCACCAGATAGCGAGGCGAAAATATCCTCAATTCGTGGAAGCGGATATTGCACCGTGTGAAGGACTGGGTTCACTGTCACCTTAAAATTCCCACAGATGCGGATCATCTTTGGTTCCCCAGGTGTATTACTCAACAACCTCTTCATTACAGGGATGATGGGTGTAGCCCACTCACTCCAGTCCACGTTGGACAGTACTCCTGAACGTTCTAACCCTTCCAGCTCTGCTTCAACCGCTGGTCTGATCGCATAAGGCACTGGTCTGGCCTTCAGAAACTTTGGGCTTGCATTATCCTCTATTTTAATTGTTACTGTTATTCCTTTTAGTGTTCCTAGTCCCTCCTGGAACACTTCTTTTGCGTCAGTTAGCATTTTTGACAGTCGTCCAGGTGTGACGTCGTCATCCTTTTTGGCCTCAACCTTCAGTGCCTGTATGGAATGCCAATCTAAATGTATCTTCCGGATCCAATCACGTCCTAGCAGTGGTGGTCCTCCATTTGGCAATACATATATATCCATTTGAGGTATTTCCTGACCTTTATATGTCACTTTCACCCTTATTTTTCCTTTGGGGTAGACTTTTTGCCCCGTATACGTCTTCAAGACAATCTCTGTAGCTTTCAAGGGTATGTGTGAAAATAGCCGCTTGTAGTCTCTTTGATTTATGACTGTTAGAGCTGACCCTCTGTCCAATTCCATTTCCACTTGGACTCCGTCTATCTTGAGTGTAACCCAGATAGTCTGGTGATCCACCATTTTGGTTACCTTATGTAGTTTCAGACAACCCAGCTCCTTGCTTCCGGAGTCTGTGTCACTTTTCTGTTCATCTGAACTACTGGCCATCACCTTGTGTACCTTTTTGTACTTCTCCTGTGGAGATTTCTTGCTGTTGGTTTTCTTCCCAGACCTGCAGACTCTTGCTATGTGACCTGCTTTCCCTCACTGTCTGCACACTTGGTCCTTGAACCAACAATTTTTCTGGTCATGTGTTGTTCTGCCGCAGCGATAGCACTTCCCTGTTCCATAGGTCATTTCGTTGGTGCCGTATTCTTGCGGTCTCCATTGTATCTCTGCAGCGCCCCTTGCGGCTGCTTCGTTTGATACTGCCATACTGAAAGCTTTGTCCAGCATAAGGTCCTTTTCTGATAGAAGCCTTTTCTGGGTTCCTTCACTTTGTAGCCCACACACAAACTTGTCCCTTAACGTGTCTGCTAGTCCCGCTCCAAACTGGCAGTATTTCGATAGCTTGCGCAGTTCCGTTAGGTACTCAGCATTGCTTTCGTCTTTGTGTTGGTTCCTTTTATGGAACTTAAATCATTCTGCTATCAGCAGCGGTGTGGGGTTTAAGTGGTCCTGTAGGATTTCTACTATGCTTTCAAAATTCTTGTTTATCGGCTTCTCTGGGGTTATTAGATTTTGCAGTAACCCATAAGTTTTTGCACCCATGGAATTTAACAGAACCAGTGCTTTATTAGCATCTGGCACTTCATTCGCTCTGCAGTACACCTCAATACGTTCCACATATGTCGCCCAATCTTCGACTTCATTGTCGAACGTAAAGATACTGCCACTCTTTGGCATCCTTGGTTGTGCGTTAACTATCACCAATGGCGCCTCCCGCGCGTCCCCTTCTTCTCCGCTGGCACAAAATGTCGTCTCCTGCGCTTTCCTTCCTTCCCGCGCTCGCCCTTCTTCTCCGCTGTGGCTTCGCAAAATGGCGTCTCCCGCGCTCTTCTTTCTTCTCCGCGGCTCAATGGCGCCTCCCGCGCTCTCCCTGCTTCTCCGCGGCTCAATGGCGTCTCCCCTTGCTTTGCCCCGCGGACCCTGATCAGCCCGTGATCCCTGGCTGTGCTCTGCGCGTTCTTCGCTTGATATTTGTCGATGCCGCTCAGTCTAGAACCTGGCTGTTTCTTACCTTCTCTCTCTCCGGTTTTGCAGTATTTTTCCACGACGCCGCTCGGTGATCAACCCCCGGCTGCGCCCTGCTCTCTTCACCCTTTTTCTTACCCCGTCGACGCTACCCGGCTCTCTCTCTCTGCCGTCGGTCGGCTCCAGCCGCCGCTGCTCGGGAAGGGTCTGCTCAGGACCTGTCGTCGGTCTCTTACTGCTCGTTGTGGCTGGGGAACCACGCCCGGCTCTCCGCAGCCTCCCCAGCGAAGTTGGATCTCTGCCTGACTGCTGGGCGGTTGCTCGCGGTCGACGCCCGTGTTCCTGGACTCGACTATTTTTTTTCTGCTTAATGTTGCAGGTAGATTCGCATCAACACTCGTCGCCACTGTTAGATCCGTGGTTCAGTGGATAAAGAATTACACGGATGCTGTACATAAACAAACAACAGGTCTTTACTGGAGGAGGGTCATCTCTAGACTGGAGTACAGAGGCATGCGCACAGCTTATATACCGGTGTGGTTACTGCCGGTACTACAGTATACAGGAGCTGTAAAAAGTAGTTCTGACTTGAAGCACATAAACTACACAGGTGATTATAGAAACATAGAAGATAGAAGCAGGAGTAGGCCATTTGGCCCTTCGAGCCTGCTCCACCATTTAATGAGATCATGGCTGATCATCCAAATTCAGTACCCTGTCCCTGCTGTCTCCCTATATCCCTTGATCCCTTTAGACTTAAGAAATATATCTAACTCCTTCTTGAATATATTTAATGAATTGGCCTCAACTGCCTTTTGCGCTAGAGAATTCCATAGGTTCACCACTCTCTGCGTGAAGAAATTCCTCCTTATCTCTGTAGTGTATGTACCTTTAAGGGGAGAACTACTTTTTACAGCTCCTGTATACTGTAGTACCGGCAGTGACCACACCTGTATATAAACCCTGAGTAGGGATCTGCAGAGTTATTTTTAGAGTAACCCTCATCCAGTAATCACCTGTTGATTGTTCCCTGCAGTCTCTTGCCTAATTATTGAAGGACACACAACATCAAGATACACAGATCTAACATTGGCGACGAGAAGATTCAAACCTACCTGCAACTCTGCATCACCTCCCAGGGATTCGTTCCTGGAGAACAGTGCAAGAAGAAGGCCGAGTCCAGAAGTACGGGCGTTGACCATCCAGCGGAGACTTGAGCATCGCAGAGGAGGCTGTTGAGAGCTGGGCTTGGTTCTCCAGTCACGGTGGTCCAGCGAAACGGGCTGGCAACAGGTACGGCGCAGACCCTTCCCGGACAGCGGCGGCTAGAGCCGACTGACGGCACAGAAAAAGGCCGAGCAGCGTCGACGGGATAAGAGAGAGGGTAGAGCGCACAGGGCGCAGCCGGTGTTCAAGACTGAGCGGCGTCGACGGGAGAAGAGAGAGAGGGTAAAGCGCACAGGGCGCAGCCGGTGTTCAGGACCGAGCGGCATCAACGAGAGAGGCGCGCAGGAAAATGCGCAGAGCGCAGCCGGTGTTCAAGGGCCGAGCAGCGTCCACGGGGAAGAAAGGAAAGCGCGGGAGACACCATTTGAGCCGCAGCGGAGAAGAAGGGAGAGCGCGGGAGACGCCATTTTGAGCCGCAGTGGAGAAGAAGGGAGAGCGCGGGAGACGCCATTTTGAGCCACAGCGGAGAAGAAGGGAGAGCGCGGGAGATGCCATTTTGAGCCAGTCTAACCACACCCAGGGATGCCGAAGAGTGGCAGTGTCACAGCATTCGACAATGAAGTCGAAGATTGGGCGACATATGTCGAACGCATAGAAGTGTACTGCAAGGCGAATGAAGTGCCAGATGACAGGAAAGCGCTGGTATTGTTGAATTCAATGGGGGCAAAAACGTATGGCTTACTGCAAAACGTAGTAACCCCAGAGAAGCCAGTGGAAAAGGATTTTGAAAACATAGTGTCAATCCTACAGGACCACTTAAACCCCACACCGCTGCTGATAGCAGAAAGATTTAAGTTTCACAAAAGGAACCAGCATAAAGGTGAAAGTAATGCTGAGTATTTAACGGAACTGCGCAAGCTATCGAAACACTGCCAGTTTGGAACGGGACTAGCAGATACTTTAAGGGACAAGTTTGTGTGTGGCCTTCAAAGTGAAGGAACCTAGAAATGGCTTCTATCAGAAAAGGATCTTACGCTCAGCATGGCAGTATCACACGAAGCAGCCACACGGGGCGCTGTAGAGATACACCGGAGACCGCAAGAATATGGCACAAATGAAATAAGAACATAAGAAATAGGAGCAGGAGTAGGCCAATCAGCCCCTCGAGCCTGCTCCGCCATTCAATAAGATCATGGTTGATCTGATCCTAACCGCCAATCCACTATCAGAGAACCATCTCCTGAATCTAACAGAATTAGACACACGAAATAAGAGCAGGATCAGGCTACACGGCCCCTGGGCCCGCTCCGCTACCCACAGGGCCATGACCGATCCGAACCGAGACTCATGTCCAAATTCCTGCCCGCTCCCCGTAACTCTTAATTCCCTTTACTTCTAGGAAACTGTCTATTTCTGTTTTAAATTTATGTAATGATGTAGTTTCTACAGCTTTTTGGGGCAGCATATTCCATGGACCTACCACCCTCTGAGTGAAGTAGTTCCTCCTCATCTCAGTTTTGAAAGAGCAGCCCCTTATTCTAAGACTATGGCCCCTAGTTCTAGTTTCACCCATCATCGGGAACATCCTCCCCGCATCCACCCGATCCAACCCCTTCACAATCTTTTATGTTTCAATAAGATCGCCTCTCATTCTTCTGAACTCCAATGAGTAGAGTCCCAATCTACTCAACCTCTCCTCATATGTCCATCCCCTCATCCCCGGGATTAACCGAGTGCACCTTCTTTGTACTGACTCGAGAGCAAGTATGTTCTTTCTTAAGTATGGACACCAAAACTGTACGCAGTATTCCAGGTGCGGTCTCACCAATACCCTGTACAACTGAAGCAATACCTCCCTATTTTTATATTCTATCCCCCTAGCAATGAAAGCCAACATTCCATTGGCCTTCTTAATCACTTGCTGCACCTGCATACTAACCTTTTGAGTTTCGTGCACCAGGACCCCCAGATCCCTTTGTACTTCAGTACTTTCCAGTTTCTTGCCATTAAGATAATAACTTGCTCTACGATTTTTCCTGCCAAAGTGCATAACCTCACACTTTCCAGTATTGTATTCCATCTGCCAAATCTCTGCCCACTTACTTAGCCTGTCCATGTCCCCTTGCAGGTCTTTTATGTCCTCCTCACTCATTACTTTCCCTCCCATCTTAGTGTCATCTGCAAACTTTGATATGTTACACTCGGTCCCCTCCTCCAAATCGTTAATATAGATTGTAAAGAGTTGGGGACCCAGCACTGACCCCTGCAGAATATCACTAGTTACTGATTGCCAGTCTGAGAATGAACCATTTATCCCAACTCTCTGCCTTCTGTTAGATAGCCAATCCTCTATCCATGCCAGAATATTACCCCCAATCCTGTGATTTTTTATCTTAAGCAATAATCTTTTGTGTGGCACCTTGTCAAATGCCTTTTGGAAGTCTAAATACACTACGTCCACTGGTTCCCCTTTATCCACCCTATATGTTACTTCCTCAAAGAACTCCAGCAAATTTGTCAAACATGACTTCCCCTTCATAAAACCATGCTGACCTTGTCCTATTAAATAATGATTATCCACATGTCCTGTTACTGTCTCCTTAATAATGGACTTCAAAATTTTACCTACCACAGATGTTAGGCTAACCGGTCTATAGTTTCCAGCCTTCTGTCTACTGCCCTTTTTAAAAAACGGTGTTACATTAGCAGTTTTCCAGTCTGCCGGGACCTTTGCCGAGTCCAGGGAGTTTTGGAAAATTATTACCAATGCATCCACAATCCCTACCGCCACTTCCCTCAAGACCCTAGGATGTAAGCCATCAGGTCCAGGTGATTTATCCGCCTTGAGTCCCATTATTTTACCGAGTACCACTTCCTTAGTGATTTTGATCGTGTTTAGCTCCTCCCCCCCTTTAGCCCCTGTTTGTCCAGTGTTGGGATATTCTTAGTGTCTTCTACTGTAAAGACTGATATAAAATATTCATTCAGTGTTTTTGCCATCTCCATATTTCCCACCATTAATTTCCCGGTCTCATCCTCTAAGGGACCAACGTTTACTTTAGCCACCCTTTTTCTTTTTATATAACTATAAAAACTCTTACTATCTGTTTTTATATTTTTTGCTAATCTACTTTCATAATCTATCTTCCCTTTCTTAATCAATCTTTTTGTTATTTTTTGCTGTCTTTTAAAGTTTTCCCAATCCTCTATCCTCCCACTAGATTTGGCTACCTTATATGCCCTTGCTTTTAGTCGAATGCTATCCTTAATTTCTTTACTTAGCCACGGATGGCTGTCTTTTCTTTTACACCCTTTTCTTCTCAGTGGAATATATATTTTTTGGAAGTTGTAAAATAAATCCTTAAATGTACACCACTGATCATGTATTGTCTTACCCTTTAACCTATTTTCCCAATCCACTCTACTCAATTCCGCTCTCATACCTTCATAGTCTCCTTTATTCAAGCTTAGCATGCTTGTTTGAGATCTAACCTTCTCACCCTCTAATTGAATATGGAATTCAACCATGTTATGGTCACTCATTCCAAGGGGATCCTTTACTCGGACATTTTTAATTAATCCTGTCTCATTACACAGGACCAGATCTAAGGTTGCTTGCCCCCTGGTCGATTCAGTTACATACTGCTCAAGAAACCCATCCCTAATACACTCAATGAACTCATCCTCAAGGCAGCCCTGCCCAATTTGATGTGTCCAATTAATATGATAGTTAAAATCCCCCATAATTATAGATGTTCCCTTATTACAAGCCTCAACTATTTCCTGATTGATACTCCGTCCAACAGAGTTGCAACTGTTCGGAGGCCTATAGACTACGCCCACTAGTGTTTTTTTCCCCTTATTTTTCCTTACCTCCACCCAAACTGTTTCATTATCCTGATCTTTTGACCCAATATCATTTCTCTGTATTACAGTGCTTCCTTCCTTTATTAACATAGCCACCCCACCTACCCTTCCTTCCTGCCTGTCCTTCCTGATCGTCAAATAACCTGGTATGTTTAATTCCCAGGCATTGTCACCCTGCAGCCATGTTTCTGTAATGGCCACAAGATCATACCCATATGTAATTATTTGTGCCATTAACTCGTCTATTTTGTTATGAATGCTACGTGCATTCAGATAGAGAACTTTCAAAGATGTTTTGTGACACTTAGTTCCTGCTTTTGCCCTTTTTATTACTTTACCTTTTACTCCATACCTTCTGCCCCTTCCTGACACGCTCTGGTTTTTAATTTCCCCACTGCTACCAAAGTCTATGACCTTCTCTGTTGTCATTTTTATTATTTGCTCTCGAGGAACCGCCCCCCCACTAGTTAGTTTAAAGCCCTCTCTACAGCCCTAGTTATATGATCGGCCAGGACTCTAGTCCCAGCACTGGCCAAGTGAAGCCCGTCCCAATGGAATAGCTCCCTCCTGCCCCAGTACTGGTGCCAGTATCCCAGGAAGCAAAACCCATTTCTCCCACACCAGTCTTTGAGCCATGCATTTAACTCTCTAATTTTATTTGTCCTAGCCAAAATGTCATATGGAGCAGTGAAGTGCTAGCGCTGCGGCAGAACAACACACGACCATAATGATTGCTGGTTCAAGGACAAAGTGTGCAGACAGTGTGGAAAAGTAGGACACATAGCAAGAGTCTGCAGGTCGGGAAAGAAAACCAGCAGCAAGAAATCTATGCTGGAGAAGTACCAGAAGGTACATAAGGTGACGGAGAGTAGTTCAGACGAACAGAAAAGTGATACAGACTCCAGAAGCAAGGAGCTGGGTTGTCTGAAACTACATAATGTGATCAAAGCGGAGGATCACCAAACTATCTGGGTCACGCTCAAGATAGCCGGAGTCCAAGTGAAAATGGAATTGGACACAGGATCAGCTCTAACAGTCATAAACCGAAGGGACTACAAGCGGCTATTCTCACATATACCCTTGAGAGATACAGAGATTATCTTGAAGATGTACACGGGGCAAAAGGTCTACCCCAAAGGAAAAATAAGGGTGAACGTTATATATAACGGCAAGGAAACACCAAAAATGGACCTATATGTATTGCCAGATGGAGGACCACCACTACTAGGACGTGAATGGATCTGGAAGATACAGCTAGATTGGCATTCCATACAAGCACTGACTGTAGATGCCAAAAAGGATAACGACGTCACACCTGGACGACGGTCAAAAATGCTAACTGACGCACAAGAAGTGTTCCAGGAGGGACTCGGAACACTAAAAGGCATAACAGCGATGATCAAAATAGAGGAAAATGCAAGCCCAAAGTTTTTTAAGGCTAGACCTGTGCCTTGTGCAATCTGCCCAGCCATCGAAGCAGAGCTGGAAGGTTTAGAATGTTCAGGAGTGCTGTCCAAAGTGGACTGGAGCGAGTGGGCTACACCCATCATTCCTGTAATGAAGAGGTCGTTGAGTAATACGCCTGGGGAACCAAAGAAGGTTCGCATCTGCGGGGACTTTAAGGTGACAGTGAACCCAATCCTTCACACGGTACAATATCCGCTTCCGCGGATTGAAGATACTTTCGCCTCGCTATCTGGAGGGAAACGCTTCACTAAGATTGATCTGGCCCAGGCGTACCTACAAATGGAGGTAGAAGAAACCTCGAAACAGTACCTCACGATCAACACTCATAAAGGTCTCTACCAATACAATTGGCTGGTGTTCGGGGTAGCATCAGCTCCGGCTATTTGGCAAAGGACAATGGATCAAGTTCTGCAAGGGATTCCAGGGACCCAGTGTTATTTGGACGACATCCTGGTCATGGGCGAAAATGACAGTGATCACCTCGCCAACCTGGAGCAGGTGCTCACTAGATTGAAGGAATATGGGCTCCGAGCTAATCGCCACAAATCCGAGTTTTTTCAGAAGCAGATCTCGTATTGTGGCCACGTTATTGATGAAGAGGGGTTACATAAGTCCCCTGAAAAGATTGAGGCAGTAGTCAAGGCTCCAGCACCGGAAAATGTGTCACAACTGAGGTCGTTCCTCGGGCTGGTGAACTACTACCATAAGTTCTTGCCGAATTTGTCTATAGTACTACACCCACTGAACACCGTACCGCAAACGGGGGTACCATGGAAGTGGAATGACGAATGTAAACGAGCTTTCCAGAAGTGCAAAGAATTGATCACATCAAAAGAGGTTTTGGCTCATTTCAACCCAGCACTACCAATTCGGTTGGCATGTGATGCATCACCCTATGGTATTGGCGTGGTGCTATCGCACAAATTCCCGGACGGCTCGGAGTGGCCAGTAGCCTTTGCGTCTCGGTCACTAGCCTCAGCCGAGCGTAACTATGCCCAGATTGACAGAGAGGCCCTCAGCCTAGTGTGGGGAGTGAAAAAGTTCACCCACTATCTGCACGGGCAGAAGTTCACCTTGCTGACTGACCACCAACCACTTGTCTCCATCTTTAATCCAAAGAAGGGTGTTCCGGTGATGACTGCGCAACGGCTACAAAGATGGTCCCTTTTTCTAGGGGCGAACCAATATGAAATCGAGTATAAGGGCACGAAACAGCATGGAAACGCTGATGGGCTATCACGCCTGCCACTGCCTACTGCGGAGGAAGCACCAGCAGTGGACCCTGTCGAAATATTTTATTTGACTATAATTGAACGCTTGCCAGTAACTAACGCGGATATAGAGAAGGAGACCCGAAATGACGCGACACTGTCTCGGGTATATGATTTGACGGTGAAGGGATGGCTAACACATGGCGACTCACTGTTGCCAGCATTCTCATCCAGAAGAGAACAGCTGTCAGTATGCCAGGGGACCTTGATGTGTGGATCCCGAGTGGTAATTCCACCCAAGTTAAGGGAGAGAGTGCTCAATGAGCTTTACGAAGGCCATCTGGGAGGGGTGATAATGAAAAGCCTTGCCAGGGCTTATGTGTGGTGGCCGGGGATCGATCAGCAAATCGAGGACCTGACAAAGAGCTGCTCAGGATGCCAGAAGGTCCAAAATGCACCACCACATGCCCCTCTACACCCATGGGAGTGGCCCTCCTCTCCATGGCAATGGGTGAATATTGATTTTGCTGGTCCATTCATGGACTCAATGTTTTTATAGCCGTGGATGCGCACTCGAAATGGCCTGAGGTGATCAAAATGTCCTCCACCACCACGGAGAAAACTATTGCAGTCCTACGGACCATATTTGCCAGGAACGGCTGCCAGAGCAGATTTCCTCTGATAATGGACCACAGTATGTGTCCGAAGAGTTTCGGAAATTTACGAAAAGGAATGGGGTAAGGCATTACACATCCGCTCTGTACCATCCAGCCACAAATGGATTGGCTGAGAGGTTCGTACAAACTTTTAAAAAAGCAGTAAGGGCCATATGCGATGACGACATTCCACTGCAGCATAAGGTGGACAATTTCCTGTTAGCCTACAGAAATGCAACACATGCAGCCACCAACCAGACCTCGGCCATGATGTTCTTTAACCGAAGGTTGAGATCTCGTCTGGATTTGCTCAGACCAAATGCACGAAGAGATGTTGAGAATAAGCAATTCCAGCACATCAATGAGAAGCCGACAAGGAGCTTCAATGTAGGGCAACCAGTCTTGGCCCGCGACTACCGAACAGAGAAATGGCAACCAGGAACGATATGCACAAGGCAGGGGCCATTAATGTACACAGTGGATGTTGCGGAGAACATTGTGAGGCGCCATGTCGACCAGATCCTAGAGTCACAGGAATGAGTCAACCCCATGTCTCGCATACGTGGTGATGAACCCGACATACAGGTAGCATCTACCCCAGAAACAGTAGCATCGGAAGCTGATGAACCAACCGACGACAGGGGGCCAGAGTCGCCTCCGCACCAAGAGCAAGACACTCAGGAAAGGCGCTATCCAGAGAGGATCAGGGAGCCGCCCCAAAGACTGAATTTATAAATTGATTATTTTCAGTTAATGTTGCATGTTAAAAGTGTTAATTGTTAAATGAATGTTATGGTACTGTTAATCTAAAAGGGGAGGAATTGTAGTGCATGTACCTTTAAGGGGAGAACTACTTTTTACAGCTCCTGTATACTGTAGTACCGGCAGTGACCACACCTGTATATAAACCCTGAGTAGGGATCTGTATAGTTAGTTTTAGAGTAACCCTCATCCAGTAAACACCTGTTGACTGTTCCCTGCAGTCTCTTGTCTAATTATTGAAGGACACACAACATCAAGCTACACGGATCTAACAATCTCTGTCCTAAATGTCTTACCCCTTACCTTTAGACTGTGACCACTGGTTCTGGACTCCCCCGCCATCGGGAACATCCTTCCTGCATCTAGTCTGTCTAGTCCTGTTAGAATTTTATAAGTTTCAATGAGATCCCCTCTCATTCTTCTAAACTCCAGCGAATATAAGCCCAATCAACCCAATCTCTCCTCATACGTCATTCCTGCCATCCCAGGTATCAGTCTGGTGAATCTTCACTGCACTAACTCCATGGCAAGAATATTTTTCCTCAGATAAGGCGACCAAAACTGCACACAATACTCAAGGGGGATAGCAAAATACTGCAGATGCTGAAAATCCAAAATAACAACAGAAAATGCTGGAAAACCTCAGCAGGCCAGGCAACATCCATGGAGAGAAAATAGAGTCAATGTTTTGGGTCAAACCCTTTCTCAAGACTGAAGGCCAGGCTGGGAGAGAACAAAAGAGAAGTGAAGAGACATTAAGAGGTATTCAAAACGAGACGAGATGGTATTAGGACTAGTGGAGACAAAAGACAGCTCTAGATTAGATGTGAAATGCGCTGGCAGAATGGGAGACAGCTGCCATGTGGGAGAGAAAAAAAAAAGTGGGGGAAAGGGCCACTGGTATTGCCCCCTTTTTTCTTCTCTCCCACATGGCAGCTGTCTCCCATTCTGCCAGCGCATTTCACACCTAATCTAGAGCCGTCTTTTGTCTTCACTAGTCCTATCACCATCTCGTCTCATTTTCAATACTTCTTAATGTCACTTCACTTCTCTTTTGTTCTCTCCCAGCCTGCCCTTCAGTCTTGATAAAGGGTTTGACCCAAAATGTTGACTCTATTTTCTCTCCACGGATGTTGCCTGGCCTGCTGAGTTTTTCCAGCATTTTCTGTTGCTATTTCACAATACTCAAGGTGTGGTCTCACCAAGGCCCTGTACAACTGCAGCAAGACATCCTTGCTCCTGTACTCGAATCCACTCACTATGAAGGCCAACATACCATTTGCCTTCTTAACCACCTGCTGCACCTGCATGCTTACCTTCAGTGACTGGTGCAGAAGGACACCCAGGTCTCATTGCACTTCCCCTTCTCCCAATCTATTGCCATTCAGATAATAATCTGCCTTCCTGTTTTTGCCACCAAAGTGGATAACCTCGCATTTATCCACATTGTACTGCATCTGCCATGCATCTGCCCAATCACCCAACCTGTCCAAATCATACTGGAGTTTCTCTGCATCCTCCTCACAGCACACACGCCCACCCAGCTTTGTGTCGTCTGCAAACTTGGAGATATTACAACTAGTTCCCTCATCCAGATCATTAATATATATTGTGAATAGCTGGGGTCCTAGCACCGATCCCTGCGGTACCCCACTAGTCACTGTCTGCCACTCGGAAAAAGACCCATTTATTCCAACTCTTTGCTTCCTGTCTGCCAACCAGTTCTCTATCCAAGTCAGTTCTTTACCCCCAATCCCATGTGCTTTAACTTTACACGTTAATCTGTTATGCGGGACCTTCTCGAAAGCCTTCTGAAAGTCCAAATACACCACATCCACTGGTTCTCCCTTATCTATTCTACCAGTTACATCCTCAAAAAATTCCAGTAGATTAGTCAAGCACGATTTACCTTTTGTAAATCCATGTTGACTTTGTCCGATCCTGTCACTGTTTTCCAAGTGCACTGCTATTACATCTTTTATAATGGACTCTAGCATTTTCCCCACTACCGATGTCAGGCTTACTGGTCTATAATTCCCCGTTTTCTCTCTACCACCTTTTTTGAATAGTGGGGTTATATTAGCTACCCTCCAATCCATGGGAACTGTTCCAGAGTCTATAAAATTTTGGAAGATGACCAGCAATGCATCTACTATTTCTAGTGCCACTTTCTTAAGTACCCTAGGATGTAGATTATCAGGCCCTGGGGATTTATCGGCCTTCAATCCCGTCAATTTCCCTTACATCATTTCCCTTCAAATACTAATTTTATTCAGTTCCTCCCGCTCATTAGACCTTATGTTCCCCGACATCTCTGGGAGGTTATTTGTGTCCTCCTTTGTGAAGACAGAACCAAAGTATGTATTTAATTGGTCAGCCATTTCTTTGTTCCTGTGGTATCTTGAGGTGACCATAGATGGAGACAGACACAAGTTAACTCCTTAACATGGTTTAATCAACACTTGCACATAAAAGCTTCTGCCATGAGGCAGCAATAACAAAGAGTACCACCAGTACGGATCAGACTTAACTCAGGAGAGCAATTGCCACAGTACCACCTGGTGGATCAGGTTACTCATAACCTCCCAGGTTACTACACTCCTCCCCCCTTAAGATTGCTGTATGCAATTCTTAAACAATAACCCTTACTAGGTACTACATTTTAATTAACCAGTATGCTCTAACCATGGTTAACCCCTGACTAATTTAACAGGTTTGTATAAGTCTTTCTGGTTGCTTGCGAATCCTTTGTGAACGTCTTAATTCCACTTATGGTGGATTCTCAGATTCATTCGCACTTGAGATTGGAGTAGTCTCTGATGTTGGTTTTACTCTGTCCCGCTGTGGCCTGGCAATACCAGTGTCCACTGGCACCTTATAAGCCGTGCTGGGTCCTGGAACAGCCTCCTCTACTGCCCTTTGTTCCATCTGAGGCAGTTCCCCCTGCTGCCGGCTGAAAAGCTGATCCCCATGCCGACAAACCCCTCGACCATCCCCTAGTAACACGGAGTATGACACAGGTCCTGTAATGTCCTGGATTAGTCCTGGTATCCATTTAGGTCCATAACCGAAGTTCCGGGTGTACACAGAGTCCCCTATGGCGAAATGGCGAGCTTTAGTATGTTTGTCATGGTACGCTTTTTGGTTTGTTTGTTTTGTCTCAACCTTGCTTTTGAGATCTGGGTGTATCAGGTCTAACGTGCACCGCAACTTTCTCCCCATCATCAACTCAGCCGGAGAAAGCCCCGTGGTAGCTTGGGGTGTTATACGATAACTAAACAAGGCTCTATTGAGCTTGGTCTCCAGGGTGTCACCTGAGCTCTTCCTCATGAGCTCCTTAAAAGTCTGCACGGCTCGCTTGGCTAACCCATTTGAGGCTGGGTGATATGGAGCTGAGGTGACATGTGTGATTCCATTCCTTACCATGAATTCTTTGCTCCCTTCACTAACAAAACACTGTGCATTGTCGGATACAATCATTTCTGGAATACCATGCATGCTGAAGCTGTTCCTGAGACAATTCAGTGTGGCATCAGTCGTTGCAGAGCTCACTGGATAAACGTCGATCCACTTTGAGTGAGCGTCAACCAGCACCAAAAACATTTTGCCCATAAAAGGTCCCGCATAGTCTATGTGAATTCTCCTCCAGGGTTTGCTGGGCCACTCCCAGGGATGGAGTGGTGCCCCGGCAGGTGCTTTCCTCTGTTCCTGACATATAGTGCATGACTTTACCTTTGACTCAATTTCAGCATCTAAGTTAGGCCACCACAGGTAGCTCCTAGCCAGTCCTTTCATTCTAGTCATTCCTGGGTGCGATTGATGCAACTGTTCTATCAAAGTAGAGCGTCCCCGCTCTGGGACTATGATGCGTGCTCCCCATAGCACACATCCATCTTGGACACTGAGCTCGTGCTGTCTCTGTCTGTACTGCGCGAACTCCGGTCCCTCATGGTGATCTGGCCAGCCTTTCAACACATACTCACGGACCCTTGACAGAACGGGGTCCTTGGCTGTCCAGCCCTGGATTTGCGCTGGAGTCATCAGGGGACTGATCTCCTGATCCAGCATCAGGACGTGCTCCTCAGAGGAAGTACTGCGAGGAGATTTTGAGAGGGTCAGGCGGCTGAGAGCATCCGCGTTCACGTTTTCCTTGCCGGCTCTGTACGTGATCACATATTCATAGGCTCTTAGTATTACTGCCCATCTCATTATTCTCTGTGATGCCATTTGAGGCACCGCTTTCATCTCATTCAGTAAGCTAATAAGAGGCTTGTGGTCAGTACTGATTACAAACTTCCTCCCATATATGTACTTATGGAATTTCTTTACTCCAAATATAATGGCCAACCCCTCTTTATCAAGCTGTGAATAGTTCTTTTCCACAGCTGTGAGCGTGCATGAAACAAACCCGATGGGCCTTTCCGCTCCATCTGGCATGCGGTGGGCCAACACTGCCCCCACTTCATAGGGTGATGCGTCACAGGACATTATCAGCTCCTTCTTCTCGTCATAATGCACTAACACCCTGCTGGACTGAAGTAGCTCCTTTGACTGCTGAAATGCTTTCGCTTGCTCTGGCCCCCAACGCCATGGCTCCTCCTTTCTCAGCCGTTTGTGCAGGGGTGCCAGCAGTATCGATAAGTTTGGAAGAAACCGGCTATAATAATTCAGGAGCCCTAGATAGGCTTTCAGTTCAGTCACTGAGGTGGGTGCCGGTGCATCCTGCACTGCCCGCACTTTCCCTGGTAATGGATGGAGGCCTGTGGCATCCACCCGATGTCCCAGGAATGTAACTTCCTTCTCCATGAAACTACACTTACTCCGTTTCAGGCGTAGCCCCGCCTCTTCCAGCCGCTGTAGCACTTTGTCCAGTGTTTTTAAATGATCCTGATCGTCACTTCCTGTTAGCAGAATATCATCTAAGTACACGGCCACCTTTGGAATGCCCTGCAGAATGCCCTCCATAGTCCGTTGGAATATTGCTGGGCTAGAACTGATACCAAATGGTAACCTGGCATACGTGAACAGCCCCTTGTGCGTGTTCACCGTGACAAACTTTTTTGATTCTTCATCTAGCAATATCTGCTGATATGCATGACTCATGTCCAGTTTGCTGAATCTTTCTCCCCCAGCGAGTGATGTTAACATGTCCTCCATTCTCGGAATGGGATACTGTTCCAGTGATGATACTCTGTTCACTGTTAACTTATAGTCACCACACACCCTTACGTTACCGTCGGGCTTCAATACCGGGACTATTGGTGCCGCCCAGTCTGAAAATTTCACTGGTTCTATTACTTTGTCCTTTAGCAGGCGATCTAGTTCCGCCTCAACCTTGGTTTTCATTGCAAAAGGTACCGACCTTGGTTTAAAGAAACGAGGCGTGGCATCACTGGCTACATGAATCTTGGCTGTGGCTCCCCTTAAGGTGCCCAGTTCGTCCTTGAACACTAACTCATGCTTCATCAGCACTTCTTGCAGTGCCTCTGTACTGTCCTCCATTTTATTCATTGCCTGCCAGTCCACACTCAACTCACTGATCCACCCTCGCCCTAACAGGTTTGGCCCTGACCCTGCTACCACTACCACCGTAAGTTCTTTGGTGACACCTTTGTGTTCCACTTGTACTTCGGCCGCCCCCAAAATGTCCACCTTCTGTCCTGTGTAGGTTTTGAGACTAATGGGGCATGTACCTAGCTCTGGTACTGTTGCTTCCCCCCATAGCTTGGCGTACTCAGTCTGCGACATTATGGTTACACTACATCCGGTGTCAATCTCAAACTTTACTTGACCTCCGTTCACTATCAAATACTGAGTGAGAGGGGGTACATTGGGCCTTGAAGTGTCTAAACTGTATATAGTGAAAACCTCCTCACTAGACTCACTAGACTCTTCCTCTTGTATGTAATTTGCCCGCTTTGTGTACTTCTCCCTCCCCCCTTTAGCATGCTTTGCCCCTTTAGCACTGCTTCTCTCACTCACTGCCCTTTTACAGACTTTCTTTAAGTGCCCTATTTTTCCACAATTGTGGCACTTTGTCTTTGCAAACCTGCAGTCCTTTGCATAATGGCTCATCCCGCCACATCGGTAGCAATCCCCAACCCTGACTGGTGGACTTTTCGCGCCAGCTTCCATCTTGAAAACAACTTCTCCCACTGGTTTACTCCATTTCTCCTTGCTCATACTGCTTAAGTCCTTAATGTCCTTGTTAGCCATCTCCATGGCGTGTGCTTTTTTAAGTGCCGTCTCAAACGTTAATCCTTCTTCTGACAGCAACCTTTGCTGTATACTGTCGTCGTTAACTCCGCATACTAGTCTGTCCCTTAACATGACTGTGAGCGTATTTCCAAAATTACAGTCCTGTGCGAGCTTCCGAAGCTCCTCCACATACTCAGTAACGCTTTCTTCCGGCCTCCTAATCCTCGAATTGAATTTCCATCTCTGTACTATTTCACTAGGTTTCGGATTGAAATGATTCTTTAGTAGACTCACCAACTCGTCAAAAGATTTTTCTCCTGGCCGCTCCGGGCTCAGCAGATTCCTCATCCGTGTATAGGTTTGCGCTCCCACACAACTCAGTAAAATGGCCCTTTTCTTTTCAGCACTGTCCACCTCGTTTGCCATAAAGAAATGGCCCAGTATTTCACAATACTCCTCCCAAGACTGCGACTTGCTGTCAAAAGGTGCCACGGAGCCTACCGTTCCTGCCATCCTTGGAGTCCGGTCACTTCAGCCAAAAAATCAAACTCCGACTAGTTTGCTAACCAACCCGAGCACCTCTTCCGAATACTCCAAAACTCTTCCGTCCTTTATTCTCGTCGCCATATGTGGTATCTTGAGGTGACCATAGATGGAGACAGACACAGGTTAACTCCTTAACATGGTTTAATCAACACTTGCACATAAAAGCTTCTGCCATGAGGCAGCAAAAACAAAGAGTACCACCAGTACAGATCAGACTTAACTCAGGAGAGCAATTGCCACAGCACCACCTGATGGATCAGGTTACTCATAACCTCCCAGGTTACTACAGTTCCCCATTATAAATTCCCCTGATTCTGACTGCAAGGGACCTACACTTGACTTCACCAATCTTTTTTTCTTCACATATCTATAGGAGCTTTTACAGGGTTACTCTCATACTCTATTTTCCCCCTCTTAATTAATCCCTTTGTCCTCCTTTGCTGAATCCTAAACTGCTCCCAATCCTCAAGGTTTGCTGCTTTTTCTAGCCAATTTATATGTCCTCTCCTTGGATCTTATGCTATCCTAATTTTCCTTGCTAGCCACAGTTGAGTCACCTTTTTTGTTTTATTTTTATGCCAAACAGGGATGAACAAATTCTGTAGTTCATCCATGCGATCTTTAACTGTTTGCCATTGCCTATCCACCATCAACCCTTTAAGTAACATTCCACAATCCATCCTAGCCAACTCGCGCCTCATACCATCATAGTTTTCTTTATTTAAATTCAGGACCCTAGTCTCTGAGTCAACTACTTCATTCTCCATTTTAATGAAGAATTCTATCATATTATGATTGCTCCGCCCCAAGGGGCCTCACAAAACAAGATTGCTAATTAATCCTTTCTTGCCTCGGAGGAGGCCACGTGCCTGCCTTTTTGCCTCGTGATGCTGCAATGAACCGGAATACTCAGGTATTGGAAAGAGGGGTTAAGGAAAATTGCAAGATAAGCTTCTTGCATATAATGTGCTGAAACTTGGGCCATGTTTTGTGCTGAGGGAAAGTGTAAGGCTGGGGGCCTGAAGCCTTTAAACAAACTTAATTTTTTGTTCTATTCTGTCCAAAAATGTTTTGCTTTAATTACTAAATATATTAAGAATACTATTAAAAAGGAAAATGCAAAAACATAACTTTCATCTGTATATTTGTAATAATAGGTTCAGGGACAACAATATGTACCTGAGGTTTATCCTGGCTTTTAATAACTTATTTCCAGAACGTCATTATGTAAACTATACTTAGCTTAGTGAGGTAAGGTGAGAATGACTGCCCTTGACATCAAGGTAGCATTTGACCGAGTATGGAACCCAGGAGCCCTAGTAAAATGGAAGTTAATTAGGATCGGGGGAAAAGCTCTTCACTGGCTGGAGTCATACCTAGCACAAAGGAAGATGGTTGTGGTGGTTGAAGGTCAATTATCTCAGCCTCAGGGCATCGCTACAGGAGTTGCTCAGGGCAGTGTCCTAGGCCCAACCACTTTCAGCTGCTTAATCAATGACCTTCCCTGCATCATAAGGTCAGAAGTGGGGGTGTTCGTTGATGATTGCAGTGTTCATTTCCATTCACAATTCCTCAGATAATGAAGCAGTCCATGCCCACAGGCAGCAAGACCTGGACAACATCCCAGCTTGGGCTGATAAGTGGTAAGTTACATTTGCACCACACAAGTGCCAGGCAATGACCATCTCCAACAAAATAGAGTCTAACCACCTCCCCTTGACATAAAATGGCATTACCGTCATGGAATCCTTCACCATCAACATCCTGGGAGTCACCAGTAACTAGAAACTTAACTGGACCAGCCACCTAAGTACTGTGGCTACAAGATCAGGTCAGATGTGAATGTCTCACCTCCTGACTCCCCAAAGCCTTTCCACCATCTACAAGGCACAAGTCAGCAGTGTGCTGGAATACTAGCCATTTGCCTGGATCAGTGCAGCTCCAACAACACTCAAGAAGCTCGACACCATCCAAGACAAAACAGCCCGCTTGATTGGCACCCCATCCACCACCTTAAACATTCACTCCCTCCACCACCGGCGTACTGTGGCTGCAGTGTGTACCATCTACAGGATGCACTGCAGCAACTCGCCAAGAATTCTTCAGCAGCACCTCCCAAACCCGCGACCTCTACCACCTAAAAGGACAAGAGCAGTAGATGCATGCGAACACTACCACCTCCAATTTCCCCTACAAGTCACACACCATCCTGACTTGGAAATATATCACCGATCCTTCATCGTCGCTGGGCCAAAATTCTTGAACTCCCTCCCTAACAGCACTGTTGGACTGCCTTCACCACACGGATTGCAGCGGTTCAATAAGCCACCTTCTCAAGAGCAACTAGGGATGGGCAATAAATGCTGGCCTTGCCAGCAACGCCCACATCCCATGAATGAATAAAAAAAATACTTGTATAGTTTACACAAACTAGGATTGTATTCCCTGGAATTTAGATGGTTAAAGGGTGATTTGATCAAAGTTTTCAAGATATTAAGTGGAACAGATAGGGTAGAGGGAAACTATTTCCATTGGTTCGGGAGTCTAGGACGAGGGGGGCATAGTCTAAAAATTGGAGCCAACCTTTTCAGGAGTGAAATAAGGAACACTTCTACACACAAAAGGTGGTAGATGTTTGGAACTCTCTTCCGCAAATGACAATTGACCCTAGATCAATTGTTAATTTTAAATCAGAGATTGATAGCTTTTGTTAACCAAAGGTATTAAGGGATATGGGGCAAAGGCAGGTATACGGGTTAGGTTGCAGATCTGCCATGATCTCAATGAATGGCGAAACAGACTCGAGGGGCTGAATGGCCTCCTCCTGTTCCTATGTTCCTAATACACATCTTGCTGCAACCATTTCCATCGCTTCTAACAAGCCTTTTGCTCATAGCAGCAAGCTATTACCTCAGTAGGATCTCCGGCCTTCATACTTAACCTGGCCTGGATTGTCCTAAAACAGCTTCGCTTTTTAGACTGTCTGCAATAAATCTGAAGAAGCACCCTTTTCGTATGAAATGCAATATACTAAAAGCCAGTGCATTAAAGAGATGATGAATGTCAAGGACTGCACACTCCATTGAATATGCTGTTATTCAAGAAAAAGCTGCCCCATAATTAGTGTGAGTCATATTTCGGATGTTTCTGAGAATGAATCGCACTCTGGCTGACAGGAGGTGAGAAGTCATGCCTTACATTATTCAATTCACTTAATTACAATTTAAGCAGCTAAAGCAAGCTACCTTCAATTCTTCTCATTATTCCTTTCACTACTTCTTGCCTGTTTAAACATCCATCTAAAGTATCCTAATGGGCTGTCTGTGGTTTCTAGTACAGTCAGGAGAGCCTGGATAAACCAAGACCTGATTTATTATATATAAACTATGTTATTATATGATGTTATTTCCACTTTTTTAAAATTTCATGACAGCTACTCACAGCTCAGCATAGATGGCACCAGGAATGAAAAAAAAGGATTAAGTGCAAGCTCACTGGGCCCACTCCATGATTTTCGTGTTAATTTAGTTCCCATTTAACACTGAAATTTACATCTAACCTTTATCATTTTAGTTTGAAGTTACCTGTCGAATGTGTGGTATAAACACAGTTCCTGATGAGAAGCTGTGGGACATGATTTACATCCCACTTTGTCACTTGTGATTTATCAGATTAGCACGCTTGCAGCATATAAATCACGGGCTCGAAAATCCATGGGGCACGATCTCAGCCGCCTCGCCAGCATCGTGCTCACTGGTGCTGTATAACGCTGACCCCTGCTGGAGTTTACGGTGTCAGCTGGAGGGCACCTTGTGTGTGTGCGGCTGGTGGGCACCCGGCCCACTGTGAGCACATCTCTGGCACCTGCTTGCCCCACGCATTCAGAAAATCCTGGCTGCCTTTTGGGGGTAGATTACGGTTGCTCAGGTCCCTCTTCCCTATAAACCCCATGCAGTCTATTGGCGCCCTGTGATTTTTTTTTTTTAAACCTGGCCATTCTTTGGGAGTCCGAGCTGTTTCCCTCGTCTGAACCCTCCCCACCACCCCCAGTGGTCCTCACTGCCATCCATCTGAGGACAAGGACCACTCATTTTACTCGGTATACTGGCCTCCAGTCCAACAATGGGTTTCGACTGAGCCAGAGAATGCCCAATGTATGGAGTCCCCGCTCCCGGGACCACCCCCTTGACATTATTTGTTGTGTAAGGAGAGAGCAGAGGTTCCACCCCTTACAAAGTTGGCCAGAAAATCCCGCTAAAGGCAGAGACCCAACGGCATTTTCCGACACGACCCCCAGGAATTTTCCTGGACCATATTTCACAGCTCCTCACCATGCATTTTCTGTATCAAAAATAATGGGCCAATGAAGTGGTCCTGGCACAGTGGTGATGGGATGGCATTGCATCGTGCCTGGTTGTACCTGCGCTTTAAGGGGCTAACCTCGCCGATAATGCAAGGTCACCCATTAACATAATTATCCATCACATCCAGCATACAGTCCATGAATCTCTGGAAGTGTCAAAGGGCAGGGTAGGATTTCCTGTGACTGCAGCTCTTTAAGGACTGCTGGCCATCCTTAAAGTTATACTTCACATTCGGCTGCAAAACAGGCCTTGAAAGCCAAGGTACAAGAGGTCTGTCAGAGAAGGGTGACTCTATGTAGAGGGCATGGCCACCCTTCAGTAAAGACTGCAGCAAGTGTAGCATGGCAGAGTGTATCAATGTAATCTCACCTGTGAGTAAGTGAGGAAGACATTTTGTGGCCTATGCATGGTTGTTAAGGTAAGTATGCAAACATGCGGCAACATCTTAATAGAGCCTTCATTGCTGCTCACTACTAGCTTAGTATGCTAGCGCAGAGGGAGAACACAGAAAGCCTTACCTACTGCTGATGTCCTCAAATGGATAGGCATGTCCCATTTCACTTTGTCGTGTTGCCCTGTAACAATACTGTCCATATTGGCCATCCAGTGGATCAATATCAAGCACTAAGTACTATGCCAACACAAAAGGGGTGACTTTAACCTAACTCAACTGGCGGGAAACTGATGGGTACAGATCGGTCGCCTGTTTTACCCCCACTCAGTCTTACTTTCCAGTGACTTCACTTGCAGGGTCATCTTCAGATGCAGCAGAAGGAGAGAAAGTCACCCTCCATCCCTAGAGGCAAGCACTGATGCCCAGGCATCCACCCACCTCCTTTCTTCCTCCCACTGGGAGAATACTTATAATTAGCACAAGGCTAGTATGAGAGGTGGGAGTGACTGCCCTTGACATCAAGGCAGCGTTTGACCGAGTGTGGTATCAAGGAGCCCTAGTACAACTGAAGTCAATGGGAATCGAGGGAAAAATGCTCCACTGGCTGGAGTCATACCTAGCACAAAGGAAGATGGTTCAGGTGGTTGGAGGTCAATCATCACAGCCCCATGACATCGCTGCAGGAGTTCCTCAGGGCAGTGTCCTAGGCCGAACCATCTTCAGCTGCTTCATCAATGACCTTCCCTCCATCATAAGGTCAGAAGTGGGATGTTCGCTGATGACTGCACAGTGCCATTCGCAACTCCTCAGGTAATGAAGCAGTCCATGCCCACATACAACAAGACCTGGAGGACATTCAGGCTTGGACTGATAAGTGGCAGGTAACATTTGCGCCACACAAGTGTCAGGCAATAACTATCGCCAACAAGCAAGAGTCTAAACACCTCCCCTTGGCATTCAACAGCATTACCATCGCCGAATCCCCCACCATCAATATCCTGGGGGGGTCACCATTGACCAGAAACTTAACTGGACCAGCCACATACTGTAGCAACAAGAGCAGGTCAGAGACTGGGTATTCTGCTGCGAATGTCTAACCTCCTGACTCCCCAACGCCTTTCTACCATCTACAAGGCACAAGTAAGGAGTGTGATGGAATACTCTCCACTTGCCTGGATGAGTGCAGCTCCAACTACACTCAAGAAGCTCGACACCATCCAGGACAAAGCAGCCCGCTTGATTGGCACCCCATCCACCACCTTAAACATTCACTCCCTCCACCACCAGCATACCATGGCTGCAGTGTGTACCATCTACAAGATGCACTACAGCAACTTGCCAAGGCTTCTTCAGCAGCACCTCCCAAACCCGCGACCTCTTCCACCTAGAAGGACAAGGGCAGCAGGTGCATGGGAACACCACCACCTCCAAGTTCCCCTCCAAGTCACACAGCATCATGACTTGGAAGTATACCGCCGTTCCTTCATCGTCACTGGGTCAAAATCCTGGAACTCCCTACCTAACAGCACTGTGGGAGTGCCTGCACCACACGGACTGCAGCGGTTCAAGAAGGCAGCTCACCACCACCTTCTCAAGGGCAATTAGAGATGGGCAATAAATGCTGGCCTTGCCAGTGATGCCCACATCCCATGAATGAATAAAAAAATAGAAGACACACATCACACATTTTGACCGAGGGAAGCACTGGGTAAAATGCACAGAAGGCAGCAGCGCCATACGCTGTAAAGGTTAATGAAATTTGTATTGACTGATGCTGCAATGTGTCACTGACAGCTCCTTTTAGTTCCTTTAGCTGATCCAGGTTGCTGGGGAGAAATTTGGGGTGCATTCATGGACATCGATATATAGCATCTGTGTTCCAGATAAATGTCCGACCCTTCCAGCGCAGTCCCACCAGACATGCAGCGGGATTGTGCCATGAGGACGGCAGAATGTTGACCCCAAAAAATCTTCCTCTCCTGAGAAAGACAGGAATCTGCATGAATACGGAACTCTTGAGTCCTTTATGAGGTAATTTGTTTGCTTATGAAAGTTTTTATTTATTTAGAAAACATGTAAATTGGCAAACTCACTGGTAGTGCGCTTAATGCTTCAAGGTACAAACCAGCTGACAACGGGGAAAGTAAGGAAGGTTGCCTGAGAGCCCAAATGCAGCCACAGATGAGTCAGGGGAGGAGCCTGATAGGCAGGATTGCATTGGAGGGTGGCACCTAATGGTGAGAATGGGGACAACTATAGTTTGGGTTCCATCCCCCTGAGCCTTCCAAATACGGTCAGAATCTGCCCCCCAATGCTCCCAGGTCTTCTGTTCCCTCAAATCCCCTTCCCCAGGACTTCAGCCACACCCAACTTCCAGGTCTCTCCTGTTGCTCAGAAACCTATAAAGCACCTTCCTAGTCATCAAACCCTTGGACCTCCCCTCTCAGTGCTCCCTAAACCCAGGACCTCCTAATGCTCCCCCGACTTTCTCAGTCCTTCTATACCCCAGAATACCCTTCCCCAGGATGTCAGTCGCACCCAAATCGCAGACCTCTACCGGTGCTCCAAAACCTCGAAAGCACCCTCCTAATCCCAGGAACTCCCAATGCTCCAAATGCTTTCGGAGACAGGAACCAGAAAGAAAGCTTATCCAAACTCTCAGTGTTGAAGTCCTCAACTAACATAGTCTCAGAAAAATAATGAAGTTATTGCTCCGCTCTCATCTTCCTAGTTCCTAAACTGAATCTGCATCCCTCTCAATTTCTGATTCAGGAGTGTGTGCTTTTCCCAGTTTCCATTGGCAAGATTGGTGAAAACCCCCTTTCTTTTGACATACGACTCTTCTAAAGTGAACACAATCTCCTATTATTGAAATCCCAGATGTTATAATTTCTCTGCAGCCTTTCTTGACTTTTACCATCAACCAGTGTCAACTTTATCAAAAGTACTAATTTGCTTTTTGCACGGAGCAAGAGGTCTGCAATGTAGAACTTTGGCAAGTACCACAGCGACTAGGGATGAGTGACTGGATAAAATCAGAATTTTATTTGGATACTTTAGAGGGCTTAAACCTAATCCATCCAAGTTGACTCAAGAACCTGAATTATAAGACCACAATTCTCAAGATCAATAGATTTCACTCTTGTTCCTTATCATAGATGAAAGCATTCTATGGGAGAAAAGTTGGGTGGTGCATCTTTTGGGGCGCTAACGTCGCCGGGACGCTAATTTTAGTCCCCTGTAAAAGTTAGCGCCCCTCTGTTACGTCCGTGTATAAGAAGACACAGACTGCGGAGAACGGTACAATAGGTGTTTACTCAACGTGGCTCAGACTGCAACTGATCTGTACAGATTACTACTCAGCATTATATACAGGTGTGGTCACTGCCGGTACTACAGTATACATGAGCTGTAAAAAGTAGTTCCCCCCTTAAAGGTACATACATTACAATTCTCCCCTTTTAGATTAACAGTACCATAACACTCATTTAACAATTAAATATCAAACTAATTACAATTAACACTTTTAACATGCAACATTAGCTGAAAATAGTCTATTTATAAATTCAGTCTTTGGGGAGGCTTCCTGATCCTTTCTGGATAGCGCCTTTCCCGAGTGTCTTGCTCTTGGTGCGGAGGCGATTCTGGCCCCCTGTCGTCAGTTGGTTCATCAGCTTCCGATGCTACTGTTTCTGGGGTAGATGCTACCTGTACGTCAGGTTCATCACCAGGTACGTATGGGCGAGGCAAGGGGTTGACTTGTTCCTGTGACTCTAGGATCTGGTCAGCATGGCGTCTCACGATGCTCTCCCCAATGTCCACTGTGTACATTAGTGGGCCCTGCCGTGTGCATATCATTCCTGGCTGCTATTTTTCTGTTCGGTAGTTGCGGGCCAAGACTGGTTGCCCTACATTGAAGATCCTTGTTGCCTTCTCATGGATGTGCTGGAATTGCTTACTCTCAACATCTCTTCGTACATTTGGTCTGAGCAAATTCAGGCGAGATCTTAACCTTCGGTTAAAGAACATCATGGCTGCGGCCTGGTTGGTGACTGCATGTGTCGCATTCCGGTAGGCGAACAGGAAATTGTCCACCTTGTGCTGCAGCGGAATGTTGTCATTGTACATAGCCTTTATTGCCTTCTTAAAGGTTTGTACGAACCTCTCAGCCAATCCATTTGTGGCTGGATGATACGGGGCGGATGTGTAATGCCTTACCCCATTCTTTTTCAAGAACCTCCGGAACTCTTCGGACACAAACTGTGGTCCGTTGTCGGAGCAAATCTGTTCTGGCAAGCCATTCCTGGCAAAAATGGTCCGTAGGACTGCAATAGCTTTCTCTGTGGTGGTGGAGGACATTTTGATGACCTCAGGCCATTTCGAGTGCGCATCCACGGCTATTAAAAACATGGAGTCCATGAATGGACCAGCAAAATCAATATACACCCGTTGCCATGGAGATGAGGGCCACTCCCATGGGTGTAGAGGGGCCTGTGGTGGTGCATTTTGGACTTTCTGGCATCCTGAGCAGCTCTTGGTCAGGTCCTCGATTTGTTTATCGATTCCCGGCCACCACACATAAGCCCTGGCTAGGCTTTTCATTTTTACCCCTCCCAGATGACCTTAGTGAAGCTCATTGAGCACTCCCTCCCTTAACTTGGGTGGAATTACCACTCGGGATCCACACATCAAGGTCCCCCGGCACACTGACAGCTGTTCTCTCCTTGTCGAGAATGCTGGCAACAGTGAGTCGCCATGTGCTGGCCATCCCTTCACCGTCAAATCATATACCCGAGACAGTGTCGGGTCATTTCGGGTTTCCTTTTCGATACAGGCGTTAGTTACCGGTAGGTATTCAACTATAGTCGAATGGAATATTTCGACAGGATCCACTGCTGGTGCTTCCTCCGCAGTAGGCAGTGGCAGGCGTGATAGCCCATCAGCATTTCCATGCTGTTTCGTGCCCTTATATTCAATCTCATAGTGGAGCGCCCCTAGAAAAAGTGACCATCTTTGCAGTCGTTGCGCAGTCATCACCGGAACGCCCTTCTTCGGATTAAAAATGGAGACAAGAGGCTGGTGATCAGTCAGCAAGGTGAATTTCTGCCCGTGCAGATAGTGATTGAACTTTTTCACTCCCCACACTAGGCTGAGGGCCTCCCTGTCAATCTGGGCGTAGTTACGCTCGGCTGAGGTTAGTGATCGTGACGCAAAGGCTATTGGCCTCTCTGAGTCGTCTGAGAATTTGTGCAACAGCACCGCTCCAATGCCGTAGGGTAATGCATCACATGCCAACCGAATTGGTAATGCTGGGTTGTAATGGGCCAAAACTCTTTCGATGTGATTAGTGTTTTGCACTTCTGGAAAGCTCGTCTACATTCATCACTCCACTTCCATGGCACCCCAGTTTGCAGTAGGGTGTTCAGTGGGTGTAGTATTGTAGACAAATTTGGCAAGAACTTATGGTAGTAGTTTACCAGCCGGAGGAACGACCTCAGTTGTGACACATTTTCCGGTGCTGGAGCCTTGACTACTGCCTCAATCTTCTCTGGGGACTTATGTAACCCCTCTTTATCGATAACGTGGCCACATTATGAGATTTGTTTTCTAAAAAACTCACATTTGGGGCGGTTAGCTCGGAGCCCATATTCCTGCAATCTAGTGAGCACCTGCTCCAGGTTGGCAAGGTGATCACTGTCATTTTCGCCCGTGACCACGATGTCGTCCAAATAACACTGGGTCCCTGGGATCCCTTGCAGGACTTGTTCCATTGCCCTCTGCCAAATAGCCGGAGCTGATGCTACCCCGAATACCAGCTGGTTGTATTGGTAGAGACCTTTATGGGTGTTGATTGTGAGGTATTTCTTTGATGCTTCTTCTACCTCCATTTGCAGATACGCCTGGGCCAGATCAATCTTAGTGAAGCGTTTCCCTCCAGATAGCGAGGCGAAAATATCTTCAATCCGCGGAAGTGGATATTGTACGGTGTGAAGGACCGGGTTCACTGTTACCTTAAAGTCCCCACAGATGCGAACCTTCTTTGGTTCCCCAGGCGTGCTGCTCAATGACTTTTTCATCACAGGGATGATGGGTGTAGCCCACTCGCTCCAGTCTACCTTGGACAGTAAACCTGAACGTTCCAGACTCTCCAGCTCTGCTTCGACGGCTGGGCGGATCGCATAAGGTACCGGTCTGGCCTTAAAAACTTTTGGGCTTGCGTTTCCTTCAATTTTAATCGTCGCTGTCATGCCTTTTAGTGTTCCAAGTCCTTGCTGGAACACTTCTTTCGCATCAGTTAGGATCTTTGACAGTCGCCCAGGTGTGACGTCGTCATCCTTTTTGTCAGCCACAGTCACTGCCTGTATGGAATGCCAATCCAGTTGTATTTTCCGGATCCATTCACATCCCAGTAATGGTGGTCCTCCATCTTGCAATACATACAGGTCTAGTTTTGGTGTTTCCTTACCGTTATATATAACGGTCACCCTTATTTTTCCTTTGGAGTAGACTTTTTGCCCCGTGTACGTCTTCAAAATAATTTTTGTGTCTCTCAAGGGTATGTGTGAGAATAGCCGCTCGTAGCCCCGTCGGTTTATGACTGTTAGGGCTGATCCTGTGTCCAAATCCATCTTTACCTGGACTCCTGCTATCTTGAGAGTGACCCAAAGGGTTCGGTGATCCTCCATTGTGATCACATCATGTAGTTTCAGACAACTCAATTCCCTGCTTTTGGAGTCGTTATCACTCTTTTGTTCATCTGAACTATTCTCCGTTACCTTATGTACCTTCTTGTACCTTCCTTTGGTAGGTTTCTTATTGCTGGTTTTCTTTCCCGACCTGCAGACTCGTGCTATGTGTCCTACTTTTCCACACTTTCTGCACACTTTGTCTTTGAACCAGCAATCATTCTGGTCGTGTGTTGTTCTGCCGCAGCGATAGCACTTCTCTGTTCCATATGACATTTCGTTTGTGCCATATTCTTGCGGTCTCTGTTGTATCTCTGCAGCGCCCCGTGCTGCTGCTTCATATGATACCGCAATGCTGAAAGCCTTTTCCAGCGTAAGGTCCTTTTCAGATAAAAGCCATTTCTGGGTTCCTTCACTTTGAAGCCCACACACAAACTTGTCCCTTAAGGTATCTGCCAGTCCCGCTCCAAGCTGGCAGTGTTTCGATAGTTTGCGCAGTTCTGTTAAATAATCAGCATTGCTTTCATCCTTATGCTGGTTCCGTTTGTGAAACTTGAATCTTTCTGCTATCAGCAGCGGTGTGGGGTTTAAATGTTCCTTTAGTATCGTTACTATGTCTTCAAAACTCTTTTCCATTGGCTTCGTTGGGGTTACTAGATTTCGTAATAAACCATACGTCTTTGCACCCATTAAATTTAACAATACCGACGCTTTCTTGTCATCTGACACCTCATTTGCCTCGCAGTACACCTCTATTCGTTCGACATATGTAGTCCAATCTTCGACTTCATTGTCAAATGCGGTGATACTGCCACTCTTCAGCATTTTGGGTGTGGTTTAAAATGGCATCTCCCAATGGCTTAAAATGGCGTCTCCTGTGCTTTCCTTCCTCGCCCGCTGCTGCCGACACCGCTCCCAGCAGTTCTCGTGGCAATGGCGGCGCCCTGTAGGTTTTGCGCGCTTCTCTCTCTCCCTCTCTCCGACGCTGCTCGGCCCCTGAACACCGGCTGCGCCCTGTGTGCTCTGCCCTCTCTCTCTCTCCCCCGTCAATGCTGCTCGGCCCCTTTGCTGTGCCGCTCGGTCGGGCTCTAGCCCACCGCTGTCTGGGAAGGGTCTGCACACTACCTGTTGCCAGCCCGTTTCGCTGGACCACCTCGACTGGAAAGCCAAGCTGGCTCTCGATAGCCTCCCCCGCAATTCTCGAGTCTATGCTGGATGACTGGGCGGTTGCCCGTGGTCGACGCCCGAGTCTCTGGCCTTGACCTCCAATCCACTGATCTCCAGGAACGAATCCCCGGGAGGTGATGCAGAGTTGCAGGTAGGTTCGAACCTGCCTCATCGCCAATGTTACGTCCGTGTATAAGAAGACACAGACTGCGGAGAACGGTACAATAGGTGTTTACTCAACGTGGCTCAGACTGCAACTGATCTGTACAGATTACTACTCAGCGTTATATACAGGTGTGGTCACTGCCGGTACTACAGTATACATGAGCTGTAAAAAGTAGTTCCACCCTTAAAGGTACATACATTACACCCACCACCGGAAATTCATTAGTAGCGCCCCAAGCAGGAAGTGAGGTGCTACTGGAAGCGCTCTACCTCCTTCTTGGGGTGCTAAATCTGAAGATCGCGGCACTACGTGCAACAGCGCCACGCACGTCGGCATGTAGCGCTGCGTCATTGCAGGCCTCCTCCCCTGACTAAAGTGGAGGGGCCTAGCGCCGCACGCACCGGGGCTCTGCTAGACCACCGGGCAGCGGGGTGCCATGAAAACAGCCCAGCACCGAGTGCCGGGCTGAGTGATTGCGGCCAGCACCCTGAGAAAAAAAGGGGAAGGGGGCAGGTGCTGGCAGTCAGCCAAAAAAAAATGGCTGGCTGACACCAACCCCTTTTACTACTGCCGGCGCCACTGCAAAAATGCCCCCTGACCCTGTCGGACATATCGTCCGGCGATAGGTCAGGGGGCGCAAGTGAAGTTTGCGGCCGGGGCACAAGCGGGGCACTGCTCACGGTGATGACGTTGCTGAATTTTGCGGGAAGCATTAGTGGCGCCGCGCCCGGGTGCTAGGGGATTTGCGCCCTGTTAGCGCCCTGTTGTGAGGGGCGCTAACGAGAAGCACAAATCAACCCAATTTTTCCCCCTATAGGTTTTGAGACCTATTCTACTTTTGTCAAAGAGCATGGGTAAGAAGATGTATCATTTGGACTCCTGAAACATCCACTCATAATGCAGGTCCACCAATGCCAAGGATCTTGATGGACATCTACTCATGAGACTGCATAATCGCTCTCCACTGGAATGCACGCATGGATCAGGAGGCTGCCAAACATCAATAAAATACATTTTATTATTGTTACTGTGGATTCAGACACTGATGGCAGCTATTCTCTGAACAACCACCATGACACAGAAATAGATAAAATGGTGGCACAGATGGATATGTTGAATTGGCACTACCATTTTTGAAAGGTATGGAAACAGCCAAACTGAACTGGTCTGAACCGAGTCCAATGTAGCTCTGCAATGAATTGAAGAAAATATATATTTTTTCTCTCTGACTTACTTGCTTACCTAGATGTGTCCTTTATAATTCTTTTCATTTTCTCAGAACATCTATGTTAAAATAATTGCAATTTAAAGGCTTTTCCACAGAGCCCAGCATTTGCCATTTGATCAAACAGAGCAATAATGACGTCTGTGCTCTGTGTAATGAAACCATGAACCCACATATAGAGAACGTGTTTACAATACCACCGCACATGATGCACTGTGTGTCCTCTTGCTACAACTGCTGTCAGTGTGTTTAGTTTTGAATTAAATGAATCACAAGGCATATTTTTTATTTTAACCAACTCTGATGAATTAGTAGAGTATTATCTTCCCCTTTAATTAGACCAATTTGGGTCCCTTTGCCTTCTGAATAGTGCCTTGTAACTCATCCCTAATGATAATGAATCCAAAAGATTCACAGCTTACCCAGCTAACTCTCAGTTATCATGGGGAATGCAATAAAACTCCCTTGACAAGAAATATTAAAAATGTAAGCTTGTTTCTCCAGTTAGTTCTTTTCTATATTGATGGAAATGAATATAAATAAATAAGAAATAAATTGCTGTCTGATTCATGTATCTAAGTGCATCATTTATTTTTCGTGCATAAAAATAGCGCACGCAGGAACATAATACGAGCACACTAAATATTCGGATGTGAACATCAGCAATCACAATTTCTGCCTTTCTCAGTTTAAGCAGTGACACAGTTATCAAAAGACTGTAGTTTTGACTCTGTGTAATTACCAGTCAGTTGCTCATTCCTGTCCCTGCTGTTTCACTTAGACTGCTGCACAAAATAAGCCATCCAATCAATGTCAGCTGACATGAGACAACTGTAACATTTTTATCCATGGAAACAAGAAACAAGGCAGGTCGCAGTAATCATGGACATTGTGGCCAGAGACCAAGAAATGACACAAGAGGGTAATTTACCCATTTCTGCGCACCCTGTGTGAGCTTCACCCACCAAGGGCGCAAAATCAGACAATTGTGTGGTAATCTGTTCATGATGGGTGGAAAATCAAAAGCTTCTACTGGGTGAGGAAAATTTACACTCAGAAGCCACATGTCAGTAAAACAGGGTACGATAGTGTAGTGATTATGTTGTTAGACTAATAATCCAGAGGGTGAGTTCAAATCCCACCGTGGCAATTTAAGATCAGTTAAAAAAATCTGGACAAAAGAAGTTGGTATCGGTAAAAGTGACCATGAAGCTGTCGGATTGTCAGAAAAACCCAAATGGTTCACTAATGTCCTTTAGGGAAGAATGACTACCGTCCTTACCTGACCTGGCTTATATGTGACTCCAGTCCCAAGCCAATGTGGTTAACTGCTCTCTGAAGTGGCCCAGCAAGCCACTCAGTTATATCAAATCGCTAACAGCATGGACTGCAGAGGTTCTCGAAGAAGGCCCACCACCACCTTCTCGAGGCAACTAGGGACGGGCAATAAATGTCAGCCTTGTCGGCGATGCACTGGTCACGAGAATGAAGAAAAACAAGAGATAGAACTTTATAATAACAACAGAAAATGCTGGAAAAACCCAGCAGGCCAGGCAACATCCGTGGAGAGAAATTAGAGTCGACGTTTCGGGTCTAACCCTTTTTCAAAACTGGAAAGGAAATGAAATAGATCGAAAGGCAGGGCTAGGGAGGGAACAAAAGAAGTGACGAGACATTAAGAGGTATTCAAAACGAGACGAGATGGTGATAGGACTAGTGGAGACAAAAGACGGCTCAGATTAGGTGTGAAATGTTCTGGCAGAATGAGAGACAGCTGCCATGTGGGAGAGAGAAAAAAAAGGAAAGGGGGGGAAGGGAAAAACCAAAACAAAGGGGTGGATAAAAAATATAAGTAAAAATGTAATAGGGGCCGAGGTTATGATCTGAAATTGTTGAACTCAATATTGAGTCCAGAAGGCTGTAAAGTGCCTAATCAGAAGATGAGGTGCTGTTCCTCAAGTTTACATTGAGCTTCCGTGGAACAATGCAAGAGGCCAAGGATGGTGAGGTCCGAGTGGGAATGGAGCGGTGAATTAAAATGACAGGCGACCGGAAGCTCGGGGTCACCCTTACGGACTGAATGGAGGTGTTCCGCAAAGCGGTCACCCAATCTGCGTTTGGTCTCCCCAGTGTAGAGGAGACCGCATCATGAGCAGCGAATACAGTATACTAGATTGCAAGAATTACAAGTAAATCGCTGTTTCACCTGGAAGGGATGTTTGAGGCCCTGGACAGTGGGAAGGGGGGAGGTATAGGGGCAGGTGTTACATCTCCTGCGCTTGCACGGGAAGGTGCCAGGCGAAGGGGAAGGGGTGCTGGGTGTGATAGAGGAGTGGACTAGGGAGTCTCGCAGGTAGCGGTCCCTAAGGAATGCTGAAAGGGGAGGGGAGGGGAAGATGCGTTTGGTGGTGGGATCACTTTGGAGGTAGCGGAAATGGCGGAGGATGATCCGTTGAAAGTGGAGGCTGGTGGGGTGAAAGGTGAGGACAAGGGGAACCCTATTGTGGTTCCGGGAGGGAGGGGCAGGGGTGAGGGCAGAAGTGCGGGAGATAGAATGGACACGGTCGAGGGCCGTGTCAACCATGGTAGAGGGGAATCCTCGGTTGAGGAAACAGGAAGACATGTCGGCACCCCTGCCCCTCCCTCTTGGAACCATGATAGGGTTCCCCTTGTCCTCACCTTTCACCCCACCAGCCTCCACATTCAACGGATCATCCTCCGCCATTTTCAAAGTGATCCCACCACCAAACGCATCTTCCCCTCCCCTCCCCTTTCAGCATTCTGTAGGGACCACTCCCTCCGAGACTCCCTAGTCCACTCCTCTATCACCCCCAGCACCCCTTCCCCTTCACCTGGCACCTTCCCGTGCAAGCGCAGGAGATGTAACACCTGCCCCTATACCTCCCCCCTTCCCACTGTCCAGGGCCCCAAACACCCCTTCCAGGTGAAACAGCGATTTACTTGTACTTCTTGCAATCTAGTATACTGTATTCACTGCTCACGATGCGGTCTCCTCTACATTGGGGAGACCAAACGCAGATTGGGTGACCGCTTTGCGGAACACCTCCGTTCAGTCTGTAAGGGTGACCCCGAGCTTCAGGTCGCCTGTCATTTTAATTCACCGCTCCATTCCCACTCAGACCTCACCATCCTTGGCCTCTTGCATTGTTCCACGGAAGCTCAATGTAAACTCGAGGAACAGCACCTCATCTTTCGATTAGGCACTTTACAGCCTTCCGGACTCAATATCGAGTTCAACAATTTCAGATCATAACCTCGGCCCCTATTACATTTTTACTTATATTTTTTATCCACCCCTTTGATTTGGTTTTTCCCTTCCCTTCCCCTTTCCTTTTTTTTTCTCTCTCCCACAACTCTGTCTCTCATTCTGCCAGAACATTTCACACCTAATCTGAGCTGTCTTTTGTCTCCACTGGTCCTATCACCATCTCGTCTCATTTTGAATACCTCTTAATGTCTCGTCACTTCTTTTGTTCTCTCCCAGCCCTGCCTTTCAATCTATTTCATTTCCTTTCCAGTTTTGAAAAAGGGTTAGACCCAAAACGTTGACTCTAATTTCTCTCCACGGATGTTGCCTGGCCTGCTGAGTTTTTCCAGCATTTTCTGTTGTTATTTCGGATTTCCAGCATCTGCAGTATTTTGCTATTGAGATTGAACTTTATATATTGGTCATAGAAAAGGAAAAGCATCCTTCCTCGGGGGCAAAAACCACCACCCAACCAAGCTGCACTGCTGGCGGGAGTGCTGAATTCTGCAATCACTTTTGATTGTTATAGATGTCAAAGTCTCTCCTCAAAAAGAAGGATCTGTGAAAGTACCAACAGGACACTCTGTAAGGGGTGTTCCTTGCGCGATTTCCCTGAGGTTTCTCTCTCTAGAGGCCTCTCTCTCTTGCACAGTAAAACCTTGAGTGGTTCAACCCACTCGCCCCTTAGATCCTATACTCTGTTCTTAGGTGCAGGAACTACAATGTAGAGAAAACTCTTGTAGACCAAGTTTGATGAAACAAAATGAAATTTTATTGCATAAGGAAAAATATCAAATCAAATGCAAGCAGATAAGAGAGTACATGGGAGGGAAAAACACACAAACAAATCATAACTACACAGTACTAACTAAAGCAAATACAGGCATCTTATACTCTACAAAGATCATCATGAAATAAGGAAACACACGGAACATCGAGGGACAACAACTCATGTTAATTGTACTCTTAAATCCACCCCCTTATTAAACCTATCTAGATCTGATTGTGAAGGGCCAGAAACATGCTCACCAATCCCACTAGGAAGTGCAAGGTTTTGAAATCGAGTCTGTGTTTGGTCCTTTCAGGTGTTTCGTCTCCACGTGGATCGTGGAGCCCCTGCGAGCTGCGCCACATCTCTCTCCTGAGGTGGGGGTCGGGGCGGCTGGACACCGGCTGGTTCTGGCTGTCGGCGTGGTCAGGGATCGTCGGCTCGACCCTGGTCAGAAGAACCTTGGGCTGGCTCCCATCATTTCTTCAGTTCATTTTTGTCTCTTCTCCCGAGTTGGGTCGATGGCCTCTCGTTCCGGCAACGGCCCGGGGATGGTCGATGATCTCCCGATGTGTTTCCCCAGGGCAGGACGCTGGCTTCGAAATGGCCTTCTTGATGTTGGCTTGGTTCTTCTTCCTCCTCCGATGGTGGAGAGGAGTTTGCTGATCTTCTCCCAAAGCGACTCCTCTTCACCCACCAGTTCCCTCTCCGAAGCTGTGTCTGTGTTCAAGCTTGCCCCCAACTGCCGAAAAGTCTTCCAGATATACCTTTCTTCCAGAAGCTTCCGTCTCCCGCCCAAATCAGGTTAGTCTTTGTTTTACTTTTTGGCGGGCTGGGAGCACAGCGGGGTAGTTATTATATTTTGAAATGTCTTAAACGGCCGGTAAAGGCCCATCTCTGGTCTGGAATTACCTTCATTGTTTTTAATGTCCTGCTGATCTCGTTATCTAGTCCTGGGTGCTGCTCTCATGAATATGAAATTGTCCCCTTTTGTCTGGGTCAACATTTAGATGGCCTCTGTCTCCAGGCCGATCTTGACTGGATCTGCATATAATCCATATGTATATGTGGAGGTCTGGTTTCGTTCTCTCAGAAACGGCTTCCAGAACTTGCTGTAGGTTGAATCCACAAAGCTGTCTGAGGTTGCGCAGGAACCATTTAAAGTGTCCCAATAAGCTGGTCACATGGTAGGCAGCCATTTTGTATGCCCCTTTTTCTGGGCTTCTTTTAAAACAGTCTTTAAAATCATGACCTCTTCTGCCACTTGACACTTATTAATACAAAGTCCAATTTTGCGAATCCTACAATGGTGTCCAAACAGGTGACACTACCAGTAAGCATTGTAAGGGCATGATAGCAGTGATTTCCTGGCAACAAGGAACTTTACCCACCAGTAACGATATCAGCTAACATGCTGCCAATATATGGATCAGAAAGGTGACTGAAGCTTTGGTCAGCACAGTCAGCAGCACTCTATTAACTTTCCCACTGAATACCACTGCACACATACCTAAGGCACTTCCCAAAGCACGGTGGGCTGCCGCTGATGGCTGCTATGTATTCATCCTGAAGGCCTTGAAGATGTGACTGTAGCAAGGCTTTCAACTGTATGTTGCATCTTGATCAGTGGGGAGGTGGGGGTGGGGGGGGTGTTGCAGAGAGGAGCGGGGCCAGCCACCAGGGGATAGTGGCCGGCCTCAGCATCATCGGTGGGTGGGTGGGGAGGACTCATGGCGGGGATCGGAGGCCTTGTGGAGGGGTCTCCGATCGCGGGGGTGGGTTAGGCAGGGACCCTGGATCTAGGAGGTAGGTATAAAGCCACTTACCTCCTGGATCCCGCCGAGTTTCACGAATTGTTCAAAATGGAGGTTGAAAAAGAGGCTTCCAGCCTCATTATAATATTTAAATTGACATTCCACCCGCCGGGAGCGGGTTGTTCACCTACCTCCCCTATCCCGCCCCTGTCCCGCCTCTGTTAAAAATGGAAGTGGGCGGGTTGGAGGCGGGATCAAGTCGGGAATCCCATTTTTAATAATTTAACTGCCCGCACGCTCCAAACCCACACATTTTTTTTTAGCTTAAAACTCTGGCCAATGTCACAATCCAGGGGAAGGCAACCATTCCACACACAACAGCCACTAGATGGAGTAATTGTGCCTAATTTTGACATTGAGGGCTGGAAATTACTGTTGTTGATAATAGTGGACAAGTGCTTAATATACTCAAATGACATTCCCATCTGCTATTCTAGAAGAGGTGTTAATCCATTTGTTTAAAATGGATTTACACCACTTCTAAAATAGCAGAACAAGGAATGTTATACGAACGTGTTAAATGTTTGCTCACTGAAATCTCCAATGCTCAATGCCAGGATTTATACTTTTAAAATTACAGCTTAAAATTTGATTCTAGGCAATATATAAGGAATTTACACAAGTTCGCTGAACAGGTAAAAGTGCTTATTTTTCATGATGCCTGCTTTATTCATGAATTACTGCCCCTGACATCATTCAACTCATTTTCCTTTAATCATCAATCTTGTATGATTTCTAAAATAACAACAGAAAATGCTGGAAATACTCAGCAGGCCAGGCAGCATCCGTGGAGAGAGCAACAGAGTTAACGTTTCAGGTCAGGGACCCTGCATCAGAACTGGAAAAAGCTGGCGATGTAACAGATATTAAGCAGGTGCAGAGACAGGGGGACGGGGGGCGGGGCAGTTAGGAGGGGAGGAAGGAATTGAAAGAACATACTGTGAAAATGTTGCAAATGGGAATGGCAAAATCATACAGCATGAAAAATGGGGGCAGGGATTATTATCTGAAATTGTTGAACTCGATATTGAGTCCGGCAGGCTGTAAAGTGCCTAATCAAAAGATGAGATGCTGTTCCTCGAGCTTCGGTTGAGCTTCATTGGAACAATGTAATAGGCCGAGGACAGAGAGATCAGAGTGGGAGTGAAGCGGAGAATTAAAGTGACAGGCGACCAGAAGCTCAGGATAACCCTTACGGACTGAACGGAGGTGTTCCGCAAAGCGGTCGCCCAATCTGCGTTTGGTCTCCCCAATGTAGAGGAGACTGCATCGTGAGCAGCAAACACAGTATATTAAATTGCAAGAAGTACAAGTAAATCGCTGTTTCACCTGGAAGGGGTGTTTGGGGCCCTGGACAGTGGGAAGGGAGGAGGTAAAAGGGCATGTGTTGCATCTCCTGCACTTGCACGGGAAGGTGCCAGGTGAAGGAGAAGGGCCGTTAGGGATGATTGAGGAGTGGACCAGGGTGTCACGCAGGGAGTGGTCCCTTCGGAATGCTGAAAGGGGAGGTGAGGGGAAGATGTGTTTGGTGGTGGGATCACGTTGGAGGTGACGGAAATGGCGGAGGATGATCCGTTGAATGTGGAGGCTGGTGGGGTGAAAGGTGAGGACAAGGGGAACCCTGTCGTGGTTCTGGGAGGGAGGGGAAGGGGTGAGAGCAGAAGTGCGGGAAATGGAACTGACATGGTCAAGGGCCGTGTCAACCACAGTAGAGGGGAATCCTCAGTTGAGGAAAAAGGAAGACATGTCGGAAGCACTGGTATGTAAGGTGGCATCGTCAGAACAGACGCGGCGGAGACGGAGAAACTGGGAGAATGGAATAGAGTCCTTACAGGAAGCGGGGTGGGAGGAAGTGTAGTCCAGGTAGCTGTGGGAGTCGGTGGGCTTGTAATAGATGTTTGTCGAAAGCCAATCACCAGAAATGGAGACGGAGAAGTCAAGGAAGGGAAGAGAAGAGTCAGAGATGGACCATGTGAAGGTGAGGGAAGGGTGGAAATTGGAAGTAAAGTGAATGAACTTATCTAGTTCAGGGTGAGAGCAGGAAATGGCACCGATACAGTCATCGATGTACTGGGAAAAGAGGTGAGGGAGAAGACCTGAGTAGGACTGGAACAAAGAGTGTTACACATATCCCATGAACAGGCAGGCATAGCTAGGGCCTATGCGGGTTCCCATAGCAACACCTTTAATTTCCCCTCCCTCCCAGAACCACGGTAGGGTTTCCCTTGTCCTCACCTTTCACCCCACCAGCCTCCACATTCAACGGATCATCCTCCGCCATTTCCGCCACCTCCAATGTGATCCCACCACCAAAAACTCCCCTCACCTCCCCTTTCAGCATTCCGAAGGGACCGGTCTCTCTGCAATGTCCTGGTCCACTCCTCTATCACCCCTAACAGCCCTTCTCCTTCACCTGGCACCTTCCCGTGCAAACACAGGAGATGCAACACATGCCCTTTTACCTCCTCCCTCCCCACTGTCCAGGCCCCCAAACACCCCTTCCAGGTGAAACAGCAATTTACTTGTACTTCTTGCAATTTAATGTACTCTATTCGCTGCTCACGATGCAGTCTCCTCTACATTGGGGAGACCAAACGCAGATTGGGCGACCACTTTGCGGAACACCTCCGTTTAGTCTGTAAGGGTGACCCTGAGCTTCCGGTCGCCTGTCACTTTAATTCTCCGCTTCACTCCCACTCTGAACTCTCTGTCCTCGGCCTATTACATTGTTCCAATGAAGCTCAACATAAGCTCGAGGAACAGCACCTCATCTTTCGATTAGGCACTTTACAGCCTTCCGGACTCAATATCAAGTTCAACAATTTCAGATAATAATCCCTGTCCCCATTTTACATGCTGTGTGATTTTGCCATTCCCATTTGCAACATTTTCACAGTATGTTCTTTCAATTCCTTCCTCCTCTCCCAGCCGCCCCCCCCGCCACCCCCCCCCCCCACCCCGCCGTTTCTGTACCTGCTTAATATCTGTTACACCTCCAGCTTCTTCCAGTTCTGATGAAGGGTCCCAGACCTGAAACGTTAACTCTGTTTCTCTCTCCACGGATGCTGCCTGACCTGTTGAGTATTTCCAGCATTTTCTGTTGTTATTTCAGATTTACAGCATCTGCAGTATTTTGCTATTGTATGTTTTCTATAGGTGTTTTCTCTGCTACATTTTGGCAATTATTCATTTAGGCCCTTAAACCAGCACAGCATGATTCACCTATTGGTTGAAAATTGGATTACAGATGACAAGGGTTTATACAGGAAGTAATAATCCTCAATAATATTTAATTACTTCCAAATTCTTAACAGAGGAATTATGTCATGTCAGCCCAACAGCCATAAATAGGCAATTAGACTGTTCTTCCCACAGGACTACAAATCACTAGAGAAAATCACAAAGGTGACAAAATAAAGAGAGGTGTGAATCAATAGTAAAAGGGATGTTTCACAACATTCAGTTTAATTCCCCTTTGAATAAGCCAGAGTTCCAGAATTTGACATATTTAATCATGCAACATGCGTGCTTCATCCAAAAATAGCTTTTGCTGTTGATGCAGTTTAAAATGCGCTCGTGAAGACTGTGTGCATAGAAATGGATAAAATGAAACAAGTCACAAAAAATGTGTCTCGTACTCCCCATGCTATTATTAAAGGCCATTTCTATCAGTCATCTTGGGCTCAATTCCTGATGTAAACAAGTCACTTGCTCTTCAGTCTCTAGCACACAGATAGCCTGCTCTGGTCTTATGAGGAACATTATTCTGGAAGAGTTTAAACAGCAGAATCAGCACCTAGAAGCTTCCAAATGAGCAGTGTGTTGTTTTAAGTTAGCAAAAAAGAGCAGTGGTTCAAAGATGAGCATTAAATGGTGAGTTATGGAGAGATTTTCAGAAAATTAGACATGTTGTCAGCATTAACAGTATATCACATGCCCAGAGCACTGTAGTGTATGTGCCTTTAAGTCAGAACTACTTTTTACAGCTCCTGTATACTGTAGTACCGGCAGTGACCACACCGGTATATAATCTTTGCGCATGCCTCTGTACCCCAGTCTAGAGATTACCCTCCTCCAGTAAAGACCTGTTATTTGTTAATGTACAGCATCCGTGTGATTATTTATCCACTGAACCACGGATCCAACAGTGGCGACGAGTGTCGATTCGAATCTACTTGCAACATAAAAAAAAAATAGTCGAGTCCAGGAACACGGGCGTCGACCACGAGCAACTGCCCAGCAGTCAGGCAGAGATGCAACTTCGCTGGGGAGGCTGTGGAGAGCCGAGCTTGGTTCCCCAGCCACAACGAGCAGTAAGAGATTGACGACAAGTCCAGAGCAGACCCTTCCCTAGCATCGGCGGCTGGAGCCGACCGACGGCAGAGAGAGAGCCGAGCAGCATCGACGGGGTAAGACAGAGGGTGAAGAGCGCAGGGCACAGCCGGGGGTTGAACACCGAGCGGCGTCGAGGAAAAATACTGCAAACCAGAGAGAGAGAGGGTAAGAAACAGCCGGGTTCTAGACTGAGCGGCGTCGAAAAATATCAAGAGAAGAACGCGCAGAGCACAGCCAGGGATCACGGGCTGATCAGGGTCCGCGGGGCGAAGCAAGAGGAGATGCCATTGAGCTGCGGAGAAGCAGGTAGAGCGCAGGATACGCCATTTTGAGAAGCCGCAGCGGAGAAGAAGGGTGAGCGCGGGAAGGAAGGAAAGCGCGGGAGATGCCATTTTGTGCCAGCGGAGATGAAGGGGAAGTACGGGAGGCGCCATTGGTGATAGTTAACGCACAACCAAGGATGCCGAAGAGTGGCAGTATCTCTACATTCGATAATGAAGTCGAAGATTGGGTGACATATGTGGAACGTATTGAGGTGTACTGCAGGGCGAATGAAGTGCCAGATGCTAATAAAGCACTGGTTCTGTTAAATTCCATGGGTGCAAAAACTTATGGGTTACTGCGAAATCTAATAACCCCAGAGAAGCCGGTAAACAAGAATTTTGAAAGCATAGTAGAAATCCTACAGGACCACTTAAACACCACACCGCTGCTGATAGCAGAACGATTTAAGTTCCATAAAAGGAACCAACACAAAGACGAAAGCAATGCTGAGTACCTAATGGAACTGCGCAAGCTATCGAAGTACTGCCAGTTTGGAGCGGGACCAGCAGACATGTTAAGGGACAAGTTTGTGTGTGGGCTACAAAGTGAAGGAACCCAGAAACGGCTTCTATCAGAAAAGGACCTTACGCTGGACAAAGCTTTCAGTATGGCAGTATCACACGAAGCAGCCGCAAGGGGCACTGCAGAGATACAACGGAGACCGCAAGAATATGGCACCAACGAAATGACCTATGGAACAGGGAAGTGCTATCGCTGCGGCAGAACAACACATGACCAGAAAGATTGTTGGTTCAAGGACCAAATGTGCAGACAGTGTGGGAAAGCAGGACACATAGCAAGAGTCTGCAGGTCTGGGAAGAAAACCAACAGTAAGAAATCTCAAATAACAACAGAAAATGCTGGAAAAACTCAGCAGGTCAGGCAACATCCGTGGAGAGAAATTTGAGTTGACGTTTCGGGTCGAACCCTTCTTCAAAACTGGAAAGAAAAGAAACTAGATCGAAGGCAGGGCTGCGATCGGACAAAAGAAAAAAAGAAACAAAAGAAGTAAAAGAGATTAGAAGCTAGACGAGATGGTAATAGGCTGAGATTAGGTGTAAAGTGTACTGGCAGGGCAAGAGATAGCTGCCAGGTGTGACAGAGAAACAAAAGGAAAGGGGGGGGGGAAAAGGAGTGGAAAAATTACAAGAAAAAATGAAATAGGGGCCGAGCTTATGATCTGAAATTGTTGAACTCGATATTGAGTCCGGAAGGCTGCAGAGTGCCTAATCGAAAGATGAGGTGCTGTTCCTCGAGTTTACGTTGAGCTTCCGTGGAACAATACAAGAGGCCATGGATGGTGAGGTCCGAGTGGGAATGGAGTGGTGAATTAAAATGACAGGCGACCGGAAGCTCGGGGTCACCCTTACGGACTGAACACAGGAGAAGTACAAAAAGGTACACCAGGTGATGGACAGTGGTTCAGACGAACAGAAAAGTGACACAGACTCCGGAAGCAAGGAGCTGGGTTGTCTGAAACTACATAATGTAACCAAAATGGAGGATCACCAGACTATCTGGGTTACACTCAAGATAGACGGAGTCCAAGTGGAAATGGAATTGGACACAGGGTCAGCTCTAACAGTCATAAATCAAAGAGACTACAAGCGGCTATTTTCACACATACCCTTGAAAGCTACAGAGATTGTCTTGAAGACGAATACGGGGCAAAAAGTCTACCACAAAGGAAAAATAAGGGTGAAAGTGACATATAAAGGTCAGGAAATACCTCAAATGGATATATATGTATTGCCAAATGGAGGACCACCACTGCTAGGACGTGAATGGATCCGGAAGATACAATTAGATTGGCATTCCATACAGGCACTGAAGGTTGAGGCCAAAAAGGATGACGACGTCACACCTGGACGACTGTCAAAAATGCTAACTGACGCAAAAGAAGTGTTCCAGGAGGGATTAGGAACACTAAAAGGAATAACAGCAACAATTAAAATAGAGGAAAATGCAAGCCCAAAGCTTCTGAAGGCCAGACCAGTGCCTTATGCGATCAGACCAGCTGTTGAAGCAGAGCTGGAAGGGTTGGAACGTTCAGGAGTACTGTCCAAAGTGGACTGGAGCGAGTGGGCTACACCCATCATTCCTGTAATGAAGAGGTCGTTGAGTAATACGCCTGGGGAACCAAAGATGGTCCGCATCTGTGGGGATTTTAAGGTGACAGTGAACCCAGTCCTTCACACGGTGCAATATCCGCTTCCACGAATTGAGGATATTTTTGCCTCGCTATCTGGTGGTAAACGCTTCACCAAAATTGATCTAACCCAGGCGTACTTGCAAATGGAGGTAGAAGAAGCTTTGAAACATTACCTTATGAGCAACACTCATAAAGGGCTCTATCAATAAAATCGGCTGGTGTTTGGAGTAGCCTCGGCTCCGGCTATCTGGCAAAGGGCGATGGATCAGGTCCTGCAAGGGATTGCAGGGACCCAGTGTTATTTGGACGACATCTTGGTCACGGGCAAAAATGACGGTGATCACCTCGCTAACTTGGAGAAGGTGCTCACCAGATTAAAGGAGTATGGGCTACGAGCTAATCGCCACAAGTGCTAGTTTTTCCAGAAACAGATCTCGTATTGCAGCCACGTCATCGATGAAGAGGGGTTACATAAGTCCCCTGACAAGATTGAGGCAGTAGTCAAGGCTCCAGCACTGGAAAATGTGTCACAACTGAGGTCGTTCCTCGGGCTGGTAAACTATTACCACAAGTACTTACAAAATTTGTCTACGGTATTACACCCGCTGAACACCCTACTGCAAACAGGGGTACCATGGAAGTAGGATGACGAACGTAGGCGAGCTTTCCAGAAGTGTAAAGAATTGATCACATCAAAAGAGGTGTTGGCCCATTTCAACCCAGCACTACCAATTCATTTGGCATGTGATGCATCACCCTACGGCATTGGAGCGGTGCTGTCGCACAAATTCCCAGACGGGTTGGAGAGGCCAGTAGCCTTTGCGTCTCGGTCACTAACCTCAGCCGAGCGCAACTACGCCCAGATTGACAGGGAGGCCCTCAGCCTAGTATGGGGAGTAAAAAAATTCAACCACTATCTGCATGGGCAGAAGTTCACCTTGCTGACTGACCACCAACCACTTGTCTCCATTTTTAATCCTAAGAAGGGCGTGCCAGTAATGACTGCACAGCGGTTACAAAGATGGTCCCTGTTTCTAGGGGCGAATCAATATGAAATAGAATATAAAGGCACGAAACAGCATGGGAACGCTGATGGGCTATCGCGCCTGCCACTGCCTACGGTGGAGGAAGCACCAGCAGTGGACCCTATCGAGATATTTTATTCGTCGATAATTGAACGATTGCCAGTAACAAACGCGGATATAGAGAAGGAGACCCGCAATGATCCGACACTGTCACGGGTATATGAATTAACAGTGAGGGGATTGGCCAACACATGGCGACTCACTGTTGCCAGCATTCTCATCCAGAAGAGAACAGCTGTCAGTATGCCAGGGGACAGTGATGTGTGGATCCAGAGTGGTGATTCCACCCAAGTTAAGGGAGAGAGTGCTAAATGAGCTACATGAAGGTCATCTGGGGGGAGTGAAAATGAAAAGCCTTGCTAGGGCTTATGTGTGGTGGCCGGGAATCGATCAAAAAATCGAAGACCTAACTAAGAGCTGCTTAGGGTGCCAGAAAGTCCAAAATGCACCACCACATGCCCCTCTACACCCATGGGAGTGGCCCTCCTCTCCATGGCAATGGGTGCACATTGATTTCGCTGGTCCATTCATGGACTCAATGTTCTTAATAGCAGTGGATGCTCATTCAAAGTGGCCTGAGGTGATAAAGATGTCTTCAACCACTGCAGAGAAAACGATTGCAGTCCTACGGACCATATTTGCCAGAAACGGTTTGCCAGAGCAGGTCTGCTCTGATTATGGACCACAGTTTGTGTCCGACGAGTTCCAACAGTTCATGAAAAGGAATGGGGTAAAGCATTATACATCCGCCCCGCATCATCCAGCCACCAATGGATTGGCTGAGAGGTTCGTACAAACCTTTAAGAAGGCGATAAAGGCCATGTGCGACGAGGAAATTCCACTACAGCATAAGATGGACAATTTCTTATTAGCCTACCGAAACGCGACACATGCAGTTACCAACCAGACCCCGGCCATGATGCTCTTTAACCGAAGGTTGAGATCTCATCTGGACTTGCTCAGACCAAATGTGCGAAGAAATGTTGAGGACAAACAATTCCAGCACATCAACGAGAAGCCGACAAGGAGCTTCAATGTAGGGCAACCAGTCTTGGCCCATGACTATCGAACAGAGAAGTGGCAACCCGGAACGATATATACAAGGCAGGGGCCATTAATGTACACAGTGGATGTCGGGGAGAACATTGCGAGACGCCACGTCGATCAGATCTTAGCATCACAATAACGCGTCTACCCCATATCTCGAGTACCTGGGGATGAACCCAACATACCGGTAGCATCTACTTCAGACACAGTAGCAGTGGAACCCGATGAACTACCCGATGAAAAGGGGTCAGAATCGCCTCTGCACCAAGAACAAGAACCTCTGGAAAGGCGCTATCCGAAAGGGTCAGGAAGCCGCCCCAAAGACTGAATCTATAAATGGACTTTTGTTATTTAATGAACATGTAAAAATGTAATTGTTATTTGAATATTAAGGGGGTATTATTAATCTAAAAGGGGAGGAATTGTCGTGTATGTGCCTTTAAGTCAGAACTACTTTTTACAGCTCCTGTATACTGTAGTACCGGCAATGACCACACTGGTATATAAGCTGTGCGCATGCCTCTGTACCCCAGTCTAGAGATTACCCTCCTCCAGTAAAGACCTGGGGCCCGATTTTCGGCTTGTGTGGGAAATGGTCGGATTTCCCCGAATGTGGGGTTTCTGACACACATAAAAAAGTGTCAGCCAGCCCCACGCAATTTTCCCTCAATTGGCCAATTAATTCCCAGCATGTGGGAAGCCTTGCTAATTGACTAAATCGAGTCAGGAATCCCCACAGTATGATGTCATCATTCGTCGTGCTTTCAAGGTCCATGGCAAGCACTGCATCCTCTGAAGGCTTCCAAATGAACCATACAGGATGGCATAAGGAGCCTGCAGCAGCTGTGGCCAGTGCCAGACCCCGAGCTGCCTTCAAATTCGACGAGGCTTCACTGCTGGCATTATTGGATGGGGTTAGGGCCCACAGGGAGGTCCTCTTCCCTAGGTCATGGAGGAAGAGGCCTCCCACTGAGACCAATGCTGCATGGATGCAGGTGTCAGCAGATGCCAACTCGCTGGGAGTCACCAGAGGAACCTTGGCATTATATCTCTAACTCCTTCCTTTACTCCCCCACAGTACCATCCAGAGCCCCCGTCCTCACTGTGGAGGAGGAAGAGGCTGTGCAGCCAGACTCCTCAGAGGAAGCTCCAACCTCTGAGGGTGCAGCGTCAGCAGAAGTAAGCGCACCCAGCACCAGCGCAGACACTCACACCTCGGGGGGACCTTCGGGACATAGAGTAGTGTTGTCACCTGGTGTTTCACAGCTGACAAGTGAGCCTCAGCAGATTCTGGAGACAGGGACAGCAGTGGAGAGTCCTCGTCGGAGGGCGCAGGGCTCTGCCAGCTCAGCTCAGCTGCGCTGCATCTCAACCCTCTGCCTCTGGGTCCATCCGCAAGAGAAGAGGTGATGGATCTCCATGCAAAGATGCAGGAGTCTCTGGCAGGTTTTGTCTCCAGGGTCGCTGCGAGTGTGGAGCGAATGGAGGAGTCCATAGCGACCATGAGCAGAGCCTTTGTGGAGTCATTGGTGCATGAACGCAGCACCATGGAAAGGTTGGCAACCTCCATGGAGGAGATAACTCGCCAGCGTACGGAAAACATGGTGAGTGCTCATAAGAGAATGACATCCCTTGAGGAGCGTTGGCCATGTGTTGAACAGAGAAACCAGATCTTCATGGAAGTCCTTCTGAGTAGGACTGCCAGTGCAGAAACGGGTCCCACTGGCCCCCTAAAGCGCAGCAAGGTGCTCTCAAGCCACTTCCAAGCGCTGGCCCCTTCTGGCTTGTGCAGCTTCAGGTGAGTGAGCAGCAGCCTGGTGCTCCTGGTAATCATCCTGCTGTTCCTGGTTCTGCTGCTGCCACCTCTGCTGTTGGAGATCCTCTAATGCCAGGAAGGGAAGGTGACAAAGGCCTCCCATGCTTCTGGCAGATGCCTCAGTTGAGGAGGTCCTGAGTTAGGGTGGTGAGAGGGGCTTCCCAGGAGCTCACACTGAAGAAGTGTGTGAGGCTCCAACTTTCTGCAGCTGCTCCTAAGGCTTCAAATAGTTCCCCCAAGCCTTGATCAACAAGGTACTGCAGCCTGCAAATGCTGCCTCTTTAAATATCTTCAGCCCTCAGCGACCTGCTGCTGCAAGCAAGCAAGCCAGCTGTTTTCATGCCAGCTCTCATCGGCGGGGTTCCCCGCAGGCGGGTTTCAGGTGGGGAAAGCCCCAAGATCGCAACGGCACGGGAAAATCCACTTCAACAAGCAGATAATTGCTTGTTAGTGCTCCGATGACCAGTCCCGCCAGCGGCAGGCGGGACTGAAGCGGGTCGCATGAAAACGGCAGTCCAAAAGTCGGACGGGGCGGGGAATCAGGCGGGGGGGGGGTCCCGACCCGCTTTTTCCGTGATTTTCGGACCACGGCCGCATGAAAAGCCGCCCGACAGCTGCCCGAAAATCGGGGCCCTGTTATTTGTTAATGTACAGCATCCGTGTGATTATTTATCCACTGAACCACGGATCCAACAAGCACGGTGTTTGCAGAACTGTGAAATACTTGGGGCTCTTGCCTATTTTGTTCTCTCTGCATCCAAATATCCTCTCCCCTAATTTCAAAGTGTTAGATGTTGACACTGATCTACCAAAGTTGAAGTGTTCTGTGCTACCTCAACATTCTGCATTCATACTCAAAGTAAATAAGGCCTGTCCCTCCTATGCTCTGAAACACATACTCCTTGTGCAGGATTAACAAGAATAATTCTCTCAAGTTAGACACTCGGAAGATGTACAGGATTCCCATCGCACTCTCCTGATTACGATATGGCCAACAGACTTGGAGGGAAAAATTGGGTGGCGCCCCTTTTGGGGCGCTAACTTCACCAGGGCGCTAACTTCACCGCGCCCTGAAAAAGTTAGCGCCCCTCCACCGGAAATTCTGTAGTAGTGTCCCAAGCATGAGGTGGAGCACCACTGGAAGATCACGGCACTACGTGCAGCAGCGCCACGTCATTGCATGCCTCCTCCCCTGATTAAATGGGAGGGGCCTAGCGCCGCACACACCGGGGTCCTGCCAGACCACCAAGGAGCGGGGTGTCGTGAAAACAGCCGGCACTCAAGAGGCGTGCCGGGCTGTGCGATTGCGTCTGGCATCCCGAAAAAAAGGGTAAGGAGGCAGGTGCTGGCAGTCGGTCAAAATAAAAATGGCCGCCCAACACCTCCCCCTTTAAGTACTGCCGCTGCTGCTGCAAAAACGCCCCCTGATCCAGTCGGACATATCGTCCGGCGATAGGTCAGGAGGCAGAAGGGAAGTTTGTGGCCGGGGTGCAAGCGAGGCGCTGTGCATGGCGATGATGTCATCACCGGCGGCACAGCGTCACGGGATGCTACCACCGCCGCTAACCTCCCGCTGAATTTCGTGGAAGGCGTTAGTGACGGCGCACCCGGGCGCTAGGGGATTTGTGCCTTGTTAGCGCCCCCCTGGGGCACTAGCGAGAGGCGCAAATCAACCCAATTTTTCCCCCATGGTGTATTTATCCCAACCAGAGAAGTCCCTGAATACTGAACTGTCAATCAAGCCAGATCAAAGACACAATGGCCACAGACAGTTCTTTATCCAGGAATTACCAACATTGACACAGTGTACACCTGGCTAATGTTTGAAAAGTTTATATTCAATGGGACTGCCATTAAACATAACAACAAAATCTTCCTTCTATCGTAAGATCAGAAGTGCGGCTGTTCGCTGATGATTGCACAGTATTCAGCTCCATTCGTAATTCTTCAGATAATGAAGCAGTCTATGCCCGCATGCATCAAGACCAGAACAACACCCAAGTTTTGGGTTTATAAGTGGGAAGTAACATTTGCAGCGCTTAAGTATCAGGTAGTGACCATCTCCATCAAGAGAAAGTTTAACCAGCTCCCTTTGACATTCATTGGCATTACCATCGCTGAATCCCCCGCCATCAACATCTTGGGGGTCACCACTGACCAGCAACTCAACTAGACCAGCCACATAAATGTTGTGGTTTCTAGAGCAGGTCAGAGGCTGGGTATCCTGCATCTCCTGACTCCCCAAAGCCTCTCCATTACCTGCAAGGCACAAGTCAGTAGTATGATGAAATACTCTCCATTTGCCTGGATGAGTGCAGCTCCAACAACTCAAAAAGCTCAACACCATCCAGGACAAAGCAATCCCCTTGATCGGAAGCCCATGCACCACCTTAAACATCCACTCACTCCACCACCGGCATACCGTGGCTGCACCCACAGGATGAACTGCAGGAACTCGTCAAAGCTTCTACGACAGCACCTCCCAAACCCACGGCCTCTACCACCAAGAAGAACAAGGGCAGCAGGCGCTTGGGAACACCACCACCTCCAAGTTCCCCTCCAAGTCACACACTATTCTGACTTGGAAGTATATCGCCATTCCTTCATCGTCGCTGGGTCAAAATCCTGGAATTCCTTCCCTAACAGCACTGTGGGAGTACCTTCACCACACGGACTGCAGCAGTTCAGGGAGTAGGCTGATCACCACCTTCTCAAGGGCAACTGGGGATGGGCAATAAATGCTGGCCTTGCCAGCGACGCCCATATCGCATGAATGAATATTTAAAAATATCTGTAACCCCTTCCAGAAAGCAGTTAACAGAAAACCGCTTAGATTTACCATAATAGGCCTCCCTAAAATGTCATATGCAAAGATATAATGGTTAGTTTTATGAATTTTTACTCTCAATTCATGGAGGTCAGCAGACTCCTTGGATTTCTGGTGAGAAATCCTGCAGGACTCACTGACCTCTGCACCTGAATTCTCAAAATAGTCTTCCAACACAGAAAAGGGCAGCTTTTTAAACTAAATACAGTGTTTAGATGTCAGTTCTAATGCCAGCTGGGGATTTATCCATCCCATGCCCAAAACAGCTTAACCATATGGAGTGGAAGTTGTGACATGAAAGTATTAAACAAAGGAAGAGGTAATATTTTCAGGTTTCACAGTGAAACACAACGTTCATGCTTTGCAGATTGTACTCATCTTTAAGAGTCCGTTCTTTGCATTAGCATACTGGCTGCACCTGGGCCAATGTAAAACATTATTAAATGGTCTGATGTCATGCAGTCAGGTCAGGTCAATGTGCATACAAGGATCAGCGTTTCTACTTCCCCTCCAGTGAGACTGCATTATGAGCCTCATAATCAGCATGGCATTGACTCATTATTCATTTGAGTACGTTGTTGTTAACATTTTTTTGGAATTGTTGATAAATTTTCCACAGAAAATAATTACATGTAAAGGTTGAGTCATTAAAGCAAAGTGTATTCACACAATTTTAAAAAAAGGCACTAAGATGAAAAGTAGTTCAAATGCCGATTGCTAGGTCTTGAAGTTATTTGGTCTCAGGTACTCAGCAAGGTTATCTGGCATAGACCTTTCCCTCTCTTTTGTGAACACAGTGAGGAAACAGGATCAGGATCACATGCTGATGGCCTGGTTTTGAAGCTTTTACCCAGACTCAGAAGGTTAGGATGCAAAAGAGTAGTTAGAAGTTATTTTGTTTAGGTCTAGCAAGACAACTCACTGATGTGGGGAAGTGTAGCACATTCATTAGTTTGCACTAATACACAAAGACAAGTTGTACTGAGTGAATAATGTGAACCTGGTCATAGCAGTTGCTCTGTATGTTTACTTGCTGTCTGCAAAATAAAGCACTTAAAATTCATATCAGGCCTTGTCTTAGCAAGTGTTTTCTTGGTCTATCATCAAAAACATTGGAGAGGCAAATGAGAGCATGTACAAAAGACATCCCTGTTTAAGGGGGCCAATCGAAAAATGTTTTAGGAAAAAAAATGCCATTTTTCTTCAGGGGTCCATGTTCTTTGATTGGCCTGCAACCAACCGTCACCCATCTAGAAGCTGATATGCCTCAATTCACCCAATGTACCAGCCTCCAGATATATTCTGGATACCAACTGAGCCAGTCCAGTTGGGAACTCCCAATGTAGGGAGGCTCCTCGGCCCTTGGTCACATTTGCTTTGTAAGGGACAGGTCCAGCCCTTAAAGGGAATGTCAGAACATCTTGGAAATGATGGAGGCCTGGCACTACCAGATCTCTGGCATTTCCTGGGGCAGGGGTTTCACCAGCCCAGGGATGGGTGGAATCCCTGTGGATTTTCAGGCCCATCGTACCTAGTTCAGATCACAAGGGGATCCCACTGTTACAACCCTGGGTTGCACTATCATATAGACAAATATTAGGCAGTACAAGCACATCCCTAAGATGCGTGTATCACTTATGGAATGACTGCTGTACCCAAGAGAATATCTAAGGCAAGATTTAGTACAAATACATATTTTGCAACAGTTTCTGAATACTTCTTTGAAGGGCATTTGCTTAAAAATGTTTAAGCTGAGTCCTGCATTGATTAAAAGAAGATAGAGAGGAGAGAATGTAATCTAAAGCACAGAAATTACTGTTGGTGATATTAGTGGCTGACTGCTAAGCACATTTGTATGACATCCTTCTGTCTGCTATTGTAGCAGGGGTGCTAACACATTTGTTTTAACTAGGTTAATGTCTCCAATAAAATAACAGAAAGTAATGTCATATAAATGTGTTCATATTTTACTCACTAATATCACCAACATTCATTTCTAGAATTAAATGATTAAATTTGAGAAGAAAAAGCAGTGCTGGAGAAATTCTTTGCGTTGACCTAGGAGAAGAACACTCCCAGTTCACCAGAGGTAATCAAACAAAACTCTAGACTATCTAAGTCTCTTCACATCTCTATTATTCAATCCTGACAGCACACTAGGGCCCCAGTCAGCGTGCCAGCATTTTGTGACAAAAATCAACAGAGACCAGATCCATGTCCCCCAGTCCTGCTCCTACTCAAGTCTGGACCTCTCCCCTCTCAACACTACTGCCAAGGAGAATGGCAGCAATTGTAGCCTCTGTGTGTTTACCAGAGGTCCAGGCTGCAATCACTTCCATTGACATTAGGAGTATGGTAGCATAGTGGTTATGTTACTGGATTAGTAATCCTGAGGCCTAGACTAATGATCCAGAGACATGATCCAGAGACCACGGGTCCGATTTTGTGGCTTGTGTTAAGTCTGTGTGTTATATTGCGAATTACTACACAGACCACAAGAGTAAACTTTAACAGGACTTTACTAGTTGAAGGTCAGGGCGGAACTGCCCAATAAATCATTACACAGCACTTATATACCGGTGTGGTCACCACCGGTATTACAGTATACAGCAGCCAAGATAAAGTAGTGCAACCCTTAAAATAGTTCTCTTAAAGGTGGAATGTTACATACACTACAATCCTCCCTTTTTAGGTTAACAGTATATATTCCCATTAAACATAACATCATAACATATATACACAAATTCATGTAAAAACAGTTCACAGATTCAGTCTCTCTGGAGGCTTCCTGACTCGGTCCAGATAACGCCTCGGTGGTGTAGTAGTTTTCGGTGGTGTAGTAGGTTCTTCTGGCAAGGTCGATTCGGCTTGAATGCCAGTGTCAGGTTCATCTGATTCCAGTATTACCGGATCGGAGGTAGATACTATGGGTATCTCTGCTTCATCATTAGGCGTATAGAGTTGTGGAGTAGGTTGGCCCTTTTCGGATGACTCTATGATCTGGTCAACATGGCGCCTTATTATGCTTTCACCAATGTCCACGGTATACATCAGCGGTCCTAGTCGTTTGCAAATAGTTCCAGGCTGCCATTTCTCGGTACGGTAGTCCCGGGCCAAAACTTGTTGACCTATCTGGAAGGTTCTAGTTGGCCTTTCATTCATGCCTTGAAATTGCCAGTTCTCTACGTCCCTTCTGATGTTTGGCTTGATCAAATCCAGCCGGCATCTTAGTCTTCTATTGAAAAACATCATGGTGGGAGTTTGGTTTGTGACCGCATGTGTTGCATTCCTGTACGCCAACAAGAAGTTATCTACCTTATGTTGTAGATTTATGTCTTCATTACCCATGGCCTTTATGGCCTTCTTGAAGGTCTGGACAAATCTTTCAGCTAATCCATTGGTGACGGGATGGTATGGGGCGGACGTGTAGTGCTTAACCCCATTGTTTTTTAAGAACTTCCTGAATTCTTCGGACACAAATTGCGGTCCATTATCAGAACAGATCTGTTCCGGCAGCCCATTCCTGGCAAATATGGTCCTTAATACTGTGATGGTTTTTTCCGTGGTGGTGGAGGACATCTTTATTACCTCCGGCCACTTGGAGTGTGCATCCACCGCGATTAAGAACATTGAGTCCATAAATGGACCAGCAAAGTCAATATGTACCCTTTGCCATGGAGATGAGGGCCACTCCCATGGATGCAGAGGAGCTTGTGGTGGGGCGTTTTGGACCTTCTGGCATCCTAGACAGCTCTTGGTCATTTCTTCGATGTCTCCATCGATACCTGGCCACCACACAAACGCTCTGGCTAGGTTCTTCATTTTCACTCCAGCCAGATGCCCCTCGTGAAGCTCCTTTAGCACTTTATGCTGGAGTTTGGGTGGAATCACCACTCTGGATCCACACATCAAAGTTCCTCGGCACACTGACAGCTGTTCTCTTCTTTGCGAAAATGCTGGCAACATTGGTTCGCCATGTGCTGGCCATCCCTTCACCGTTAAATCGTAGACTCGTGAGAGAGTCGGGTCATTTCTTGTTTCCTTTTCGATCGTAGAATTTGTTACTGGTAGACATTCCACTATGGTTGAGTGGAACATCTCCACTGGGTCCACTGTAGGCGCCTCTTCTACCGTTGGCAACGGTAGGCGCGATAAACCGTCAGCATTCCCATGCTGTTTTGATCCTTTGTATTGTATGTCATATTGGTGTGCCCCTAGGAAAAGGGACCACCTCTGTAGCCTTTGCGCTGTCATAATGGAAACGCCCTTTTTAGGGTTGAATATGGATACCAACGGCTGGTGGTCTGTCAGCAGTGTAAACTTCTTGCCCTGTAGGTAATGATTGAATTTCTTTACTCCCCACACGAGGCTGAGAGCCTCCCTATCTATCTGAGCATAGATGCGCTCAGCAGAGGTCAATGATCTGGATGCAAATGCGACTGGCCTTTCCGAGCCATTTGGCAACTTGTGTGAGAGTACTGCTCCAATACCATAAGGGGAAGCATCACAAGCTAGACGAATAGGTAGCGTTGGGTTGAAGTGAGCCAACACTTCCTCTGAGGTGATCAATGCCTTGCTTTTGCGAAAGGCCTTCTTACAGTCCTCGCTCCACTTCCATGGTACTTCTTTCTGCAACAGAGCATTCAGCGGGTGCAGCACCGTGGATAGATTTGGCAGAAACTTATGGTAATAGTTAATCAACCCTAGAAACGACCTCAACTGGGATACATTTTCCGGAGCGGGGGCCTTCGCAACAGCTTCGATCTTGTCAGGTGACTTGTGCAGCCCCTCCTGGTCAATGACATGACCACAGTACGAGATCCGTTTCTGAAAGAACTCACATTTCTGGCGATTAACTCGAAGGCCATATTCTTTCAACCTGGTGAGCACCAGGTTCAACTTTGCAAGGTGTTCATCCTCGTCCTCTCCTGTAATCAGGATATTGTCCAAGTAACACTGAGTGCTTGGAATTCCCTGTAAGACCTGCTCCATGGCCCTCTGCCAAATTGCTGGAGCCGAAGCCACTCCAAAAACCAGTCTATTATATCGATACAAACCTGTGTGCGTGTTGATTGTGAGATACTGGCGCGACTCTTCCTCAACTTCCATCTGTAAGTACGCTTGCGCCAGGTCTATCTTGGTGAAGTGTTTCCCGCCAGACAATGAAGCAAAGATATCCTCAATCCGCGGAAGCGGATATTGCACTGTGTGAAGCACCGGATTAACTGTGATCTTGAAGTCTCCACAGATGCGGACCTTCCCCGGTTCCCCTGGCTTGTTACTCGATGAACGCTTCATGACGGGAACAATGGGCGTGGCCCACTCACTCCAGTCCACCTTAGACAGTACTCCTGAACGTTCAAGCCCTTCCAGTTCAGCTTCCACAACAGGTCGTATCGCATAAGGTACCGGTCTGGCTTTGAAAAATTTTGGGTTTGCATGTTCTGCAATCTTGATTTTTGCCTTAATTCCTCTCAGTGTTCCCAGTCCCTGTTGGAACACCTCTTTAGCCTCATCCAATATTCTGGACAATCATTCAGGTTTGACATCTTTCTGTCCGGAATCTACCGTTATTGCGTTTAGGGAGTGCCAGTCCATATTTATTTTCCTGATCCACTCCCGTCCCAGAAGTGGTGGACCTCCCTCAGGTAGTACATATAAGTCCATTCCTTGGTGTTCTTTGCCCTTGTGTATCACCTTGACTTTTATCTTTCCGATGGGGTATACTTTTTGCCCCGTGTATGTCTGCAATACTATCTCCGTATCCCGTAGGGGAATATGTTTGAATAACTTTTTGTAATCTTGCTTATTCATGACCGTCAACGCCGATCCGGTGTCCAATTCCATCTTCACTTGGACTTCTGCAATCTGCAGTGTGACCCAGATAGTTTGTCGGTCAGCTTCCTTACTCACATTGTGAATTCTCAGACTACCCAGTTCCTTGCTGTTGGAGTCTGAATCCGAATTCTGTTCATCCGAGCTCTTCTCAGCCACCTTATGTACCTTTCTGTACTTTTTCTGCGGTGACTTTTTGTTGCTGGTCTTCTTTCCTGACCGGCATACTTTAGCTATGTGACCAAGCTTGCCACATTTTCTACATTCCTGGTTTTAAAACCAGCATTGGTTCTTATTGTGTGTTGTCTTCCCACAATGATAACATTTCGTTGTACCCGAAGCCATTTGATCTACGCTGAGTACCGCTGCCTTCAGCTGCATTTCCGCGGTGCCTCTCGCTGCGGCTTCGTGCGATGCTGCAATAGTGACAGCCTTATCAAGTGTAAGATCATTCTCTTCAAGCAACCGCTTTTGTGTTCCTTCTTTCGACAATCCACACACGAATTTGTCTCTCAGTGCCTCTGTCAGGCTTTCCCCAAACTGACAGTAATTCGCTAGCTTGCGCAGTTCAATTAAATACTCCGCGTTGCTTTCCTCTTTCAGTTGCGTTCTCGCATAAAATTTAAATCATTCCGCTAACATCAGCGGTGTGGGGTTCAAATGATTCTTCAGGACAGCAACAATATTAGCGAAAGTCTGATCCGCCGGTTTAGCTGGTGATAGAAGATGCTTCAATAGCCCGTATGTCTTCGCACCCATTGAGTTTAGTAAGGTTAGTGCTTTATCTTCATCTGATATTTTATTTGCCTTACAATATATCTCTATGCGTTCTACATACGTCGCCCAATCTTCAACATCGGGGTCGAAATCGTTGATGTTACCACGCTTAGGCATCCTCGCGATCTTCTTGAGAAACAAAAGAATTATTTTTATTTTTTTTTAATTTTTTTTACAAAATGGCGGTTTCCCGCGCTTGTCTTCTTCCCCGCCTACTTTCAAAATGGCGGTTTTCCACGCTTGTCTTCTTCCCCGCCTCCGAAAATGGCAGCTTCCTGCGTTTGCTCGGTCTCGGTCTCCCTCGCTCGGTCTCCCTCGCTCGGTCTCGTTCTCCCTCGCTCGGGCTCTGTCTCTCCTGCTCGCTCGGGCTCTGTCTCTCCCGCTCGCTCGGGCTCTGTCTCTCCCGCTGGCTGTAACGGCGATTGCCGTATTGCTGTGTCCGCCCTCCCCCAGCGGTTTTCAATCGTGCCTCCCAGCCCCTCTTGCAGTCCGGTCCTTTCCCCCCGGCTGCGACTGAGTTCTCCGCGGTGTTTTTCTATTTTTTTTTAATTTTCTCCCGCGCAAGCGGTTCTCGGTCGCTGCGCCTCGCGGCCTCGGTAGCTGCCCGGCCTTTTTTTTTACCGGTTGCGGTCGAGCTTGCTCTCGACGCTGTTGCGTCTCCCAGCCCGCTTGCAGACCGGTCTCTCACACCGGCTGCGTTTGCCTGCACCGCGGCTTCCGTGCCTTACGCTGCCCCAGTCTCAGCGCTTCTGGCCCCGACTTCTGTCCGGCTTCTTTCCCCGGCCGTGGTCGAGCTCTCCGCCCTTATATCCTCCGTTTTTTTAAAATTTTCTCCCCTACTCACAGTCAACGTGGCCGACTTGCTTCTCGTCGCTGATCGGCTCACCCACCACCGTGATAGAAGGGACGATCACTGCCTGTTGCTGATGGAAGGCTTCGTGTCAGAATTCTTCCTTCTTCCTTTGCTCTGCAGACCCGAGTCTTTTTTCAGCAGCATGATGAGGGCGGATGCCTCCTCTCGACGCCCGTTAAACTGCCTTGGATGTATCTCTGCCGCAGGGTAAGATCGTACTCGTCGCCATTGTTAAGTCTGTGTGTTATATTGCGAATTACTACACAGACCACAAGAGTAAACTTTAACAGGACTTTACTAGTTGAAGGTCAGGGCGGAACTGCCCAAATAAATCATTACACAGCACTTATATACCAGTGTGGTCACCACCGGTATTACAGTATACAGCAGCCAAGATAAAGTAGTGCAACCCTTAAAATAGTTCTCTTAAAGGTGGAACGTTACATACACTACAGCTTGTGCGGGAAATGGTCAGATTCCCCCGAATGTGGGGTTCTGACACACAAAAAAATGTGTCAGCCAGCTCCACGCAATTTTCCCTCAAGTGTCCAATTAATTTCCAGCATGTGGGCAGCCTTGCTAATTGTCCATTTCTAGTCAGAAAGCCCCACAGCATGATGTCATCATTCATGGTGCTTTCAAGGTCCATAGCAAGCACTGCATCCTCTGAAGGCTTCCAAACGAACCATACAGGATGGCAGAGGAGCCTGCAGCAGCTGTGGCCAGTGCCAGACCCCGAGCTGCCTCCAATTTCAATGAAGCTTCACTGCAGGCATTATTGGATGGGGTTAGGGCCCACAGGGAGGTCCTCTTCCCTAGGTCAGGCATGAAGAGGCCTCCCACTGAGACCAAGGCTGCATGGATGCAGGTGTCAGCAGATGTCAACTCGAATGTGCATTTAACCTTGGCATCACATCTCTAACTCCTTCCTCTACTCCCCCACAGGACCATCCAGAGCCCCCGTCCCCACTGTGGAGGAGGAAGAGGCTGTGCAGCCAGACTCCTCAGAGGAAGCTCCAACCTCTGAGGGCGCAGCACCAGCAGAAGTAAGCGCACCCAGCACCAGCGCAGACACTCACACCTCGGGGGGACCTTCGGGACATAGAGTAGTGTTGTCACCTGGTGTTTCACAGCTCACAAGTGAGCCTCAGCAGATTCTGGAGACAGGGACAGCCGGACCCTGACCAGCCCCAGACCAACACAGCCGTCCAAACACCAATCCGAGTGAACCAAATCATTAAAAAATGCAAAGAAACCTACCTGGAACATTGGAACAAAATAACCGAAAGCCAAAGCAGATTAGAATGTTACCGGGCCCTAAAAAGAGAATATAAACTGGCAGACTACCTCACGACCATCAGAGACACAAAACAGAGACAGACCCTCACCAGGTACAGACTAAGCGACCACCAACTGGAAATTGAAAAAGGCAGATACAAGAAATCCTGGCAGCCTAGAGAGAATAGAATATGCGATCAATGTCTGGCTGGCGAGGTTGAAACAGAAATGCATTTCCTCCTAAAATGCGAAAAATTCAACACATCAAGAAACATATTATTCAACAAGCTAAGCCAAACAACCCCAGATTTCAAGGAATTGGATGATCTGTCAAAATTGAGATTAGTCCTAGGAGAAGGAGACAGACCATACCTTGGGGCTAAATATGTAACAACATGTCACAACCTGAGGACTGTTTAAAAGTAAGACTGTTTAAAATTAATATTGAACGTACCAAATGAAGTAGAAAGACTGTTTAAAATTAATATTGTTTAAAAGTAATATTGTATATACCCAACAAATGTCAAATCGATTGACACCTACAGAATGTTGGAAAACTGTACCTTTTTGCTATGTAAGCTTTGGCAATATGGTTCTCTGTAAACTTTCATGCCAATAAAGCATTTGAACTGAACTGAACTGAACTGACAGCAGTGGAGAGTCCTCGTCAGAGGGCGCAGGACTCTGCCAGCTCAGCTCAGCTGCGCTGCATGTCGACCCTCTGCCTCTGGGTCCATCCGCAAGAGAAGAGGTGATGGATCTCCATGCACAGATGCAGGAGTCTCTGGCAGGTTTTGTCTCCAGGGTCGCTGCGAGTGTGGAGCGAATGGAGGAGTCCATAGCGACCATGAGCAGAGCCTTTGTGGAGTCATTGGCGAATGAACGCATCACCATGGAAAGGTTGGCAACCTCCATGGAGGAGATAACTCGCCAGGGTACGGAAAACATAGTGAGTGCTCATAAGAGAATGACATCTCTTGAGCAGCGTTGGCCATCTATTGAACAGAGAAACCAGACCTTCATGGAAGTCCTTCTGAGTAGGACTGCCAGTGCAGAAATGGGTCCCCATGGCCTCCTAAAGTGCAGCAAGGTGCTCTCAAGCCACTTCCAAGCGCTGGCCCCTTCTGGCCTGTGCAGCTTCAGGTGAGTGAGCAGCAGCCTGGTGCTCCTGGTGCTCATCCTGCTGTTCCTGGTTCTGCTGCTGCCGCCTCTGCTGCTGGAGATCCTCTAATGGCAAGAAGGGAAGAAAAAAAAGGCATCCCATGCTTCTCATAGATTCCTCCGCTGAGGAAGCGCTGAGTGAGTGTGGCGAGAGGGACTTCCCTGGAGATTGCATTGGAGAAGTGTGTGAGGCTCCAACCTTCCACAGCTGTGCCTAAGCTTTGAAGAAGTAGCCCCAAGCCTGCAGCAACAAGGTCCTTCACCAAACAAATGCTGTCCCTTTAAATCGCAGCTTTCCCGAATGACCTGCAGCTGACAGCAAGCAAGCCGGCAAGCTTCACGCCAGGTTTCATCAGCGGGGTTCCCCGCAGGCGTGTTTAGCGTGGGGAACCCCACAAAATCGCAACGGCCCCTGAAAATCGGCTTAAACGTGGAAATAAGTGGTAATTAGTGTTCCGACGGCCAGTCCCGCCAGCGGCGGGCGGGACTGAATCGGGTCGCGGAGAAACGGCGGTCCGAAAGTCAGATGGGGTGGGGAATCAGGCGGGGGGGGGTTGCGACCCGCTTTTTCAGCGATTTTCGGCCCCCGGCCGTCTGAAAAGCCGCCCGACGGCTGCCAGAAAATCGGGGCACACGGCAGCTAGGGAATTTAAATTCAATTTATTAAATTTAAATAAATCTGGAATAAAAAGCTAGTAATGGTGACCATGAAACTATTGGATTGTCATAAAAACCCATCTGGTTCACTGATGTCCTTTAGGGAAGGAAATCTGCCGCCCTTACCCGGTCTGGCCTATATGTGACTCTAGACCCACAGCAATGTGGTTGACCCTTAACTGCCCTCTGAAGTGGCCTAGCAAGCCACTCAGTTGTACCAAACCGCTGAAAAGAAGTACTGTAGTGGTTCAAGAAGGCAGTTCACTACCGCCTTCTCAAGGGCAATTAGGGATGGGCAATAAATGCTGGCCTTGAACGAATAAAAGTTGAAGGGAACTGGAAGAGTTGAAGAAGGAAGGAATGCCTCTGTGAAAGAATATGGAGCTGGATGGGATACAGTGAAGGAGAAATTGGACCTCGTTGCGCCTTTTTTTTGGGATGAAAAATTAGCATTGGCCGGACGGATTTCGGGTCACCATGTCTCACTCCCGATTTCCCTCAGAAGTGAAATGATTGCCAAATTGAAAGCCAGTGACTTCTAAATGTGCAGGGCGCACACCTAAAACAAATGTTAGGTACCTTGCATATACAAATTGGCATCCTAATGCTGTTTTTAGGACCCCGATGGGGTCCTGCAGAGACATAGAGACATCAAACAGGCGCTAGGCCCCCTTATTTGCATGTACAAAGGGCCTAATGCCTGTTTCAGGCACGGGCTCTGGACGCCTCTTTACATGTTTATTCCAGTATGGGAAGCAGCGCACTTCTGGCTCAGAATGTGCGTGTGCACGCAACCCACTATGTTGGACACTTAGCCACCCTATTTTATACCTAATGAGCGCGGCAACATCGAACCTCTAGGCCATCAACTCCCGAAAAATGTGGTCACTCACTTTTGCTCTTTCACAGCGAGAAGTGGGTGCAGTGGTTCCTGAAGAATTCCCGATGTACTCCACCCTGGAGCTAATGTAACTCAAGTTAAGGTCTGGGCCAAGGTGTTTAAAACCCTCAACTGCAGCCAAAATCTTGTAGCAAGCTTAACTCAATGTAAAATGTTTCAAGTTGCATTCAGTTGTCTGCAAAGTTTGAGAGTGAGCCAAGGTACTCTTGAATTGGCACAGATGATGTCATTTGTCTCGAGATATTTAAGGAGCTGTAGCTTATCAAATCTTTGAAGCAGTTTAGAATTCTCAAGAGAACCGTTCACAGCTCCTGCAATGATAACAAATTAAATAAAAAGAACACTCCCCATATAAAAATATTCTACAGAAGAATGACTCAGCATTTCAAGTGCAACCTCCTATTGCTTTCCCTTTTGAGAAGCTAAATGGAAGGATTTACTCAGAGGAGTGGTTAGAATGTGGAACTCGCTACCACAGGGAGTAGTTGAGGCAAATAGCATAGATGCATTTAAGGGGAAGCTAGATAAACACGTGAGGGAGAAAGGAATAGAAGGGAATATTGATGGGGTGAGATGAAGTAAATAGAGTAGGAGGAGGCTTGTGTGGAACATAGACACTGGCATAAACCTGCTGGGCCGACTGGCCTGTTTCTGTGCTGTAAATTCTATGTAATTCTATGATTTCTATGATAACTGATATGCCATCGATAACTCAAAGACAAGGGCCTAGAAATTCACTGGCCTTAGCGCCGCTTTTGAGGCGCTAGAGGGCCTAGCGGCGAAGTTATGGCCAGTTTTGAAATTGACAGGGGCCCTAAATCGGCGTTAGGCCGGTAGCGCTGCGCCGGCACCGATGACGTCATCGGTGTGCGCAGCGTCCCGGTTGCCATGGTAACCCGCCCGAACTCGGAAATTGAGTTGCGGCCGCCTCGCCCGTGGCAGCCGCAAGCAACGTTCTGGCAGAGGTGCCTTACAGAACGTTGCGCCGGCGCATTAAAGGCCCCGCGGCGGCTGGCCGCTTTCCCGCCGCCCGCCTGGCCGCAGCTCCCTCCCCGGACTTCCCCCCACCCCCCCTGGAACAGAAGCAAGCCCGGCACTTGTCCGAGGTGCCGGGCTCATTTTTAAAAAGATTATCACGGGCCGCGGCCGGGTGCAGGCAGCTCCTCCTTAAGGGAAGGAGGAGGCCTGCACTTCCCGAACCTGCCGCACCGCAGCGGGCGCCGCAGCGCCGGAATAGCGCCGAAATTCAGCGCATAGCGCCAGTTTTCAGGCGCTAACAGCTTTCAGCAGCGCCGGCAGCCGTTTGGGCGCAGAAGTAGTGAATTTTTGGCCCGCCCAGCGCGACTTAGCTCCGGCACTAACTTCCGGCGCTAAAGCCGTCGCTGCGCCAAAACCCAATTTCTAGGCCAAGGAGTTTAAGGATTCAACTAAAGGCTTTTAATCACTAAGAACTTTGCAGGTCTTTACACATCGGGTTCGCCTGCTAGAATGACTCATACAGCTCTTGAGACCTTTATATGGCAAAAGACAGGGGCGTAGCCAATACACACAATAGGAAAAAGGGTGCGGTGCACACACAATACAAAGCAGGTAAAACACAGGGGTGATGAAGGCATATATTTCATCACATTCACCCCTTCTACAGATTTAGTCTGTCCGGGGGTGTGATAGTCCTTCCTGAACGTCGCAACAGTACCTCGGGTTCCGACCGGGAGTCCGTGGTGCCCTCCTTGGCATACCCATGTGTTGGGGGTGTTGCAGGTACTTCTGGGGGTGGTAAGCCTGGGGGTAGTGGTGGTTCTTCTGGGGGTGGTAGTGATGGGTCGTCGTCGTCGTCGCTTCCTGCCGAGGCGAGGTCCTTTATGGACACGGTGTCCTCACGCCCGTCGGCGTGCTTGACGTACGCATACTGTGGGTTTGCGTGGAGTAGGTGTACTGCCTCCACGAGTGGATCCGTTTTGTGGCCCCTCACATGCTTTCGTAATAGGACGGTCCCTGGGGTGGAGAGCCACGAGGGTAGGGATAGTCCTGAGGTTGATTTGCGGGGAAACACAAACATCTTCTCGTGAGGAGTGGCGTTAGTAGCAGTGCACAGTAGCGACCTTATCGAGTGGAGCATGTCTGGGAGGACCTCTTGCCAGCGGGAGGTGGGGAGGCCTTTAGACCTTAATGCTAAGGTGACCGCCTTCCACACTGTCGCGTTCTCCCTCTCCACTTGCCCGTTACCCCAGGGGTTATAACTAGTGGTCCGACTCGTGGCTATCCCCTTCGACAGCAGGTATTGGCGCAGTTCGTCGCTCATGAACGACGTCCCCCTGTCAGTGTGGATGTAGTTGGGCATGCCGAACGTGCAAAACAGGTTGCCGAGGCACTTGATGACCGTGGCACTGGTCATGTCTGGGCAGGGGTAGGTGAATGGGAAGCGGGAGTACTCGTCCACAATGTTGAGAAAGTACACATTGCGGTCGGTGGAGGGGAGTGGTGCCTTGAAATCTAAGCTCAGGCGCTCGAATGGCCGTGTAGCTTTGATCAGGTGGGCTCGGTCGGGCCTGAAAAAACGGGGCTTTCATTCCACACAGGTGCGGCAGTCCCTGGTCATAGACCGGACCTCCTCGATAGAATAGGGCAGGTTACGTGATTTTATAAAGTGGAATAGCCGGGTGACCCCCGGGTGGCAGAGGCCATTGTGGAGGCCCTGTAGCCTGTCCCCCTGGATGGTGGCACACATCCCTCGTGATAGGGCGTCGGGGGATTCGTTGAGGGCCCCCGGCCTATATATTATATCATACTCAAACGTGGAGAGTTCGATCCGCCACCTGAGAATTTTGTCGTTCTTGATCTTCCCCCTCTGTTTGGTGTTAAACATGAAGGCTACCGACCGCTGGTCGGTAAGCAGGGTGAAGCGTTTGCCGGCTAGGTAGTGCATCCAGTGCCGCACTGCCTCCACTATGGCCTGGGCCTCCTTCTCTACCGAGGAGTGCCTGATCTCGGGCCCTTGGAGGGTTCTTGAGAAAAAGGCTACGGGCCGCCCATCCTGGTTGAGGGTGGCTGCTAAGGCGAAGTCGGACACATCGCTTTCGACCTGGAAAGGGATGTTTTCATCCACTGCCCGCAGCGCGGCCTTCTCAATGTCATGTTTAATGCTGTTGAAGGCGGCGTGGGCCTCGGCCGTGAGCGGGAAGGACGTTGATTTCAGGAGGGGACGGGCCTTGTCGGAATAATTGGGGACCCATTGGGCGTAATAGGAGAAAAACCCCAGGCACCTTTTCAGGGCCTTGGGAGTGTTTGGTAAGGGTAGCTCCCGTAGGGGGCGCAATCGGTCGGGGTCCGGACCGATTTCCCCATCTTCCACTACGCAGCCCAGGATACAGAGGCGCGTGGTGCTAAAGACACACTTATCCTCGTTGTAGGTGAGATTGAGTCTGAGGGCGGTTTTCAGAAATCTCGCGAGGTTCGAGTCGTGGTCTTGCTGGTCGTGGCCGCAGATGGTGACGTTGTCTAGGTATGGGTAGGTGGCTGTTAACTGGTTCTCATCGACCATGCGGTCCATCTCCCGCTGGAAGACCGAGACCCCATTCGTTACCCCAAAGGGGACTCTGAGGAAGTGGTAGAGGCGTCCGTTCGCCTCGAAGGCGGTGTATGGACGGTCCTCTGGCCTAATGGGGAGCTGGTGGTATGCCGATTTTAGGTCGATGGTGGAAAACACCCGGTATTGCGCGATTTGGTTAACCATATCCGCTATGCGGGGCAGAGGGTAGGCATCTAGCTGGGTGTATAGATTAACCGTCTGGCTATAATCTATCACCATCCGCTTCTTTTCGCTATCCTTAACTACTACTACTTGGGCGCGCCACGGGCTGGTACTGCATTCGATGATACCCTCCCGCTTGAATCTTTCTACTTCCGACGCAATGAACCGCCTATCCTCCCAGCTGTACCGCCTACTCTTGGTCGCGATGGGTCGACAGTTGGGTGCGAGGTTGGCGAACAGAGAGGGGGGCTTGACCTTCAGGGTAGCCAGACCGCACACTGTGAGGGGCGGCTGGGACCCACCGTAGGTAAGCGTAATACTTTGGTGGTGGCACTGGAAGTCCAGACCCAAGATCACGCTCACACAGAGATCTGGCATTATCAATAGTTTAAAATCTCTGTAATCAGTGCCTTTTACCGACAGCATAACCGCGCAGAAACCTGTGATTTTTGAGGTATGAGTCTTATCAGCCATGGCGATTTTGCCCTGTGTGGGGACTATCGTTAGTGAAAGTCATTTTACCAGGCTAGGATGAATAAAGCTTTTGGTGCTCCCGCAGTCAATCAAGCATTTAACCTTGTTCCCGTTTACCTCTATGTTCATCATCGATTTAGACAACGGATGCGGCCTGGATTGATCCACAGTGATCGAGGCCACCAGTGGGTCCTGGAGGTCCGTGTAGTCGGGGCAAGATGGTGGACTCCATGAGGGTGGACAAGATGGCTTCCAAGATGGCCGCTCCCACAGCGCGCATGCGGCGGTGGTCGAGTTGGAGGTGGGGTTCCCTCTGCAGACTTTGCTGAAATGTCCTTTCTTCCCGCATTTAAAACAGGTGGTGCCCTTCGCTGGGCACAGATGCCTGGAGTGTTTGTCCTGGCCGCAGAAGTAGCATTTCGGGCCCCAATGCATCGCGGCAGTAGTGGGGCTCCTGGGTGGGGGCTGGGGCTCCGATGGTGCTGGGCTGGCCTGAGACCTGGGGGGTGAAGATGGCTTCCAAGATGGCGGCCCCCACGGCACGCACGAGGCGGAGTGGGCCGCGTGGCCTGGGGAACAGGATTCAGAGTTCCTCTGGGCCATATCCAGCGATCGCGCTATACCCATAGCCTGTTTTAAGTCCAGTCCCTCCTTTTCAAACAGCTTCTGCCGAATGTAATTTGAGCTGAGGCCCGCAATAAAGGAGTCTCGGATCAGCTCCTCCGTGTATACGGTGGCAGACACGGCCTTACAGTTACAGTCTCTGCCCAGTACTTTTAGGCTTAGCATAAAGTCCTCTAGTGACTCACCATGCCGCTGCGTGCAAATAGTCAGAAGATGCCTGGTGTACACCTCGTTTATTGGCCGCACGTAGTGGGCCTTCAGAATGGTGCAGGCATCCCCGTAGCTGGTGGCATCTTGGATGAGAGGGGAGACCCGATGGCTCACCCAGTTTCGCAGGATTCCCAGTTTCACGTCTCCGGTGGCGGCTGATATGGCGGTGGATGAGTTTGCAATGAAAAATTCGAAGCATTGGAACCAGTGCCCGAACTGTGTGGCTGCGTCTGAGGCATGGGGGTCCAGATCCAAGCGCTCTGGTTTCAGGAGTCGATCCATCTTGCTGTTTTAGTGATTAAAATTGATATGCCATCGATAACTCAAAGACAAGGAGTTTAAGGATTCAACTAAAGGCTTTTAATCACTAAGAACTTTGCATGTCTTTACACATCGGGTTCGCCTGCTAGAATGACTCATACAGCTCTTGAGACCTTTATATGGCAAAAGACAGGGGCGTAGCCAATACACACAATAGGAAAAAGGGTGCGGTACACACACAATACAAAGCAGGTAAAACACAGGGGTGATGAAGGCATATATTTCATCACAATAACTATTATACATATTAAATCACTGTTAGCTATTTGCTACAAAGTTTTGAAATTGTGATCCTCTATCACTTATTGCAGCATGGAGAGGCATCCTATGGAGGCAGAGGATGATCCTAACAGCTAAAATGATTAATAGTATCACTAACGTTCCCCAGAATAAGATTACTGAAAGCTTACCCAGATAGCAAGACTGTGAAAACACTCTCAAAGGCAGAAGGAGTTGTAACTCGCCCATGAGAGTGAGTAGTGTAGAAAATATCCAAAGGCACAGCAGTATCCTCCGATAATGCCATGAGAGATCCATCATGTATTAAATATGTTGCACTGAATCGCAGTTCTTTGCATCAATTTGTTCTGTAAGAGGGGTGGTGACACTGCCTCTTTAATTATTAATCCATTGAGTGCTGTGTAAGGTTACTAAAAGGCCATTTTATTTTACCTTCTGCATTTAGCTGTTGCTGTTGCTGTTACTTCCACTGAACACTTCCGCCTTCCCATCTCATCTTAATTTAGTAACAGTGGAATATTGATGACTTCTATATGACTCTGCGGGTCTTATAAATCATACACTTTACGCTCCCCCACTCAGGTCATTTTCAGAATATCCACTTAAGCCAATTCCAATCCTAACAGGAATTGACATACTGAGGGAAGCACAAAGAGCTAAGAAGTTTCACAGAAAACATTTAAGTGGTGTAGCAATGCCTCGCAGAACTAAAGATAAAGGCATTGGAAATTAAGGCCTAGAAATTGGTTTGCGCCGGCCTGCAAACTGGGTTGAGGGAATGGTCCCTGTGCCAGAAACGGGTTGGCCCAAGGCACACCCGATATTGGTATGATAGCAAAATACTGCAGATGCTGGAAATCCGAAATAACAACAGAAAATGCTGGATAAACTCAGCAGGCCAGGCAACATCCGTGGAGAGAAGTTAGAGTCAACGTTTCGGGTCAAATCCCTTTGTCAACACCCGATATTGGGCCTCATTTACATCAGACCGGCGAGCTGTCACCAGCTAGGTGTCACCAGCCAGCTCGCCAGCAAAGATGGCTTCAATTTCATGCCATTGCGTTGCAGGCAGCGGTCCTCAGGTAGGTCTTGCCACAGGGGTGGAAGCGCTCGGAAGGGAGGGGGGCAACTGGGAGATGGTGTAAAGGAAATAGCCATATTCCTAGAGATACACCATCCTATGAATGAAATTTTGACTTTATTAAAACATGAAAACTGGGTTTAAAAATCTAAAAGCCTCAATGACACAGGCTGCAAACAGAACACAGGCTTTTGAGGTACGATCCGTTGTTAACACAAGCTGTAAACACCATACAAGCTTTTGAAATGGGAATGGGTTATTGACAATAAAACAATGGCCCTATTGAAGCAAAGGGTTGGAGGTTCCTCTATGTCTGAACAGTGGAACCAACAGAATAGTAATGCCCAATTAAAGTGTTAAAAACTGACACTTCGAACTGGAACACAGAATATTAAAAAACCATGTGCCTTTGATAAAAGTAACATCAAATGAAAGACAGGAAACATGATTATATATACAACCAATTGAAGTAGCTAAGAAATGCATGAAACACCCTGGTTGAAGTGTCTTTGATTTACATATTGTAAAAGGTACAAACAGAACACTTTGAAAATATGACTTCAATAGATGACACCAAGCAATCACATTGTGTTTCTGTTGAAAATGGAACACATAGGAGATGCAAAGTCTGATTATAACCAGCTAGGTGATTTTAGAATTGAATGGAAGACCTTCAATAAAACTGACATAAATCTGTTGTAGCCATTTTATGATAAGTTTTTGGATCACCTAAAGGTAGAGACATAATTATGCATGCAGCAGCTAAATTGACAGTAAGAATAGAAAAGAATTCAACAGGAAGATGACTAGAGATAATTAGCTTACATCAGCAGAAAACGTCAAAGGTTAAATCACTAAAAAAGGGTATAAAAATAGAGCTTTTCAGATGGAAAGTCAGAAGTTGCTGGGAAGGGCAAGCGATTCTCAACTTCAGAGGCATGCTCTGTAAGTTTTTAATTCTTTGAGTCCCGGGGATCAAAAAGGTACTCTTATTTGATTTTGGTGGATATTCTGGATTAAGAAATAATAAGAAATGTAAAAATGTATGAAGTTAAGATTTGAGAATAAGGATCTCTGAGAATAAGAATGTAAGCTATATGTATTTTGAACTGTTAAAGTTGTGATTGACTCAACAGCTGTTAACTGCAAGTCGGTTCTTTAATAAATCTATATATTTTTAGAATTGTCTCAAATAGTATTTCTATATCAAACTCGCGAACTCAATTTCTGTACACTCTTTTGTGAGGAGTTGCAGAATTCTGGGGGGGGGGGTTTCTGGACCCTCATAATATCCGGAAGGTTACAGTGTAGTTAAACTTATTAAAAGTGCTATCTGGAGGATAGTAATATCTTCAGGTCGTTCCTTTCCTTTAGATAGAGATAGCCTAAACCTTTAGACCCAATTAAGCATCTTATACAATTCGGCTATCTCTAACTTTAGTGGAAGGTGAAAGTCTGGGAAATATGCCTGATCTGGGGTAGCCCGAAAAGGGCTAGGACTAGTAATTATCCCTTCAATGGGAGATGCAGCAATTGGCAGGGAGAGGGAGGCAGCAACTAGGAGAGGGAGGGAGTCAGCAACTAGGAGAGGGAGGGAGGCAGCGCTTGGGAGGGAGGGGAGTGAGCAGTGCCTGGCAACAGCTAGCGGTTTTAATGTGGAGCCAGGATAAGCACTCCTACACCTCCCGGTTCCATATTTAAGTAAGTATTATTTAAAACTAACCTTTTTTGTGGCAACCAGCAGCGATCCCTTTAAGGACCATCAGTTAGGCTTCATATAGATCTGGTTTTCCTGAAAGCAGCCAGTCCAATGTCAGCTGTGTTCAGGGCAAACCAATTTGGTAAAGGCAGCATCGAGCAGGTATTAAGCCCCTAAATTGCATGTATATGTTTTAGGTGAGGGCCCTGTTCATCTCTTTTGATGCCTGTAGCAATATGCCTGTAAAATGGACGTAGCTTCATCGAATTTCTAGGCCTAAGGTCTTAAAATATTAATACAGTATTAATGATTGGTTGAGAAAAAACTAAATTAGCTCTTTAAATAATCTGAACTATATAACAGTGTTGCCCCGATTTAGCACTTGGATGTGTGAGACTGTTAAAAATCCAGAGAACTGAAAGAACAGTTTATATTTCAAAGTTATAAACCATGAGAATCAAGCGCCTTAAAATCAGATTCACACTTCAAGCTCCGGTCAGACTCGGTATAAACTATCAATAAACCTTACTTTCTGTAACTTTTTTTTGACAATATCCATGGCTGTTATTTTTCATAAAGACAGGTATATGACTGCATGATATAGTTTTAATCACAAAAGGAAATAAAGACTTTTTCAACACCAATAGCATTACCAAGCAGTGCATCACATTACACTGGGCATGATATAATAGCTGTGTTTACTGAAGTGACCGTGAAAATTGCAGGTAGGTAGGCAGCATAAAGAATTTTAATTAGAATCAAATTAGAGTGTTTTAGTGCAGCAAATGGAAATAATTAAAAATATTGTTAGACAGTAAATGCCAGCTAGATAACAAAGTATTCAATTATATCAGCTATTTCAGTAGCACTATCTGAACGTCTCTGTTTAGTTTTAGTGCGACTGCATTCAGGATCCTAGGGTGCATAAATTTCCACCCAGTGCAGATGATATTGATTTTTTTTTGCTTCTGCACAAATCTTTCTTCCTTTTAAAATAAAAGGAATCAATCTGATCAAAAATTGATTTGAAATAACATGGACCTTATTTCTCATACCTTGTGAGGCTGCCTGATGTCTATTGTATAATGCCCACAGATTATGACTTCCTCATTAATACAGAATTCTATAAAAACACCACCTGCTCCATTGCTCCCCAAACTAGCATTAAGCAAGAGGTGCCTGCAGCTTTCTATTCTTACATTTGTAATTGAGTAACACTGGTGATCTGTTTAGAGTTGGGATTCCAGGAAAGTCTGCAGCAGTACTGTTGGATGTTGTCGAATTTGTAGGTAACTTGTCCAATCCTACATTTTCATAACTGATTAACAAATGTATTCTAACACCAGAAAAAGCTAGGATGTCAGGGTGGCTGGCATGCTAAAGCAATCCTCCATAGGTCCTTCCACCAAACTGATGGAAGATGTCCCAACCTTTAGCTGATGAGGAAACTCTAGGGCTTGTAACAAAAGCTACTGGAAGTTGTTACCTGAAGGTCAAGTACACAACATATGCTTAAGTATTCAGGGTTCAGTGCCTACCTTGATTGGACTCCAGTGAGGCAAGCAGTTGCTGCTGAAGGTCCTCACCACCAACTGGTGGAACCACCATTTGATGGAGTATGTCCATGCTGTGGCCAGGAGAACGATGAAAATGAACTAACATATTTTATGGTTAGTTGTCCTGCCCCCAATGTCACCAAGCAAGGGTCCCTGATACATGCTGTTTGCCTAGCAACAGCTCAGAATAACGCTTATCGGTTATCTGATGGCCAAGTATTGCTTATATTCTTGAGACAGTGGAAGTATATTTGGGGCCCAATTCGCTCCAAGGTGATACACGATGGGAGATTGGATCCAAGTCGATTCTTTGTGGCAGACTCGGCAATCTGATACCTGAGCCAGGTAAGTCCGCAGTACTCATAGACAATTGAACAGGTAACCAGGCTCACTGATACAATCTGGAAAGATAGACTGGTCACTGAAGACTGAGATTCTTCCAACTCAACTCCAGATAACCCTACAAGCCAATGTCCTAATATTTAGGTGGTCCTAGCTGGGCAAGTAGGGAAGTTCACCACTGCTGTAGATCGGTTTGCTACATGGTTTCAGTTGGTTAAACTGCAACAGGACTTTACACACATTTGGGTGTCCCTACACCTTGGGTCTTACTCACCTGTGCCTAAGCTTTAGGTAAGTCGGGTGTGCCACAATGAGGAATATGCCCTCCATATCAGACAACAAAAACTCTATTTGTGTGGATAGAATCATAGAATTTCACCAAACATAAGACGGCCATTAATCCCATCGCACCTGTGTTGGGTTATGAAAGATCCGTCTGTTTCTCATTAATTTGGTTTGGAGACTCATAAGCAAGGTCATGGGTTCCCATGTGAAACAGCAGCAAAACAGTGAGAAGTCTAACTGTTTTTACACGTTGTAATGTACTATCACATGGTTTGTCACATGGTTTAGTATGAGTGTGTTCAGTTTGCTCTGGCCTAGTAAACAAGCACATGGACCAGTAACTCATTGTATCTCTGTCCTTCACTTGTTTTACCCACATATATTACATTTTGGCGAAGAGGATGGGATCCCAAAGACATTTTTAGGGATCATGGAAGGCACAGTGTTCAACCTTCGTGTAGAAAAGTTTAAGGTGAATTTGTGACATCTAAACTGAATTTTTGCAATGTTTTACCATTTATGCTCATGCAGAATCGTCTGTGCTTTGCCTTTGCGTGTATGTATACACAGCAACAGCGGCATCGATTCTCACGTGTACACAGGCAGCGTGCTGAGTCACTGTTCGACGGGATTCATCGGAAGCCTCGGCATGTATGACTGAGCTCGCAAACCATTCAGTTCTTACATTGAGCGGATGGAGATGTTTTTTAAGGCTAATAACATTATTGAGACCAAAGGTGCAGGTGAGAATGCTCAAGCTCAAAATAAAGTAATTTATGGACGAAAGAAAGGAATTTTTCTAACAGAAATCAGACCAGAAGTCTACGGAACGTTGACAAATCTACTCGTGCCAGGGAAAGCGAAGGAACTGTCGTTTGAAGACATTGTCGAGAAACTCAAGGACCATTTCGACCCAAAGCCGTTAGAAATAGCAGAGAGCTATAAGTTTGGTACCAGAAATCAAAAACAAAGGGAAACCATCGGTGAGTACATTGTAGCTCTTAAGAACCTGTCTTTGCATTGTAACTTTGGCACATATTTGGATCGTGCGTTGCGAGATAAGTTTGTGTGTGGACTGGTTGATGAGCGCACACAGTCCAAGTTACTGAACACTCCAAACCTAACGTTTGACATAGCATGCAAAATTGCCCTATCTATGGAGATGGCATCTAAGAATGCTAGCGAGCTCCATCCAACTCAAGTGACTAATGCAGCTGAGGTCTACAGTCACAAAGCCACCGCCAAACCTAAAGTTGTGAAACTGGTCAAAAGAATGTCGGTGAGAGCAGTTCAGTGAATTGTTATTGCTACAATGGAAATCACTCCACACAGTCCTGCCAATACAGAAATGTGAAGTGTTTTCACTGCCAGAAGCAAGGCCATATGTCAACAGCTTGCAGAGCTAGATCTAAAGCAGGAAGTAAGAACCATTGTAGTGGCAATGCAAAGCAGTGACAACAAAAGGAAGGAAATCACAATATTGAAGTGATCACACCTGATGTTGAAGAACTAGGCATCTACAGTACCTATGCCAGTAGCAGAATCGCAAGCAGTCATGAGAAAGAATTCTGCATAAAACTTTTGATCAACGAGCAATATGGGAACGGTAGCATAGTGGTAATGTCACTGGGCTAGTAATCCAGAGGCCTGGATTAATGATCCACAGACGTGAGTTTAAATCCCACCACGGCAGTTGGGGAATTTAAATTCAGTTAATTAAATAAATCTGGAATAAAAAGCTAGCATCAGTAATGGTGACCATGAAACTATCGGATTGTCGTAAAAACCTATCTGGTTCACTAATGTCCTTTAGGGAAGGTGTTACATCCGTGTAATAATAAGAAAAGGACTGCAGAGAATGGTACAACAGGTGTTTACTCAACGTGGTTCAAACTGCAACTGAAACAACAGATTACTACTCAGCGTTATATACAGGTGTGGTCACTGCCGGTACTACAGTATACATGAACTGTAGAAAGCAGATCCCCCCTTAAAAGGTACATACATTACAATTCCTCCCCTTTTAGATTAACAGTACCATAACACTCATTTAACAATTAAATATCAAACTAATTACAATTAACACTTTTAACATGCAACATTAGCTGAAAATAGTCTATTTATAAATTCAGTCTTTGGGGAGGCTTCCTGATCCTTTCTCGATAGCGCCTTTCCCGAGTGTCTTGCTCTTGGTGCGGAGGCGATTCTGGCCCCCTGTCGTCGGTTGGTTCATCAGCTTCCGATGCTACTGTTTCTGGGGTAGATGCTACCTGTACGTCGGGTTCATCACCAGGTACGTATGGGCGAGGCATGGGGTTGACTCGTTCCAGTGACTCTAGGATCTGGTCAGCATGGCATCTCACGATGCTCTCCCCAACGTCCACTGTGTACATTAGTGGCCCCTGCCGTGTGCACATCGTTCCTGGTTGCCATTTCTCTGTTCGGTAGTCGCGGGCCAAGACTGGTTGCCCTACATTGAAGCTCCTTGTCGGCTTCTCATTGATGTGCTGGAATTGCTTACTCTCAACATCTCTTCGTACATTTGGTCTGAGCAAATCCAGACGAGATCTCAACCTTCGGTTAAAGAACATCAATGCCGGGGACTGGTTGGTGACTGCATGTGTCGCATTTCTGTAGGCTAACAGGAAATTGTCCACCTTATGCTGCAGTGGAATGCCGTCATCGCACATGGCCTTTGCTGCTTTTTTAAAGGTTTGTACGAACCTCTCAGCCAATCCATTTGTGGCTGGATGATACGGGGCGGATGTGTAATGCCTTACCCCATTCCTTTTCATAAATCTTCGAAAGTCTTCGGACACAAACTGTGGCCCGTTATCAGAGCAAATCTGCTCTGGCAAGCCGTTCCTGGCAAAAATGGTCCGTAGGACTGCAATAGTTTTCTCCGTGGTGGTGGAGGACATTTTGATCACCTCAGGCCATTTCGAGTGCGCATCCATAGCTATTAAAAACATTGAGTCCATGAATGGACCAGCAAAATCAATATGCACCCGTTGCCATGGAGATGAGGGCCACTCCCATGGGTGTAGAGGGGCATGTGATGGTGCATTTTGGACCTTCTGGCACCCTGAGTAGCTCTTTGTCAGGTCCTTGATTTGCTGATCGATCCCCGGTCATAAGCCCTAGCAAGGCTTTTCATTTTCACCCCTCCCAGATGACCTTCGTGAAGCTCATTGAGCACTCTCTCCCTTAACTTGGGTGGAATTACCACTCGGGATCCACATGTCAAGGTCCGCTGGCATACTGACAGCTGTTCTCTTCTGGATGAGAATGCTGGCAACAGTGAGTCGCCATGTGCTGGCCATCCCTTCACCATCAAATCATATAGCCGAGACAGTGTCGAGTCATTTCGGGTCTCCTTCTCTATACCAGCGTTAGTTACTGGCAAGCATTCAATTATAGTCGAATGAAATATTTCGACAGGATCCACTGCTGGTGCTTCCTCCGCAGTAGGCAGTGGCAGGCGTGATAGCCCATCAGCATTTCCATGCTTTTTCGTGCCCTTATACTGGATTTCATATTGGTGCGCCCCTAGAAAAAGGGACCAACTTTGCAGCCGTTGCGCAGTCATCACCGGAACGCCCTTCTTTGGATTAAAGATGGAGACAAGTGGTTGGTGGTCAGTCAGCAAGGTGAACTTCTGCCCGTGCAGATAGTGATTGAACTTTTTCACTCCCCACACTAGGCTGAGGGCCTCCCTGTCAATCTGGGCGTAGTTGCGCTCGGCTGAGGTTAGTGACCGAGACGCAAAGGCTACTGGCCTCTCTGAGCCGTCCGGGAATTTGTGCGACAGCACCGCTCCAATGCCATAGGGTGATGCATCACACGCCAACCGAATTGGTAGTGCTGGGTTGAAATGAGCCAACACCTCTTTTGATGTGATCAATGCTTTGCACTTCTGGAAAGCTTGTTTACATTCGTCAATCCACTTCCATGGTACCCCCGTTTGCAGTAGGGTGTTCAGTGGGTGTAGTACGTTAGAAAAATTCGGCAAGAACTTATGGTAGTAGTTCACCAGCCCGAGGAACGACCTCAGTTGTGACACATTTTCCGGTGCTGGAGCCTTGACTACTGCCTCAATCTTTTCAGGGGACTTATGTAACCCCTCTTTACCAATAACGTGGCCACAATACGAGATCTGCTTGTGGAAAAACTCACATTTGTGGCGATTAACTCGGAGCCCATATTCCTTTAATCTAGTGAGCACCTGCTCCAGGTTGGTGAGGTGATCACTGTCATTTTCGCCCGTGACCAGGATGTCGTCCAAATAACACTGGGTCCCTGGAACCCCTTGCAGGACTTGTTCCATTGCCCTTTGCCAAATAGCCGGAGCTGATGCTACCCCGAACACCAGCCGGTTGTATTGGTCGAGACCTTTTATGAGTGTTGATCGTGAGGTACTGTTTCGAGGCTTCTTCTACCTCCATTTGCAGGTACGCCTGGGCCAGATCAATCTTAGTGAAGCATTTCCCTCTAGATAGCGAGGCGAAAATATCTTCAATCCGCGGAAGCAGATATTGTACAGTGTGAAGGACTGGGTTCACTGTCACCTTAAAGTCCCCACAGATGCGAACCTTCTTTGGTTCCCCAGGCGTATTACTCAACGACCTCTTCATTACAGGAATGATGGGTGTAGCCCACTCGCTCCAGTCCACTTTGGACAGTACTCCTGAACGTTCTAAACCTTCCAGCTCTGCTTCGAATGCTGGGTGAATCGCATAAGGTACCGGTCTGGCCTTAAAAAACTTTGGGCTTGCATTTTCCTCTATTTTGATCGTCGCTGTTATGCCTTTTAGTGTTCCGAGTCCCTGCTGGAACACTTCTTGTGCGTCAGTTAGCGTTTTTGACAGTCGTCCAGGTGTGACGTCGTCATCCTTTTTGGCATCTACAGTCAGTGCTTGTATGGAATGCCAATCTAGCTGTATCTTCCGGATCCATTCACGTCCTAGTAGTGGTGGTCCTCCATCTGGCAATGCATATAGGTCCATTTTTGGTGTTTCCTTGCCATTATATATAACGTTCACCCTTATTTTTCCTTTGGGGTAGACTTTTTGCCCCGTCTTCAAGACAATCTTTGTATCTCTCAAGGGTATATGTGAGAATAGCCGCTTGTAGTCCCTTCGGTTTATGACTGTTAGGGCTGATCCTGTGTCCAATTCCATTTTCACTTGTACTCCTGCTATCTTGAGCGTGACCCAGATAGTTTGGTGATCCTCCGTTTTGATCACATTATGTAGTTTCAGACAACCCAGCTCCTTGCTTCCGGAGTTTGTATCACTCTTCTGTTCGTCTGAACTACTCTCCGTCACCTTATGTACCTTCTTGTACTTCTCCTGTGGAGATTTCTTGCTGCTGGTTTTCTTTCCCGACCTGCAGACTCTTGCTATGTGTCCTACTTTTCCACACTGTCTGCGCACTTTGTCCTTGAACCAGCAATCATTATGGTCGTGTGTTGTTCTGCCGCAGCAATAGCACTTCACTGTTCCGTATGACATTTCATTTGTGCTATATTCTTGTGGTCTCCGTTGTATCTCTGCAGCGCCCCATGCTGCTGCTTTGTGTGATACTGCAATGCTGAAAGCCTTGTCCAGCGTAAGATCCTTTTCTAATAGAAGCCGTTTCTGGGTTCCTTCACTTTGAAGCCCACACACAAACTTGTCCCTTAAAGTATCTGCTAGTCCCGTTCAAAACTGGCAGTGTTTCGATAGCTTGCGCAGTTCCATTAAATACTCAGCATTACTTTCATCTTTATGTTGGTTCCTTTTGTGAAACTTAAATCTTTCTGCTATCAGCAGCGGTGTGGGGTTTAAGTGGTCCTGTAGGATTGACACAATGTTTTCAAAATCCTTTTCCACTGGCTTCTCTGGGGTTACTAGGTTTCGTAGTAAGCCATATTTTTTTGCACCCATTGAATTCAACAATACCTGCGCTTTCTTGTCATCTGGCACTTCATTCGTCTTGCAGTATACTTCTATGCGTTCGACATATGTCGTCCAATCTTCGACTTCATTGTCGAATGCTGTGATACTGCCACACCGGCATTTTTGGGTGTGGTTAGACTGGCTTAAAATGGCGTCTCCCGCGCTTTCCTTTCTTCTCCGCTGCGGCTTAAAATGGCGTCTCCCGCGCTGCTGCCAACACCGCTCTCGGCGGTCCTCGTGGCAAATGGCGACGCCCTGTGGGTTTCGTGCGCTGCTCCTGCGCTGCTGCCAACGCCGCTCTCTGCGGTCCTTGTGGCAATGGCAGCGCCTCGCGTTTTACTGCGCCCCTCTCTCCCCTGTTGACGCTGCTCGGCCCTTGGCCACCGGCTGCGCTCTGCTCTCTCTCGCCTCTCTCCCCCATTGACGCTGCTCGGCCCTTGACCACCGGCTGCGCTCTGCTCTCTCTCGCCTCTCTCCCCCGTTGATGCCGCTCGGTCCTGAACACCGGCTGCGCCCTGTGCACTCTGCCCTCTCTCCCTCCCCCGTCGATGCTGCTCGGCCTTTTTCTGTGCCGCTCGGTCGGGCTCTAGCCCGTCGCTGTCCAGGAAGGGTCTGCGCAGTACCTGTTGCCAGCCAGTTTCGCTGGACCACCGTGACTGGAAAGCCAAGCCTGGCTCTCAACAGCCTCCCCTGCGATGCTCAAATCTCTGCTGGATGACTGGGCGGTTGCCCGTGGTCGACGCCCGTGCTTCTGGACTCGACCTTCTTCCACTGTTCTCCAGGAGTGAATCCCTGGGAGGTGATGCAGAGTTGCAGGTAGGTTCGAACTTGCTCATCGCCACTGTTACGTCCGTGTAATAATAAGGAAAGGACTGCAGAGAACGGTACAACAGGTGTTTACTCAACGTGGTTCAAACTGCAACTGAAACAACAGATTACTACTCAGCATTATATACAGGTGTGGTCACTGCCGGTACTACCGTATACATGAGCTGTAGAAAGTAGTTCCCCCCTTAAAAGGTACATACATTACAGAAGGAAATCTGCTGTCCTTAGCTGGTCTGGCCTTTATGTGACTCCAGACCCACAGCAATGTAGTTGACTCTTAACTGCCTCTCTGAAAGGCCTAGCAAGCCACTCAGTTGTAACAAACCACAACGAAATAATAAAAATGAAACCGGACGGACTGCCCGGCATCGACCTTGGCACCCTCTACGGACACGGCAACGGCACACCCAGCCCAGTCAACCCTGCAAAGTCCACCTCACCAACATCTGGGGACTTGTGCCAAAATTGGGAGAGCTGTCCCACAGACTAGTCATGCAACAGCCTGACATAGTCATACTCACAGAATCATACCTTTCATCCAACGTCCCAAACTCCTCCATCACCATCCCTGGGAATGCCATGTCCCACCGGCAGGACAGACACACCCGGGGTGGTGGCACAGAGGTATACAGTCAGGAAGGAGTGGCCCTGGGAGTCCTCAACATTAGCTCTGGACCCCATGAAGTCTCATGGCTTCAGGTCAAGCATGGGCAATGTTAGATCCGTGGTTCAGTGGATAAATAATCACACGGATGCTGTACATAAACAAATAACAGGTCTTTACTGGAGGAGGGTAATCTCTAGACTGGGGTACAGAGACATGTGCACAGCTTATATACCGGTGTGGTCACTGCCGGTACTACAGTACACAGGAGCTGTAAAAAGTAGTTCTAACTTAAAGGCACATACACTACAATTCCTCCCTTTTTAGATTAATAATACCCCCTTAATATTCAAATAACAATTACATTTTTACATGTACATTCAATAACAAAAGTCCATTTATAGATTCAGTCTTTGGGGCGGCTTCCTGACCCTTTCGGGATAGCGCCTTTCCAGAGGTTCTTGTTCTTGATGCAGAGGCAATTCTGACCCCTTTTCTTCGGGTAGTTCATCGGGTTCCACTGCTACTGGGTCTGAAGTAGATGCTACCAGTATGTCGGGTTCATCCCCAGGTACTCGAGACATGGGGTTGGCGCATTCCTGTGATGCTAAGATCTGATCGACGTGGCATCTCCCAATGTTCTCCCCGACATCCACTGTGTACATTAATGGCCCCTGCCTTGTACATATCGTTCCGGGTTGCCACTTCTCTGTTCGATAGTCCCGGGCCAAGACTGGTTGCCCTACATTGAAGCTCCTTGTCGGCTTCTCATTGATGTGCTGGAATTGTTTGTCCTCAACATTTCTTCGCACATTTGGTCTGAGCAAGTCCAGACGAGATCTCAACCTTCGGTTAAAGAACATCATGGCCGGGGTCTGGTTGGTAACTGCATGTGTCGCGTTTCGGTAGGCTAATAAGAAATTGTCCAGCTTATGCTGTAGTGGAATTTCCTCGTCGCACATGGCCTTTATCGCCTTCTTAAAGGTTTGTACGAACCTCTCAGCCAATCCATTGGTGGCTGGATGATACGGGGCGGATGTGTAATGCCTTACCCCATTCCTTTTCATGAATTTTTGGAACTCGTCGGACACAAACTGTGGTCCATTATCAGAGCAGATCTGCTCTGGCAAACCGTTTCTGGCAAATATGGTCCGTAGGACTGCAATCGTTTTCTCTGTAGTGGTTGAAGACATCTTTATCACCTCAGGCCACTTTGAATGAGCATCCACTGCTATTAAGAACATTGAGTCCATGAATGGACCAGCGAAATCAATGTGCACCCGTTGCCACAGAGAGGAGGGCCACTCCCATGGGTGTAGAGGGGCATGTGGTGGTGCATTTTGGACCTTCTGGCATCCTAAGCAGCTCTTAGTTAGGTCTTCGATTTGTTGATCAATTCCCGGCCACCACACATAAGCCCTAGCTAGGCTTTTCATTTTCACTCCCCCCAGATGACCTTCATGTAGCTCATTTAGCACTCTCTCCCTTAACTTGGGTGGAATCACCACGCTGGATCCACACATCACTGTCCCCTGGCATACTGACAGCTGTTCTCTTCTGGATGAGAATGGTGGCAACAGTGAGTTGCCATGTGTTGGCCATCCCCTCACCGTCAATTCATATACCCGTGACAGCATTGGATCATTGCGGGTCTCCTTCTCTATATCCACGTCTGTTACTGGCAATTGTTCAATTATCGGCAAATAAAATATCTCGGTAGGGTCCACTGCTGGTGCTTCCTCCACCATAGGCAGTGGCAGGCGCGATAGCCCACCAGCGTTCCCATGCTGTTTCGTGCCTTTATATTCTACTTGCTGAAGTGCCCGGCGGTGCCGAGGCTTTTTCGAGGGCATGTTGTTGTTGGAAGAGAGAGAGAGAGAGCGATTGGGGGGGGGAGAGAGAGAGAGAGAGAGAGCGTGACTCGGGGGGGAAGAGAGAGCGACTGGGGGGTAGAGAGAGAGCGCGGGTGGGGGAAGGGAGGGTGGGGGGGAAGGGAGGGCGGGGGGCGAAGGGAGGGTGGGGGGAAGGGAGGGGGGAAGGGGGGGACGGGAGGGCAGGGGGGGAAGGGGGGCGGGGGGAAGGGAAGGGGGAAGGGGGGCGGGGGAAAGGGGGGGCGGGGGGTAAGGGAGGGGGGGAGGGAGGGCAGGGGGGAGTGAGGAAGGGAGGGCTTGAGGCTGAGAGACAGGCACGGCCACGCCCGGTTGCCGGGGTAACCCTGCCGCGACGCCCCGCACTGCCGAGAGCCCAGCTCTCCGAGCCCCGCCCCCCCAGCCGAGAGCCGCGCTCTCCGAGCCCCGCCCCCCGGCCGAGAGCCGCGCTCTCCGAGCCCCGCCACCCCCGGCCGAGAGCCGCGCTCTCCCAGCCCCCCCCCCGGCCGAGAGCCGCGCTCTCCAAGCCCCGCCCCCCCGGCCGAGAGCCGCGCTCTCCAAGCCCCGCCCCCCCGGCCGAGAGCCGCGCTCTCCAAGCCCCCCCCCACCGGCCGAGAGCCGCGCTCTCCAAGCCCCGCCCCCCCCGGCCGAGAGCCGCGCTCTCCAAGCCCCGCCCCCCCGGCCGAGAGCCGCGCTCTCCAAGCCCCGCCCCCCCCGGCCGAGAGCCGCGCTCTCCAAGCCCCGCCCCCCCGGCCGAGAGCCGCGCTCTCCAAGCCCCGCGCCCCCCCCCCCGGCCGAGAGCCGCGCTCTCCAAGCCCCAGCCGGCCCGCACTCCCGTTGCCGGGGTAACCCGATCCACACTCTCGAGAGCCCCGCCCCCCCCCGCCCGAGCCGAGCGCGGAACAGAATCTCACCTGCTCCTGCTGCGCGCGCACCCTGACCCTCGTGGCTGACGCCGTTGTCCCGGGTAACGTGACACGGGGGGGGCGGTGGTGAGGAGCTTAGCAGCAGCCCAGTTACCTAGCTCGGGCCTGGCTGGGCAAGAAAGGCCCAGGCTTTCAGGCCTAAGAAAAAAACGGGCAAAGGTAGGAAAAAGAATGTTCAGGTGAGATAAAATTTTTACAAATGTGTGATTTATTTCAAAAGAATTTAATAACTTGAATTTTATTTTGCTGGAAATGAATATTTGAAAAGAAAGACGCAGAAAGCAGGAAAAAGAATGGAAGCAAGATGGCGGCTACTCACCTCGGTTCAGAACGATAAGGCCCGCCCACACATGCACCGATTGGTCGACCGTCAGGTGACCAATGCGTAGGATTGGTCAATCGTCCCGTCACTCGACCGTAGGAGGGCCCGGCCGCACGCAGCAGCAAGCCGCCATACGATTGGTCGACCTCGAGGTCACTCTGTCGCTAATGAGCGGATAATGAGATGCTAATGAGCGGAACGTTGATGGTTTTTCTGATACCGCGGGCGCGATTTTAGCCCGGCCGAAACGTAAATACGCTTAAAACCGTCTCGGAAGCGTAAGCTATCTTTGGAGGTAATGCGCGCGTAGGTACGCCCTGTAACTTTCGAGCGCATAGCCCGACAGATGCACAGGCGATGACAGACAGAATGACAGAATGACAGACAGACAGACAGACAGATGTACCGATTTATATATATAGATTTCATATTGATTCACCCCTAGAAACAGGGACCATCTTTGTAACCGCTGTGCAGTCGTTACTGGCACGCCCTTCATAGGAATAAAAATGGAGACAAGTGGTTGGTGGTCAGTCAGCAAGGTGAACTTCTGCCCATGCAGATAGTGGTTGAATTTTTTTACTCCCCATACTAGGCTGAGGGCCTCCCTGTCAATCTGGGCGTAGTTGCGCTCGGCTGAGGTTAGTGACCGAGACGCAAAGGCTACTGGCCTCTCCAACCCGTCTGGGAATTTGTGCGACAGCACCGCTCCAATGCCGTAGGGTGATGTATCACATGCCAAACGAATTGGTCGTGCTGGGTTGAAATGGGCCAACACCTCTTTTGATGTGATCAATTCTTTACACTTCTGGAAAGCTCGTCTACTTTCGTCATCCCACTTCCATGGTACCCCTGTTTGCAGTAGGGTGTTCAGCGGGTGTAATACCGTAGACAAATTTGGTAAGAACTTGTGGTAATAGTTTACCAGCCCGAGGAACGACCTCAGTTGTGACACATTTTCCGGTGCTGGAGCCTTGACTACTGCCTCAATCTTGTCCGGGGACTTATGCAACCCCTCTTCATCGATGACGTGGCCGCAATACGAGATCTGTTTCTGGAAAAACTCGCACTTTTGGCGATTAGCTCGTAGCCCATATTCCTTTAATCTGGCGAGCACCTTCTCCAAGTTAGCGAGGTGATCACCGTCATTTTCGCCCGTGACCAAGATGTCGTCCAAATAACACTGGGTCCCTGGAATCCCTTGCAGGACCTGATCCATCACCCTTTGCCAGATAGCTGGAGCCAAGGCTACTCCAAACACCAGCCAGTTGTATTGATAGAGACCTTTATGGGTGTTGATCGTAAGGTAATGTTTCGAAGCTTCTTCCACCTCCATTTGCAAGTACACCTGGGCTAGATCAATTTTGGTGAAGCGTTTACCACCAGATAGCGAGGCAAAAATATCCTCAATTCGTGGAAGCGGATATTGCACCGTGTGAAGGACTGGGTTCACTGTCACCTTAAAATCCCCACAGATGCGGATCTTCTTTGGTTCCCCAGGCATATTACTCAACGACCTCTTCATTACAGGAACGATAGGTGTAGCCCACTCGCTCCAGTCCACTTTGGACAGTACTCCTGAATGTTCCAACCCTTCCAGCTCTGCTTCAACCGCTGGTCTGATCGCATAAGGCACTGGTCTGGCCTTCAGAAACTTTGGGCTTGCATTATCCTCTATTTTAATTGTTGCTGTTACTCCTTTTAGTGTTCCTAGTCCCTCCTGGAACACTTCTTTTGCGTCAGTTAGCATTTTTGACAGTCGTCCAGGTGTGACGTCGTCATCCTTTTTGGCCTCAACCTTCAGTGCCTGTATGGAATGCCAATCTAAATGTATCTTCCGGATCCATTCATGTCCTAGCAGTGGTGGTCCTCCATTTGGCAATACATATATATCCATTTTAGGTATTTCCTGACCTTTATATGTCACTTTCACCCTTATTTTTCCTTTGGGGTAGACTTTTTGCCCCGTATACGTCTTCAAGACAATCTCTGTAGCTTTCAAGGGTATTTGTGAAAATAGCCGCTTGTAGTCTCTTTGATTTATGACTGTTAGAGCTGACCCTGTGTCCAATTCCATTTCCACTTGGACTCCGTCTATCTTGAGTGTAACCCAGATAGTCTGGTGATCCTCCATTTCGGTTACATTATGTAGTTTCAGACAACCCAGCTCCTTGCTTCCGGAGTCTGTGTCACTTTTCTGTTCATTTGAACCACTTTCCATCACCTGGTGTACCTTTTTGTACTTCTCCTGTGGAGATTTCTTACTGTTGGTTTTCTTCCCAGACCTGCAGACTCTTGCTATGTGTCCTGCTTTCCCACACTGTCTGCACACTTGGTCCTTGAACCAACAATCTTTCTGGTCATGTGTTGTTCTGCCGCAGCGATAGCACTTCCCTGTTCCATAGGCCATTTCGTTGGTGCCGTATTCTTGCGGTCTCCGTTGTATCTCTGCAGCGCCCCTTGCGGCTGCTTCGTGTGATACTGCCATACTGAAAGCTTTGTCCAGTGTAAGGTCCTTTTCTGATAGAAGCCGTTTCTGGGTTCCTTCACTTTGTAGCCCACACACAAACTTGTCCCTTAACGTGTCTGCTAGTCCCGCTCCAAACTGGCAGTATTTCGATAGCTTGCGCAGTTCCGTTATGTACGCAGCGTTGCTTTCGTCTTTGTGTTGGTTCCTTTTATGGAATTTAAATCATTCTGCTATCAGCAGCGGTGTGGGGTTTAAGTGGTCCTGTAGGATTTCTACTATGCTTTCAAAATTCTTGTTTACCGGCTTCTCTGGGGTTATTAGATTTTGCAATAACCCATAAGTTTTTGCACCCATTGAATTTAACAGAACCAGTGCTTTATTAGCATCTGGCACTTCATTCGCCCTGCAGTACACCTCAATACGTTCCACATATGTCGCCCAATCTTCGACTTCATTGTCAAACGTAGAGATACTGCCACTCTTCGGCATCCTTGGTTGTGCGTTAACTATCACCAATGGCACCTCCCGTGCTTCCCCTTCTTCTCCGCTGGCACAAAATGGCGTCTCCCGCGCTTTCCTTCCTTCCCACGCTCGCCCGTCTTCTCCGCTGCGGCTTCGCAAAATGGCGTCTCCCGCGCTCTTCCTTCTTCTCCGCGGCTCAATGGCGCCTCAGCGCTCTCCCTGCTTCTCCGCGGCTCAATGGCGTCTCCCGCACTCTCCCTGCTTCTCTGCGTCTCAATGGCGTCTCCCCTTGCTTCGCCCCGCGGACCCTGCTCAGCCCGTGATCCCTGGCTGTGCTCGGCGCGTTCTTCTCTTGATATTTGTCGATGCCGCTCAGTCTATATCCCGGCTGTTTCTTACCCTCTCTCTCTCCGGTTTGCAGTATTTTTTTTTTTTTTTTGACGCCGCTCGGTGATCAATCCCCGGCTGCGCCCTGCTCTCTTCACCCTTTTTCTTACCCCGTTGACGCTGCCCGGCTCTCTCTCTCTGCCGTCGGTCGGCTCCAGCCACCGCTGCTCGGGAAAGGTCTGCTCTGGACCTGTCGTCGGTCTCTTACTGCTCCTGTATACTGTTCTCCCGAAGTCCGTATATTATTGAGGCGCGGACTTTACAGTGGCGACGAGTAAGTTCGAACTCACCTGCAGTGTGGCATCATCTCACGGGGATCTCGCCTGAAAGGAAGGTCCTGGAAGGTCGTAGTCTGAGCAACGGGCGTCGACCGAGGGCAACCGCCCAAAGAATCCTTCGGTGTTCGGAGAATTGCGGGAGAGTCTGTGGTTCCAGCGAATCGTGCTGGTAGCAGGTAGCGTGCTGACCCTTCCGGACTGCGGCGGGCTCAAGCTCGATCGAGCGGCTCTACAAAACGGGCCGCGCAGCATCGCCGTGAAAAGGAAACAAGAGAGAGAGGGTGGAGCGCACAGGGCGCAGTCAGTGCTCAAGAACAGGACAGCGGAGAGAAACTAAACGGGGGGGGAAGGAAAGCGAGATGCGCTGAAACTGCGGGTCGCTGCCATTACCCCGTAGAACGCTAGGAGCAGCGTGGCAGTAAGGGGAAGAAGCAAAAGCGCGGGAGGCGCCATTTTATCCCGTTGGGGAAGAAGCAAAAGCGCGGGAGGCGCCATTTTATTCCATTGGGGAAGAAGCAAAAGCGCGGGAGGCGCCATCTTAAATTGCCCAAGATGCCAAAAAGTGGCAGTATCACTGCTTTCGACAACGAGGTAGAAGACTGGACCACGTATGTGGAAGGAATTGAAGTGTACTGCAAGGCAAATGAGGTGGCCGATGGAAAGAGGGCGTCGGTATTATTAAATCTGATGGGTGCGAGTACGTACGGCCTATTGCGGAAATTAATTACCCCAGCTAAACCAATGGAGAAAAGTTTTGAGGAGATTGTTCATATCTTACAGGAACACCTAAGCCCTACACCACTGCTGATAACAGAAAGGTTCAAGTTCCATAAACGAAACCAGCACAAAGATGAGAGCAATGCTGACTATTTTACGGAACTACGCAAGTTATCGAAGCACTGCCAGTTCGGAGCAGGACTGGCAGACACCTTACGGGATAAGTTTGTCTGCGGGCTCCAGAGTGAAGGAACCCAGAAACGACTACTTTCAAAAATGGACCTGACGCTAGAACAGGCTTTCAGCGTGGCAGTATCCTACGAAGCAGCAGCACGGGGAGCTGCGGAAATACAACAGAAACCATAAGAATACAGCGCTAACGAAATGGCGTATGGAGCCGAAAAGTGCTATCGCTGCGGCAGAACAACCCATGAGCAGAAGGACTGCTGGTTTAAAGACAAAATATGCAGGCAATGCGGGAAAATGGGACATATAGCAAGAGTCTGCAGGTCGGGAAAGAAGACCAACACGACAAGAACTACTAAGGAACAGTACAGGAAAGTAAAGAAACTGACAGATAGTAGTTCAGAAGATCAGGAGAGTGATAAGGACTCCGGGAGCAGGCGACTAAGTTGCTTAAAGCTACACAACGTGATCGCAAAGGAAGATCACTGAACCATTTGGGTCACCCTCATGATAGCAGGGTCCCCAGTAAAGATGGAATTGGACACAGAATCAGCCCTAACTGTCATGAATCGCCGAGACTATGAGCGGCTATTCTCACACATACCCTTAAAGGACACATCCATTGTATTGAAGACATACACGGGACAAAAGGTCTACCCCAGAGGAAAAATAAGTGTGCCAGTTGAATATAACGGAAAGGAAACACAGAAACTATACATGTATATACTACGAGATGGAGGACCACCATTATTGGGATGTGAATGGATCCAAAAACTACAATTGGATTGGCATTCCATTCTGGCACTAACTGTGACTGACAAAAAAGATGATGCCGTCGCACCTGGACGTCTGTCACAAATTCTTTCTGACGCGGAAGAGGTGTTCCAACAAGGACTTGGGACTCTAAAAGGAGTAAAGGCAACCATAAAGATTGAGGATAACGCAACCCCAAAATTTTTCAAGGCCAGACCGGTGCCATACGCGATACGCCCAGCTGTGGAAGCTGAACTGGAGAGTCTGGAGCATTCGGGGCTGCTGTCTAAGGTGGACTGGAGCGAGTGGGCCACGCCCATCATTCCTGTAATGAAGAAAGCATTGAGCAGCACGCCTGGGGAGCCAAGGAAGGTTCGCATCTGTGGGGACTTCAAGGTGACTGTGAACCCAGTCCTGCACACAGTACAGTATCCGCTTCCGCGGATAGAAGATATTTTCGCCTCACTATCTGGAGGGAAACGTTTTACAAAGATTGACCTGGCTCAAGCGTATCTACAAATGGAGGTGGAAGAAGCAGCTAGGAAATACCTCACGATAAACACCCACAAAGGCCTTTACCAGTACAATCGACTGGTATTTGGGGTAGCATCGGCCCCGGCCATTTGGCAGAGGGCAATGGAACAAGTCCTGCAAGGGATCCCGGGGACCCAGTGTTATTTGGACGACATCCTCGTTATGGGCGAAAATGACAATGAACACCTTGCCAACCTGGAACAGGTGCTCACGAGATTGCAGGAATATGGGCTACGAGCCAACCGTCCCAAATGCGAGTTCTTCAGGAGACAAATCTCGTATTGTGGCCACATGATTGATGAGGAAGGGTTGCATAAGTCACCGGACAAGATTGAGGCTGTAGTCAAGGCTCCAGCACCGGAAAATGTATCGCAAATGAGGTCGTTCCTCGGGTTGGTGAACCACTACCATAAGTTCTTGCCGAATTTATCTACAATCCTGCATCCACTGAACACCCTGCTTCAAACTGGTGTAACATGGAAATGGAGTGATGAGTGTAAGCGTGCCTTTCAGGAATGTAAATGCCAAGTCACTTCAAAAGAAGTATTGGCCCACTACAACCCAACACTACCGATTCGGTTGGCATGTGATGCGTCACCTTACGGCATTGGAGCGGTGCTGTCACACAAATTCCGTGACGGTTCAGGGAGGCCAATAGCCTTTGCATCGCGCTTGCTAACCACAGCCAAGCGTAACTACGCCCAGATTGACAGGGAGGCCCTCAGGCTGGTGTGGGGGGTGCAGAAGTTCAATCACTATCTGCACGGGCAGAAATTCACCCAACTGACTGATCATCAACCACTGGTCTCAATTTTTAACCCAAAGAAGAGCGTTCCGGTGATGACGGCGCAACGGCTGTAAAGATGGTCACTTTTTCTAGGGGCACATCAGTGTGACATAGAGTACAAAGTAATGAAACAACATGGAAACGCTGATGGGCTGCCACGCCTACCGTTGCCTACGGCGGAAGAAGCACCTGCAGTGGACCCTGTGGAGATATCCCATGCGACCATATTCGAATGCTTGCATGTTACAAACGCAAGTATTGAGAAGGAAACCCGAAATGACCCGACACTCTCTCGGGTCTATGATTTGACTGTGAAGGGATGGCCAGCATATGGCGACTCACTGTTGCCAGCATTCTCGCCAAGGAGAGAACAGCTGTCAGTGTGCCGGGGAACCTTGATGTGTGGATCCCGAGTGGTAATTCCACCCAAGTTGAGAGATAGAGTACTCAATGAGCTTCACGAGGGTCATCTGGGAGGGGTAAAAATGAAGAGCCTAGCCAGGGCGTTTGTGTGGTGGCCGGGAATTGATAAAGAAATCGAGGATATGACCAAGAGATGCACAGGATGCCAGAAGGTCCAAAACGCTCCACCACAGGCCCCGCTACATCCATGGGAGTGGCCCTCATCTCCATGGCAACGGGTACACATTGATTTCGCTGGTCCATTTATGGACTCAATGTTTCTAATCGCTGTGGACGCCCATTCGAAATGGCCAGAGGTCATTAAAATGTCCTCCACCACCACGGAGAAAACTATTGCAGTCCTAAGGACCATCTTCGCCAGGAATGGGTTGCCAGAACAGATCTGTTCCGACAATGGCCCACAGTTTGTGTCTGAGGATTTCCGGAGGTTCCTGAAGAATAATGGGGTGAAACATTACACATCTGCCCCATATCATCCAGCCACAAATGGATTGGCTGAGAGGTTTGTTCAGACCTTTAAAAAGGCCATAAAGGCAATGTATAATGATGACATACCACTGCAACACAAGATGGATAACTTCCTGTTTGCTTACCGAAATGCGACACATGCAGTAACCAACCAAACTCCAGCCATACTGTTTTTCAACCAGAGACTAAGATGTCGCTTGGATTTGCTCAAACCAAACATAAGACGAGATGTTGAGGATAAGCAGTTCCAGCACATAAATGAGAAGCCAACCAGGAGCTTTAAGATAGGGCAACCAGTCTTGGCCCGCGACTACCGAACAGAAAAATGGCAGCCAGGCACGATATGCACACAGCAGGGACCACTAATGTACACAGTGGACGTTGGCGAGAGCATCGTGAGACGCCATGCTGACCAGATTCTAGAGTCACAGGAACAAGCCAAACCTGTACCACAAGCATGTGCACCTGGTAATGAGCCCGAAGTACAGATTGCGTCTACCTCAGAAGCAGGGGTATTGGAAGCTGACGAACCAACCAATGACAATGAGCCAGAATTGACTCCACCGCCAGAACAGGATACTCGAGAAAGGCGCTATCCAGTCCGGATCAGGAAGCCTCCTCAAAGACTGAACTTATAAATGACTATTTCAGTTGATGTATATATTACTGAGAAAATTGTAATTGTAATTAGTTATTATTTAGTTGTTAAATGAATGTTATGTACTGTTTATCTAAAAGGGGAGGAATTGTTGTGTATGTACCTTTAAGGGAATAACTGGTCTTAGACTGCAGTACCGTCAGTGACCACCCCTGTATAAAAGGCCCTAGCAGGCTTCTGTAGTTTCAGTCTGACGCTGCCTCCTGTTCAGTAAAGTACCTGTTAAACTGTTCTCCCGAAGTCCGTGTATTATTGAGGCGCGGACTTTACAGGTGTCATTGACAGTGCTATCAAGCAGTACTTACTCACCAATAACCTGCTCACTGATACCCAGCTTGGGTTACGCCACGACCACTCGGCTCACGACCTCATTACAGTCTTGGTCCAAACATGAACAAAGAAGCTGCATTCCAGAGAATTGAGAGTGACTGCCCTAGATATCAAGGCAGCATTTGACCGAGTCTGGCATCAAGGAGCCCCAGTAAAACTGAAGTCAATGGGAATCGGGGGGAAACTCTCCACTGGCTGGAGTCATACCTAGCACAAAGGAAGATGGTTGTGGTGATTGAAGGTCAATCATCACAGCCCCAGGACATCGCTGCAGGAGTTCCTCAGGGCAGTGTCCTAGGCCCAACCATCTTCAGCTGCTTCATCAATGACCTTCCCTCCAACATAAGGTCAGAAATAGGGATGTTCACTGATGACTGCACAGTGTTCAGTGCCATTCACAACTCCTCAGGCAATGAAGCAGTCCATGCCCGCATACAACAAGACCTGAACAATGTTCAGGCTTGTGATGATAAGTGGCAGGTAACATTCGCACCACAGAAGTGCCAAGCAAAGACTATCTCCAACAAGCGAGAGTCTAATCACCGCCCCTTGACATTCAATGGTATTACCATCGCCGAATCCTCTACCATCAACATCCTGGGGGTTACCATTGACCAGAAACTTAATTGGACCAGCCACATAAATACTGTGGCAACAAGAGCAGGTCAGAGGCTAGGTATTCTGCGGCCAATGTCTCATCTCCTGACTCCCCAAAGCCTTTCTACCATCTACAAGGCACAAGTAAGGAGTATAATGGAATACTCATCACTTGTCTGGATGAGTGCTGCTCCAACAACACTCAAGAAGCTTGACACCATCCAGGACAAAGCAGCCCGCTTGATTGGCACCACATCTACCACCTTAAACATTCACTCCCTCCGCCACTGGCATACCGTGGCTGCAGTGTGCACCATCTACAAGATGCACTGCAGCAACTCGCCAAGGCTTCTTCAGCAGCACCTCCCAAACCCACGACCTCTTCCACCTAGAAGGACAAGGGCAGTAGGCGCATGGGAACACCACCACCTCCAAGTTCCCCTCCAAGTCACACACCATCCTTACTTAGAAGCTTATCGCCGGTCCTTCATCATCGCTGGGTCAAAATCCTGTAGCTCCCTAACAGCACTGTGGGTGTACCTTCACCAGATGGACTGCAGTGGTCAAAGCATTTAGGGATGGGTAATAAATGCTGTCCAATGACGCCCACATCTCATAAACGAATAAAAAAAATACAAATATTAACATGTGTATCGACACGGCAGCGGACTGCTCTATCATGAGTAAGGACACATATGAGAGTAAGTTTAATCAAATACCACTTACAAAGAGTACCGTAGAGTTAAAAACCTACTCTGGAGAATTCATAAGAGAGATGTGGACAAATGGACTGTACAGTTCAACACAATGGCCAGTCAACAAAGCTGCCAATTATTGTAGTGAGCTACAACAACAGGCCAACCCTCATGGGCAAATACTGCTTGAGAAAGTTAAAATTAGACTGGAAAAACATCTTCAGTGTAGATGCTTCAAAGAAGTGACTCGATACAATGCTGAACAAGTACAAAAGCATGTTCACAGACAGCTATGAGGGCATCACTGGGTGCGACGCGCATATCCACATCAAGTCCAACGTGAAACCTGCCTATTGTAAGGCAAGGCCAGTCCCCTATGTGTTCAAAAGTCAGATGGAAGAACTAGAGAAAGTGAGAGAGAACGGAGTGCGAGTAAAAACTGACAAATGTGAATGGGCTACCCTGATTGTGGTGGTGCCCAAAGCAGACAAAACTGTACGCTTGTGTGATGACTACAAAGTTACTATCAACCAAACAGTTGACGATGAACAGTACCCGTTACCTACATCACAAGCTTTGTGTGCAGCACTCTCTGGGTCAAAGGTTTTCTCCAAGCTTGACCTGCCGCACACTTACGCTCAGCTGAATGTTGACAGTCAACAGTGGCCCAGTAATTCGGGTCCCAACGCGTGAGTACGGACGGGGTACTCACGCGTGGGCCCGATGGAAGTGCCGGTTTTCAGGATGCACAGCGCATGCGCTGAAAACCGGCATTTCCTGTCCTCTGAACCAAGGGGTTAAGAGGCGGAACGCATGCGATGTTTCAGGCAGCGCGTGCGCGCTGAAATTCCTTTTTTTGTAAAGAGTTTCCCGTGCGTAAAGGCCTCCGGTTTTTACGCATGAAAAAAGCAGACGTAAGTACTTAGTTTTAAAAGGTAAGTGGTCTATTAATGCAATTTAGAATTTTTTTTTCACAGGTTTATTATTTTTAAAGAATTTACAGTAAAGTAAGTGTATTTTTAGACCCTATTTGTTAAAAAAAAAATTTTTTCAAAAATTTGATTAATTGTTTAAAATAGTTTTTTACAGTTATTCATAGTTCATTTATTTAGTGGGATTTTTTTAAACTTTTATTTGTAGTTTAAGTGCTGTTTTGGGCGCCCTGAGTTTTCATGAGTTTGACAGTTCTTACTATCAAACTCATGAATGAACTTTTGCAACCTCCCATTGGTTGCCCAGTGCTCACGTGATCCCAGCTGGCTCATCAAAATAACTACGCTTTAATTCTGTTTAAAACTACTTCACATTCTTCAAAATAATGTAAAAATATTTAAAACTTTATAAAAGTTAGCAAAAGATTAATAAAAATACAAAAAACCTATTTAAAATGCTGCTCTGCATGTAAAAATGCTTTGCAGCTTGTGATAAAAATTGGGGGCATGTCCTATGGTAAGGAGACCTCAAGGGGCATGTCTCACTTACACTCCGCGCTCGAGGCTTCGCGCTGGCTACACTCCTGGGCGGCGTGACGTCAGACGCTGCCCGGGAGTAATCAACTGAAAAAAGGAATTCCACGCGTCCCGAGAGCAGAACGGCCGGCGCGCCGGGTAAGTGCACATCGGGGGCTTGCATGCGTGGCAAGCCCCCGAACCTAATTTCTGGGCCAGCATCTCACCATCAACACACACAAGGGACTGTTCTCATACACCAAGCTGCCGTATGGTGTAAAGTCCTCCCCCAAAATCTTCCAGGCTACAATGGATAAGATGTTGCAAGGAGTTCCAAATTGCTTATGCAATCAAGACGATGTGCTGATCGCAACAAGCAGCAAGGAAGAAAATCTAGAAGTGTTAGATTTAGTGCTGCAAAGATTTAATTCCTACAATGTCAAATTGAAAAGGAGCAAATGTGCTTTTGTGCAGCCCGAGGTTGTGTACCTTGGTCTGAAAGTTGATGCAATTGGCTTGCAACCAGTGAAGGAAAAGGTTGATACTGTCATCAATGCTCCAAAGCCACAGGACGTGTCTGACTTAACATCTTTCCTTTGAATGGTCCAGTGCTATGTATGTTTCTTACCTGAGTTAGCCACCATGTTAGCTCCATTGCACGAGCTCCTCAAGAAGGATGTCCAGTGGAAGTGGACAAAAGCGCAACAGGAAGCTTACGACATTTGTAAGAGAAGTCTCTCTAGCGATACTCTCCTTGTGCACTACGACACAGAGCGTGAGCTTAAGTTAAGGTGTGATCCTTCTAGTTATGGTGTGAGAGCTGTCAGAAGCCACGTAATGGATGACGGCCAAGAGAAACCAATCGCGTTCTCATCGCGAACCCTCACAAAGAGCAAAAGAAATTATGCACAAATTGAAAAGGAAGCACTCGCCATATTGTTTAGAATCAAGAAATTCCAACAGTTCCTGATCGGCTGAAAGTTTATCCTGATAACTTTCACAAACTGCTCTAGCAATATTGGGGCCTAAATCTGCCATCCCTGCAATGGCCGCATCAAGAATGCATCGTTGGGCAGTGTTGTTGTCACAATATGACTACACGATTGACTATCGCACTTAAAAGCAAAACGTAATCGCAGATGCCTTGTCCAGGTTGCCACATGAAGACTCATGTGTTGGGCGTGAAGGTGAGATTTTCACGCTAGGTGCAGTTGACAAAGACTTTCCCACGAATGCGAATGAGATTGCAAATGAGACTCAAATGGGCTCAGTACTGAAAAGAGTGTATGAAAACACCTTGAATGGATGGACTGATCAGTGTCTGGACACAGAGTTGAAACCATTCCATAACCGTCGTATTGAATTGTCCTGTGAGTAAGGTTTTATCAAGTGGGGAAACAGAGTGGTGGTACCTACTTCTTTGAGTTTGGAACCAGAACAAACAGCCCGAAAATTGGTTCAACACCAAAACCTTTTGTAAGATCAGGAAGGGTCCGCAAACCTGTTTTTAAACTGGATTTGTAGTTCATTTGTAGCATTTGTAGTTGATTTAAAAGAAAAAAGAACAGGAGTTTTTGTTATGTGGTACATGTAATGCTGGGAAAGGTGGGACCATAGTTCTGTTGTATTTGAGAGGGGAATATGTCCATTTTTTTAAGGGCAAAGCAGTGTAATGTATTGTCACATGGTTTGTCACATGGTTTATTATGAGCATGCTCAGTTCGCTCTGGCTTAGTAAAGCAAGCACATTGACTAGCTGGTGTCTCTGTCCTTCATTTGTTCTACCCGCATATATTACACATGTAGCATCATTAACTAAGTAAATCTCTTCTGTGTTCTAATATTACTGGATCCCTGTTCTCAATTTTAGAGCTCAGTGTTACAGTTCATATATAACTGTTGGGGTATTCATTATCGTGCACACTGCATTATAACACTCAGAATGCTTTGCTCCAGTTTACTATTATAAGGATGGAGGAGTATATTTTTCCATATCTGAACTACTCACTGGGTGGAATGCTTTAGTTCATTTAGGTGTAACCTTTTGCTGTTTTTGGTGCTGTAAGGAAATTCCCTAGGTTGTTGTGACTCACTGCCGGCATTCTCTTCACTTTATTTTTTGTGTTTCACTCTTACTGCAGTTGTTCCTTTGAAACCTGTCCATTTTGCATTTGTATTTTTCAATGTGATGTGGTATGACCAAGCATCAAGAGATTGCAGGCCAGAAGCATGTTGATGGGACGAATGCCATGCTGCAATGGACACCCTTATCAAAAGGTATCTGTGAGGGCTGCGTGCTGAAATGGTCAATGCAGTCTCTGCTGTTCGGAGGTTTTCCTCCCAGACAAAGCAAAATTCAATACCTTGAAGAAGGTTGTCAAGGTGAATGTCGGCCAGCGTTATCCCTTTACAATCGTCTAGTGTGGCACAAGCAGGCACTTTCACCTCAACGTATACGCCGAAAAAAAAGTCAACGCAGAGCTTTAAACAAACCATGAAGTACCTTCACCTAGCTTTGGATCTGCAGCTTTGTTCTGTGCGCCCATTTATCGGCACGCACAGATGGCATCATGCCAATAGCGCCCAAGCACACAAAATATGGGGCGTGGAGGCCCCTGCCCTGTATACATAACATTAAGCTCACTACTAGGATCAGTGATAGTCCCCTGTTGCCAGGCAGACAATCCTGAGCAGTGCCCGCTGCTGAATTCTCCACCCCTCTGGTGAAGCACAAAGGTTTCCTGGTCATGATTTTCTTTCAAATCATGAGTTTTGAGCATGGCTGGAGGTTGCAGCAACAAAGAAAAGAATGGTGAGATGAAAACTGATCAAAATAGAGCTGAACATTTTCAAATTTAGCAGAAACCCTATTCACCAGCACCAATTAATTTTTGCGAAGTCTCAGATCCTATTGAGACTGCCCCTCGATATTAACCACCCCTCACCCACCTCCCACCACCCCCCACCCCATGATGGGCAAGAAAGGTCAAATGAGAGGTTAAAATCTTTAAAAAAAAACGTTGCATTCCCGGTAAGTATAATATTAACAATGGTGGTTCAGGCTCCCGCTAAAGGCAGGTAGGGGCCCTGCTTAACATGCAAAAGTCATGGCCTGATAATGTTATCGGTGTCATGATATAATGTTAACGTCAAGTCAGGGGGCGCCGGCACTGTCTGCAGCCCGGCAGCAAAAATTCACGGTGGGAGGAGCCGATTGGCCAGAAGAGGCCGAGGTATGCGTAAGAAATGTCCTTTTTGAACTCCTTGTGGGCCACAAGGACCATGCCCCTCAAGTAGTCTTTAGGCCTCCCAAGTCCCGGCCTCGCCCGACCTCGAAGGAACTGCCTCCTGATCACCGATCTTGAAAGAACACCCCACCCCGATCTCAAAGGAACCCCCCAGATCCCCAATCTCAAAGGAACCCCCCCAGATCCCCAATCTCAAAGAAACCCCCCAGATCCCCAATCTCAAAGGAACCCCCCAGATCCCCAATCTCAAAGGAACCCCCCAGATCCCCAATCTCAAAGGAACCCCCCAGATCCCCAATCTCAAAGGAACCCCCCAGATCCCCAATCTCAAAGAAACCCCCCAGATCCCCAATCTCAAAGGAACCCCCCAGATCCCCAATCTCAAAGGAACCCCCCAGATCCCCAATCTCAAAGGCACCTTCCCCAGAGCTCAAAGGAACCCAGATCCCCGATCTTGAAGGAACCCGCCCCAGATCGCCCTGGAACCCCTGAGCCTACTGACTGCCTGGAACTGTTCCCACGGGTGCCTGGCTGCAACCTCATGCCACCAGTTTCTGGCTTCTGCCTACTGGCCAGGTAGTGCATCTGGCCAGGCATCAGGAGGGACACTGGGAACCATAATTTAAATGAGGTCCCGCCATTAAGGTGGGCAGGGCCTCATTATCCCCGCACTCTGCTGGTGCACCGCCCCCTACTGGGCTCCTGCTGTAAAAATCGAGGCCTCTGTGAACACTGAGTGACGCAATCGTCATGACCATTTCCCCAGGACCCACTGCACCATCATATTTTTATTAAGGAAGTCTATAGGTCTTGGTACAGTCTACTCCATTTAAGTGTTGGCCCAAATATGTGCTCTTCCAGTGCAGCATTTTTCAAAAATCAAAACATTGCCCCATTTATTTCCATTGACATTCTTTTATCTGAATAATAGTCAAATTTTCATTTTAGAGTATAATTTAGTCAGCCAAGCATACAATACACACATAAGCAACAGATTAATGACCTCCATTTGTACTGTTGAATCTTACTAATCCCTTAACTGTTCACGAATCAGGTTAGTTCAGCACTTCATTAACCATTAACTCCTGGAATCTAGTCATTCCACATTCTATCAATATTAAAACAAGTATAAAATAGCAGCTTTCTTATTGAATTCTCAAATGTATGCATTATATATATTTTAATGAAAGGTGAGCATTCACATATACATTTTGTGAAAGTGTGTATTCACACATATTATACAAAAGGAGTACATTCGCACACAAACATATATATATTATGAAGCCTTTGTACACTTTGATTGTATGGTGCTTGCATTGAGGATTGCATTGATACATCCAAGTTTTGTCGCCATGACCATGCTTGCGCTGGGAGCAATGTGGGTCAAGGGATTCAGGCAGCTTCCTTGGTCTTGGAGATCATTTAGGCCTCAAAGTGGGGAGGAGGAAGGCATTGCGTAAAAGTGGGGTTGTGCCCTTCAACAGCTTTCTATTGAAAACATTTTTTGCCTAAATGATGGTATTGTTTAAAAGTGGGTTTATAATTTTGCGACACCTAGCACAGAAGGAAATCTCTCCACCTCATATAATATTATTTTTGGAAGACTGCTGTGGGCTTAACATGACTGCATTGAATAAGGGCTAAATTTCTAAATCACTCAATAGAAATGTTATAAATCTTGGACGATGAAGAAATGTTCATTTAATGTTTTCTTGTCCCAAGATACACGCTGCTGCAAATGGATCTAAAAATGTGAGGCACAAAGTCTAAACTTGTTGTTAAGATAACGGTGTGTGTTTGTTGGAACTCTTTAATGGGGACTCATTCCTTTGTCACACTGCTGCAAACTGTAAGAAGAATATGCCATGTCTAAATGGTATTACTTGTCACTTTGACATATTAGTCCCTGACATGCGGAGTTTCAGTCTGTCAGTGCCGCTGTTTTTGACTGTAACTTGTTCTGTAAGTCATGTGTTATTAATGGTTGCGGAAATCTGAGACGAGAATCTCTTGTTGTCTTATCTTCAGCTCATGGCCGATGATACGATGAAATGCTTCGTTTAATGATTTTATTTTTTGCTATTGTTAAATAAAGTTGGCTTAGCTTATGATGTCAGGAAGCAAGATTAATATCAGCAGAAAATATTTTTAATAAAGGCTGTCATTTTATAATTTATTCAATGTTGTATTATTATGAATTATTCAAAACCGAAACATATGTTTTCATTGCAACCGGAATAGACGTTTCATCCTTGTCAGTTTTACAAATATGTGAACACCTATAGATGTAAAACCACCTATACTCAAGTATGCATCTACACTTGCATGGTAGATGACTACAGATGATTAGTAAGCAGTGATAAAAATATGGGTTGTGTTCCATAATTCAATTATATTTTTATGTATATCATTTTACTCTTACATCAACTTAAGATGGTGGTCAAGCACTTCCTCAGTAAGGCTGCTAGAGTCAATAGGAACAACTTTGAATTTGGGTGCTAGTGTAAAATGGGCGCTATCGATTCAGCCGCCTGTTGTACCTCTCTTCCGATTTTCATTCCCATTGACTTCAATAGGAATTAAAATTGGCAGCTGAATCGATATTGTTCATTTTACACTATCGTCCAACGTCAAAATTACCCCCAATGGACCCAATTTTTACGTGTGAACTTCAGTGTACTGTGAGTCTAATGTCGCACTATTAGTGTGCACCAACTGTTTGTGTGCTGACCTTGCATATATTTCTGGGGTGGTCCTAATTAGCATTTTGTGGGCACAATCCCAGCACGAATAATGTCGTTGATCAGGAACTGGCCCAATAGTGGGCAGGGAAACATAGGAGCAGGAGGAGGCCATTCAGCCCCTCGAGCCTGTTGCGCCATTCATTCAAATCATGGCTGATCTGTACCTTAACTCTTTCATTAGGGTCACTGATTTGCGGTCTGACAGCACTGTGTGGGCGGAGAGGATGTCGCTGCCGGCAGAAACAGGAGCCTACCTTGCAAAATTCCCTTGCGCCATTGTTGAGAAGAGCAGTACTGTACTGATTTTCACTGGAACACAACCGCTCCGCTTCCCTTTTCAGCAAACAGCAATTCAGCCCAGTCCTCACCGCAAAATGGAAATACATTTGGGTTCAGCAGAGTTCAAGTCACCAGTGTGTATGCAGCCTGACTTATGCTGGGACAATCGGAGGATTGGAAAAATTGGCTTCCACAATATTTCATTCATTTTTTTTTTGTTTCTCTGTAATTTTTAGTATTTTGTCAGTCTTTCTAAATTTCAATTTCAAAATCACAATTTCTAAATTTGCGGATGACACCAAATTGGGGGGGGTCATCAATACTGAGGAGGACTGCAACAAGTTCCAGGAGGCCATTAATAAACTAGCAGAATGGGCATATAATTTGGCAAATGAAATTCAACACAGATAAATGTGAGGTATTACATTTGGGTAACAAAAATAGGGAGGTCACTTATCACTTGGAGGGTGCGAGTCTAGGTAGGGTAGAGGGACAAAGAGATCTCGGAGTACAAATACACAAATCACTAAAAGTTGCGACACAGGTTAGCAAGGCCATAAAAAAAGCAAACCAAGCACTAGTGTTTATTTCTAAAGGGAAAGAATTTAAAAGTAGGGAAGTTATGCTAAACTTGTATCGAACCTTGGTTAGACCACACTTAGAGTGCTGCGTACAGTTCTGGTCATCATCATATTATAAAAGGGATATAGAGGCACTGGAGAGGGTGCAGAGAAGATTTACAAGGATGATAGCAGAAATGCGAACATATACATATCAGGAAAGGATGAACAGGCTGGGTCTCTTTTCTCTTGAAAAAAGATGGCTGAGGGGTGACCTAATAGAGGTCTTTAAAATTATGAAAAATGTTGATAGAGTGGATACAGAGAGAATGTTTCCACTTGTGGGGAAGAGCATAATTAAAGGCCATCAATATAAAATAGTCACCAAGAAACCCAATAGGGAATTCAGAAAAAACTTCTTTACCCAAAGAGTGGTGAGAATGTGGAACTCGCTACCACAGGGAGTGGTTGAAGCGAATAGTATAGATGCAATTAAGGGGAGGGTTATGCTGATAGATTTAGATGAGGAACGACGGGAGGAGGCTCGAGTGGAGCGTAAATGCCGGCATGGACTGTTTGGGTCGAATGGCCTGTTTCTGTGCCGTATATCCTATGTGTGTAATCCTATGTATTTTGCACATACACGCGTCAAAACATTGTGGTCCACGAGGTAGGCCCAAAAGCCAGAAAGCATAATCTTAATGTGTGTTTATATTAAGGGGGTGATTTTCCCAGGAAGGTTTAGGCGCTAAAAAGCCTCCAAGGTGGCCAAGGTGGGGTAAAGGGGTAAAGGAGCTGAAGCACGCGCTAGGAACGGCCACCCGGAGGATCGTTAAGGGGTTGATTGCCATTTAAATTACCTGCTAGTGCTCATTAAGGAGGCTGCACGGCATTTTGGTGGCTAGCACTTAAACTAACGGCGTTTCCTAATGTCGACCAGCTAAATAGGAGCAAACAAGTCGTTGCTGAGGATTTCGAACGCTACTTAAAGGCATTTACACCTTTCACTGTTCACTTGCTGCTAGAGGTTTGAAGAGGACATCTGAAACACATCGGGAGACTTTCTGGGACACTTTGTCAAGAATTCACCAGCACTCAAACAACAGTTATTCGGGAAATTCTCTGAGGACTTCAATTAAAAAGAGTAAGTGCTGTGCTAATCCACCTTTTTGGACACTTTATAGAAGTCACCAGGAGAAAGGGAGTGCTTGGTCATCGCTATCATGCTAGGGATCCCCCTTGGTCTGCAGGAGGAATGGAAGGAGGACATGAGGCCAGGCAGAGCAGCACCAGCTGCTGCAGGAGAGAGGGACAGGAGGGCAAGATGGTGTCCTTCACCCCCACCCCCACCCCGTGGGTACAGGACATCCCTCCTCCTCTGGACCTCCTCCACCAGGACCTCCAGTGTCACGTCCGAGAACCTGTGTACAAGTACACTGTCATCTTCATTGACCCACCTTTAGCTTCTTGGCATCATGACAAGCAATTTCTTGCATGTTTTTCTAATTACATGGTGTTTCAAATTCCATACCTGTTGCTCAAGTTCATGACATTCAATTGGTGAGCAGTGATCCAAACTTTCTTTCAAAACAAAACTCAATTTTGCTACTTAAACATGGATCTCGTTGTTTTAATGGCATATTTCTGGTCCGACAGAGTCCTGCCATTTCAACTGCTCCCTCCCTTTCTGGGTCGCTCTGGTGTTATAGGTAATAGGGGCTCAGGTATGTACAAGAACAGACTGATTTTAATAGAAGCAGATGTTCTGGGCTGGCCTGCATGCTGATTTGAAAGCGGCACATCTTGGAAAATCTAGCCTGACGCCCAAGGCCCCATTAAAAATCAATGCAGTTATCCTCAGTGCATCTCTATAAATGTGGTCAACAAAGCAGCAACTTAATGGTATTAAAATGAGGAGGTAGAAGACTTAGGAGGAGAGGGCTTTGGTGGGGAGGAATTTGCACAGAAAACTTTCCCTCTGCTTCCCTGCTCCTTGAAGTAAATTAGTAATAATATTGAATTATTTTGTTTTAATCCTCTCTATTAGAACGTGTGCTATTATAATATGAAATCCACATGCTTTCCTTTCAAGTAGTAAAACCATTTTGGATGACCTCTTCAGAACATGCCGTTTAATATAAACCCTGAGCCATGATCATTAATAGAATAATCAATACTGATTTTATTATTGTCCAGTAAATAAAACATCTGTAGAATGTGTCCCTCATAAAACAGAGTTATAGAAAGACTCTGGCCGATTAACACAATGGGAGAACATATCAGGAACTTGAATGTTGATGTCAATGCACCCTAAATCTCTTTATTATCTTTGTCAATCTCTGAACTGTCTTCAGAGCCACAGTGAACTTTTAAAGGTAGTGTGCCCAAAGTTCCACGCAAAGGCTAAATTGGACAAAAAGCCACAATTTAAAAGAAAGGGAGAACTTGCAATTATACAGTGTCTTATCATGTCTGATGGGCATCCAAAAGCACTTCAATGAATTACTTTTTGAAATATAGTCACATTATGTGGACAAATGGGCTAAAGTGGGACCATCCTTTTTCTTTAATCCCAGCATATATGAAAATGAACTTTACCTGTGGATTTATAAGAGCTAAATTCTTCAGGAATAGATTTTGGGCTTTTATTGATAAAGGTTTCTTTTCAAGTGCAAGAGTTTTCCTTGTTACCATTAAAATTCTGGAAATGGACATTCCAATAGTTATTTCTTTTGTGTTAGATGGAGATGAAAGAAGGATTTTGAGGCAGATTCACTTACACCAGAGATGGACAGCCCTTGCCCAATTTGCCATATATATAGATCCAGGCACACCAAGGAAAACTTCCTTCAAAAGTTACTCACTAACTCCCAAAAGCACTCAAGCAAGATCCAAGTGACTGCAGTAATTCATAAGGGCCTAGAAATTCAGTGCCCTTAGCGCCGATTTTGCGGCGCTAGAGGGCCTAGCGCTGCAATTGGCGCCGGCGCCGACATTGCCTGGGGCCCTTCCGCCGCGGTAGACCGGTAGCGCTGCGCCGGCACCGATGACGTCATCGGTGTGCGCAGCGTCCCGGTTGCCATGCCGACGGGCCCCAGCGCCGAAATTCAGTTGCGGCCGCCTCGCCCGTGGCAGCTGCAACTAAGACTCTGGCAACAGAGTCTTACATGACTTTGCGCCGGCGCATTAAAGGCACCGCGGCAGCCGGCCGCTTTCCCGCCGGCCGCCTGGCCGCAGCTCCCTCCCCGGACTTCCCCCCCCCCCCCCCCCCGGAACAGAAGCAAGCCCGGCACTTGTCCGAGGTGCCGGGCTCATTTTTAAAAAGATTTTCGCGGTCCGCAGCCGGGTGCAGGCAGCTCCTCCTTAAGGGAAGGAGGAGGCCTGCACTTCCCGAACCTGCCGCACCGCAGCGGGCGCTGCAGCGCCGGAATAGCGCCGATATTCAGCGCGTAGCAGCAGTTTTCAGGCGCAAACAGCTCTCAGCAGCGCCGGCAGCCGTTTGGGCGCAGAATTGGTGAATTTTGGGCCCGACCAGCGCGACTTAGCTCCGGCACTAACTTCCGGCGCTAAAGCCCTGGCTGCGCCAAAACTCAATTTCTAGGCCAAGGTTTGCTAATCCCACTTTACCCACAACTTAGTCAATGGGAAACTTGCAGCAGAATGAGAGGGCATTGGAATTTGCTCCCACTACAGGACTCTCTAAAGTATACAGTATCTTGCTGGTACCCATGTGATCCTCCGAGCCCCTTCAGATAATGTCTTGGCCCTCACAAACCGTAAGAGATCCCATTTCTTCACTGGGCAAGTGGCTGGTGGCAATCCAAACAGGATCATACATGCGATAGCCTACTTCCTGGGAATCAGTCATGACACTTTCATTTTAAGGCAATCCTCTGTCTCTATCATATTTTACAGAGAAAGAAGACTCCAAGGATGTACCTTGGCGATCTAGGCCATCCTCTTCATCCCTGTTGCCTGACATAATTAAAACAGCCATGAACAGCAGCTGACCCAAAATACACATGCAATCAGTATCAAACATAACACAGGCATATTGAAGCAGTGCTTCAGAGGCTTGGTCAGATCAGGGGGCACCTTACAATACTTTGCCCAGCCAGGTTTCAAAGATTATTGTAGTTTACTGCATGATGAACAACCTTTCCCCACAGAGAGGCATAAGCCACATACATAAACCACCTTTAGACTATTAAATTCACTGGCTGTTTGATCCACACAGTAACAAGGGCCCTGTGCCCTAAAATGTAATCTTAGACTTCTCCTAGGTCATTGCCCACTGGCAGGGGTAAGTGAGGTAGCTCGTTGCTCAGTGTCAGTAGAAACCTCTTAGGAATGAGGTGGCTCTCTACCTTCTTGTGCTGGGTCATGAGATGGCCCTGCCCTGGGTGAGCCATGTCTTATGATGTGGTGTCTGCCTGCTCTCTGCTGTCATCTGGAGAGGAGGCATGAGGGCCCAGATGTGTCATCGCTCTGAGAGCCTGTGTAAGAATTCGCAATAATTTACAGTTCTGAAGATTCATTTTTTTGATTAAAGTATCCCTGGGCAATGTGCTTTTTAAATTTCCAGGGATAAAATGGCTGTCACACCACATGGCCGAATGACAAAAGAGGTTTGGAATGCAGCTTTCTGTGTCTGGAAGTAAGGTTCAATGAAGACAAAGGACATTGCTTTGTTTATAAAGCAATTGAATGCTATTAGCATTTGTTTGTATATCGAGTGGATACACCTAAACTGCAGAAGAGACTCTTTGTATCTTGAATGGGTTTCCAATCACCCAGTACTGGACTATAGAGCAGATGTATCTCCCTTTTGTTTCAGCAAAGGGAGCTCTGAAAATCACATTAACTCAATCTAACCACTTTGAGTTAGCCTATCACAGCTTTGGGGTTAATTTTGCACACAGCCCTTGTAAGGCAGGATGTGAGGGGCTCACCAGGTATAAAAAAAGGCTGAGCAGCCAGCTCGCTCTCTTGGCTCTTGGCTCTTGACTTCCTGGGACCATAGGGTGAGTCTCTCTCTCTCTCTCTCTCTCTTACTTCGCTGGACCAAAGGTGAGCAGAGTTTCTGTCTCCTCAACAAGGCAACCTAGCAGGAGTTTGGGGGATGGTAATTTAAGGGGATATTACTAAGATTGTTTAACCAACATTGTAGTCACTTACCCCTCGTTTTCGCCGTCTGCAACCCCTGTTAAGCAATTTTACTGTAATTACTGTGTGCATGTGGGATAGTTTGATATTTTGATTGTAGTTTCTTTTAGTTAATAAAGCTTGATTTTTTTCTCTCATCCAAACCACGTGTTCCGTTTTAATATCATTAATTATAAGTTCCTCCACTCAGAACTAAAGGAGGGGTAGCGATTCGAAACCGCTGTTTGTAAATTGGTTTAGAGTGCAGCAGCAAAAGGACTGCTGGCCAGGTAGATTACCTTAAACCAGTTTAAAAGAAACCCCCCAAATCCTTACAATGGCGAGCCAGCCAGGAGTGGAGGCAGTTTTTGATTTAATAAGTGGTCTGGATCTGGTGAAAGCATCAGCTCTTGTTTCTCTCGTTTTCAGTATGTGGGTAGCCCTGCGAATGTTAGCAGCAGCGTGTAGGCTCACCTATCGGGGTATAGGTGGCTGGGTTAGGAAGGGTGTGATGGGAGAGCAGGAGGAGTTTAAAGAGGCCAGAGCTAGTGGTATGAGGGTGCGGGAAGAGAATGCACGCCTCACACTAGAGGTCATGAAATGCCAGGCATTTATAGAGCGCCTTGTGCAGGAAGTCACAGAGGCGAGGGACAGTGAGATGAGACTGCGGGAAGAGAATGCCAGGTTTGGTGAAGCAGATCATGGCCCCTGTAGGGCAGAGATAGAAAGTCTTAACGTGGCTTTAAAGGCAGCAAGGGGAATGATTTGCATGATCAGCCCGAAGGCCGGTCAGCTGGATTTTACTGGCAGCCCAAATCAAACCGCCCCACAGGCAACACCCAGGGAAAGGCTGGCTAGGGAATTAGAGATCCCAAGTCAGCAGCCCACAGCTCCGGGTTTTGAGGAGCTCTGGCAGCAAGGAGGGGTGGACAATGGGGTGGTAGGAGAACGCCAGCAGGTCCCGCTAGGCAGGCGGGGACCAGGACCAATGTACCCCCTCCGACAACGGAGGTACGGTCAGCCCGTGAATAATAATGACCCAGGGGCTGTTCAGAATACCTATCTGGTCCCTTATGATACCCCACAGCTCAGGGGTATGGTGAAACATATTCCCATGCTCTCTGAAAAGGGAGACCCCTCACTGCACTTCCAACAAGTAGACCAGGCAGCCGGTGTTAACGGCTGTGATGATGAAGAGAAAGCCAGAATGTTGCTTTTCTCCATGGATAGTAAGCCCTATCAGACCCTTTCGGCTGAGGCCAAGAGAGGAGAGAAGGGTTTTGAGGACCTGAAGGAGGAAATACTGGAAGCCATGGGTGCGAACGACGGCAATCCGTTCGATCGCGTAGGGAGAACCCTGCAGCAGGAAGGGGAGACTCCACAGGCATTTGCAGACAGGCTGTGGCCAGTCTACAACCGTGCATGTACAGGGGGACAAGATAGGGCACAGCTGAACCAGCAGCAGCAGACCCAATGGCTTCGTTGCCTGGTGTACAATTGCCTGCCCCAGATAAGAGCAAAGGCCAATGCATGGTTTGACCCCAGAGACCCCTTAGTAACCGAAGAGACTGTAATCCGGCAGCTCATGGTGACATTTAGGAATGGGAGAAATGGTGAGAGCCCCCAGCAGAAGGGTAAAGTCCACGAGGTTGAACCTGGGGCTCAGTATAAGAAAGAGTGGCACCAGGAGGGGAACAGTCCCTCCCAGGCTCGGTTAAATTGCTATGGGTGTGGGAAAGACGGTCACTGGAGAAAAGACTGTAAGAATTCCTGGAAGAATAGCAAGGGAAAGAATCCCCCAGCCCCAGCCCAAAGAGTAGAGACAGGAATCTCCCCCGCCTCAGTCGAGTCGCTACTGGAAGCAATGCGGTCTCTCCTGACCAACCAGGGAAAGGTAGCAGCCATCAATGGTGCTGCAACCCCCTCGCCCACCTCTGCCTCCCCACAATGACTGGCCGGTATGCTGGTCAAAGAGAGTGCACGTGCAGGCACTTTCTGGGACCCATATGGGTCCGGGCCAGTGGCAGTGATTACAGGCAGGGATGGGGCACAGAGAAATTCAGACAAATTGTACAAGGCAAGTTCAAGTTCACCGCCTGTAAAGACAGGCACTGTGGCCTATTTAAAGGAGCCAGCTTCCCAGCCCGCTTCTAGAGGGGTCCCCCCCATGATGTGGGACCCTGCGGGGGCAGGGATAACAATCCCTCTTGCAGGAGACATAGGGAGGGAGCTGACACCAGGTTTTAAACATGGGGAGGAAAATTTCCAGCCACCAGCCGCGGGTGGTGAGAGTATACCTGCCCCCAGCACAGGAGTGGGCAGGGAAGAGCAGACAAACCCAGAGAGAGATTTGTACCGGCAGGCTGCCAGGTACATTATACAGTGCGGGCTATTTGGACATGGGGGAGAAGGTTCCCAGCCAGCTGGGGCTGTGACCCAAGCTCAGGGTCTGCCAGCCAAAGTTTTCCCCAGAGAGACACCCCTCAGAAGGTCTCAGCGGGTGCCCCAGCCTAAGAAAGCATGGTCACCCACTTTACAGTGGAGTAGGACAGTTTCCCAAGCCAGGGAAAAGCCAGAGAACAGAGGCCCCCACTCAACAGCCATAAGCTGCGGGGGACCAGAGACAGGAGGCAGACCAGCTTCGCTGCAGCCAGCAGCAATGTGCGACAGTGCCAGAGATTAGACTGGCCGTCCGGAGACGGGCGGCATTTGTATTATAGCTATGTGTGTGAATATAGCGTGCTTTTAAGGTATTTTAAGTTTTGTTGATTTAACTAGTCTTAAGTTTAAGTTCAAAGAGTTTAAGCTTACATGTGTGCAAAATGTTTGTATTTTGGTCCGAGGTCGAGGGACCCGACCATGTCTCCACCTAAGGCAGCAGGTCAGTGAGACCTGGCTGCATGTCCCTTTTAAGTTTTACAGGAGATTGGAAAATGAAGCAGCCATGTTCACCCAGCCCGAGCTGGACATCGAATGAAGATACGGAATGTTGGGGATCACCTCGCCACTGGACGAATCCAGGAGACCCCGCAGTGATCTTCGGGGAAAAGCCGGACCGAGTCCGGAGGAACTTGCCTACTCCTCCTACGGGGAGGAGATGGCCCCAGCTGGGTGGGGCATGGCCCCCAACCCAGCACTATCCTGACCGAAGGTCACGTGCGGGAGACCTCGCTGTTGAGGAGTCACGATGGGGAAGCGCGGGCGCCTGGTCATAGGGACGCGTTCCCCGGGGGTGGGTGGTGATGGCCCGGGAATGATTGCATAGAGGAGGGGGAGACCCAAGAGTCACGTGGGTGCAGTCGGGGGAGGGAGGAACCCACCCGGGGGCCCACGGGCAAAGTAGAGAAGTGTGGCTGGGAAGGATGAGTGGGTGGCCGGATCAGTTTGGGGCCAGAGAGTGCCGCCACACAGGCACCCATCAGTTTCTGCAGCCAGTCGAGGGTAGACGGGAGGGGGAGGGACTGGGAGTCATGAGATCCCATACTCCCCGGTCTCGGTCTGTGCCAAGGTAATTTTAAACGTGAGGGGTACCCCGCCTCCACAGAGGACAAGGGAACGGCTCGGGGCTGGCGGAGCAGGCTGGTCGCTAAATCCATTCTGCCTGTTTTAAAGTTTAAGCTGATCATAGGGGGGTGGAAGGTACTTTTACTGCCCGAGTGGGAGGAGCAATACCCACTCGAATTTCGCGACCCATCATCGGCCCGTGATGATCGGGGTTCATTTAAGCATGTTGTTTAATGATTTTTTGTATTTTGTGTTGCAGCCCCAAGTTGAGCAGAGGCGTGATGTCCTCTCCGTGCTTGGGACCAGTTTGTGACAACTCCAAGTTGAGCAGAGGCGTAGGACCCTCTCCGTGCTTGCGATAATTTTTGAGTACATTGTGTAACAAAGATTGCAACATTTTGTAATAACTTATGATGTAAAAAGAAAAGTGATTGTAAATTTGGTTTACACTGTATAATTTTACAAGCGTGTAGGGGTATGAGACCCCTTATTGAAAACTGAAGTATCTGTAAGATGCCTACCGTACCATGGTTTTTTTCTGGAATTTAAGGGGAATAGACGGGATGGGGATCAGTGGCAGATAGCTATTAGGCAAATACAGGGGATGGTTGTTTGTGGGGGGTCAGAAATCATTGCTCATTTCTTCAAGAGGATACTACAAGCAAGCTGGAAGTATCCAAGGGCAGACTGTAAGAATTCGCAATAATTTACAGTTCTGAAGATTCATTTTTTTGATTAAAGTATCCCTGGGCAATGTGCTTTTTAAATTTCCAGGGATAAAATGGCTGTCACACCACATGGCCGAATGACAAAAGAGGTTTGGAATGCAGCTTTCTGTGTCTGGAAGTAAGGTTCAATGAAGACAAAGGACATTGCTTTGTTTATAAAGCAATTGAATGCTATTAGCATTTGTTTGTATATCGAGTGGATACACCTAAACTGCAGAAGAGACTCTTTGTATCTTGAATGGGTTTCCAATCACCCAGTACTGGACTATAGAGCAGATGTATCTCCCTTTTGTTTCAGCAAAGGGAGCTCTGAAAATCACATTAACTCAATCTAACCACTTTGAGTTAGCCTATCACAGCTTTGGGGTTAATTTTGCACACAGCCCTTGTAAGGCAGGATGTGAGGGGCTCACTGTGGTAAACCACTTTATCGTTACACTATAGTTATCACTGTTGTATTGTTATCACCGTTGTATCACGATACGAGGTCGCCTCTTGTCGCGCTGTTATACCTGGGCTGACCACCTCCGACTCCGCCCATGGCTCCACCTACCTGCCCAGGTATAAAGGTAGTCGACTGGCTGGTATTCCTCCTTGTTGGACCCGATCACCCACGAGGGTGGGCTCTGTTATTTAGTCAATAAAAACCTTTAGTTACGTTCCTAACTCGTCGCCTTTTATTGGACGAATTGATAGGTATATCAATTTTATTGACTAAATATGTCTACTACTGGCCAGCCAGAAGCCCTCCCAGAAGCACAGCCACACCAGCCGGCTTGGCTGCAAGCCCTCAAACCACCGTACCTGGATCTAAACCCACAGGCAGCAAACGCAGCCCTCAACTTCAAACACTGGCTGGACTGCTTCGAATCCTACCTGGAAGAATCCGGCGCCCCGCAGAGATCCAAACTAAGACTTCTGAACGCCCAAGCGAGCCCGAGAGTATACGCACTCATACAGGACACGACTACGTACGAGGCCGCTATCAACCTACTGAAACAGCAGTACCGCAGCCCGGTAAATTACATGTACACCAGGCACCTCCTAAGATCCCGCCCGCAACAGCCAGGAGAGTCTGTAGCTGAATTTTTACGGGCGCTAAGAGCACTCGGCAGGAACTGTGACTTTAAAGCGGTGACGGCTGTTGAAAATACGGAAGATAATATCCGCGATGCCTTTGTGAAAGGCCTACGGTCCGACTACTCACGGCAAAGACTGCTTGAAGCTAAAGACCTCGACCTGGACAAAGCTGAAGCCCTCGCTCTCTCCCTGGAGGTGGCCCATCAGGACCAGGAGGCGTTTTCCAGGTACTGCTCACGACCCTGGGACTCGGGCCCGACCCCTACCGCAATACCCTTCGCAGCGCCGCCCCCGGGACCTACCTCAGCGTCGGCGTCCCGGACCCGACCGGGCCCGCCACCCCCGGTACCGGCTCCGACATCGGGCACCCGCGATCGGGCCGCCGGCTGCTTCTTTTGCGGCCAGGAGAAGCACCCGAGGTCGCGCTGCCCAGCCAGGAACTCTACCTGCACAACCTGCAGGAAGAAAGGCCATTTCTCTAAGGCCTGCAGGAGCGGATCTTCAGAGGCCAGCAGTGCCTCATGCGAACTGTGGGGGCGGCCATCTTCTTTCACGGCAACTGAGGCCAGTATCCCCACCCGTGAGTCATGGGGGCGGCCATCTTTGATCAAGGCAACCGACCCCAATAGTGCCTCATGTGAGTTATGGGGGCAGCCATCTTCTCCGCCATTTTGTCCTACCTCGTGGGAGACGCCATTTTACCCACCACGCCCGACTGCCACCGGGCCCCCGGACCCGACGACCGCCTCGCCCGCAGACGACAACGACTCGCTTACCTACACGCTAGCCTCCGTCACTCTGGATCAAGCCCGCCCACACCACCTGTCCAAGTCGATGATGGACATCAAAGTAAACGGCCACGCCACGACCTGCCTGTTCGACAGCGGAAGCACGGAGAGCTTCATCCACCCAGACACGGTGAGCCACTACTCCCTCCCTGTCCTGCCAACGCGCAACCGAATCTCGATGGCATCGAGGTCCCACGCCACGGACATTAGCGGCTACTGTGCTGTGACCTTGTCGGTTAAGGGTACAGAGTATAAAAACTTTAAACTCCTCGTCCTCCCCCAGCTCTGCGCTGCCGTCCTACTAGGGCTGGACTTCCAATCCCACCTCCAAAGTGTAACCCTAGCATACGGTGGACCCCTCCCCCCACTCACAGTCGACAACCAGCGAAGGTTAAACCGCCCACCGCGTAACACCTGCAGCCTATCCACCCTCAAGGTGCCGCCACCTTCCCTGTTCGCTAACCTCACCCCCGACTGCAAACCCGTCGCTACCAAGAGCAGGCGGTACAGCGCTGGGGACAGAGCTTTCATTTGCTCTGAGGTGCAGCGTCTCCTGAAGGAGGGCATCATCGAGGGGAGCAACAGCCCCTGGCGTGCCCAGGTCGTGGTCGTTAAGACCGGCGATAAAAATCGCCTGGTCATCGACTACAGCCAGACCATAAACAGATACACCCAGCTGGACGCATACCCCCTTCCCCGCATATCTGACATGGTCAATCAGATTGCACAATACCGCATATTCTCGACCATCGACCTTAAGTCGGCCTACCACCAACTCCCTATCCACCCCGAGGACCGCCAGTACACCGCCTTCGAGGCGAATGGGCGCCTATACCACTTCCTTAGGGTCCCCTTCGGTGTCACCAACGGGGTCTCGGTCTTCCAAAGGGAGATGGACCGGATGGTTGACCAGAACGGACTGCAGGCCACATTCCCCTACCTAGATAACGTCACCATCTGCGGCCGCGACCGGCAGGACCACGACGTGAATCTGGAGAAATTCCTCCGTACAGCCCAACGGCTGAACCTCACCTACAATAAGGAGAAATGTGTGTTTAACACCTCGCGCCTTGCCATCCTTGGCTGTGTAGTAGAGAACGGACTCATCGGCCCCGACCCCGAAAGAATGCGCCCCCTCATGGAGCTACCCCTCCCCCACTGCCCTAAGGCACTTAAGAGAACCCTGGGGCTCTTCGCCTACTATGCCCAATGGGTGCCCAATTATGCGGACAAAGCCAGACCCCTCATGAAGTCCACATCCTTCCCCCTTACGGAGGAAGCGTGCGCAGCCTTCTCCCTCATTAAGGGAGACATTGCCAAGGCCACTATGCACGCAGTGGATGAGTCCATCCCCTTCCAAGTCGAGAGCGATGCATCCGACTTCGCCCTAGCCGCCACCCTTAACCAGGAGGGGAGACCGGTGGCCTTCTTCTCAAGGACCCTACAGGGCCCTGAGATCCGACACTCGTCGGTCGAGAAGGAGGCCCAGGCGATTGTGGAGGCGGTACGACGCTGGAGGCACTACCTGGCAGGCAAACGATTTACCCTCCTTACCGACCAACGTTCGGTCGCTTTTATGTTTAATAACAAGCTGAGGGGCAAAATCAAGAATGACAAGATCTTGAGGTGGAGAATCGAGCTCTCCACCTACGATTATGATATCTTGTACCGGCCAGGTAAGCTGAACGAACCCCCCGATGCTCTGTCACGAATTACATGCGCCAGCGCGCAAAGTGATAGACTTCAGACCCTCCACAACGACCTCTGCCACCCCGGGGTCACCAGACTTTACCACTTCATTAAGGCCCGCAACCTGCCCTACTCCATCGAGGAGGTCAGGACCATAACCAGGAACTGCCAGACCTGCGCCGAGTGCAAACCGCACTTCTTTAGGCCGGACAGAGCAAGCCTGATCAAGGCCACCCGCCCCTTCGAGCGCCTGAGCATCGACTTTAAGGGGCCCCTCCCGTCCTCTGACCGTAATGTGTACTTCCTCAACATTGTTGATGAGTACTCCCGTTTCCCCTTTGCCTTCCCCTGCCCAGACATGACCAGTACCACGGTCATTAAATGCCTGAACGACCTCTTCGCCTTGTTCGGGTTCCCAAACTATATACATAGTGACCGGGGCTCCTCTTTCATGAGCGAGGAACTCCGTCAGTTCCTACTAGCGAGAGGTATTGCAGCAAGTAGGACCACCAGCTACAACCCCCAAGGGAACGGCCAGGTGGAAAGAGAGAACGCGACGGTATGGAAGGCCGTCCTCTTAGCCTTAAAGTCTAAGGGCCTCCCAACCTCCCGCTGGCAGGAAGTCCTCCCGACAGCGCTGCACTCCATCCGGTCACTACTTTGCACTGCCGTTAACGCCACCCCCCATGAACGAATGTTTGTTTTCCCCAGGAAGTCGACTACGGGAACCACTCTACCAACCTGGCTGACCTCTCCGGGGCCCGTCTTGCTGCGAAAGCACGTGAGGGCCCATAAAACAGACCCCCTGGTCGAAAGGGTGAACCTCCTGCACGCCAACCCCCAGTACGCCTACGTGGCTTACCCAGACGGGCGGGAGGACACTGTCTCCTTACGAGACCTCGCACCCTCGGGCACTCCGGAGACACCACCTTTACCCCCCCCCACCACCCCCCCCAATTCCAGCCCAGGTAGACGGCATGCCGGAACCCCACGAGCCTTCGCCGACCACGCAGACACCAGCACTAACACCGGATAATGCAGCACCGCCGCTGCGACGATCGGAGAGGCTTACGAGGCCTCCGGACAGACTGACATACCAGAACTGGTAGTACACTTCACCCCGCCGGACTCAAATCTAAACAAGGGGTGAATGTGGTAAACCACTTTATCGTTACACTATAGTTATCACTGTTGTATTGTTATCACCGTTGTATCACGATACGAGGTCGCCTCTTGTCGCGCTGTTATACCTGGGCTGACCACCTCCGACTCCGCCCATGGCTCCACCTACCTGCCCAGGTATAAAGGTAGTCGACTGGCTGGTATTCCTCCTTGTTGGACCCGATCACCCACGAGGGTGGGCTCTGTTATTTAGTCAATAAAAACCTTTAGTTACGTTCCTAACTCGTCGCCTTTTATTGGACGAATTGATAGGTATATCACTCACCAGGTATAAAAAAAGGCTGAGCAGCCAGCTCGCTCTCTTGGTTCTTGGCTCTTGACTTCCTGGGACCATAGGGTGAGTCTCTCTCTCTCTCTCTCTCTCTTACTTCGCTGGACCAAAGGTGAGCAGAGTTTCTGTCTCCTCAACAAGGCAACCTAGCAGGAGTTTGGGGGATGGTAATTTAAGGGGATATTACTAAGATTGTTTAACCAACATTGTAGTCACTTACCCCTCGTTTTCGCCGTCTGCAACCCCTGTTAAGCAATTTTACTGTAATTACTGTGTGCATGTGGGATAGTTTGATATTTTGATTGTAGTTTCTTTTAGTTAATAAAGCTTGATTTTTTTCTCTCATCCAAACCACGTGTTCCGTTTTAATATCATTAATTATAAGTTCCTCCACTCAGAACTAAAGGAGGGGTAGCGATTCGAAACCGCTGTTTGTAAATTGGTTTAGAGTGCAGCAGCAAAAAGACTGCTGGCCAGGTAGATTACCTTAAACCAGTTTAAAAGAAACCCCCCAAACCCTTACAGCTGCTCCAATCATGCAGCTGGGCACTCCCTGAGCACACCCCATGTCCTGTGTGGGAGCCAACTGCTGAACGACATTGATGTCCTAAACACTGGTCCAGCCCCCCAGTAAGTTGAAACAGGACAAGATAGCCACTTGGAAGTTGGAACCCACACCCTCTTTGGCAACAATCTGAGCATTCATAAGAGATACTCTGACTGGTTTGTGGGCCTCTCTCACTAGGATTCCACTGCAGGTGACCCTGGAATTGTCATGTGCTCCATGCTGGACTGCAGTTCTGTAAAATGCTGATGTATCGCTGCACATATGTGTAGTGGGCTCCTTTACAGTCCCCACCAGGCCATGCTATCCCACCAACATTCTATACAGTGCCATGTTAGCCCTCTTTGATCCGCACTCTGATGCTTTTTTATGCAACCTAACATTCCATTTGCTTTCTTGACAGCAGACAGACATTGGCTTGATGTCCTAAGAGGCTTATCTATTATGACTCTCTGATCTCTTTCCTGTCAGTATTTTGTGTCAGTATTTTTCCATTAATCCTAAATTCCCTCTGTTTGTTTCATAGTCGTAATGTGCAGTGTGCCACGTTGCTGTGATACACGAGTGCCCGTGTATGACAGAGCGAGTGACTGATGAGTGTGGAGAGGAAAAAGAATAAGCAAAAGATGGCACAAGTCTTGATCTTGGCGTAAGTCGCCAGCTTCACCCTTGCCCACTCCTCTGTGGACACCAGGGCCAGTATTTTCAGGATGTGTTGTTCTGTGTGGCTTAAAGCTTTAAATTCAGCAGGTCTCCTCTGATACAATGCCATCCTCTCCTGCTATGTGCATCTTTGTCCTGCAAGCAGATATAAATTGTTGAGATATTCTTTATATTAAGAACACAGATATAGCTATTCAAGTGCCCATGCTACATCTCGACTTGTGTATGAGTCAATGACCATGCAACATGCAGCCAGCTTTTGTTGGAAGTGAGCTTTTTGGACATAGCTTTCCAAGATTTGTGTGCAACAATAGTTAGATACTTCAGTGCCAGGTAGGAGATATGCCCTGCAGTAACATGGATGGGTATGTAAATATGTGCAGAGGTAAATGTTTTCTGGTACTTAGCATGCAGCCTCAGTCAAGGTGCAGTGAGTTGAGAATAAACTCTGTGCCCGGTGCTATGCTTGGTGTAAACAACTGCTACCTTAGCAATCATCTTCACATTTGAAAACGTGTTCCCCGTTTACTCGGATGCCCTATGTACCTGAGAAACAGAGTTTACTCTCTCTCTGTGATCCTATTCTCTTTCTTGTTAGTGGCTGAACCGTAGGGTGCAGTTCGTGTCCATGCTGCTAAAATCACCGCAACTATGCCTCGCCTGTTTGCGGAAATCAAAGACCGCAGCAAGAAAGGATGCAAAATCTGTGAAAATTAGGAAGACAAGGAGAGTGTAAAGTGCAAGGTAAGGTACCTATACACACTAGTCATCACAGACAAAGAGAAGGCTAGAAAAAATCAAACAGTTCCTGCCTCCAGCTCTGGCTGTCAAAGAGCCGAAGTAAGAAACTGAAATCTGGAGATGATACTCAGATTTTATTGAAATAAAGAAAACTAATTTCCAGAAAGAGTTTTCAGCAAAAATAAAATCAGTCTGTTGAAAATTCATAGAACCCACCTTTAAATCACAGTAAATCTTTGAGAACTGCTGCTGAGGCACAAGCTTCCACACACCCCACCACTCACCCCCCTGCTCACCCACCGCCACTCACCGCCCCCCACTCACCCCACCACTCACTCCCACACACACCCCCACCACTCACCCCCCACTCACCCCCCTGCTCACCCACCGCCGCTCACCCCCCCACTCACCCCCCCCACTCACCCCACCACTCACCCCCCTGCTCACCCACCGCCACTCACCCCCCCACAACCGCCCCCAACTCACCCCCCCAATCACCCCCCCACTCCACCACTCACCCCCCCACTCACCACCCCCACTCACCCCACCCCACTCACCCTCCACTCAACCCCCCACTCACCCCCCCACTCCACCACTCACCCCCCCACTCACCTCCCTCTCCACCACTCACCCCCCCCACTCACCCCCCTCTCCACCACTCCACCACTCACCCCCACACTCACCCCCCCTCTCCACTGTAGTGTATGTAACCTGTACCACCTTAAGAGGATACCTTAAGGTGATGGACTACTTTTTGATGGCTCCTGTACATTGTAGTACCAGTGGTGACCACACCGGTATATAAACCCTGCGGGGCAAAGTGTATTCCAGTTCAGACCTGACCCGCAATCACTAAAGACCTGTTTAATTATTTCTGTAGTCTGTGTCCAGTTATTCAGCATAACTACATTTGAAAACACAGACTCAACAGTGGCGACGAGTCTGATCTTACCTAGCGGCAGTTGCATCAAAGGAAGCTTCGCCTCTGAAACGGGCATCGAACAAGGACATCCACCCTCAACATCCTGCTGGGCACTGCATAGCACGGGAGGCCATCGGGAACCCGGGTTGGTTTCTGGCCACGAAGTTAAACATCAGTGAACATCCCTTCAACGACAGCGGCGGGTAAGCCCGATCGAGCGGCACGGGGGGGAAGTCGGCCGAGTTGTCAGTAAGAGAAGGGGAGGGAAATGACGAAAAGGGCAGAGAACACGACCGCAGCCGGTGTCAGGGGCCGGACTGCAATCGGGGCAGAGACGCGCAGCAGCCAGAAAAGCGTTTATGACCACAAGGACCGCGGGAGCGGCGGGGAACAAGAGCAGCAGTGTAGGGGAAAATAAAGGACCGCTGGGAGGCGAGATCGGCAACAGCGCGGTAATCGCCATTTTGAGTCGGCGGGGGAAGAAGACAAGCGCGGGAAAAGCCGCCAAGCGCGGGAAGCCGCCATTTTGAAATAAATAAATAAATAAATAAAATAAAATAATAATCATATCCGAAGGAAAGGAAACGCAACAAGGATGCCAAAAACGGGTAACATCACTGCTTTTGATAGCGATGTGGAAGATTGGGCCACTTATGTGGAACGCATCGAAGTTTACTGTACAACGAATGAGGTACCGGAGGATAAGAAAGCACTAACCCTATTAAACTCGATGGGTGCGAAGATGTACGGGTTATTAAAGAACCTTGTAACACCAGATAAACCGGTAGGAAAGAGTTTCGCGGATATTGTTACTATCCTGCAAGAGCATTTAAACCCCACGCCGCTGCTGATAGCGGAACGATTTAAATTCTACAAAAGAATTCAACTTAAAGAAGAAAGCAACGCTGAATTCTTAACCAAACTGCGCAAGTTATCAAAGTACTGTCAGTTCGGTACAGGACTAGCAGACGCACTGAGAGATAAGTTTGTGTGTGGGCTCCTAAGGGAAGGAACCCAGAAGCGACTGCTAGAGGAAAAGGATCTTACGCTGGACAAAGCTTTCAGCATTGCAGCATCGCACGAGGCAGCAGCACGAGGCACTGCAGAGATACAGCAAAGGCCATTGGAATTCAGCACCAATGAAATGGCATTGGGCGCAGTAAAGTGCTATCGTTGCGGAAGGACAACGCATGACCAGAACCAGTGCTGGTTCAAAGATAAAGAATGCAGGCAATGTGGCAAACTTGGTCACATAGCGAGAGTATGCTGGTCAGGAAAGAAGACCAGCAACAAAAAGTCACCGCAGGAGAAGTACAAAAAAGTACACAAGGTGACAGAGAACAGTTCGGATGAACAGAAGATGGATTCAGACTCCAGCAGTAAGGAACTGGGTTGTCTAAAAATACATAATGTGTGTAACACAGCAGACCACCAAACTATCTGGGTCATGCTTCGGATAGCAGGAGTCCAAGTGAAGATGGAATTGGACACTGGATCGGCATTAACGGTCATGAATAAGCAAGATTACAAAAGGCTATTCTCGCACATTCCCCTGAGGGATACAGAGATTGTATTGAAAACATACACGGGGCAAATAGTATACCCCAAAGGAAAGATAAAAGTAAATGTGGTCTACAATGGTAAAGAAAGTCAGAAAATGGACTTGTATGTGTTACCTGATGGAGGTCCGCCACTACTGGGACGGGAATGGATCCGGAGAATAAATGTGGACTGGCATTCCATACAAGCACTGACTGTAGATGCCTGTAAAGAGGACGACGTCAAACCTAAACGACTGTCCAAAATATTGGGCGATGCTAAGGAGGTGTTCCAACAGGGACTGGAAACACTGAAAGGAATTACGGCAAACATCAAGGTTGAAGAACATGCAAACCCAAAATTTTTCAAAGCCAGATCGGTACCTTATGCGATACGACCTGCTGTGGAAGCAGAGCTGGAAGGGCTAGAATGTTCAGGAGTACTGTCCAAGGTGGACTGGAGCGAATGGGCCACACCCATTTTTCCTGTCATGAAGCGTTCGTTGAGCAACAAGCCGGGGGAACCTGGGAAGGTTTGCATCTGTGGCAATTTCAAGATCACTGTTAATCCGGTTCTTCACACGGTGCAATATCTGCTTCCACGGATTGAAGATATCTTCGCTTCGCTGTCTGGCGGGAAACACTTCACCAAGATAGACCTGGCGCAGGCGTACCTACAGATGGAAGTTGATGAAGCGTCACGCCAGCATCTCACGATCAACACACATAAGGGCTTATATCGGTATAATAGACTGGTTTTTGGAGTGGCATCAGCTCCAGCAATTTGGCAAAGGGCCATGGAGCAGGTATTGCAGGGAATTCCAGGCACACAATGCTACCTGGACGACATCCTGATTACAGGAGATGATGATAAGGATCACCTCGCGAATTTGGAGCGGGTGCTCACCAGATTGAAAGAATATGGGCTCAGAGTTAATCGCCAGAAATGTGAGTTCTTTCAAAAGCAAATCTCGTACTGCGGCCATGTCATTGACCAGGAGGGGCTCCATAAGTCACCTGACAAGATCGAATCTGTTGTGAAAGCTCCTGCTCCGGAAAATGTATCCCAGTTGAGGTCGTTCCTTGGGTTGGTTAACTATTACCACAAGTTTCTTCCAAATTTATCCACGGTGTTACACCCGCTGAATGGTGGCATAGTGGTTAGCACTGTTGCCTCACAGCGCCAGGGACCCGGGTTCAAATCCGGCCTCGGGTGACTGTCTGTGTGGAGTTTGCACATTCTCTCTGTGTTTGCGTGGGTTTCCTCCGGGTGCTCCGGTTTCCTCCCACAGTCGAAAGATGTGCGGGTTAGGTTGATTGGCCATGATAAAAAAAAAATTGGCCCTTAGTGTTAGGGGGGATTAAATACGTGGGGTTACGGGGATAGGGCTTGGGTGGGATGGCTGTCGGTGTAGGGACCGGGTGCTAGGGTTTGGGTGATCAGCCATGATCTCGTTGAATGGCGGAGCAGGCTCAAAGGGCCGAATGGCCTACTCCATCTTCTATGTTTCTATGAACACTCTTTTGCAAATGGGAATACCATGGAAGTGGAGCGATGATTGTAAGCGGGCTTTTCAAAAGAGCAAGGCACTGATCACCTCTAAGGAAGTGTTGGCCCACTTTAACCCAACGCTGCCTATTCGCTTAGCTTGTGATGCTTCTCCATATGGTATTGGGGCAGTGCTCTCACATAAGTTTCCAAATGGCTTGGAAAGGCCAGTCGCGTTCGCATCCAGATCATTGACCTTCGCAGAGCGCAACTATGCTCAGATAGATAGGGAGGCTCTCAGCCTCGTGTGGGGAGTTAAGAAATTTAACCATTACCTGCAAGGCCAAAAGTTTATGCTGCTGACAGATCACCAGCCGTTGGTTTCCATTTTTAACCCTAAGAAGGGTGTTCCGGTAATAGCGGCGCAGAGGCTTCAGAGATGGTCCCTTTTCCTAGGGGCACATCAATATGACATCGAATTCAAAGGTACAAAGCAACATGGTAATGCTGATGGGCTGTCACGCCTGACACTACCTACAGCGGAAGAGGCACCGGCAGTTGACCCTGTCGAGATATTTCACTCGACCATCATCGAATGCTTACCAGTCACCAATGCGGGTATTGAGAGAGAGACCCGAAGCGACCCGACACTGTCTCGGGTCTACGACTTGACAGTGAAGGGATGGCCAGCACATGGCGACCCACTGTTACCAGCATTCTCAGCCAGACGAGAACAGCTGTCCGTATGTCAAGGAACATTGATGTATGGAACAAGGGTGATTATTCCTCCTAAATTAAGGGAGAGAGTTCTGAAGGAATTGCATGAAGGTCATCTGGGGGGAGTCAAGATGAAAAGCCTTGCTAGGGCTTATGTGTGGTGGCCAGGTATCGACAAACAAATAGAGGATCTGACTAAAAGCTGCTCAGGGTGCCAAAAAGCTCAAAACGCACCTCCAATTGCACCGCTGCATCCATGGGAATGGCCTTCAACCCCATGGTAACGTGTGCATATCGACTTTGCAGGTCCATTCATGGATTCCATGTTTTTGATAGCAGTAGACGCACATTCTAAATGGCCAGAAGTGATTAAGATGTCGACCACTACCTCGGAGAAGACAATCGCAGTTCTAAGAACCATATTTGCAAGGAATGGGTTGCCGGAACAAATATGTTCAGACAACGGACCACAGTTCATGTCAGAAGAATTCCAGAAATTTATGAAAAAGAATGGGGTGAAACACTATACATCTGCCCCATATCATCCGGCTACAAATGGGTTGGCCAAGAGATTTGTACAAATGTTCAAAAAGGCGATAAAGGCCATGAGCGAAGACCATATTCCACTACAACACAAGGTGGACAATTTCCTGATGGCATATCGAAACGCCACGCATGCAGTGACAAATCAAAGCCCTGCCATAATGTTCTATAACAGGAGGTTGCAGTCCCGGTTGGATTTGTTAAAACCCAATGTGCGAAGGGAAGTCGAAAACAAGCAATTCCAGCACGTAAATAACAAGGCCACTCGGAGTTTTGAAATAGGACAGCCAGTGTTCGCCAGGGACTATAGGAATGATAAATGGCAATCCGGAACATTTTGTGCCCGACAAGGACCCTTGATGTACACGGTAGACGTTGGAGAGAACGTAATACGACGTCATGCTGACCAACTTGTGGAATCGAGAACAAGGGTCGACCCCATGTCTACGGCAGAGACACCAGTTGAAGAAGTTATTGAGCCTGTAGCATCTACCTCAGACTCGAACATACATGATGATGTTCAATCCATAGGAGATCAAATGGATGAGTCACCCCAGCAACGAGAACCAGAGACCCCTGAAAGGCGTTATCCGGCCCAGATCAGGAGGCCTCCTCAGAGATTGAATCTTTGAACAGTTTTGTGTGAAAGTTGTATATATGTTATCCCTGTAATGTTTAAATTGGGGTGTACACTGTTAAGCTAAAAGGGGAGGAATTGTAGTGTATGTAACCTGTACCACCTTAAGAGGATACCTTAAGGTGATGGACTACTTTTTGATGGCTCCTGTACATTGTAGTACCGGTGGTGACCACACCGGTATATAAACCCTGCGGAGCAAAGTGTATTCCAGTTCAGCCCTGACCCTCAATCACTAAAGACCTGTTTCATTATTTCTGTAGTCTGTGTCCAGTTATTCAGCGTAACTACATTTGAAAACACAGACTCAACATCCACCACTCACCCCCCACTCACCCCTCCACTCACCCCCCCACTCACCCCCCACTCACCCCCCCACTCACCCCCCACTCCACCACTCACCCCCACTCACCCCCCCTCTCCACCACTCACCCCCCCCACTCACCCCCATCTCCACCACTCCACCACTCACCCCCACACTCACCCCCCCTCTCCACCACTCACCCCCCACTCACCTCCCCACTCAGCCCCCCACTCCACCACTCACACCCCCACTCACCCCCCACTCCACCACTCACCCCCCACTCACCCCCCCTCTCCACCACTCACCCCCCCACTCACCCCCCTCTCCACCACTCCACCACTCACCCCCCCACTCACCCCCCTCTCCACCACTCACCCCCCACTCACCCCCCCACTCAACCCCCACTCACCCCCCACTCACCCACCTCTCCACCACTCACCCCCCACTCACCCCCCCACTCACCCCCCCACTCCACCACTCACCCCCCCACTCACCCCCCACTCCACCACTCCCCCCCCCACTCAGCCCCCCTCTCCACCACTCACCCCCCCACTCACCCCCCCACTCACCCCCCACTCCACCACTCACCCCCCCACTCACCCCGCACTCCACCACTTATCCCCCACTCACCCCCCCCACTCCACCACTCACCCCCCACTCCACCACTCACCCCCCCACTCAGCCCCCTCTCCGCCACTCCCCCACTCACCCCCCCACTCCACCACTCACCCCCCCACTCCACCACTCACTCCAACCCACCCCCACCCCCCACTCAATCACTCCCCCCATCCTCCGCTCCACTCCCTCCCATGCTAACAGTGAGCTTCCTGTGCAGGGCCCAATCTGTACTGGGAGCTTTGAATATTAAATAAAACCGAGCTGACGTCAGAGAAACTTGCACTGTCAGCTCAATGCCTCTTTCACACTGCTTTCTGGTCCCGGTTCCACTTTACCAGCATCGGAGAATGGCATCTTACATTTCTTTGATGGTGGGAGAGTGCCCTGGGACTCCCCCCACACCCCAACAAAAAAAAAGCTGCACTTCGTCCATCAGTACCTCCAAAGCTACATCCGAAAATAGAGGCGCTCCTCATCTTTAGGCAGGTGTGCTTTTTATTCTGCCGAGCAACAATGAAGCAGCCCCTTTAAATATCAGCTGCCTTCTTTAAGAGATGCAGCTGTAAGCTATTCCAGTTTACTACTGCACGGTGTCGCCGCTTTAGGCTCCATATTTTACAATCATCCATAATATTCTGAATGTGGCCTCTCCTTATGGCTTCGTTGAATGAGATTGCCACTTAGTGGTGTCTCTTGGTAAATTGCAGGTGGTTTTTGCACTGTGGTTCCAAATACATTGGGAATCAGATCAAAACAGAAAATGCTGGAAATGCTCATCAGGTCAGGCAGCATCTGCAGAGAGAGAAAAAACGTTAACGTTTCAGGTCAATGACTGTTGGTCCTGAAACGTTAACTCTGTTTCTCTCTCCACAGATGCTGCCTGACCTGCTGAGTGTTTCCAGCATTTTCTGTTTTTATTTCAGGTTCCCAGCATCCGCAGTATTTTGCTTTTGTATTAGGGAATCAGATCATGGCAGCTCAAACTCATCTCATGTAGGATGTTCACTCTCAAGCCACGAGAATTTCCATTTCAGTCAGTCTGAAACCTGCCAATAGGAACAGTAGCATAGTGGTTATGTCACTGGACTAGTAATCCAGAGGCCTGGACTAATGATCCACCGAGACGTGAGTTCATAATCCCACCGCAGCTGGGGAATTTAAATTCAGTTAATTAAATAAATCAGGAATAAAAAACTACCATCAGTAATGGTGACCATGAAACTATTGGATAGTCGTAAAAATCCATCTGGTTCACTAATAGGGAAGGAAATCTGCCATCCTTACCTGATCAGGCCTATGCATGACTCCAGGTCCACAGCAATGTGGTTGACTCTTAACTGCCCTCTGCAATTGCCTAGCAAGTCACTCAGTTATAAAAAATCGCCACGAGAAACAAATAGAATAAAACCAGACAGTCCACCCAGCATTGACCTCGGCACTGTCTATGGTCATGACAACGGCACAGCCAGCCCAGTCGACCCTGCAAAGTCCTCCTCACCAACATCTGCCGACTTGTGCTAAAATTGGGAGAGCTGTCCCACAGACTAGTCAAGCAACAGCCTGACATAGTCATATTCACAGAATCATACCTTTCAGCCAATGTCCCAAACTCCTCCATCACCATTCCTGGGTATGTCCAGACCCACAAGGGGTGGTGGCACTGTAGTATACAGTCGGGAAAGAGTGGCCCTGGAAGTACTCAACATGGATGCCATGAAGTCTCATGGCTTCAGGTCAAACATGGGCAAGGAAACCTCCTGCTGATTACCACCTACTGCCCTCCCTCAGCTGATGAATCAGTACTCCTTCATGTTGAACACCACTTGAAAGAAGCATTGAGAATAGCAAGGGCACGGAATGTACTCTGGGTGGGGGACTTCAATGTCCATCACCAAGAGTGGCTCAGTACCACCACTACTGACTGAGCTGGCCGAGTCCTGAAGGACATAGCTGCCAGTCTGGGGTGGTGAGAGAACCAACATGAGGGAAAAACCTACTTGACCTCGTCCTCACCAATCTACCTGTCGCAGATGCATCTGTCCATGACAGCATTGGTAGCAGTGACCACCGCACAGTCATTGTGGAGACGAAGTCCTATCTTCGCACTGAGGACACCCTCCATTGTGTTGTGTGGCGCCACCACCGTGCTAAACAGGATAGGTTCAGAACAGATCTAGCAGCTCAAAACTGGGCATCCAGACATGGGCCAGCAGCAGAATTGTATTCCACCACAATCTGTAACCTCATGGCCTGGCATATCCCTCACTCTACAATTGCCATCAAGCCAGGGGACCAACCCTGGTTCAATAAGGAGTGTAGAAGAGCACGCCAGAAGCAGCACCAGGTGTACGTAAAAATGCGGTGCCAACCTGGGGAAGCTGCAACACAGGACTACATGCATGCTAAAAAGAGGAAGCAGCATGCTATAGACAGAGCTAAGCAATCCTATAATCAACGGATCAGATCAAAGCTTTGCAGTCCTGCCACATCCAGTCGTGAATGGTGGTGGACCATTAAACAACTAACGGAAGGAGGAGGCTCCATGAATATACCCATCTCAATGATGGTGGAGCTCAGCACGTGAGTCCAAAAGACAAAGCTGAAGCATTTGCAACCATCTTCAGCCAGAAGTGCCGAGTGGATAATCCATATCGGCCTACTCCTGAGGTCCCCACCATCACAAAAGCCAGTCTTCAGCCAATTCGATTCATTCCACGTGATATCAAGAAACGGCTGAGTGCACTGGATACAGCAAAGGCTGTGGGCCCCAACAACATTCCGGCTGTCATGCTGAAGACTTGTGCTCCAGAACTAGCCGCGCCTCTAGCCAAGCTGTTCCAGTACAGCTATAACACTGGCATCCAACTGACAATGTGGAAAACTGCCCAGGTGTGTCCTGTCCACAAAAAGCAGGACAAATCCAATCCAACTGATTACCGCCCCATCAGTCTGTTCTCAATCATCAGCAAAGTGATGGAAGGTGTCGTCAACAGCGTTATCAAGCAGCACTTACTCACCAATAACCTGCTCACTGATGCCCAGTTTCGGTTCCGCCAGGACCATTCAGCTCCAGACCTCATTGCAGCCTTCGTCCAAACATGGACAAAGGAGCTCAATTTCAGATGTGAGGTGAGAGTTACTGCCCTTGACATCAAGGCAGCATTTGACTGAGTGTGGCATCAAGGAGCCCTAGTAAAACTGAAGTCAACGGGAATCGGAGGGAAAACTTTCCACTGGCTGGAGTCATAATTAGTACAAAGGAAGATGGTTGTGGTGGTTGGAGGTCAATCATCACAGCCCCAGGACATCGCTACAGGTGTTCCTCAGGGCAGTGTCCTAGGCCCAACCATCTTCAGCTGCTTCATCAATGACCTTCCCTCCATCATGAGGTCAGAAGTGGGGATGTTCGCTGATGACTGCACAGTTTTCAGTGCCATTTACAACTCCTCAGATAATGAAGCAGTCCATGCCCGCATGCAGCAAGAACTGGACGACATTCAGGCTTGGGCTAATAAGTGGCAGGTAACATTCGCGCCACACAAGTGCCAGGCAATGACTATCTCCAACAAGCGAGCATCTAACCACCGCCACTTGACAGTCAACGGCATTACCATCCCTGAATCCTCCACCATCAATATCCTGGGGGTCACCATTGACCAGAAACTTAACTGGACCAGCTACATAAATACAGTTGCAACAAGAGCAGGTCAGAGGCTAGGTATTCTGCGGCGCGTGTCTCACCTCTTGACTCCCCAAAGCTATTCCACCATCTACAAGGCACAAATCAGGAGTGTAATGGAATACTCTCCACTTGCCTGGATGTGTTCAGCTCCAACAACACTCAAGATGCTCAAGACCATCCAGGACAAAGCAGCCCACAAGATTGGCACCCCATCTAGCACCTTAAACATTCACTCCCTCCACCACCAGCATACCGTGGCTGCAGTGTGTACCATCTACAAGATGCACTGCAGCAGCTCACCAAGGCATCTTTGGCAGCACCTCCTAAACCCGCGACCTCTACCACCTAGAGGGACAAGGGCAGCAGGCGCATTGGAACACCATCACCTCCAAGTTCCCCTCCAAATCACACACCATCCTGACTTGGAAATATATCGCCGATCCTTCATCGTCGCTGGGTCAAAATCCTGGAACTCCCTACCTAACAGCACTGTTGGAGTACCTTCACCTCACTGACTGCAGTGGTTCAAGAAGGCGGCTCACCACCATCATCTCAAGGGATGGGCAATGAATGCTGGCCTTGCCAGCGATGCCCAAATCCCGTGAATGAATTTAAAAAAATAGACTGACTGGCATTGACTATGCCAAAAGAGAAAAAGTCCAGGCTTTTATGTTTTGTAGGGAGGGGGAAAGTCTCTGTTTTGCTGATTAATATGTGTGTGCATCTGGATCTCCAAGTGATGTGTGAAGATAGAAAAATATGTGCTGCTATGAATTACAATTGAAAGTTGATAATCAGGACAGCCCACTGGAAATTAAATGATTCCATATATCAACTTATCGCCATTAAAAAATCTATCAGCGCTGTCTTCCACTGATGTATGAAACACTTTCCTAAATTAGTCATTTCCAACAAGGCATATGCCACTTACAGCAACTCTGTTAATGAGAATGCTCAGTTAAAAGAATATTTGCTCAGACACCAATTAATTCCTCATATATTCAATTGTGTTTACTGAAGAAGAACAATTGGCTAAAGGGTGTTTTTCACTTATTATTAAGAGACTTCAACTGCAGTAAGAAGTGGTTATTTAAATGCAGAGGTTCAATGAAGCATCTAGGTATTGTCCCAAGAGCTCTCGGTTCTAATGTCAGGCCCTTGGCTGAATGCTGCCCATGGCGACGTTAACATTGAAGAGCACTGGGAGCGGCAAGGACACTGTGGTAGATGAATAAAAAGAGGCGAAAAAAGGTTAGATTTTATTACATCTGACGGGAAGTAAATTATTAATATAATAAAAATATCACAAGGTGTCAAAACAACGTTTGTTAGCAGTGGTGAAGAACAGGTTGGCAAACCTTTGTATGGGCTACTGAACTTTCAAAAATGTGTTTGTACATAAATAATTGATGAGAGGAGGCATCACAATATATATGTGGAAAGGTCAAAGCAGTAATTTATTATAGCATCATAAAAGCCTCTGCACAATCTTGTATACTAATTGGTTGTCTCTCTCAGCTCTCCTGACATTAACCCTACGACAGTCAGCACGAAAGCAAATGGCTGAGGTCTTGTATATTTGTGGATCATGATTCCTTTATGGTAGTTTAGGCTGTGGGATACGGGGAGAACTGCTTGAACGACCATCTTGTGAGATTGATTTGAACACATTGTTATCTTGCACCGTGTATTTATATGCAGTCGAGTAATTCTTGTTCAATATGTAAAAGCATGAGCTGGATTAGAATACGTGCCCCCATCCACAACACTACTTGTTTGGTAATATAAACTAGCAATGAACCGAAGCTGTTCTTAATATGTGTATGTGGGGCATCCGACAATCTTCTCCACAGTTTATTATCAAGAATTCGAAAAAATGATACACCATAAAATAAGAAAGAACTTAGGTGTAAAAAAATCAGATCCTCAATGAAGATCAAATTGCACGTTTTACTTTAATCAGTAATTATAACTTCTTCCCATTTTATTTTGTAAAAAGTATGCACGAAAAATAGAGGTCTTCATTTAAAGGGTATGTAGCAGATTTTTATTTGAATCCCAATGTTAGAAAGAATGAAAAAAATATTTAATTCAGAATCAGGTAAATTTTAAACACAGAAGAATGGCACAGATTAAGTGATCAGTTCAGAAACTGAACTGTTTAATCTTCAATTGAAACCAGTTAAGCGTGGCTCTGCGGAAAAGTATATTTAACTCTAACTGAAAGCAGATTATAAAACAGGGCACCTGAGGGGTAACTTGCTGATACTGTCAGTAAACATTTTGCACTATATGCAACAGTAATTCAATTGGCCACTGTAGAGAATCCTTTTACATTTTCTTTTATTCGTTAATGGGATGTCGGCATCGATGGCAAGGCCAGAATTATTGTCCATCCCTAGTTGCCCTTGAGAAGGTGGTAGTGAGCTGCCTTCTTGAACCGCTGCAGTCCGTGTGGTAAAGGTACTCCCACAGTGCTGTTAGGGAGGGAGTCCCAGGATTTTGACCCAGCGACGATGAAGGAACGGCGATATATTTCCAAGTCAGGATGGTGTGTCACTTGGAGGGGAACTTGGAGGTGGTGGTGTTCCCATACGCCTGCTGCCCTTGTCCTTCTAGGTGGAAGAGGTCGTGGGTTTGGGAGGTGCTGCCAAAGAAGCCTTGGTGAGTTACTGCAGTGCATCTTGTAGATGGTACACACTGCAGCCACAGTGTGCCGGATGGTGGAAGGAGTGAATGTTTAAGGTGGTGGATGGGGTGCCAATCAAGCGGGCTGCTTTGTCTTGGATAGTGTCAAGCTTCTTGAGTGTTGTTGGAGCTGCACTCATCCATGCAAGTGGAGAGTATTCTATCACATTCCTTACTTGTGCCTTGTAGATGGTGGAAAGGCTTTGGGGAGTCATGAGGTGATACACTTGCAGAACCCCTAGCCTCTGACCTGCTCTTATAGCCACAGTATTTATGTGGCTGGTCCAGTGATGACCCCCAGGATATTGATGGTGAGGGATTCGGTGATGGTAATGCCGTTGAATGTCAAGGGGCGGTTAGATGCTCACTTGTTGGGGATAGTCATTACCTGGCACTAGTGTGGCATGAATGTTACCTGCCACTTATCAGCCCAAGCCTGAAGGTTATCCGGGTCTTGCTGCATGTGGGCATGGACTGCTTCATTATCTGAGGAGTTGTGAATGGGAGTGATCAGCAAACATCCCCATTTCTGACCGTATGATGGAGGGAAGATCATTGATGAAGCAGCTGAAGATGGTTGGGCCTAGGACACTGCCCTGAGGAACTCCTGTAGCGATGTCCTGGGGCTGTGATGATTAACCTCCAACCACCACAACCATCTTCCTTTGTAGTAGGTATGACTCCAGCTAGTGGAAAATTTCCCCCCCGATTCCCATTGACTTCAGTTTTACTAGGGCTCCTTGATGCCACACTTGGTCAAATGTTGCCTTGATGTCAAGGGCAGTCACTCTCACCTCACGTCTGGAATTCAGTTCTTTTGTCCATGTTTGGACCAAGGCTGTAATGAGGTCTGGAGCCGAGTTGTCCTGGCGGAACCCAAACTGGGCATCAGTGAGCAGGTTATTGGTGAGTTAGTGCTGCTTGATAGCCCTGTCGACGACACCTTCCATCACTTTGCTGATGATTGAGAGTAGACCGATGGGGCGGTAACTGGCCGGATTGGATTTGTCCTGCTTTTTGTGGACAGGACATACCTGGGCAATTTTCCACATTGTCGGATAGATGCCAGTGTTATAGCTATACTGGAACAGCTTGGCTAGAGGCGTGGCTAGTTCTAGAGTACAAATCTTCAGTACGATAGCCGGGATGTTGTTGAGGCCCATAGCCTTTGCTATATCCAGTGCACTCAGCCATTTCTTGATATCACGTGGAGTGATCGATTTGGCTGAAGACTGGCTTCTGTGGTGGTGGGGACCTCAGGAGTCAATGTGCACATGCATCTGCCTCCAAATTACTAGTCACTTACTGATTTAAAGCTATTTCTGGCTCGCTTTTGTGTACATAAACTGGAATTGTGCCCGAGGGCGGCAGAAGAAATAGGCTCACCTCGTGTAGGAAGGTTAAAGTACCAGTTTTGGAATTGAAGAAAGAAAATAACAATCGTTGAAGCATTACTCATGGGGGCTTGGGTTATGCAAGTAAGTAGCAGTGTGGTAAGGTAGCACTAATGGCGAGATAGGTTCAAGGGGTATTCATTGCTGCCCCAGCAGTATTTTATCATAACAGCTAAGGTAAAGAATGCAACATTCCAAAGTATCTATTAAACATATTTCTTACCTTATACGTTCTTCATTAGTTGCCTTCCTTGAAAATGGCAACTGTAAATAAAACTTTTTATATCTATAGAATATTTTTTTAAATTACATCCAATCATTACTTTGTCACATTTTTGTTACACTTTTAAGTCAACTTTTTCTATCTTAAATCCCTATGTCCATATTTCTAATGGAAATTATCCATGTAAACTTGTCATGCTATAATGTTGTAATGTTTCCCACACTTCAAAAGTACTTCATTAGCTGTAAAGCGCTTTGAGACGTCCGGTTGTCGTGAAAGGCGCTGTATAAATGCAAGTCTTTCTTTCTTTTAATTATATCTTTCTGCCACTGGTGGCAGTGTGGCGACACAGATTTACTCCCTCCCAATCGCTCCCTTCCTCTCCTGGGACCTACAGAGCAGCCCAAAAGTGAAATCCTCCTCACTGGCAAGGTGCCTGGGGACACCCAGCAGGCATCTGCAGCTCGCTGGTCTCACATGAATGAAGCCTGAGAGCCAATATTGGCTGGGCTGACTCTACCCATTGCTGTTGGCACAAGGATTGATCACTGCGCCCAGTTTGAAATCCAATTTCTAGGCCTAGTGGTGTGCTACTTGTCTGCCTTCTGAGATGATGGGTGAACTTGGTGGACATCGCACATATTCTGCAGTGAATAACGTACCGCAATTCAAGGTTACTTATTAACTTGGGCTCACTAATTTGCACTCGGCTGAAAATAATGCCACAGGTTTTGAAGAGACAGTGGGCTGGATTTTGCCAGGCCCGAGGAGGTAGGAATGGAGGCGTGTGGGGTGTTAAAATAGTAAAAAGTGGCGGGCAGGCCCGACCCCACCTCCATCCCGCATCCAAGCAATTTTCCCAAATGCATGGTTTCTGATCCCGTCTCCGTCCCACCTCCAAGAGGCGGGATAGGCCCTTAAGGCCCTTAACAACCACTAAATTGCCTCTATAATCCCATTTTGAGAGACCTTTCCAATTTTAACACGTTTCCCATGTGATTCACGTCTCCTCTGAAACACGACGGTGAAACCTGGCGGGAGCACAATTGGATTGCTGACTATCAGCTGCAGCTCCACCATTAAATAGGAGATTTGATCAGTCATCATTTGCAGGTGGCAGGACTTTGTTGTCTCAGGTCTGGGGGAGCTTTTAGCAGGCATAACCATAGCTGTGGAAGTTTGGAGCCTGACGCCCATCTCCAGTGTGACCTCCTGGGAAACCCCTCTCACCACCTTGAATGAGCGCTTCCTCAACTGAGGCATCTACCAGAAGCATGGGAACCATTTATTGCCTTTCCTCCTGAACATCAGATTCGGTTGAAGACCAGCAGCAGAACCATGAACAACAGCAGCACCAACAGCAGCAGCAACAACAGGAGCGCCAAGCAGCTACTCACCCACCTGAAACTGCACAGGCCAGAAGGTGCCAGCCCATGGAAGCTTGTCGGCGCAGGAGATACCACCCAAACAGGGTCTACAGACAGAGGAATAGCTACCTCAACATGAGTGAGCAGCAGTGCCAAAGGCGGCTCTGGCTTTCGCGAGAGGTAGTGGGTGACGTCTGTGCAATGGTGCAGCAAGACCCGGAGCCCAGAGGAGCAGGTGGACACCCCTTACTAGTGGCCGTCAAAGTCACCACCGCGCTCAACTTTTTTGCTTCAGGCTCATTCCAGGGTTCAGCAGCAGACATCAGGAGCATCCCCCAGGTGGCCGCACACACTTGCATCATGCAGGTAACTGATGCCCTCTTTGCCATCGTGCACAATCACATCCATTTCTCCAAGGATCAAGCAAGTGTCACAGCACGTGCGGTTGGATTAGCTAATCTGGCAGGCTTTCCAAGGGTGCAGGGCATCGTTGACTGCACACGTGTGGCCCTTAAGGCACCCCATCGTAATCCAGGTATTTTTGTCAACCGCAAAGGCTTCCACTTCCTCAACGTGCAGCTGGTGTGTGACCACAAGAAGGACATTTTGCATGTTTGTGCCAAGTACCCTGGCAGTTGCCATGATTCCTTCATACTGCGCCAGTCTAGTGTGCCTCCGCTCTTCAGTCCACCAGACCAACTTAACGGATGGCTACTTGGAGACAAGGGCTATCCCCTGAAGACGTGGCTAATGATGCCGTTGAGGAGCCCATCCAACGAAGCTGAGGAAAGCTACAACTACAGCCACATTTCCACCAGATCCATAATCGAGCAAACCATCGGCATGCTGAAGATGCACTTCAGATGCCTGGATAGATCAGGTGGAGCCCTGCAGTACTCAGCAGCCAGGATCTCTAGAATCGTCGTGGTTTGCTGTGCACTTCACAACATGGCACAGCATCATGGCTTGCAGATTCCTGAAGACCAAGTGGCTCCTCACATATCCTCCTCAGATGAGGAGGAGGAGGAGGAGGAGAAAAGCAAAAACGAACATCTTGCAGAGGCCCATCAACCAGCGGCAGCAGTACACGAGAACATTGCTGCCCGGAATGCAAGGAACGCACTCATCTTGGCCAGATTTGCTTAGCCTAGCCAATCAAGCACTTTTGCCTCGCAGCTTCATACCAGAGCATCGACAATGGCCAAGAACCAACAGATTCCTAGCATTCTGACCACCATACTAATAATTGCAAGCAATCTTAAGCCCTCAATGTGGAAGTCCCATTTGCGAAATGACACACGCCACAACTGTAACAGTTGCCATCAGAATTTTTATTTACAATAACCAACTGATGGCATTTTAAAAATAAACACAACATTTCACCCAAGTGACTACCCTTGTGACTATTTGCGCCGTATCTTTCACTTACGCGTGCTCCTACGTGGTGCTTCCCCTGTGGCTCCAGCAGATGTGGCGGCCCCTTGCTCACTTTCTTGCTGCTCGTGTCTCAACACCTTTGGCGGGCGTCTTCTGGGGTTGTGAACCTGTGAGGGCTCGACAACAGTCTGCTGCTCCTGCGGCTGTGCAGGGGTTGATCTCAGTTGGGTGGGGACTCTGGTGGGGCTCTGACCGAGGACTTGGCAGTGGCATGGAAGTGTGAGCGCTTGGAGAGGAGCCCCCACTTCCTTGTTCTCTGCCACCAATACCCTCTCTTGGGTCAGGTCCACCTCAGCGCTTGCAAGTGGCTTGAGAGCACCTTGCTGCACATCAGGGGGGCCATGTGGACCCGTATCTGCACTGGCAGTCCTACTCAGAAGGACTTCCATGAAGGCCTGGTTTCTCTGTTCAATAGCTGACCATCGCTCCTCCAGAGATGTCAGTCTATTCGGAACACTCACCATGTTTTCTACACTCTTTCCATGGAGGTTGCCATCCTTTTGGTGGTGCTGCGTTCATGCACCAATGACTCCACAAAGGCTCTGCTCATGTTCGCGATGGACTCCTCCATTCGCTCCACACTCGCAGCGACCCTGGAGACAAAAGCTGCCAGAGACTCCTGCACCTGTTCCTGGAGCTCTAGCACCACTGTTCTTCTGGATGGACCCAGAGGCAGAGGGCCGACATGCAGCTGAGCTGAGCTGGCAGAGCCCTGCACCCTCTGATTAGGACTCTCCACTGCTGTCCCTGTTTCCACAATCTGCTGATGCTCACTTGTGAGCTGTGATACACCAGGTGACAATACTACTTTATCTCGGGATGTTCCCACCGAGGTGTGAGTGTCTGCGCTGGTGCTGGGTTTGCTAAATTCTGCTGATGCTGCGCCCTCAGAGGTTGCAGCTTCCTCTGAGTAGTCTGGAGGCTCAGGCTGTTCCTCCTGGATAGTGGGGATGGGTGCTTGCGATGGTCCTGTGTGGGAGTAAAGGAAAGAGTCAGAGATGTGAGGCCAAGGTTACATGCACATTGCATATTGCAGATGATCATAAAGTCCATCTGTTAGAGCTTCAGAATCATTATCAGTGACTCATGCAATGTCAATGAGAGAGATGAAAAACTATTCTGTCACCAGCTTTCTCTGGTGCACCCGTCTGTCCGTCCCCCACTTGCGCATTGTCCTCGAGTCCCACGATCTCCAGGACTGCCTCCTCCCAAGGGGTGAGGTGGGCTACTGAGGGTGGCCCTTCTCCTGTCCTCGCTCTTTCCCTCTTATCGTGAGCTCTCTTTTCCTGCAATGAGGGAGACAAGTGGAGGTTGAGTGAAAATGAAGGAGTGAGTGTAGAGAACCCATATCATTGATGGTTAGAAGGAGACAAAGATGGAGTGAGTTGGCAAGATCATAATCATAATCATAATCAACTTTATTGTCATTGTTAGTGCACAAGTGCAGTACAACGAAATGTAGGCTTGCGGCTCCCGAGAGTGTACATTTAGATTAAGACATTTAAACATTCAACATTCATTTGGCTTGTAATACATTAACATAAACATAACCATAATAAAGTGCATTGGCAGATGTGCAGGCTTTAGAGTTTATTTGTGGAGTTCAGTAGGATGACAGCCCTGGGAAAGAAGCTGTTCCTAAATCTGGTCGTTCGGGTGCGAATGCATCTGTAGCGTCTCCCAGATGGCAGGAGGGCAAACAGACTGTGGCTGGGGTGGGTAGGGTCTTTGATGATGGTCAGTGACCTCCGTAAACAGCGTTTCTGGTATATGTGCTCTATGGTCGGTAGCCGGGTGCCGGTAATGCATTGGGCAGTTTTGACTACCCGCTGCAGGGCTTTCCGGTCATAGTAGCTACAGCTGCCATACCATACTGTGATACAGTTCATCAGGATGCTCTCTATTGTGCAGCGGTAAAAGTTAGAGAGGATCAGGGGTGACAGGTTACACCCCTTCAGCCTCCTTAGGAAATATAGGCGCTGCTGGGCCTTCTTCACCAGAGAGGAGGTATTGAGGGACCAGGAGAGGTCTTCCGTGATGTGGACTCCGAGGAACTTAAAGCTGTCCACCCTTTCCACCACAGCCCCATGGATGTGGATGGGGGTGTGACTTCCGCCTTTAGACTTCCTGAAGTCCACAATGATTTCTTTGGTTTTCTTGATGTTAAGGGCCAGGTTGTTATCGGCGCACCACTTCACGAGATGCTGGACCTCGTCCCTGTGTTTTGTAAGTTGTTTTCATAGCATCACAGTGATAGGGAGTGTGAGGGCTGCATAGTCGAATAGTTAGGTGAATGTGACCATAGAGAGAGAGGGAATGGGTAAGGGGGCAGGGATGTCAGTGTCAAGTGGGATGTGGAGGAAGAGGTTGCTAAAGCTGAGTACTAGTGAGGAGAGGCAATGGGGATCAGATTGAGGGTGATGGCAAAGTCATACTCACTTTTCCCATGCGCAGAAGGTCATGAAACCTCTTCCTGCACTGAAGCCAGGTTCTGCAGATCATCGACAACAAGTTGACCTCCTGGACCAGCTGGATCCACACAGCCTTCGTCTGCTGGGGAGGCTTCTTCCTCCCTGAAGAAGAGAAGAGCACCTCCTTACTAGCTCTTGCTCCCTCCACCAAAGCTTACAGGGTGACGTCATCAAATCTCGGAGCAGACTTAGGTCTCCCGCTGCTCATTCTGCCTCCAGGTTGTAGGATTTGCAAAATTGAACATTGTCCTATAAGGTTCTATTGGCAGAAAAGGCCTTAATTTTAAAGACTGTTTTAAAAGAAGCCCAGAAAAAAGGGGCACACAAAATGGCCACCAGACCCCGTGACCAGCTTTTTGGGACATTTTAAAATGGTTCCTGCAGTCCACAGACAGCTTTTGTGGATTCAGCCCACAGTAAGTTCTGGAATGCAATTTTGGAGAATGCGAAACCAGACAGAACCCCATACATATGGATTGGATGCAGATCCAATCAGATCGGCCTGTAGATAAAGGCCATCAAAATGTTTACCCAGACAAAGGGAAACAGCTTCAAATTCAAAGGGGGACATCAAGACCCATTAAAGACAATACAAGGTCATTCCAGGCCAGAGATGGCAGTTACCGGCCATCCCAAAAGTACTTTAAACACAATGACTACCCCTCTGTGCTACAAGCCCGCCAAAAGTTTAAACAAAGACTAACCTTGATATGGCGGGAGATAAGGGCCTCGATGAGAAGTATAATTGGAGACCCGGGGTAGCTACCGAGAGGATCATGTTCAGATGTTCGAGTTCGAGGTCGGTTGGAGAGGTTCGAGTTCGGAGAGAGAGCAGTGCGGAAGAGCAAGAAGAGCATTGTAGAGATCATTTTCGAGAGATCGTTCGGGGGTCCAAAGAAGGTGCAGTTCGGTTAGGAGTTCGGGTTCGGTAGAGAGGCCGTTCAGACTTGGAAGACGACGACGATTCGGTAGACGATTGGGATCGGAGACGTTTTGAAGACTTTTCTAACTGGGACTGGTGAGCATGTTTCTGGCCCCTCATAATCTAATCTAGCTAGGTTTAGGGGGTGGGCATTTTAGAGGATAATTAACAATGAGTTGTTGTCCCTCGATGTTCCGTGTGTTTCCCTATTTCATGGTGAACCGTGTAAAGTATAATATGCCTGTAGATATATTGGTTAGTACTGTATTATGATTTGGTTTTCCCTCCCATGTACCTTATTTTTGGCTTACATTCAATTTTTCCTTTATGCAATAAAATTTCACTTCGTTTAATTAACCTTGGTCTACAGAGTATTCTCCACATTGTAGTTCCTGCCTCAAAGTCCAGTGTACAGAACCTAAGGGGTGAGTGGGTCGAACCACTCGGTAAATTACTGTGCAAAAGAGAGAGGTCTCACCAGAGAGAGAGACCCAGCAAAAACTCCTTACAAGGTCCCTCTCACTGCAAAGGCCAAAAGGGTGGCAGTCTGCAGAAGAAGCAAGGCTTCTTGCAGACTTTAAATGCAGCAGCAATGATGACATCATCGGAGGCGAGTTTCAGACTGAAAAAGCTAATTGGGCCGTGGGGTCCCACACGCTGGAACTTAATTGCCCAATTATGTGAAAATCGCATCAATCTCCCACATCGATTTGGAATTGTAGAATTCGCAAAATTAATATTGTATTATAAGGGTCCTTTGGCAGAAGAGGCCTTGGTTTAAAGACTGTTTTAAAAGAAGCCCAGAAAAAGGGGCACATAAAATGGCCACCAAACCCCGTGACCAACTTATTGGGACACTTTAAAATGGTTCCTGCAGTCCCCAGACAGCCTTTGTGGATTCAGCCCACAGTAAGTTCTGGAAGCCGTTTCTGAGAGAATGAAACCAGACACATACACATACATATAGATTGGATGCAGATCCAGTCAAGATCGGCCTGTAGATAAAGGCCATCTAAAAGGGGAACAGTTTCATATTCATGAGGAAAGCATCAAGGACCCGTTTAAGGCATCAAGAAGACATTAAAACATTACCAGGTCATTCCAGACCAGAGATGGCCGTCACCGGCCATCCTAAAGCAGTTTAAAATATAATAACTCCCCGTTGTGATCCAAGCCTGCCAAAAGTTAAACAAAGACTAACCTTGATTTGGCGGGAGATAAAGGCTTCATCTGAGAAGTATAATTGGAGACACCCGGGGTAGCGATCGGTAGCCATCGTAGCGATCAGGGGGCCATCAGAGCCATCACAGAGCGCCATCGTAGCCATCGTGGCGATTAAAGAAGAAGACGCCGGTTCGAGTCGACATCCCGCCCCAGGGCAACCATCGGGAGATCATTGACAAACCCCGGGCTGTTTGATGAGACAAAACTACCGAAGAAACCTATATGAAAGCCGGCTAGAGGCTTCCAACCGTGGTCAAGCAGATGGTCTCTTCCCCCACATTGACATCCAGGCCCGCCGAGATCCAGCCTGTCCGTGACCTTCACCTCGAGGAAGAGAAGGTGTGTCGCAGCTCGCAGCCCGCAGCGCTGACCATGAGGAGACAGGACGCCTGAAAGGATCAAAATGCAGACCTGTTTCAAAACCTTGCAATTCCTAGTTGGATTGGTGAGCATGTTTCTGGCCCTACATAATCGGATCTAGATAGGTTTAAGGGGGTGGTCATTTTGGGTATAATTAACATGAGTTGTTGTCCCTCGATGTTTTGTGTGCTTCCTCATTTCATGATGACTTTTGTAAAGTATAATATGCCTGTATCTATTTTGGCTAGTACTGTATTGTTATGATTTGTTTTTTCCTCCCATGTACCCTCTTATTTGCTTGTATTTGATTTGTTTTTCCTTATGCAATAAAATTTCATTTTGTTTCATTAAACTTGGTCTATAAGAGTATTCTCTGCATTGTAGTTCCTGCACCTAAGTCCAGTGTCTAGAACCTAAGGGGTGAGTGGGTCGAACCACTCAAGGTTTTACTGTGCAAAAAGAGAGGGAGGCCTCTGGCGAGAGAAACCTCTGTGACCTCAGAGAGAAAACCCCTTACAGAATCGGGTGAATAACACGAAAAGCGGATGACATAACCCTAGCCCGCCCCATGACAAAATCGAGCCCAGTCTGTTTATAGAAACCATAGACAGCCATAAAAATGAGAAGATGTGAGGAGACAGCCCTAGCTGTAACAAGAACTATGGGAAAGAACTACCACTATTTTCATTAACATTTTGTTGTATTAAAATTTGAAATTAGTCTTTGCAGATTTTACATCCACCAATCCAATGTTCACATTCTGTGTTAGTCCAAACATTTGCCCTGCTAGGCTAACATAGGCTAGTATCATAGATGGTACACAATATAGATCGTGCTTGATATCGTTTACCTAATAAACATATTTAAAGAATGCTACATAATTTGAGATGCTTCATCAATTGAGAAGTAACACAAATTTAGTTAGTGTCAGTTAAATTTTTCGTTAAATTTTTCGTAGACATTTCCAAAATGGCATGTTAATTGGCAGCAACCAACTGGGCAGGACACATGCAGTTCTTAAATAACAATATCAGAGGTACAGTGGGATTGCGTACTGATCTAAATATTAAGGCTTAGGCTATTCTGAAGGTAATGCATGGAGAGGTGCTATGGTACTTTCCCTGCGCAATACCTGGCCTGCAAATGTTTGATGCCACTCTTGGGTCCAAATTGGAAAAGTTAAATTCCCCAGCATTTTCATTCTTCACTTCGATGAGCATAATTACATTTTTAAAGAATCTCTTGGCTCCCTTTAAATTGCACTCTCATATAGATGAAACTGTTGTTTCTTCCTGTCATGTTTAGTATTGGCTGCATAGTCAATCGATCATTTTGTGCTGCACTTTTAATTTCCTTTTAAACAGCTACAGCTAAAGGTGGATTAAGTGTCAGTTGTAACTAAGCTTATAATCTTTAATATATATCAGAGTTGTCATTATAATGGAATAGTTTCAGTAATTGCCTTCATTGAATTGATTTTAAAGTTATAACCATTTTCTCCGATGCGCTGGATCGTCCTATAATGCCCCTCCCCTGGATGTATTAATTATTTCATTTTTAATATCAAAATAAATTCAATTGGCTCCTTAATTAGAAACCAAAAGTAATTTATGCATAATCTTGCTTTCATTTGTTAATTTGAATATAGGCATTTGTTTATTTCATTCGCTTTATATGTTGAGGAATTACTTGAGGACAGATTGCCTTCCCTCAGCTTTTAGGTTTTCAAGCGCCATCTAGCAGAGTTTGAGTGGACTACAAGCTGCACTAATGAATGGGTTGCCAGTCTGCTTTTGTCATGTCGAGAAACATAAAAGAGAAAGGTTTTCACTGGGGAAATAATGGCACGACCGTGTGAGTCACAACCCGACTCTTCTGGAGATCCAAGTTCAAATGCAGTCCAGGGGCAGGTAATTAGGGTTGATGGCTGCAAAATGGCACATCTGGAATGAAGAGCTGGCACTCAACTCAAAGCTGGTCCTAATGCGTTTTGAGAGATAACAACAGATACCAGACCCCCAGGAGAGCTTAATATCATTACCAAGGGCAACAACAGTGGAATGTTCTGCAGTGTTCATTGACCCCTTTGCTTCCTTCTAATAAGCACAATATCTCTTTTAAAACGTGTTTTTAACTGAACAGAAGCCACGTGCACCAAACAATGCTCTTTTAATGCCCAGGATACTATTTCAATATCCAGCTTCTCGCGTAAATTCATTTTTATTGCAAAAATTGAGCTTCAATGAGAATGAAATTGGATAGCCCCCCTCACTCCCGCCCCGCCCGGCCTGTCGGGGTCAAAAGGGCACAGAGAATAATCCCCACCCCAGAACAGGTAGGCCCGAGGCCTGATCAAAATTGGGCCATGGGCCTCATTTAATTTAAACTGGCATGCAGTGGACGTCTGCTGTGCATCCCCAGGCAACCTGCCGGCATCGATTTCGGGACCCTGTAACACCAGCAATAGCCCCCAGGTAGGTTTCGGTGAGAAGGAAGGCTAAAGCGGGCAACGGTCTTCGGGACTGCTGTGGAACCATGGTGTGGACTGAGCTACACAGATAATGAAGGTTTGATCTCTGATTTGCGCTCGGTTGGTCAATCTCATTTGGTGTTGTGGAGAGAACACAATCATCATATGATGCCCCTCATGGCTTAATAGCCTATTGACAGTATCTAGATTCACACATGAAGAATGGCAACTTGGGTGAGGTATCAAATGGTTGCTGACAATAGCTCCAACAAGGAGTCAATGCCTTCAGGAGAAATGGGGAAAAAATTGGAATTGGAAAAAAATGACAGAGAAAAAAAACTTACAACACACAGAATTATTAGATTTGTCTGTCATGTCAGTAAGACAGCAGTAAGCAGCGTTCCATTATCATTTAATTACAAAGGGCTGGTGAGGATATCACCACAGTCAACAATGGCTCTTTTCCACAATCATTAAGGACAAGGAGCAATTCAAGAATATAAATACTTAACGGGAGCAGGGGTAATTCAGCAAATTGAAGAGGGATTTGGCCAGGGTAAATTGGAATCAAAGACTGGTGCATTCCCATAAGGGAGAAAGGGAGGGCAACCAAAGCCTGGATGACAAAGGAGTCAGAGAGTAGGGTGAAGAAAAAGAGGGCATAGACAGATGTTAGCTTGATAATACAAGGGAGAATCAGGCTGAATATAAAAAGTACAGAGGAGAAGTGAAAAAGCAAATAAGCGAGGCAAAGAGACAGTATGAGAATAGATTGGAAGCTAGGATAAAAGAAAATCCAAAGATCTAATATAGGCATAGTAACAGCAAAAAGGTTGTCAGAGGATCGGAGGGGGCGTTTAGGGACCAAAATGGAGATCCATTGGTGGAGGCAGAAGGCATGGCTGAGATACTAAATGTGTACTTTGCATTGTAATAGCAAAATACTGCGGATGCCCATTTGCAACATTTTATCTTTCCTGCCTCTTACAAAAGCACAGGGTGCTCTTTCTATTCCTTCCTCCCCTCCTAACCAGCCCCCCCCCCATGTCTCTGCACCTGCTTAATATCTGTTACATCTCCAGCTTTTTCCAGTTCTGATGAAGGGTCCCAGACCTGAAACGTTAACTCTGTTTCTCTCTCCATGGATGCTGCCTGGCCTGCTGAGTATTTCCAGCATTTTCTGTTGTACTTTGCATTGGTGTTTACCAAGGAAGAGGACTTTCGCAAAGCTCCCGTAATGAGAAGGATGTCGGGATACTGTATGAGATAAAACTAGATAAAGAGGAGGTACTAGCAAGGCTGGCAGTACTTACTGTGGATAAGTCACCTGGTCCAGATGGGATGCACCCTCAGTTGCTGAGGGAAGCGAGGGTAGAAATTGCAGAGGTGCTGAGCACAATCTTCCAATCCTCCTTAGACACAGGGGTGGTGCCAGAGGACTGGAGAACTGCAAATGTTACACCCTTGTTTAAAAAAGAGAAGGATAAACCTGGCAATTACAGGCCAGTCAGTTGAACACCAGTGCTGGGGAAGCTTTTAGAAACAATAATCCGGGAGAAGATTAACAGCCACTTGGACAAGCATGGACTAATAAAGGAGAGCCAGCATAGATTTGTTAAGGGAAAATCGTATTTGTCTAAATTGATTGAGTTTTTTGATGAGGTAACAGAGAGGGTGGATGAGAGTAGTGTGATTGATGTTGCGTATATGGACTTTCAAAAGGCGTTTGATAAAGTACCCCATAATAGGATTGTTAGCAAAATTGAAGCTCGGCAGCCTGGATACAAAATTGCTAAGGGGCAGAAAACAGAGTTGTGGTGAATGGCTGTTTATCAGACTGGAGGGAGGTATATTATGTTGTTCCCCATGGTTCAGTACTAAGGCCACTGCTGTTTTTGACATCCATTAATGACTTGGACTTGGGGATGTGGACACAATTTTGAAATTTGCAGATGACACAAAATTTGGAAGTGCAGTAAACAGTGTGGAAGATAGTACTGTAATAGACTTCAAGAGGACATAGATAGCTGATGGAATGGGCGGACACATGGCAGATGAAATTCAAGGAGGTGCAAGAACAGAGAGTGCTTGTGCACAAATGTTTGAAAGTGGTAGGACAGGTTAACAAAGCTGTGATAAATCTATGCAGTGAGACAAGGAACTCGAAGAGGCGAGGTATTAGGATTAATACGAATACTTTATTAAACGACTGTGAAACAACCAGGCAGGCCTGCATCCAGGCATTGCACCTTTGCTGACCTTAGCAGGAAGCAAACCCCTGACCTTAATAGGAAGCAAACCCTTGACCTTAACAGCAGCATTGGCTACAGCACCACCTGGTGGATAACCTTAATCATAACATCCCAGATTACTATATCCCTCCCCCCTTAAGATTTCGGTATGAATTTCTTAACAAACAACCATTCCTAAGGGTCACATAAGAAGTCTCCATTCACCATGTTCCATACTTGATGAATTTAACAGGTCAGTATCAATCTCTCTGGTGGCTTGCGAGTCCTTTGTGAACGTCTGACAGTACAGTCCCTGCTTGTTTGTGGTGAAGCCACCAGCTGCTCCTGAGCAGTGCTCGGAGTATCTGACTCTGCAACGATGGTTTCCTCTTGACAAATGGGTTCCTGTGGAATTGTCTCTGTCCCTGGTGGTGGTACCACAGATGCACTTGGATAACTGGGGGTAAACCTGCCCTCAGCCATTGCATCTGGAACCTTCATTTCAATTTCCCCTTGTCTGGGAAGTATCTGATCTACATGTCTGTGTACTACCCCACCATCTCCCAACATGACCTTGTATGATACTGGGCCTGTCATTGAGTTTATGAAGCCAGGAATCCACTTTGGTCCATAACTGAAATTCCTGGTAAGGACCGCATCTCCTTCTCCAAAACTTTGGCTCTTTGTTCTTTTGTCATGGTTCTCTTTTTGTTTGTTTTGTCTGTTTTCCATTTTCCTTTTTAGGTCTGGGTGGACAAGGTCAAGAGTGGAGCGTAGTCTATGACCTAATAACATCTCAGCAGGCAAGAGTCCTGTGGTGGATTGAGGTGTTATTCTGTAGCTGAACAGAACCCGTGACACTTTGGCTGCTAAACTCCCTTCTGCACTTTTTTTCCATCATCTCTTTAAATGTTTGTACGGCTCTCTCCGCAAGTCCATTTGAGGACGGATGATATGGAGCCGAGGTCACCTGCACTATGCCATTTTTTCTCAAGAACTCTTTTGTCTCTGTACTCACAAAACAAGTGGCATTGTCACTCACCACGATCTCCGGTAGCCCTTGATTCCTGAAGCTCCGACGCAGGCAGTCTATAGTCGTAGTGGCGGAAGCAGAATTTACAGGATAAACATCCATCCATTTGGAATGTGCATCAATGATTATGAGGAACATCTTTCCCATGAATGGACCCGCATAATCTACATGTAATCTTCTCCATGGTTTATCCGGCCTCTCCCAGGGGTGGAGTGGAGCCGCTGCTGGTGCCTTCCGGTGTTCCTGACAAGTGCTGCATGTCTTGACTAGATTTTCTATCTCCTCATCTAGCTTTGGCCACCACAAGTAACTCCTAGCCAAGGCTTTCATACGCGAGACCCCAGGATGACACTGATGTAGTTGCTCTAGGATACACTGTCGTGCTGGCTGTGGAATAATCACTCGTGCTCCCCACAACACGCAACCTTCCTGCACACTCAGCTCTGTTTTCCTGACACTGTAGGGTGTGAAGTTAGCCCCTTCCGGATGCTGTGGCGATCCCCTCACCACATATTCTTGAACTCTAGACAGTACTGGATCTTTACCTGTCCATGTTCTTACTTGCTCTGCAGTCACATGTGCCATGTCAGTGTCCTCCAACATCAACACTCTGTCCTCTGGAGCTGCACAGATAGGTGTGCCTGGCAGTGGAAGACAGCTCAAGGCATCTGCGTTCCCATGGTACTTGCCCGCCTTGTAGACGATGACATACTCATATGCCCTCAATGTCACGGCCCACCTCTGGATCCGGGGTGACACCATCTGTGGAACTCCTTTCATTTCATTGAAAAGAGAGAGAAGAGGTTTATGATTGGTGCATATGGTGAACTTCCTGCCATATATGTACTTGTGGAACCTCTGTAACCCAAATATTACTGCTTAACCCCTCTTTGTCTAACTGGGAATAGTTTTTTTCCGCTGGTGTTAGAGTTTGGGACATAAACCCCATTGGTCTTTCAGTTCCATCTTCCATGCAGTTTGAAAGAACTGCCCCCACCCCGTAAGGTGAAGCGTCACAAGAGAGAGTGATGTCTTTCTCTGCATTGTAGTGAACCAGCACATCCGATGACAGCATCAGTTTCTTGGACTGTTCAAATGAAACCCCCTGCTCCTCTCCCCACTGCCACTGTGTCCCCTTGCGCAGTAGTTTGTGAAGAGGTGCTAACACAGTTGACAAATTTGGTAAAAACCTGCTATAATAGTTCAGCAGTCCCAGGTAAGCTTTTAACTCAGCCACATTTGTAGGAGCAGGGGCGTCCTGCAGTGCTTGTACCTTCTCCTTGAGTGGATGGAGCCCAGTGGCATCCACTCTGTGTCCCAGGAACACTGCCTCATTCCCCAGGAAAGTGCACTTACTCCTCTTGAGCCGGAACCCTGCCCGCTCCAATCTCTGTAGTACCTCTCTCAGAGTGCTCAGATGCTCCTGGTCGGTTCTTCCTGTCACGAGAATGTCATCCAGATACATGGAAATATGTGGAATCCCTTGCAGTACACCTTTGATTGTCCTCTGGAAGATAGCTGGACTAGATGAGACACCAAACGGTAAGCGGTTATATGTAAAGAAGCCCTTGTGTGTATTTATGGTGACATACTTCTTTGATTCGTCATCCAGTGTAATCTGCAAGGATGCATGACTCATATCCAACTTTGTGAATTTCTTTCCTCCAGCCAGGTTTGCAAAGAGATCCTTTGTTTTGGGAATAGGATACTGCTCTAGTTAGGACACCCAATTGACTGTCAATTTATAGTCTCCACAGAGTCTTACCGAATTGTCCGGTTTTAAAACAGGTACTATGGGTGCTGCCCATTCCGAACATTTCACTGGCTCCAGTATGTTCTCTCTCAATAGATGGTCAAGCTCAGCCTCTACCTTTGGCTTCATGGCATAAGGCACAGGTCATAAGAACATAAGAACATAAGAACATAAGAAATAGGAGCAGGAGTAGGCCAATCGGCCCCTCGAGCCTGCTCCACCATTCAATAAGATCATGGCTGATCTGATCCTAACCTCAAATCTTCTATCACTCTGCATCCACCTGAACCTATGTGATCTCCCGGGAGAGGCGAAAAACCAGATAAAGACCCAATGGCCAATTTGGGAGAAAAAAATCTGGGAAATTCCTCTCCGACCCATCTAGGCGATCGAAATTCTTCCAGGAGATCACTCTGTCCCTATATTTTCTACAGTACTTACCTTCTGTAAAGGCGATCTCCACCCCAGCCAGGAACAGGAATAAAACCATCTCCTGAAATCTAACAGAATTAGAACACAGTAGGAGCAGAACAAGGCTACACGGCCCCTGGGCCCGCTCCACTACCCACAGGGCCATGACCATTCCGAACCCAGACTCATGTCCAATTTCCTGCCCGCTCCCCGTAACCCTTTATTCCCTTTACTTCTAGGAAACTATCTATTTCTGTTTTAAATTTATTTAATGATGTAGCTTCCACAGCTTTCTGGGGCAGCAAATTCCACAAACCTACCACCCTCTGAGTGAAGAAGTTTCTCCTCATCTCAGTTTTGAATGAGCAGCCCCTTATTTTAAGATTATGCCCCCTAGTTCTAGTTTCACCCATCATTGGGAACATCCTCACCGCATCCACCCGATCAAGCCCCTTCACAATCTTATATGTTTCAATAAGATCGCCTCTCATTCTTCTGAACTCCAATGAGTAGAGTCCCAATCTACTCAACCTCTCCTCATATGACCACCCCCTCATCCCCGGGATTAACCGAGTGAACCTTCTTTGTACTGACTCGAGAGCAAGTATGTCTTTTCTTAAGTATGGACACCAAAACTGTATGTAGTATTCCAGGTGCGGCCTCACCAATACCTTGTACAACTGCAGCAATACCTCCCTGTTTTTATATTCCAACCCCCTAGCAATAAAAGCCAACATTCCATTGGCCTTCTTAATCACTTGCTGCACCTGCATACTAACTTTTTGAGTTTCGTGCACCAGGACCCCCAGATCCCTTTGTACTACAGTACTTTCCAGTTTCTTGCCATTAAGATAATAACTTGCTCTATGATTTTTCCTGCCAAAGTGCATAACCTCACACTTTCCAGTATTGTATTCCATCTGCCAAATCTCTGCCCACTTACTTAGCCTGTCCATGTCCCTTTGCAGGTTTTTTATGTCCTCCTCACTCACTACTTTCCCTCCCATCTTTGTATCATCTGCAAACTTTGATATGTTACACTCGGTCCCCTCCTCCAAATCGTTAATATAGATTGTAAAGAGTTGGGGACCCAGCACTGACCCCTGCGGAACAACACTAGTTACTAGTCGTTGTTTAAAAAACCTTGGCGGTGCCTCCTTGTCTACATAAATCTTAGCTGGGGGGCCATTAAATGTGCCAAGCTCCTCCTTGAACACATTCACATGTTCACTCAACACTTCTTGCAAAGTCAACTGTTTGCCCACATCTATTTGATGTACTGCTGCTCAGTCTAATTTAAGTTATTTTATCCAGCCCCGACCTAACAGGTTTGGTCCGGTACCCAATACTATAACTACAGGTAGCTGTTCCACTGTGTCCCTGTGTTGCACAGTTACCTTAGCTGTACCTAATGTCGCTACTCGTTCACCTGTATATGTTTTAAGATGCAGGGAGCAAGGCTTTAACTCTGGAACTTTTGCACGGTTCCACAATTTTGAGTACTCTGCCTTGTTCATTATGGTCACGCCGCACCCTGTATCCACTTCAAAGTTCACCTTAGAGTCATTTACTGTCAGTTGCAATGTGATAGGAGCCACTTTTGGAATGTTCTCTAACATACTATACATTATGAACATGTCCTCTTCTTCCTCAGCTTCCCCGCTGATGTGGTGTGCTCCATGTTTTTACACTTCTTTCCCTTATTTTGCTGTCCTCCCCCTTTTGGTTTGGATTCCTCCACAGGTGATTTCGACCTGCAAGCTCTTTTTTGTGTCCTTGTTTCCCACACTTGTAGCACTTTTCCTCCAGAAACCGGCATTCACTCACCAGGTGATCACCCTTGCATCTATAACATGCCTTCACATGCTCACGTTGTGATTTCTGATGCATGTTCAACTTGTGCACAACAACCTGACCTGCAACTTGCTTAGCATTAGCCCTGTCTCAACCCTGTATTTCTTTTACATCTCGGTTCGCTATCTCTATGGCTTGAGCAAGTTCCAATGCTTTTTCATAAGTAAGCCCAGTCTCGGATAATAATCTACGCTGCATTCGGTCGTCCATTATTCCGCAAACTAGCCTATCTCTCAGCATTTCCTTCAGGTTGTTCCCATAATTGCAATTGTGTGCTAATTTATGCAACACCACTACATAGTCCATTACACTCTCTTCCTCTTTTCTGTTCCTTGAATTAAACTTGAACCGCTTTACAATCTCATTAGGCTTAGGGTTGAAATGTTCTTTTAGCAAGGCCACTAATTCAACAAATGATTTGTCTCCAGGCTCTTCAGGACTGAGCAGGTTCCTCATCAAACTGTAGGTTTGGCTTCCCACTGAACTAAGCAGAATGGCTTTCCTTTTTCCGGCATCATTTATTTCATTTGCTTCGAAAAAATAACCCAACACCTCACAGTAGTCCTCCCAGGTTTGTGCTTGAATATCAAAAGCGGAGACTGTTCCTACCATGGCAGCCATGCTCTCTTCCAACTGGTAGCTAACTTTAGCTTGTGATTTTGTTGTTTGTTGTTTAAACGTCCTGGCAGACTTCTCTTCTTTATTCAGGGTCCTGTTTTACCTCGTTGCCAAATGTGATAAATCCATGTAGTGAGACAAGGAACTCGATGAGGCGAGGTATTAGGATTAACACGAGTACTTTATTAAACGACTGCGAAACAACCAGGCAGGCTTGCATCCAGGCATTGCACCTTTGCTGACCTTAGCAGGAAGCAAACCCCTGACCTTAACAGTAAGCAAACCCCTGACCTTAGCAGCAGCATTGGCTACAGCACCACCTGGTGGATAACCTTAATCATAACATCCCAGGTTACTATATCCCTCCCCCCTTAAGCAGTTAATAAAGCATATGGGATCCTGGGCATTATAAATAGAAGCACAGAGTACAAAAGCCAGGAAGTTATGCTGAACATATATAAAACACTAGTTCAGCCCCAGCTGGAGTATCGTGTCCAATTCTGGGCACTACACTTTAGGAAGGACGTGAAGGTTTTGGAGAGGGTACAGAAGAGATTTACTAGAATGTTTCCAGTGATGAGGGATTACAGTTACGTGGATGGACTGGAGAAGCTGGGGTTGTTCTTGTTAGAGCAGAGAAGGCTAAGAGGAGATTTGATAGAGGTGTTTAAAATCATGAAGGGTTTAGATCGAGTAAATAAAGATAAAGGGGGAAAATTTGGTTGCTTTGCGCCTCCAGTTAGTGCCCTAAGAGGGCTGAGATTCAAGGCAGCAATGAGCAGGACGTGGATGGAGAGCAAGATCGACTCTTCCCTTTAAGAACTGGCTGGCGCCAGTGTGTCTGTGTTCCATTGCTGACTGACATCACATGAGCTTCGCCAGCGCTCTGAAGTAGCACCTCGCTCCTCGGCATTGGGGCCTTAAGAGAGGTGTGTAGCGCCTGATTTAGCGCTCTAATCACCTCCAGGGGCGATAGAAGCCATGTTTGCAGTTGGAGGTGATAATTAGCGCCAGGTGATAAACTTTGCGCCCGGCCGATAATCGCGCCCCAAACTGTTTCCAATGGCTGAAGGGTCGATAACCAGAGGGTACAGATTTAAGATGATTGGCAAAAGAACCAGCGGTGACATGAGGGCAAAAAAAGTTACGCAACGTGTAGTTAGGATTTGGAATGCACTGCCTGATAGGGTGGTGGAAACAGATTCAACAGCAGCCCTCAAAAGGGACTGGGATAAATACTTGAAGAAGAAGAAATTGCAGGGATATGGGGAAAGAGCAGGGTGAGAGTGGGTCTAACTGGATTGATCTTCAAATGAGCCGTGCAGACTCAATGGGCCAAATGGCCTCCTTCTGTGATGTATGATTCTATGATTACTAAGATTTGAACTAATATTATTTGAATGGGAATCTAGCATTCAACAATTGATACAAGCTAGTTAGAAAGGTTCCTTTGTTAGCTACCCTGATAACTCAAATGGCAATAGTAGTATGTAGCCAAGCTATACATATAAGTCCCAGGTTTGTTTCCTGTGATGTGCTGAGTTAGTTAGGGTGGCAATGGATGTGGTACAATTAGCCTCAGCATCCCTGGACTAGCGAGGAGTAAACCAACGCTGCTCTTGCTTCTGATCGATGTCCACTGGTCCCCGCTTTGGGCATTAGGTGAGGATAGGATTGAAATCAGGGGTGATGTTGTGCTATCGTCAAGTACCTGTCAGCAGACACACGTGAAGTAGGCCTCTTCAGCAAGGGGCCATAAATATAAGATAGTCAATAATAAATCCAATAAAGAATTCAAGAGAAACGTCTTTACCCAGAGAGTGATTAGAATGCTACCACATGGAGTAATTGAGGCGAATAGCACAGATGCCTTTACGGGGAAGCTAGATAAGGTCATAAGGGAGATAGGAATATTCCTCAATTCCTCAATAGAAGGAATTGAAGGATAGGCAGATAGGGTTAGATGAAGTAAGGTGGGAGGAGGCTCATGTGAAGCATGGACCAGTTGGGCTAACGGCCTGTATCTGTGCTGTAATTACTATGTAATTCTATGTAAGGTAGCAAAACACAACCTGAGTTTCAGAAGTATAATCCAGCAGAAATCCATGCTCTCCACAAAGAAGGAGCGCGAGAATGGGCCAAAAAGAAAACTCCCCTTTTTTCCCCCAAACACTTTCTTCTGTACATGCTTTAGGCAATCAGATTTGAACAAAAAATAAACAAGAAAGTACAACAATGAAACACAAAGGGGGAAAAATTTGGCTGGCTTGCGCCGCCAGTTAGCACCCTAAGAGGGTGCTAATGGGGCGCAAAGCAACTAGCACCTGGGTGCGGCGATGTTTGCGCTGCTCACGAAATTGACTAGAGTCTTTGAGGCAGCGCAAAGGTTTAGCGCCCCGATCTCCTGCGCCCACAGATCGTGACGTCAGTCGAGCGTGTAATGCCCTGGTTGCGCCCCGGACTGGATATTGAGTGGCGCCCCCCTCCTTTCTGCCTGACGCAAGCAACAACAGGGAGACTGGAACTGGAGGCTGGGGGGACACTATTTAAAGGCGCCCTCTTCCTGGCTTTTTCTGTGGTAGACATTTTTACACCACTCATTATGACAGAGAGAGAGATTCTGAGAGAGAGATAGAGAGACTTCTGCATACAGTCAATGCTGTGTGAAGTAGTTTTGGCTACTGAGCATCACTTTGCAGGTACTTTTGGATTTGGCCTTCATTACTTCGATTTCCAAGAGACTGTGGGGGCTGCACTGATTCAGGGCATCGTCCTGTGCCTGCAGAATCGGAGGCAACAGAGACGCAGAGAGAGAGTGGCAATCATGGCCAGACGGAGGAGGGCCAACAGGCCTCTGCACCGGAGACCTTACCCTCCCAGGCTATTCCGGGAACAATTCTCGTACATTAATTTATCTGAGGAGCAGTGTTTGCGCAGGCTGCGCTTCAACAAAGAGGTGGTCATTGAGCTCTGCCACCTGCTACAGCCAGATCTGCAGCCTCTACTGAGGACCAGGATGTCTCTGTTTGTGGCAGTGAAGGTCACAGTGGCTCTGAACTTCTTTGCCACTGGCTCCTTTCAAGCAGCTACTGGGGACACCGCCAATACCTCCCAGTTCGCGGTTCACTGCTGTATCCATCAGGTTACAAATGCCCTCTATAAAAGGAGACGCCAGCACATCTCTTTCCCGATGACCCAGGCCAAACAGTATGAATGCGCATTGGGCTTTGCGAGGACAGCGGGCTTCCCCATTGTGCAGGACGCCATTGACTGCACGCATCTAGCATTGCGGGCACCACATGAGAAGGCAAAGGTTTTCCAAAGGGTTCCACTCCTTAAACGTCCAGTTGGTCTGTGACCACAGACTGCTGATACTCGCTGTCAATGCCCGCTATGCTGGCAGCAGCCACGATGTTTTAATCCTGCAACAGACTGCTGTGCCAGAACTTTTCCAGGCACCGCATCAGCTAAGTGGTTGGTTCCTCGGGGACAAGGATTATCCACTGTGCACCTGGCCGATGACACTGCTCCGTAACCCCAACACAGCGGGGGCGGACCTGGGTGAGGCGGCGGCAGCAGAGCAGCGACTACAAAAGCGGCGGCGAGGCGCAGGTCGGACCCACAGCGGCGGCGGACCTGGGTGAGGCGGCGGCAGCAGAGGAGCGACTACAAAAGTGGTGGCGAGGCTCAGGTAGGACCCACAGCGGCGGCGGACCTGGGTGAGGCAGCGGCGGCAGAGGAGCGACTACAAAAGCAGCGGCAAGGCTCAGGTAGGCTTTCCAATCTCCAATCTCCGAGCGCAGAGGGAGGGAGAGAAGTAAAAAGTAATCAAAGTGTGACGTCGCCAGAAAGCAGGTAAGTGATTGGTTGGTGAGTATTTCTCTCTTTTTTAAACTTAAACTCTGTGGTTTATAGTTTCTAGAGTCTCTGTGGTATAGCGGGGACTGTTGGTAAACCAGGACCCTTAAGTATATCATTTAACTGTAGTGTAATTGGTGGGATTGATTTGTTTAATTTAATTTGAATTAATTAAAGGGTAAGTCATGACAGGACAGCTCGGCCCCATGGAATGCTCCTCCTGCGCTATGTGGGAACTCAGGGACACTTCCTGTGTCCCTGACGATCATGTGTGCAGGAAGTGTATCCAGCTGCAGCTACTGACAGATCGCATTGCGGCGTTGGAGCTGCGACTGTGTAAAGGGCTTTAGATCGCAGAGGTTTCTCTCTCTAGAGGCCTCTCTCTCTTGCACAGGAAAACCGTGAGTGGTTCGACCCACTCGCCCCTTAGATTCTGTACTCTGGATTTTGGGGCAGGAACTACAATGTAGAGAAAACTCTTATAGACCAGGTTTGATGAAACGAAATGGAATTTTATTGCATAATGTAAAACAAATCAAAATGCAGGCAAATAATAGGATACATGGGAGGGGAAAACACAAACAAATCATAATGACGCAGAACTAACTAAGGCAAATACAGGCATATTATACTCTACAAAGATCATCCTGAAATGGGGAAAACACACGGAACATCGAGGGACAACAACTCATGTTAATTATACCCTTAAATGACCACCCCCTTAAACCTATCTAGATCTGATTATGAAGGGCCATAAACATGCTCACCAATCCAACTAGGAAGTGCAAGGTTTTGAAACAGGTCTGCGTTTGATCCTTTCAAGCGTCCCGTCTCCCGTGGTCGGTGGAGCCCCAGCGAACTGCGCCACACCTCTCTCCTGAGGTGGGGGTCGGGGACAGCTGGACACCGGCAGGTCTGGATGTCGGCAGGGTCGGGAATCGTTTGCTCAACCCCGGTCAGAGGAGCCTTGGGCTGGCCCCCATCATTTCTTCAGTTTTTTAATTGTCTCTTCTCCCGTGCCGGAGTGGGTCAATGGCCTCTCGTTTCGTCAACGGCCCGGGGTTGGCCGATGATCTCCCAATGTTTTTCCCCAGGGTGGGACGCCGGCTCGAACCGTCTTCTTCTTCTTCCTCTCTGATGATGGTCGCTCTGTTTATGGCTTCCTCCCGTTTTCCACGATGCCTCCCTTCTACCTCTGGGTTCCCAAATATACTTCTCATCAGAAGCCCTTATCTCGCGCCAAATCAGGTTAGTCTTTTGTTTTAATTTTGGCGAGCTGGGAGCACAATGGGGTAGTTATTATATTTTAAACTGTTCTTGGATGGCCGGTAATGGGCCATCTCTGGTCTGGAATGACCTTCATTGTTTTTAATGTCCTGGTGATGTCCTTAACGGGTCCTTGATGCTCTTCTCATGAATATGAAACTGTTCCCTTTTGTCTGGTTAAACATTTAGATGGCCTTTATCTACAGGCCGATCTTGACTGGATCTGCATCCAATCTATATGTATATGTGGGTGTCTGGTTTCGTTCTCTCAGAAACGGCTTCCAGAACTTACTGTGGGCTGAATCCACAAAGCTGTCTGAGGACTGCAGGAACCATTTTAAAGTGTCCCAATAAGTTGGTCATGGGGTCTGGTGGCCATTTTGAATGCCCCTTTTTCCTAGGCTTCTTTTAAAACAGCCTTTAAAATCATGGCCTCTTCTGCCATTCGACCCTTTATAATATAAAGTTCAATTTTGCAAATCCTACACTCCCCCCTGCTGATACTGTAACTTGCTTGAAGTATCATAATTCTGGGTGAGCAAAATTTTCTGACTTTCCATAATCAAACCATCCCCAGTATTTACCTATCTATGACCCCACGACACATGCATTTCCCATTTCAGAAAACCTAGTGTACTTTAAGCATCTATAGATGGCAATACTTCAGATGTGAAAATTTGACATACTCACTTCCAGGCGTGGAGGGGGGCCTAATACCCCTACATCCCCTGGTGCATACACACTATCTTTAATAATAACAACACATCCAATAAACTTCAAGAATAAAAAAAAGTACACACAAGAAAATCAAATGCACATGAATACATATCAAAATAATACAGAGGAGGGAGGGAAAACTTTAACTTTATGCAGAGCAGCAAAAATCTAAACGGGTGTCTCTTCTTCTACCCGCACATAATGCTCCCTCCATTCCCCTCTGTTCTCATACTTTTGCGAATGTTTGACCTTTTTACAGTGTACAAACAGTAAATAAACTACAATGATAACCTGGCACACTACAAGAATGTGGGAGGCTATCCTAATCCAAGAAGGGACTTCTATACTAGTGAATAGGTCCCACCACGGCGGGGTCACTATGTCCAATATGTCTGCCCCTATCTCTAAAGTCTTCTGCTCCAGTGTATAGAAATGTTTCTGTGAAACCATAACGGCTTTTAATATCTTGGTGAGGTGTTCAGGGAGAGGTGGAATGATATATACAAAATGTGCAACGAATCGCTACAGATCGGTGAAATTCTCTTTAACAGTGATGTGAACCGTGGAAGGTTCAGGAATGGGGACAATTCGCTGTTGGGCCACTTGAACTTCTGCCCTGGGCTTGAAACAGAAGCTGCTGTCACTAACCGGACACCAACCGTGCTATCCATGTTGGTAGAGTGGCGCTGCAGTGGTGGCACAGTATGTCCCACCTCCTATATATGCCACCTGCGGGGGCACATGGCCTTGTGCCATTGCCTCCATGGTGCAATTTATAGGCTCCGCGCCAGCAGTTCTGAACCCGCACTGTGGTTTTGAATGGGCATTCAAGTGCTGGGGACACAGGATGATGTGTGCTCCCCGGCTCTGGCACCCCGAAAGGTCGGTACCCATCATTACATGCTCCCATCGAATGATGTAAGGTGGGACCCCTGTGTAGCGAATGTGCGCACCCCCCTGAATGACGCCAATGTTCTCCACCCTGTATAATGGGGCAGGTTTAGCTGTCTTTCCCATCATCGGCATTCTTACCACTATACCCATAATGGTGTGATTAGACCGTCCACAGTCCACTGGGACTGGGTAGGCTTCTGAAGCTAGTCTGAGCTGGCACGGACTCAATGCATTCGCAAAAGGGTGGAGGGCTGCGAGGTGCTTGTTGCTGATCCAGGAGGGGACTAAACCTTGTTTCAAATCCTCCAGGTTACTGCGGCCCTCGCCCAGTAACCACGCCCCGTACAGTACACAAGCTTCGTTCTGCGCAGCCTGATCGGACGCATTCCGATCCTCCCTGATGAGAGCATTTACCGTTCTGGCGTGTTTTTCCAGCTCAGCTATAATTTCTTTTCGGTGTAGTGTCATGGCCTGGTCCTCATGTAACTCAGAACCAACTACCTTGTTCTTGTCAGTCAGTATCTTTCTTAACTGTGTTTTCAAACCATTGATCTGGGTTTGCAGCTCCACGTCATCCAGTGTGTTGATGACAGAAGTTCCTGTATTAAAAGCTGTGAAAATATCATTTACTGCACCCCTTCTTTGCCTCCCTATCCTGTCCAAGACCTCATGTGGTGTGGTGTACAATTCGGCTCTGTCGACGTTGGCAAAGTCGAATTCGTAAAACTGTTTAAACATGTTTGTTAACAGGACCTGGTACAATTGTTCCGTTTCCTTGGGGCACCACTCAGGCAAGCGCACCGCGGTGAGGTTTAAAATCACCGAAGCCACCGTGTAGTGTAGGGGGTTTCTCTTGCTCGTTCTGGTCTCCTGCCAGGTTTCGTGCAATAATTACCCTTGAGTGGTTCGACCCACTCCCCCTACGGTTCTAGACCTTGGACTTAGATGCAGAGAACAGTAGTGCAGAGAAAGAACTCAATAGACCAGGTTGAATAGCACAAAATGGATGCTTTTATTTTTAAACAGTTTGAAACATTACAAAATACATGTCATAGGCACAGATTAAAGTAACTACAATCATGCACAAATTTATGAACTTGACTCTATGGAAATGGGGAACACACGGCACATCGAAAAAGGGGAAACACATTACGAATTACCCTTAACTCCCTCCCCTATACCTAAACTAAGTTTCGAACTGGGGAACCTGGGATCATGCTCACCACTCTCGAAATCGCGAAGAAGGGGGTTCGCAGCCTTTTGGCACCGCTTTCCATCATCACGTGGATTTGGAAGCTTCTGGCGCAGTTGATGTTTTCTCTCCCTCGAGGCGGTGGGGTCGACACAGCCTCGATGAGCGCTCGTCAAGGTTGAGATCCACTAAGTCTGTCGTGGATTTTTGTTCATGGAGTAGAACAACAACCCAATGGGATGTTGAGACACGGAAGTGTCAGGCCCGGAATGTCCTCTCTCTGGCCTGGATCGTCGGTTTTCCAGAGGGTTTCTTCTCCGTCGGCCTGGGTCGTCGATGATCTCCCGACCTCAGTACCCGGGTCACCCTCGTCGTCTTCTCGTCGTGTCCGAGCCTTGCTTCGCTGAACCCCGACCACGTTGTCTTTTTACCGAAACCGTCCGTCTTTAAAAAGACGAAAACGTTTTCATCGATGCCGCATCTGCCGAAGTGGAAGAGGCGCCGATCCTGGCACCGTCCGTCCTTCGTTCGTTCCTTATGGGAGAAATCCCTGAAGAGAAAATCTGAAGTCGTCCAAGAAGAAGAAGCAGCCGTCGTTCAGTCAAGCGAAGTTGTTCCCGTAGAAGTCAAGCGAAGTTGCTCAAATAACCCGAAGTCCGAAGTAACTTAGATGGACTTTCAATCCATAGTTATACTCTTTTGGGACAGTCTTATCTCCCGCCAAATCATAGTCCTGTCTTTGTATTAATTTTGGCGGGCAGAAATCTCTGCAGGGGCGCTTTGTCTTGTAACGGAGCCGGTGATAACTTAAACTGGCCTTCCTGGCCGATAATGTCTTTCAATGTCTTTTGCATTGTCACCGTGGCTCGGTTCGCATATTGATCGGTCCGGAGATTTTCCTTGATGGCTGCTAAACGGTTTTTCCTTTGTACAATAAATGGGCATAAGTGTTTTTGCATTGTCCGCCCATATCTTGATGGGCCCCATCCTGTACTTAGAATCCATTGAATATGTATGCTGTTTCTCTGAGTTTCAGTTCCCAGATACTGGCTTTCGCGGGCTTACTGTCTTCAATCCACAAGCCTGTCTGGCTTGCAGTAACAGAAATAAAATGGTTCAGAAACTGATCACAGGGCCTGGTGGCCATTTTGTATGCCCTTTTATCAAAGGTTTTTCTGTGCAAGCTTACTTTGGTCAATAAACAGTCTTATTTTATCCAGTTTTCTTGCGTGATTTTTGCTGAAAATTGCGAATCTTACAGTAGTGTACCCCTTGGTACAGCACCTGACCTGTGGGTACTAATACCAATCCATTCCCGGGTCCCTTGGTAATGGTGGGGCACCCTTCCTTGCGAGCTTTGGCTACCGGAATCGTGGGCAGGGGCTTGCGGGGACGGGTGATGAGCTCAGTGGCGTTTACTGGGATCTGAGAGTATGGAACTCCGCACGCCCGTGTGCTGACGTCCCACCTCATTCCTCTCCCAGCATCTTGCCACTGCCTTTGGAAAAAGACAGAGAAACCTGTGGGGCAAGCGCGTTCTGAACCCCACATACAGATGTAGATCCCCTCATCTGGTTCCCAACATTTGTCCCAACAGACACTCAACCCCCATGAGTCCCCGTAATATTCCGATGGGTGTTGTTACCCAATCTTTCCCACTCGACTGTGGAGTTCTTCATGGTGCTGCTCAACTTGCGCAGCCACCACCAGCGATTCAAAGGTACATATCCCTTGCAGACCAGGCAAATCTTCTTCCCGACGGCAATGCTGACTCTGGGTGCTATGATCCGCACCCTGGGGCACATCAGAGATGTCTCTCTGTATGCAAACCCCGTCTGGCTGGAGTATTCAGTCAATTTCGACCCCAGCCAGCCTGGCCATCTTCCTTCATGGAAGTAGGCGGCAGTCTCTTCAGTGTCCCGCGGGCCGGTTCCATCAATCGCGATGGGGCCTCTGTCGCCAGAGCACCCATACACCGTGGAGTCCTTAGTGCGGCCCCGATAGGCCACACTGTACCCTATCATCACGGCCACGACAAGGATCCTGCTCTTCTTTCTCCTGGTTCCTGCAACAAAATTAAGCAATGCCGCCAGGCTCTCGAGAGATTCTGGCTTAGGTGAAGGCATGATCGGGTCTTCCGACCTCGATCCAAACAAACACACGTACCGGGCAGATTCAAAACTACTTATAACTCTAATTACTTTAATATTTACACAATTTAAACTTAAAACTTAAACTTAAGTACAGCGCCGCCCATCCCCGGGCGGCTTGCCTAATCCCTGATTGGACTGTAGCTTGCCGCTCCCTGTGGCGGGGCTGCAGTGACCAGTGGCTTGGGTTCCTCGCAGCCTTTTGCTGTCAACTGGGGACTGCGTTCTGCCAGGGGTTTCCCAAGTCTGCGTTTACTGAAGGTGGGGGATTCAGGCCAGGGCTTCCTTGGCTGGGGCACTCGAGGCGACCTGCGAGGGGGTGCCTTTGGTGAGGCTCCGGTAGCGAGTGGACCTTTGGGTGGGACCTTGGCTCTCACAGGCCGTGGCTTCTCCACAACTGCCGGCTTTGGCTCCCTTCCCTCAGGCTCCGCCCCTTTGGGATTTGGGTCTGTGGCAGACAACTCCTCCTCACCTGTCCCTACAGGTGGAGGATCTCCGCCCCCAATTACTACCTCCCCCAAACTTGAGTCGAGGGCAGGATCTCCGTCCTCCAACTCCACCTCCTCCAGAATCGTATCCAGGGCGTGGCCCAGCTGTTCGGGCTCCTTGGCTCCGATAGCGCTCGGATCAGGGGGAGGGCCTTGAGCTTCGGGCTCCTCCTCGCCTGAGTCCCAGGCCATAGGGGAAACCTCCCCCCAGGTGGGCGGGACAGCTTCTCCTTCCAAGCAGGCTACAGTGCCAGCTTGTGTGGTCTGTGGCTCATCGCACGCCTCAGGCTGAGGATATTTACCCTCAGACCTGGCTTTGGTTGCTGGTACTCTTGCACCTGGCTTAAACAGTTTGCACTGATGGATGTGAAACCATTCAGTGCGCCGGGGCCACTTCACTGCATATACCATGGGGCTGGCCTTGTCTACAATGCTGTAGGGCCCCATGTACAGTGGTCCTAAACTCCCTACTCGGGCATAGTTTCTCACCATGACCTGATCTCCAACTTCCCACTCCTGTGCTTTTCGGGGTTCAAGCAGCAATTGGTTGCCCTGCTGCTGCCTTCCCATGTTCCCAGCCGCTTGCCCATAAATCTGTTTCAGGTGCTCAAAAAGGCTCTGGGCAAACTTGTCCCAATTTACCTCTTGGAGCTGACCCTCAATGAGCACCGGGGCTAGTACATGGGTGGGGGCTCGCATGGCTCTCCCAGTCATTAATTCTTGCGGGGGGTACCCCGTACTTTTAGACTGGCTAGCCCGGATCCCCATGAGGACTAGGGGCAAGGCCTCCGCCCATTTCTGGGGCGAGTCCCTCATCTCCTTCCTCAGCTTTTCTTTTAGGGTGCGGTTCATGCGTTCCACAATCCCAGATGACTGCGGGTTGTGGGCCACGTGCCACTTCCCTTCAATGCCTAAGAGCATGAGGGTGTCCTGCATCACTTGGCCAGTGAAATGAGCCCCTCGGTCAGACTCCACAAATCGTGGTAGTCCCCACCACGAGAACACCTCCCGGACCAAGATCCTGGCAGTACCAAGTGCCGTGGCTGTTCGGCATGGGAAGGCTTCTACCCACTTGGTGAACACATCCACCAGGACGAGGCAGTACTTAAAACCTCCCTGGGCGGTGGGCAGTGGCCCGATGTAGTCAATCTGTATCGACTGCCATGGTCCCTCTACTCTCCTGATGTGTCCCAAAGGCACCTTCCTTTTCTGGGGGTCTGGGTTGTTCGCAGCGCACACTAGGCAATTGGCGCAGAACTCGCGGACATCGTCCCGAAGTCCCGGCCACCACCCCGCCTGTTCCACTCATTGCCAAGTGACCTCAGGCCCGGGGTGTCCTGCTCCTGGACCCTCATGGGCCAGTTGAAGGAATTCCCTCCGGTGCTGCTGCGGCACAACCCACTGTTCCTCTCGGAACAGCATGCCTTCCTTGATGGAGAGGGCTGCTGTACCGTATGGACCCTCTACTTCCTTGCCCTCAGTGATGGCATTGAGGACTGTTTTTAGGGTGGGATCTAGGGTTTGAACGGTCTTGAGGTCTGGGGGCAGTGTTACCCCTGTGGTTCCCTGAGTCCCATCCCTGCCTCGGATTACTGCCACGGGTTTGGACCCATAGGGATCCCAGAAAGTGCCGGTGCGGGCACCTTCCCTGGCTAGCGTATCCGCTTGCTGATTACCCTCACCGCGGGGCTCTGTGGAGGAATGGGCCTTTACCTTGTGGATAAAGACTTCCCCTTTCTCTCCCACCGCAGCTAAGATCTTTTCTAACAGGGGCTTTACAGTTAAGGGTCGCCCGTCCGCAGAGGTTTATCCGCGGCAGGACCAGATGGCTAGGTACTCCCTACACGAGTTGCATGTGAACATGCTGTCCGAGTAAATCGTGTATGGGGTGGGGAAGATCTCGGGGTGTGTAACGACATACACCACCGCAGACAGTTCAGCCTGCTGGGCGCTCACAGTGCTGGGGAGCTTAATCGCCAGGGCAATGTCTGCCGCGGGGTCATAAACTCCACATCCTGTGAGTCGTTCACCAGTGGATACCGTGCTGGAACCGTCTACGTAGATCTCACGGCCCATGGGATGTATCCCGGCCAGTAAACCTACGTCCACCTCCCATACCCCTTCTACGGAATACCGATGGGCTGTTCCGGGATACACCATGTTGGCCGCGAGCTTGGGCTCGCAGAGACCGTTTACCTTCAGCTCCATCTGTGAAAGGAGGAGGGTCCAGCGTGCAATGCGTGCACTACTTACTGTCCCATCCTTAATCCTTCCATCTAGAAGCATTTGAGTGAGTGTGTGATGGGTGAGGAGAGTGATAGGAGAGGTGCCTGTGAAGATCAGAGACCTTTTCACAGCCCAATGCGTGGCCAGAAGATGCCGCTCACAATTGGAAAAACTCCTTTCCACATCAGTGAGCACCCTGGAGGAATAGACCACTGGCCTCACCTTGCCGTGTCGCTCTTGAAACAGTACAGCGCTCAAGCTATCCCCGCTAGCCGCTACCTCCAGGAAAAACTCCTCTCCCCCATCTATGGCCCCCAGGGCTGGCGCGGTCTGCAAGTCTCTTTTGAGTTTCTCAAATGCTGCCTGGCAACCCTCATCCCAGGGCCACTCCACTCCCTTGTGTAGGAGTCGGAGCAGTGGGGCTGCTGTGGCTGCATAGTCCTCAATGAAGTCTCTGCAATACCCGGTCAGTCCCAGAAAGGACCTCACACCTGTTACAGTGGTGGGGATCAGTAGTTCTTGCACCGATTCCCGTCTGGCTTTATCCATAGCTCTTTCGCCGGCACGGATGGTCAGACCCAAGAATTTTACTTCCTGCGGGCCGATTCGTGCCTTCTTCAGGTTCACCTTAAAACCCTTTCTGCCTAACAGCTCCAACAACTCGGCCAATAGTGGGCCATGCTCCTTTCTGGAATCCGTGAACAGGAGCAGGTCGTCCACATATTGCACTAGTTGGTTGGGCTGGCTGAACTCCTTTAAACTCCCTGCCATGCATTGATGAAAAATACTGGGGTTGTTGTGGAAACCCTGTGGCAAGCAGGTCCAGGTGTACTGTTGCCCTTTAAAGGTAAAGGCAAACTTGTACTGATCCTCCCTCCTTAAAGGAATGGACCAAAACCCATTGGAAATATCCAGCACCATGAAAGTGGTCGCGGATGCTGGAATACTCCCTATCAGGTCGGCAACTGCGACTACCGTTGGCACGCAGGCGGGGATGTTGCTGTTGAGGACTCTGTAGTCCACCGTGGCTCCCCAGGAGTCATCCGGCTTCCTCACCGGCCATAACGGAGAGTTTACATGGGTGACTATCGGTCTCAACACGCCCTGCTGCACCAGTGAAGACATTGCTGTCTCCATGTCAGGCTCCGCTTCCCAGGGGAAGTTGTACTGTTTTTGGGGTCGGGCCATGGGGTCTCTGTCTACTCTGACCTCAAACCCGGTGACCCTTCCGCAATCGTGCTTGTGCGTGGCAAACGTAGTCAGATTGCCTGACACGAATGCCTGCAGATCTGGTGGTACGCCTGCGACCATGAGCTCGAGGTCGTAGCCCTCTTTTGGCTTCACGGTACACAGGGTCCCCCTTTCTCCTTTCACTGGGATGACGACTACCTTTCCCGGCTTACCCTTACCCGCTCCCCAAAGACAATGATTTCTTAGATCCACGAGGGTCCCGTATTCTACCAAGAAATCGGATCCGAGGATCCCCTTTCCACCCTCCACCTCCCATTTCATTAGTATACACTTCCACTTGGTGCGGAGTGGTCCTAAATGAACGGAGAGGGGAATGGAAAATGCGCCAGCCTGTTCCTTGCCTGTGAAGCCCGACAGAATATATGGAACCCCGGTGGACAGAGGTGAAGTGGCAGGGTCATCTGCGTGGATCACGGTGCACGATGCCCCCGTGTCCAGCAAATAGGTCCCTTTCACCTCCTCCACTTCCATCCCCACGAGGGGTTGCCTCCATACATCATATCGCAGCGCACACAAGTAAATGGGCTGCGCCGGCTCTAGTCATTTGGGGACAGCGGTCGAGGTTTCGTGAACGACAAGACCGGTGGTGACGGCTATCTTCCCCTGCGCGATCATCAGAGACCGCATTGTCCCTAAGATTGATTCAATCGCAGCGGGATCCATAGTTGCACCAATTCCTTGTGCTGGAGCAGGAGCTATGGCTTGGGTTTGGGCTGGTGCTGGGGCGGCGATCTGGGCTTGGGCTTGGGCTGCGGGAAATGTTCCCTTATTATCCTTCCACGGATTTCCACAGTCCTTGCGCCAATGTCCATCCTTCCCACACCCGTAGCAATTGAGCTTGGCTTGGACAGGGCGATTCCCCTCCTGATGCCACTCCTTCTTGCTTGGGGCTGCGGGTTTTGCCTCATGCACCTTTACCTTCTGGGGAGGTGTTTCCTGACCTCTACAATTCTTATACGTAACGTTGAGCTGGCGGAGTACCGTCTCCTCCGTGACACCGGGACCTTGGGGCTCAAACCAAGATCTGGCTAGGGCCCGTATCTGCGGCAAGCTGTTGGTGACCAAGCAACGGAGCCAATGAACCCACTGTTCGTCATTCATTGCAGCCCGGTCAGGCATGCCCGGACAGCTGCGCCGATACACTGGCCACAGCCTTTCTGCGAAAACCTGTGGGGGTTCTCCAGATAGCTGCACAGTCCCTTCCACATGGTTGAACGGACTACTGTCGTCCACTCCCATTACTTCTAAAACTTCCTCCCTGAGATCCGCATACCCTTTCCGTCCCCTCTTACTCTCACCTGAGAGGCACAGAAGGATTGTGCAATCCAGGGAGAAAAGTAACATTTTTGCCTGTTCCTGATCGTCACAGTCATTAATGGCTGCTGTCTCCTCTATCTCCCTGAAATGAATTGAGGGATCTCCCTTCACTGTGAGTCTTGTGAGGTGGCTCACCATGGACCTTAATTGCTGGGTAGCGTAGGGCACCACGAGCTGGTTCTGGTGGGGTCCGGCATCGCCATTTGCGGTGTTGGGACCGAACCTCTGGTGCCGAGCAGGACACATTGGTGCCGGCTCCGGCTTTGCTACCAGTGGCTGTTCTTCCTCACATTCCACCTCGGCTACCTCCTCTTTTACCACCCCCTGATTTTCCGACCAAGCCTCACTATAGCTCGGCGGTGCTGAGGGCTTGGTGGCTGGTACCACAACTACTTCGGCTGGAATCGGCTGTTTCGATTCCTTTAAAAAGTCCACGTGACTGGCTTTCGGGCTGACGAGACACACCATGCCTTTTGCCTTAACCAGGGCCGTTCTTAGGTCCTCTATGATCTTTTGGCAGGGGCCATGGTCTGTGCTCTCAAACCCGTGCTCAAGGGCTAGCTTGTAAGCTGCCTTAACCTCCACTACTCTCTCCTCCTGTGCTCTTAACTGTTGTGCGAGGCGGGCGTTTTTCTCCCATATCCTCGTTTCATTGATCTTTGCCTCAGTAACCTGGCACTCCAGGTACTCTATTCTAGCCTGATGTTGACTAGCTACCACTTGATGTTCCTGATTCAGCGCGTGAAGCGTTGTGATGAGTTTTTCCCCACCCATGGCCTTTTCCTCTATCTCTGCTGCCTGTGCAGTGATTCTGGCTGCCTGTGCTGCAACGGCTCAGTCCAAGATCTGGACTTGCTTCTTGTAACACATCAGCCACACTGCCTTTTCCACTGACTTCTTATGCTCTTTGCTCTCTGTCCACCTGATGGCTGCGTCCACCGGACGCCCATCCAGTAAGAGATTGGAAATCCACAGCTTAGTGAGATTTACCTTACCAAAGACATAATCTGCTATCCTCTCATCCATTACATTTCGACCATTCAAACTTGGATCTACTACATTGCAATCCTGCTGCCAGAGTTCTGCCGCGGTCGCCATTTTCTGCAAGGGGTTTTAGATCGCAGAGGTTTCTCTCTCTAGAGGCCTCTCTCTCTTGCACAGGAAAACCGTGAGTGGTTCGACCCACTCGGTCCTTAGATTCTGTACTCTGGACTTTGGGGCAGGAACTACAATGTAGAGAAAACTCTTATAGACCAAGTTTGATGAAACGAAATGGAATTTTATTGCATATTGTAAAACAAATCAAAATGCAGGCAAATAAGAGGATACATGGGAGGGAAAAACACAAACAAATCATAACGACACAATACTAACTAAGGCAAATACAGGTATATTATACTCTACAAAGATCATCCTGAAATGGGGAAAATGCACGGAACATCGAGGGACATCTCATGTTAATTATATCCTTAAATGTCCACCCCCTTAAACCTATCTAGATCCGATTATGAAGGGCCAGGAACATGCTCACTAATCCAACTAGGAAGTGCAAGGTTTTGAGCCAGTCTGCGTTTGATCCTTTCAGGCATCCCGTCTCCACGTGGTCGGTGGAGCCCCAGCGAACTGCGCCACACCTCTCTCCTGAGGTGGGGGTCAGGGACGGCTGGACACCGGCAGGTCTGGATGTCGGCGGGGTCGGGGATCGTTTGCTCGACCCCGGTCAGAGGAGCCTTGGGCTGGCCCCCATCATTTCTTCAGTTTTTTAATTGTCTCTTCTCCCGAGCCAGAGTGGGTCGATGGCCTCTCGTTTCGTCAACGGCCCGGGGTTGGTCGATGATCTCCCGATGTTTCACCCCGGGGCGGGACGCCGGCTCAAACCGTCTTCTTCTTCTTCCTCTCCGATGATGGCCGCTCCGTTTATGGCTTCCTCCTGTTTTCCACGACGCCTCCCTTCTACCTCTGGGTTCCCAGATATACTTCTCATCAGAAGCCCTTATCTCGCGCCAAATCAGGTTTGTCTTTTGTTTTAATTTTGGTGGCCGGGAGCACAACGGGGTAGTTATTATATTTTTAAATACTTGAGATGGCCGGTAAAGGGCCATCTCTGGTCTGGAATGACCTTCATTGTTTTTAATGTCCTGGTGATGTCCTTAACAGGTCCTTGATGCTCTTCTCATGAATATGAAACTGTTCCCTTTTGTCTGGTTAAACATTTAGATGGCCTTTATCTACAGGCCGATCTTGACTGGATCTGCATCCAATCTATATGTATATGTGGGTGTCTGGTTTCGTTCACTCAGAAACGTCTTCCAGAACTTACTGTGGGCTGAATCCACAAAGCTGTCTGAGGACTGCAGGAGCCATTTTAAAGTGTCCCAATAAGTTAGTCATGGGGTCTGGCGGCCATTTTGAATGCCCCTTTTTCCTAGGCTTCTTTTAAAACAGTCTTTAAAATCATGGCCTCTTCTGCCATTCGACCCTTTATAATATAAAGTTCAATTTGCAAATCCTACAATTGGATACATACTGGACTATCCAGATGCTGAGGACATCGTGGATATCACGTTTGATCAGTTGGTCACACCGCAGGTGAAGGTTGCACAGGCAGAAAGGTAATGGGTGACCAACAGGCAGAGTAATAGGCACAGGCAAGTAGTGCAGGAGTCCCCTGTGGACATCCCCCTCTCAAACAGATATACCACTTTGAATACTGTTGAGGGGGATGGCTTATCAGGGGAAGGCAGCAGCAGCCAATTTCCTGGCACCAGTGGTGGTTCTGCTGCACAGCACAAGAGGAAAAAGAGGGGTAGAGCTATAGTAATAGGGGATTCTATTGTAAGGGGAATAGATAGGCATTTCTGCGGCCGCAAACGAGACTCCAGGATGGTGTGTTGCCTCCTTGGTGCAAGGGTCAAGGATGTCTCAGAGCAGCTGCAGAACATTTTGGAAGGGGAGGGTGAACAGCCAGTTGTCATGGTGCATATAGGTACCAACGATATAGGTAAAAAACAGGATGACGTCCTAAAAGCTGAATATAGGGAGTTAGGAGGTAAATTAAAAAATAGGACCTCAAAGGTAGTAATCTCAGGATTGCTACCAGTGCCACGTGCTAGTCAGAGTAGAAATAGAAGGATATTTCAGATGAATACGTGGCTAGAGGAATGGTGCAAGGGGGAGGGATTCAAATTCCTGGGACATTGGAACCGGTTCTGGGGAGGTGGGACCTGTACAAACCGGATGGTTTGAACCTGGGCAGGGCCGGGACTGATGTCCTAGGGGGAGTGTTTGCTAGTGCTCTGGGGGAGGGTTTAAACTAAAATGGCAGGGGGTTGGGAACCTGAGCAGGGAGACAGAGGAAAGGGAAACAAGGATAAAAGCAAAAGATAGGAAGGAGAAAAACAAAAGTGGCAGTCAGAGAAATCCATGGTTTAAATCAAACATGGCCACATTAAATAATAATTCTAAAAGGTCTAAGAGCATTAAAAAAACAAGCCTGAAGGCTTTGTGTCTTAATGCGAGGAGCTTTCGTAATAAGGTGGAGGAATTAGCTGCGCAAATAGAGGTAAATGAATATGATTTGATTGGGATTACGGAAACATGGCTCCAGGGTGGCCAAGGCTGGGAACTCAACATCCAGGGGTATTCAATATTTGGGAAAGATAGGCAAAAAGGAATAGGATGTGGGGTAGCATTGCTGGTTAAAGAGGGGATTAACACAATTGTAAGGAAGGATATTAGCTCTGATGTGGAATTTGTATGGGTAGAACTGAGAAATACCAAGGGGCAGAAAACGCAAGTGGGAGTGGTATATAGACCTCCAAACAGTAATGCGGAGGTTGGGGATGGCATTAAAAGGGAAATCAGAGAAGCGTGCAAAAAGGGCCTTTCCTCTGTCTCCCTGCTCAGGTTCCCAACCCCCTGCCATTTTAGTTTAAACCCTCCCCCAGAGCACTAGCAAACACTCCCCCTAGGACATCGGTCCCGGCCCTGCCCTGGTGCAAACCGTCCGGTTTGTACAGGTCCCACCTTCCCCAGAGCCGGTTCCAATGTCCCAGGAATTTGAATCCCTCCCCCTTGCACCATTCCTCTAGCCACGTATTAATCTGAAATATCCTTCTATTTCAGTTATCATGGGTGACTTTAACCTACATATAGATTGGGCTAACCAAATTAGTAACAATACTGTGGAGGAGGAATTCCTGGAGTGTATACGGGATGGTTTCCTGGACCAATATGTCGAGGAACCAACTAGAAATCAGGCCATCTTAGACTGGGTATTATATAATGAGAAAGGATTAATTAGCAATCTTGTTGTACGAGGTCCCTTGGGTTGGAGCGATCATATATGATCGTATTCTTCATTAAAATGGAGAGTGAAGTATTTGACTCAGAGACTAGGGTCCTGAATTTAAATAAAGGAAACTACGATCGTATGAGGCACGAGTTGGGTAGGATTGACCGGGGAATGTCACTCAAAGGGTTGACGGTGGATAGGCAATGGCAAACATTCAAAGAGCGCATGGATTTGTTCATCCCAGTATGGCATAAAAATAAAACAAAAAAGGTGACTCAAACGTGGCTAACAAGGGAAATTAGGGATAGCATAAGATCCAAGGAGAGAACATTTGAATTGGCCATAAAAAGCAGTAAACCTGAGGATTGGGAGCAGTTTAGGATTCAACAAAGGAGGACAAAGGGATTAATTAAGAAGGGGAAAATAGAGTATGAGAGTAAGCTTTCAGGGAACATAAAAACTGACTGTAAAAACTTTTATAGATGTGTGAAGAGAAAAAGATTGGTGAAGTCAAGCGTAGGTCCCTTGCAGTCAGAATCAGGGGAATTTATAATGGGGAACAAAGAAATGGCTGGCCAATTAAACAAATATTTTGGTTCTGTCTTCACAAAGGAGGACAAAAATAACCTCCCAGAGATGTCGGGGAACATAGAATCTGATGAAAGGGAGGAACTGAAAGAAATCAGTATTTGTAGGGAAATGGTGTTAGGGAAATTGACGGGACTGAAGGCCAATAAACCCCCAGGGCCTGCTAATCTACATCCTAGGGTACTTAAGGAAGGGGCCTTAAGTGCTGGTGCACAAGGACACCCAGGTCTCGTTGCACTTCCCCTTCTCCCAATCTATTGCCATTCAGATAATAATCTGCCTTCCTGTTTTTGACACCAAAGTGCTGGTCATCTTCCAACATTTGATACAATCTGGAACAGTACCAATGGATTGGAGGGTAGCTAATGTTACCCCACTATTCAAAAAAGGTGGTAGAGAGGAAACGGGGAATTACAGACCGGTAAGCCTGACATCAGTAGTGGGGAACATGCTAGAGTCCATTATAAAAGATGTAATAGCAGAGCACTTGGAAAACAGTGACAGGATCGGACAAAGTCAACATGGATTTACAAAAGGTAAATCGTGCTTGACTAATCTACTGGAATTTTTTGAGGATGTAACTGGTAAAATAGATAAGGGAGAACCAGTGGATGTGGTGTATTTGGACTTTCAAAAGGCTTTCGATAAGGTCCCGCATAAGAGATTAGCGTGTAAAGTTAAGTCACATGGGATTGGTGGCAAGGTATTGACTTGGATAGAGAACTGGTTGGCAGACAGAAAGCAAAGAGTTGGAATAAACGGGTCTTTTTCCGAGTGGCAGGTAGTGACTAGTGGGGTACTGCAGGGATCGGTCCTTAGACCCCAGCTATTCACAATATATATTAATGATCTGGATGAGGGAACTAGATGTAATATCTCCAAGTTTGCAGATGACACAAAGCTGGGTGGGCGTGTGTGCTGTGAGGAGGATGCTGAGAAACTCCAGTATGATTTGGACAGGTTGGGTAATTGGGCAGAAGCATGGCAGATGCAATATAACGTGGATAAATGTGAGGTTATCCACTTTGGTGTCAAAAACAGGAAGGCAGACTATTATCTGAATGGCAATAGATTGGGAGAAGGGGAAGTGCAACGAGACCTGGGTGTCCTTGTGCACCAGTTGCTGAAGGTAAGCATGCAGGTGCAGCAGGCGGTTAAGAAGGCAAATGGTACGTTGGCCTTCGTAGCGAGAGGGTTTGAGTACAGGAACAAGGATGTCTTGCTGCAGTTGTACAGGGCCTTGGTGAGACCACACCTTGAGTATTGTGTGCAGTTTTGGTCACCTCATCTGAGGAAGGATATACTTGCCAAGGAAGGAGTGCAGCGAAGATTCACCAGGCTGATACCTGGGATGGCAGGAATGACGTATGAGCAGAGATTGGGTCGATTGGGCTTATACTCGTTGGAGTTTAGAAGAATGAGAGGGGATCTCATTGAAACTTATAAAATTCTGACAGGACTGGACAGACTAGATGCAGGAAGGATGTTCCCAATGGTCAGGGAGTCCAGAACCAGGGGTCACAGTCTAAGGATAAGGGGTAAGCCATTTAGGACAGAGATGAGGAGGGATTTCTTCACCCAGAGAGTGGTGAACCTGTGGAATTCTCTACCACAGAAGGCAGTAGAGGCCAATTCATTAAATATATTCAAGAAGGAGTTGGATATATTTCTTAAGGCTAAAGGGATCAAGGGATATGGGGAGAAAGCAGGGACAGGGTACTGAATTTGGATGATCAGCCATGATCTCATTGAATGGCGGAGCAGGCTTGAGGGGCCGAATGGCCTACTCCTGCTCCTATCTTCTATCTTCTATGTACACCATTGCTGAGCTGCGGTACAATGAGAGCCAGTTCGTCACTAGGAACATCGTTGACAGACGATCGGCATGCTCAAGCAACGATTCTGCTGTCTGGACCACTCAGGAGGAGCCCTGCAGAACATCCTGAGCAAGCCTCCCTCTTCATAATTGTGTGCTGCATGCTTCATAACCTGGCAATCCTCAGGACCCAGCTAATGCCACCATGCCTTGGAGCACCATCAGAGGAGGAGGAGGACTGGGTGTATGTAACCGTTCCACCTTTAAGAGAACTATTTTAAGAGATGCACTACTTTATCTTGGCTGCTGCATACTGTAATACCGGTGGTGACCACACCGGTATATAAGTGCTGTGTAATGATTTATTGGGCAGTTCAGCCTGACCTCCGACTAGTAAAGACCTGTTGAATTTACTCTTGTGGTCTGTGTGCAGTGATTCTTATTAACAATAACTAGAACACACAGACTTAACAGTGGCGACGATGACGATCTTACCCTGCGGCAGAGATATATCCAAGGCAGTTTAACGGGCGTCGAGAAGAGGCATCCGCCCTCATCATCCTGCTGAGAAAAGACTCGGGTCTGAAGAGCAAGGAAGAATCCTGACACGAAGCCTTCCATCAGCAACAGGCAGTAATCATCCCTTCTATCACGGTGGTGGGTAAGCCGATCAGCGACGAGCAGCAAGTCGGCCACGTTGGCTGTGAAGTAGGGGAGGGAAAAACGGAGGATATAAGGGCGGAGAACTCGACCATGGCCGGGGAAAAGAGCCGGACAGAAGTCGGGGCCAGAGGCGCTGAGACTGGGGCAGCGTAAGGCACGGGAGCCGCGGTGAATGCAAACGCAGCCGGTGTAAAAGACCGGGCTGCAAGCGGGCTGGGAGACGCAACAGCATCGAGAGAGAGCTCGACCATGACCGGGGAAAAAGGCCGGGCAGCTACCGAGGCCACGAGGCGCGGGATAAAATTTAAAAAAAAAAAAAACCGCGGAGAACTCAGCAGCAGCCGGGGGAAAGGACCGGACTGCAAGAGGGACTGGGAGGCACGATTTGAGAACCGCTGGGGAGGGCGAACGCAGCAATACGGCAATTGCCATTACAGCCAGCGGGGGAGAAAGGCAAACGCGGGAAGCCGCCATTTTCGTAGGCGGGGGAAGAAGACAAGCGCGGGAAACTGCCATTTTGAAAAAAAAAAGAAAAGAAAAATTTCTTTTTGTTTCTCAAGAAGATTGCGAGGATGCCTAAGCGTGGTAACATCAACGATTTTGATCCCGATGTTGAAGATTGGGCCACGTATGTAGAATGCATAGAGATTTATTGTAAGGCAAATAAAATATCAGATGAAGATAAAGCACTAACCATACTAAACTCAATGGGTGCGAAGACATACGGGCTATTGAAGCATCTTCTATCACCAGCTAAACCGGCGGATCAGGCTTTCGCTAATATTGTTGCTGTCCTGAGAAATCATTTGAACCCCACACCGCTGATGTTAGCGGAACGATTTAAATTTTATGCGAGAACACAACTGAAAGAGGAAAGCAACGCGGAGTATTTAATTGAACTGCGTAAGCTAGCGAAATACTGTCAGTTTGGGGAAAGACTGACAGAGGCACTGAGAGACAAATTCGTGTGTGGATTGTCGAAAGAAGGAACACAAAAGCGGCTGCTTGAAGAGAATGATCTTACACTTGATAAGGCTGTCACTATTGCAGCATCGCACGAAGCCGCAGCGAGAGGCACTGCGGAAATGCAGCTGAAGGCAGCGGTACTCAGCGTAGATCAAATGGCTTTGGGTACAGGGAAATGTTATCGTTGTGGAAAGACAACACACGATCAGAACCAATGCTGGTTTAAAAATCAGGAATGTAGAAAATGTGGCAAGCTTGGTCACATAGCTAAAGTATGCCGGTCAGGAAAGAAGACCAGCAACAAAAAGTCACCGCAGGAAAAGTGCAGAAAGGTACATAAGGTGGCTGAGAAGAGTTCGGATGAACAGAATTTGGATTCGGACTCCAACAGCAAGGAACTGGGTAGTCTGAGAATTCACAATGTGAGTAAGGAAGCTGACCTACAAACTATCTGGGTCACACTTCAGATAGCAGGAGTCCAAGTGAAGATGGAATTGGACACCGGATCGGCGTTGACGGTCATGAATAAGCAAGATTACAAAAGGTTATTCACACATAGTCCCCTACGGGATACGGAGATAGTATTGCAGACATACACGGGGCAAAGAGTATACCCCATCGGAAAGATAAAAGTCAAGGTGGTACACAAGGGCAAAGAACACCAAGGAATGGACATATATGTACTACCTGAGGGAGGTCCACCACTTCTGGGATGGGAGTGGATCAGGAAAATAAATATGGACTGGCACTCCCTAAAAGCAATAACGGTAGATTCAGGAAAAAAAGATGTCAAACCTGAACGATTGTCCAGAATATTGGATGAGGCTAAAGAGGTGTTCCAACAGGGACTGGGAACACTGAAAGGAATTACGGCAAAAATCAAGATTGCAGAACATGCAAACCCAAAATTTTTCAAAGCCAGACCGGTACCTTATGCGATACGACCTGCTGTGGAAGCTGAGCTGGAAGGGCTAGAACGTTCAGGAGTACTGTCTAAGGTGGACTGGAGTGAGTGGGCCATGCCCATTGTTCCCGTCATGAAGCGTTCATCGAGTAACAAGCCAGGGGAACCGGGGAAGGTCCGCATCTGTGGAAACTTCAAGATCACTGTTAATCCGGTGCTTCACACGGTGCAATATCCGCTTCCGCGGATTGAGGATATCTTTGCTTCATTGTCTGGTGGGAAACACTTCACCAAGATAGACCTGGCGCAAGCGTACTTACAGATGGAAGTTGAGGAAGAGTCGCGCCAGTATCTCACAATCAACACGCACAGAGGCTTGTATCGATATAATAGACTGGTTTTTGGAGTGGCTTCGGCTCCAGCAATTTGGCAGAGGGCCATGGAGCAGGTATTACAGGGAATTCCAAGCACTCAATGTTACTTGGACGATATCCTGATTACAGGAGATGACAATGAGGAACACCTTGGAAATTTGAAACTGGTGCTCACCAGATTGAAGGAATATGGACTTCGAGTTAATCGCCAGAAATGTGAGTTCTTTCAGAAACAGATCTCGTACTGTGGTCATGTCATTGACCAGGAGGGCCTGCACAAGTCACCTGACAAGATCAAAGCTGTTGTGAAGGCTCCCGCTCCGGAAAATGTATCCCAGTTGGGGTCGTTCCTCGGGTTGATTAACTATTACCATAAGTTTCTGCAAATCTATCCACGGTGCTGCACCCACTGAACGCTCTTTTGCAGAAAGAAGTGCCATGGAAGTGGAGCGAGGACTGTAAGAAGGCCTTTCGCAAAAGCAAGGCATTGATCACCTCAGAGGAAGTGTTGGCTCACTTCAACCCAACGCTACCTATTCGTTTAGCTTGTGATGCTTCTCCTTATGGTATTGGAGCAGTACTCTCACAGAAGTTGCCAAATGGCTTGGAAAGGCCAGTCGCATTTGCATCCAGATCATTGACCTCCGCTGAGCGCAACTATGCTCAGATAGATAGAGAGGCTCTCAGCCTTTTGTGGGGTGTAAAGAAGTTTAATCATTACCTGCAGGGCCAGAAGTTTACACTGCTGACAGACCACCAGCCGTTGGTATCCATTTTTAACCCTAAGAAGGGTGTTTCGGTGATGACAGCACAGAGGCTCCAGAGATGGTCCCTTTTCCTAGGGGCACATCAATATCAGATAGAATTCAAAGGTACAAAGCAGCATGGTAATGCTGATGGGCTGTCGCGCCTGCCACTACCTACTGAGGAGGAGGCACCGACGGTTGACCCGGTGGAGTTATTTCACTCGACCATCATCGAATGTTTACCTGTCACCAATGCAAATATTGAAAGGGAGACTAGGAATGACCCGACACTGTCTCGGGTCGACGAATTGACAGTAAAGGGATGGCCAGCCCATGGTGATCCACTGTTACCGGCATTCTCAGCAAGACGAGAACAGCTGTCCATCTGTCAGGGAACATTGATGTATGGAACAAGGGTGATTATCCCTCCTAAGTTAAGAGAGAGAGTTCTAAAAGAACTACATGAAGGTCATCTGGGGGGAGTCAAGATGAAAAGCCTTGCTAGGGCTTATGTGTGGTGGCCGGGTATCGACCAACAGATAGAGGATCTGACGAAAAGCTGCTCAGGGTGCCAAAAAGTCCAAAATGCACCTCCAATTGCACCGCTGCATCCATGGGAATGGCCTTCAACCCCATGGCAACGTGTACATATTGACTTTGCTGGTCCATTCATGGATTCCATGTTTTTAATTGCGGTGGACGCACATTCTAAATGGCCAGAAGTGATTAAAATGACTACCACTACCTCGGAGAAGACGATCGCGGTGCTAAGAACGATATTTGCAAGAAATGGATTGCCAGAGCAAATATGTTCAGACAACGGACCACAGTTCGTGTCAGAGGAATTCCAGAAATTCCTGAAGAAGAATGGGGTGAAACATTATACCTCTGCCCCATATCATCCAGCTACGAATGGGCTGGCCGAGAGGTTTGTACAGACGTTCAAAAAGGCAATAAAGGCCATGAGCGAAGATCAGATTCCACTGCAACACAAGGTGGACAATTTCCTACTGGCATATCGAAACGCCACCCATGCAACAACAAACCAAAGTCCTGCCATGATGTTCTATAACAGGAGGTTGCGGTCCAGGTTGGACTTGTTAAAACCAAATGTGCGGAGGGAAGTCGAAAACAAACAGTTCCAGCATATCAATAACAAGCCCACTCGGAGTTTTGAAATAGGACAACCGGTGTTAGCCAGGGACTATAAAAACGAGAAATGGCAATCTGGAACAATTCGGGCCAGACAAGGACCCCTGATGTACACGGTAGATGTTGGTGAAAATGTAATGCGACGTCATGCTGACCAACTGGTGGGATCGAGAACAAGGGTCGAGCCCATGGTTACGACAGAGACAACCGTGGAGGAAGTTAGTGAACCTGAAGCATCTACCTCAGAAGTGAATATACCTGATGATGATGTCCTATCCATAGGGGATCAACTAGATGAGTCACCCCAGCAACGAGAACCAGAGACCCCTGAAAGGCGTTATCCGTCTCGGATCAGGAGGCCTCCTCAGAGACTGAATCTGTGAACTGTTTTTACATGAAGTTGTGTATATATGTTATTATGTTATGTTTAATGGGGAATATATACTGTTAAGCTAAAAAGGGAGGATTGTGGTGTATGTAACCGTTCCACCTTTAAGAGAACTATTTTAAGAGATGCACTACTTTATCTTGGCTGCTGTATACTGTAATACCGGTGGTGACCACACCGGTATATAAGTGCTGTGTAATGATTTATTGGGCAGTTCAGCCTGACCTCCGACTAGTAAAGACCTGTTGAATTTACTCTTGTGGTCTGTGTGCAGTGATTCTTATTAACAATAACTAGAACACACAGACTTAACACCGCTGACTTCAGCAGAGGAGGAGGCACTGAAGATAAGCAGAGTTGTGGAGCTGCTGGTGGTCGGAGATGGAGAGAGGGGGAACTCTCAGCTACCTGGTGACAGAATTAAATATCACACAGCCACATGACATACAACAGTCACTCATGATGATTTGATGTCAGCAGTCAGTGAAATATGATCATGTGCATAATGGTAACTTAAAATATTCTTAGCATAGCAGTTCTAATTCATGTCTTTACTCTCCCACAGTCCCATCAATGTGCACTGCTGCTGTTGCCATGTCAACTTTAGGTTCCTCCTCCTCCTTCGAAGAGGCTCTGTGCTCTGCGCCTTGCTCCTCCAGCAGCTCCAATCATCACTGCTGTGCATATCATAATCATTCTGGAGACCCTGGCTGGTGAATTTTGAAGGGCTCCTGCAGATCTGTCCAGGCATCTGAAGCATATCTTCAGCATCCTGATTGCTTGCTCTATTACACATTTCGTCCTCATTTGGCTTTGTTCGTAACGCTCTTCGGCCTCATTGCTTGGCTTCCTCAAGGGTGCCATCAGCCATGTCTTCAGTGGATACCCCTCGTCTCCAAGAAGCCAAGAAGCAATCCTCCAAAATATTGAGAGCGACTTCCAAAGTTGTAGAAATCACCTGCAAACTCCTGAAAGCAAACTCTCAGCACAAATGGTGTCAGCAAGAGCCTTTCCCTTAGGCAAGGAAGCAGGTGTGAGGTCTGAGTACTGATGTGATTTTTTTTAAATGTCATTTGTTCAACTCCCACAATTACCAATGTGCTCTCGCCTTACTTTCACTGCTGAGGTTCAACAAGCCCGGGAATCCCCTGGACAGCCAGTAAAACTGCCACAACAGGTAAAAAGGCTGTTAACAGCCTCTTAACTATCTCTAAATTGCTTTAATCAGGTAGCCCACCTCTCCTGAGGGGGTCTCTCGAGCGCTGCCTAACGCGCCAGAGTTAAAGGCGGAAGCCAGCGGGTTGAAAAGCCGACTTCCCGACATGCTGTCAATTTCAGCGCTTTTAACAACCCACCCACTCACAAACCCGCACATTCTTTAAAGTAAAAATTCAGCCCAATGTTTCAGGTCGATGGCCTTTCATCAGAATTGATCAGATTGATATTCCTGGCTTATCCTACTGTATGCATTTCTTTCTTCGTGACTATGGCAGGATTTAGATCACAAGGGGTGTTTCCCCAATGAATATATAAGGATTATACCACGGGAGACTGCAAACCACAGATGGCATTAACTGATCGTTTGACACACTCTCCAAGTCACTGTGGCACTAATTGTTTCCACTGGTAGTCGTTTTAAGCCTAAGGTGACAGTGCCTGCTTGCCCTAATGAACACCTAAAGCTGTGGCAATGCCAAATCTTCTCCCTTGTAGGATTCGCAAAATTGGACTTTATATTATAAAGGGTCGAATGGCAGAAGAGGCCATGATTTTAAAGACAGTTTTAAAAGAAGCCCAGAAAAAGGGGCATACAAAATGACCACCAGACCCCGTGATCAACTTATTGGGACACTTTAAAATTGTTCCTGCAAATCCTCAGACAGCTTTGTGGATTCAGCCCAAAGTAAGTTCTGGAAGCCGTTTCTGAGAGAACGGAACCAGACACCCACATATACATATAGATTGATGCAGATCCAGTCGAGATCGGCCTGTAGATAAAGGCCATCTAAATGTTGACCCAGACAAAAGGGGACAGTTTCATATTGATGAGAAGAGCATCAAGGGCCCGTTAAGGACATCACCAGGACATTAAAAACAATGAAGGTCATTCCAGACCAGAGATGGCCCATTACCGGCCATCCAAGAACAGTTTAAAATAATAACTACCCCGTTGTGCAACAAGCCCGCCAAAAGTTAAACAAAGACTAACCTGATTTGGCGCGAGATAAGAGCTCTGGGAAAGAAGTATAATTGTGAGAACAGACGGGTAGGAATTGGGTTATCGCTCGCTCTTCGGCTTTCCAGCTTGCAGGCATGCCCAGTTTTTGAGCTGGGTAAAGAGGAGTCGCTTCGGGAGAAGATCAGCGGGACTCCTCTCCACCGTCAGAGAGGAAGAAGAAGAAGACCAAGCCATCATCAAGAAGATCGTTCGAGCCGGCGTCCTGCCCCGGGGTAAAACATCAGGAGATCATCGACCAACCCCGGGCCGTTGACGAAACGAGAGGCCCGCTCCAGGCTTGGGTGAAGAGAGAAAATCAAACTACAGAAAGAACCTGACGGGGGTCGAGCCGACGATCCCTGACCCCGCCGACATCCAGGCCAGCCGGTATCCAGCAGCCCCCGACCCCCACCTCAGGAGAGAGGTGAGGCGCAGCTCGCTGGGGCTCCACGATCCACGTGGAGACGGGACGCCTGAAGGGACCAAACGCAGACTGGTTCAAAACCTTGCACTTCCTAGTTGGATTGGTGAGCATGTTTCTGGCCCTCCATAATCAGATCTAGATAGGTTTAAGGGGGTGGATATTTAAGGGTATAATTAACATGAGTTGTTATCCCTCGATGTTCCGTGTGCTTCCCTATTTCATAATGATTTTTGTAGAGTATAATATGCCTGTATTTGCCTTAGTTAGTATTGTGTCGTTATGATTTGTTTGTGTTTTTCCCTCTTATTTGCTTGCATTTGATTTGTGTTTCCATATGCAATAAAATTTCATTTTGTTTCATCAAACTTGGTCTATAAGAGTTCTCTCTACATTGTAGTTCCTGCCCCAAAGTCCAGAGTACAGAATCTAAGGGGTGAGTGGGTCAAACCACTCAAGGTTTTACTGTGCAAGAGAGAGAGGCCTCTAGAGAGAGAAACCTCTGCGATCTAAAACCCCTTACACCCTAAGGTTGCTCTGGTCTCAGATCAATACAGCCTCTTTTCCTAGATTTACAGAGCACCCTGACAGTGCCACACAATTATTTTCTAGTTCCAGTTAGAGGGCGGATGCCCGTATTAGTTGCATAACTTCATTACTCTTCTACTGAAATCTTTGAGTTAAGTGGGATTGAGTAAAACCTTGCTGCTTCCAATAAAGAACGGAAAAGGTTTTCAAAGACAAAATTTGGTTTTGATCCAGATTGTACGAACCGATCAAAATCACACTGATATGCTTCTCAGACCTGGGCTGTTATTTTTGCTCAGTGAGGCGAATCGAGGCACAACTTGAAATAAATTTACCTGAAACTGCCACTTTATGTAAAGACTTATAATTCCAAACATTTTCAAAAAAGCGAGTAGGCCAGTGTGTTTCTTATGTAGTATGGGATGGATCAGACACCAACCTCTGTCAAACAGAACAATAACTGCACTGCACGCTGTGGGAATTTCCTCCTAGCAGCTGCTGCTCCACCAGCATAACTTCACCGGAAACCCCGATTACATGTGTGAACAAGAGTTTCGCCACACTTCTGATGGAGTGGCAACAATAACGTCTTGCAGTTATATAAAGAAAGACTTGCATTTATATAGCGCCTTTCACAAGCACTGGACGTCTCAAAGCGCTTCACAGCCAATGAAGTACTTTTGAAGTGGAGTCACTGTTGTGATGTGGGAAATGCAGCAGCCAATCTGCGCACAGCAAGGCCCCACAAACAGCAATGTGATAATGACCAGATAATCTGTTTTTTTTTTGTTATGTTGGTTGAGGGATAAATATTGGCACTTTAAATGTAGTAAAACATCACAAGGTGATTCACAGGAGCGCAATTAGGCCAAATATTTGACAACAAGCCACATAAGGAGATATTAGGACAGGTGACCAAAGGGTTGATCAAAGAGGTAGGTTTTAAGAAGTGCCGTAAAGAAGGAAAGAGAGCAGTAGAGAGGCGGAGAGATTTAGAGAGGGAATTCCAAAGCTTAGGGCCTAGGCAGCTGAAAACACGGACACCAACGTTGGGGCGAAGGAAGTCAGGGATGCACAAGAGGCCAGAATTGGAGGAACTAGAGTTCTCGGAGGGTTGTAGGGCTGGAGAAGGTTACAGTGATAGGGAGGGGCGAGGCCATGGAGGGATTTGAACACAAGGATGAGAATTTTTAAATCGAGGCATGTCAATGTAGGTCAGCAAGCACAGGGGTGATGGATCAATGGGACTTAGTGTGAGTTCGGATTCGGGCAGCAGAGGAATTCCCGGAATGTTAGGCAGACAGAACGAACCAAAAAAGATTTTTTGTTTAAAAAAAGAAGAAATTCAAGAAAATAATTAAAGCAGAAGGAAAGGTCTGGGTGCTACTTTTAGTTTAAAGTATTTCCTCACCTGTATAATTTCAAAAAAAAATTTGTGTCCCTTTGACCTTGTCAGGGACAACTTCAATGTAGGCATCAATTTGCATCTTATGGAGTGGTATTTTGGATGTGAAATTCTTGGGGCCATGGAGTTAGACCTAAGGCTCCATATGAGGCCTGAGCAATGCTCTGAATAAATGGAATTTTAGGACCATTGGTGTGAATTTTAAACCCCAAAAACAGGTGGGTTTGGGTCGGGTGAGATGTTAACATTTTTAAAATCTCAACCCAACCCCAACCCACCCACTTCCGGGTTTAACAGAGGTGGGACAAGGGGTGGGCAGCCAACCCGCTCCAGGAGGCGGGTTGGCCATTTAAATATTTTAATGAGGCTGGCAGCCTCAGATTTAACCTTATTCACAGGTTTAACCCTGTCCGGCCGGGTTTCCCAGGCCTCAGGAAACCTGGCAGTTCAAGGGAGGCTTTGGGGAGAAGAAAGGTGCCTTTACAGCACTGCTCCCCCGAGCTTACCTTCTTTCCTTGGAACGGATCCTCCCGCCCCACCCATCAGACCCCCCCACCCTATACAAATAACCCCCGATCTGCGATGAAACCCCCCCACCATCCACCGGGTCGGGGATTGAACCCACCCCACCCCCCACATACACACACTCCCACTAGCAGCTGCAGGCTCCTTACCTGGGGCTGCGGCCTGCCCTGGAGTGCTCCCCACCTGACTGGAAGCCAGGCCTGTCAATCAGGCTGACTTCCAGGCGGGGATCCTGCTGTAAAAATAAATATGCACACTGCGGGGTCAAAACCCCACAACATGTGGGGAAACAAGGACTTGCGAAACTTCACTCCCTCCCCCTCCCCACTGGCTTACCAAACCCGCCCCAGTCAAGATCGGTGTGTTAAATTTGGGGCACACCAGCTTAGGAATTGCATGAGGTCATCATGGTCTGACTCATCTGCTGGGGGAGTGGGGGGCTGGTGCTGATTCCTCTGGATGATCACTCGCCCCTAGGCGGTGGTGAGAGGGAGTCACACACCCTCTGAACTGTACCATTTTTTATATGATTGCCCACATAGCATTGGTCTTTGTTCAGGAGACTGATTGAATTGTAAGTAAAACAATGTTTATCTTATTAGAGCACAGAGACTTTAGATAAATACAAGAAAAGAGTAGTGATGCTATGCATTCAATAACAATTGTCCTTCATGTTGAATCAATTTGTTGTGCTTTATTGTGGCAAATGCAGCATCTTGGTTCGAGGTGCAGTAGCAGCAATTGCAAATAAAACACAAATAACACTTTGAAAACATTCATTGTTTGGAGTTCATTTCTGCAAAAGATGTCAACTTCATAATAGCGAATGGTTTTTGTTAAGTCATGAACAGTACAATCCCAATGTGCATCGAAAGTCCAATTACCATGCAACAGTTTTGTTTTATGCTTTCATTTTGAACTTGAAATTATTCAAGCCTTTTGATATTAATTCCCATTTGCAGCTCTTGGGTGTAATGAAATGTGTTTGGCTTGCCTGTATTTGTTTTGCACTCATGTATATTACCCTCCCCCACACGGTGTATAGTTTCACTTCCTCTTTCCTGACTAACCTGGAATGTTCCAGGTCTTGGCTCTTGGCTCCACCCCTGACTTCTCTTACATAAAGATCCCAGGATCTTTATGACTCATTCCTGTGAGCCAGTCAGTGTGTTGAGATGTTAGCTCTGATCTTAGTGATTAAAAGCCAACTTGTTAAAGTTTATAACTTCTAGTTTTGTGGCTATTGAAGGCACATCAATTTTAATCACTAAAGAATACTAGGATTGATCGACTCCTAAAACCAGAGCGTCTGGACTTGGATCCACATTCTGCTGAAGCATCAAATCAATTTGGACACTGGCTCAAATGCTTCGAACTCTTCGCGAGGGCCTCATCCGCTAGCGAGGTAGATAAACTGAGTCTACTGACTACTTGCGTTAATCATCGGATTTATTCGTTCATCCGGGACGCCACCTCTTACACGGAGGCCATCACTACCCTGAAGGCCCAATACCAGAGGCCAGTAAACGAAGTGTACGCCAGGCATCTGCTGGCTACATGCAGGCAGCGACCTGAGGAATCAATGGACGATTTCTTACAGGGCCTAAAGGACTTGGTCCGGGACTGTAACTGCAAGGCCGTGACGGCCAATGCGTACTCTGACGAATTGGTCCGCGATTCCTTCATCACGGGCCTCAAATCGAATTAAATCCGGCAGAGACTGCTGGAGAAGGAGGCCCTGGACTTAAAAAAGGCAGTGGCCACTGTGCCATCTTGGGATCCGCCATCTTTTCCCGACTCAACGGCCGCCCAGGGCCCAACAGTGGCTTCGATCACGGTGGATCAATCCAGGCCACACCCGTTGACAAAATCCATGATGGACATACAGGTAAACGGGAATTTAACTAAATGTTTAATTGACTGTGGGAGTACCGAGAGTTTTATCCACCCTAGCCTGGTACGGCGGCACTCATTAACGGTAACCCCTACACGGAGCAGAATTGCTATGGCTGCTAAGCCCCACACTTCGGACATTTTGGGCTACTGTGTGGTAACACTGACTGTAAAAGGCACGGACTACAAGGATTTTAAACTCCTCATGATGCCAGAACTCTGTGTTAATGTAATCTTGGGCCTGGACTTCCAGTGCCACCACGAAAGTGTCACGCTAGCATATGGCGGGTCCCAGCCCCACTCACAGTCTGTGGCCTATCAACCTTAAAAATCAGCCCGCCCTCTTTATTCGCTAATCTCGCTCCGAACTGTAGGCCCATAGCGACCAAAAGTAGACGGTACAGTCTGGAAGACAGACACTTTATCAAGGCGGAAGTGGACAGACTCCTGCGGGAAGGCATTATTGAATGCAGTACCAGTCCGTGGCGTGCCCAAGTAGTCATAGTTAAAAATAGCGAAAAGAAACGGATGGTAATTGACTACAGCCAGACTGTTAATATTTATACCCAGCTGGACGCCTACCCTTTACCCCGCATATCAGAAATGGTCAACCAGATTGCGCAATACCGAGTCTTCTCGACTATCGACCTCAAATCCGCATATCACCAGCTCCCCATTAGAACGGAGGACCGCCCATACACCGCCTTCGAGGCGAACGGACGCCTCTACCATTTTCTCAGAGTGCCCTTCGGGGTAACAAATGGGGTCTCGGTCTTCCAACGTGAGATGGACCGCATGGTTGACGAGAATAAACTACAAGCTACCTACCCCTATCTGGACAATGTCACTATCTGCGGGCACAACCAGCAAGACCACAATCTAAATCTTGCGAGATTTTTAAAAACTGCCCTAAAGCTGAATCTAACCTACAACGAAGACAAATGTGTCTTCAACACAACCCGTCTCTGTATCCTCGGCTGTGTGGTGGAAGATGGGGTAATTGGACCGGACCCTGACCGATTACGCCCCCAAAAGGAACTGCCCCTGCCACACAATCCCAAAGCTGTAAAAAGGTGCCTGGGATTTTTTTCGTATTATGCCCAATGGGTGCCCAATTACTCTGATAAGGCCCGACCCCTCATTAAATCGACGTCCTTCCCACTATCAGCTGAAGCTCGGGAGGCTTTCACCAGTATCAAACAGGACATTGAAAGGGCTGCACTGTGTGCAGTGGACGAAAGCATTCCCTTTCCAAGTCGAAAGCGATGCGTCAGACTTTGCTTTAGCTGCGACCCTCAATCAGGCTGGGAGACCTGTGGCCTTCTTCTCCCGAACCCTTCAGGGACCTGAAATCAGGCACTCTTCTGTCGAGAAGGAGGCACAGGCTATAGTGGAGGCAGTGCGGCACTGGAGACACTACCTAGCCGGCAAACGTTTCACCCTGCTCACCGATCAGCGGTCGGTGGCTTTCATGTTTAATAACAAACAAAGGGGGAAAATCAAGAATGACAAAATACTCAGGTGGAGGATCGAAGTATCCACGTTCGACTATGATATTATGTACAGGCCGGGAGCCCTTAATGAACCCCCAGGCGCCCTATCGCGGGGAATGTGTGCCAGCATTCATACGGACAAATTACAGGGTCTCCACAATGACCTCTGTCACCCAGGGGTCACCCGACTATACCATTTTATAAAGTCCCGCAATCTGCCCCACTCCATCGAGGAGGTCAGGGCAATGACCAGAGCCTGCCGCATCTGTGCGGAATGCAAGCCTCGTTTCTACAGGCCTGACCGTGTACACCTTATCAAAGCCACACGGCCATTCGAGCGCCTAAGTCTGGACTTCAAGGGACCCCTTCCCTCTGCCGACCGTAACGTATACTTCCTCAATATCATCGATGAATATTACCGCTTCCCCTTCGCCATTCCCTGCCCAGACATGACCAGTGCCACGGTCATCAAGTGTCTCGGTAATCTATTCTGCATGTTTGGCATGCCGAACTACATACACAGCGATAGGGGGGCGTCATTTATGAGTGACGAACTGCGCCAGTTCTTGCTCTCAAAGGGGATAGCCACTAGCAGAACCACTAGCTACAGCCCCCGGGGTAATGGGCAAGTGGAAAGGGAGAATGCTACTGTTTGGAAGGCTGTCACGTTAGCCTTAAAGTCAAAAGGCCTTCCGACCTCCCGCTGGCAGGAAGTCCTCCCAGACGTGCTCCACTCCATAAGGTCTCTGTTATGTACAGCCATTAACGCTACCCCTCACGAAAAGATGTTCGTTTTCCCCCGGAAATCTACCTCGGGCATATCTCTACCCGCGTGGCTGACGTCTCCGGGGACAGTACTATTGCGGAAGCATGTGAGAGGCCATAAAACGGACCCCCTTGTGGAAAAGGTACAGCTCCTCCATGCAAACCCTCAGTACGCCTATATCGAATACTCTGATGGGCGAGAGGACACTGTTTCCATAAAAGACCTCGCTCCCTCGGGGAGCGGAGAGAACGATGAGAGACTACCCGAGGAAGACCTACACCAAAAAGAGACAGGACGCCCAGAGGTATCAATACCCAACTTTAACCTGGCAGACACTGCAGATAACCTGGAAGACACTGCGGAGGCCCGGACAGCAGAGGAACCAGAATCCACTCCCCTAGAGGCACCCCAACCGGCTTTGCGCCGATCACTGAGAACCGCAAAATCTCCTGACAGACTCACTTATACCAACTTTTAAGAAACATCACCCCGATGGACTAAATCTAAAGAAGGGGTGAATGTAATGAAATGTGTTTGGCTTGCCTGTATTCGTTTGCACTCATGTATATTACCCTCCCCCACACGGTGTATAGTTTCACTTCCTCTTTCCTGACTAACCTGGAATGTTCCAGGTCTTGGCTCTTGGCTCCACCCCTGACTTCTCTTACATAAAGATCCCAGGATCTTTATGACTCATTCCTGCGAGCCAGTCAGTGTGTTGAGATGTTAGCTCTGATCTTAGTGATTAAAAGCCAACTTGTTAAAGTTTATAACTTCTAGTTTTGTGGTTATTGAAGGCACATCATTGGGGAAATCTTGGAAATACATCAAAATATTACTGCGCTAACATTGGACTAATGCCACTGTTGGGCTCCTCCTATCGACCTTAGACTTGGTGATACCAAGTCATTCTGTTAGGTTTCATGTCCAAGATTGCCAGACTGTTTATATATTGCAACAAAGGCAAGAACATACAAATTATGTAAGTGTTCAATGTTGTGATAAAAAAACAAGCTTTGATCAAAATAACATAATAAGAAAAATTGAAAAAATTCCACCGAAGAGAAAATGATCTTACTAGCCTTAACATTAACCTGCTTTTTTCTTTTATATACAAACATTCATTAAGGGTCCAGGGAGTAAGAAAAGTCTACCACATATGCTGAAGACATTCTTTTTCCCAACTGTCATTATTATTTTATGATTTGTGCTGGCATTGTCTGCTTTTGAATATGATGGACTACATTATTAAAACGGCACAGTTCATGATGAACAGAGTTGATTGCACTATAAAAAGCTGCAACTCCCAGACACCTAACTGCACTTAAAAGGTTACGGTGTGAACAATTTAAATGGTCCATGCTTTCACACTGCTCTGCAAAATATGTACATGTAGCTATGCAATAGGCAGGCCCATTGAAATTATTTAAAATACAGTTGAAAATTAATTATAGGATGAATAATTTCAGTAGTTACTGACCATCTTTGGGCAATATTTTACACTGTTTGAAAGAACGAGAGAAATGCCTATTTTTCTTTTTAGTTCAGATCATTTATATTCCTCCTTTTCAAATATTTACCCTTTTAAATTTTGTTCTCGTCTCTACCTCAATAGCCACTTGCGGTGAAACATCTCATGACCTAATTACCCTCAGTTCAAGATCGTTCCTTCTCCCATTCCCCAGGTTTCACTCACCTCTTTACAGGCTGCTCCTCTTAGGACACCACTCACCACATTGATGATGCTGCTGCTACTGGCTCTGCAAGAAATGCTGGGCCCATGCCCACCCCATTCCCCCATCTCCCCCGACTCCCTATTGCCACTCCCCGCTCTCCCCAAACCCCATCCCCCCTCGCTCCCCTACCCTCATCCCCCCTCTCCCCATTCCTGTTTCCCACTTTTCCCGAACCCCCAAGTCTCCCTCTCTCCCCGACACTCCCACGCCTGACCCCCAGTCTCCCTATTTCCCCCCTTCGCACCACCCCCCCATTCCCCTGTCCCCCTCTCTCCCCCCACCAGACTCCCGAACCACCCATGTCTCCCAAGCTCACCGCCCCCCCCCCCGACTCTCGGTTGTTCCCGGGACACCAGCCGATCCCAGTTCTCTGGGAGGTGGAGTGGGGTGATATATTGGAGCAGGAGGGTCGCTGCTGCGGCGAGAAGTTTAAGACGCAAAGATAACCCGGCCGAAGTCCCATTCCAGAAGGCTCCTGCTCAAACTGGGAGGGTTTTCAGCCCTACCTAGGGTGGGCACATGAAGCTCCAGTCAGAAGCAGGTGGGAGCTAGGTTTGGATATGTAAATGGTGATGGGGAATGGCATTGTGCAGTTTTCCAGTTTGTGGGTGTGCTGGACGCCAAGCCCCTAGCCTGCCATTGCCACCAAACAATGTGGGCAGCAACTCCATATGAAGATCAGAGTCATTTCCAAAAAATTGCCTTGAACCCCCCCCCCTTAGCCATGCTGTGCACCCAGTGCATGTATAACCAGGCCTTCAAAAGTCCAATGTGGCTTGCCTGCAAGTAATGAGGAAATTTGAACGGCATATTGATTTCACAATTTATGGCAGTGCTTTTCTAAGGAACTTGTATGAGTTAATGGGCATCATCGTGTGAATTCTCAAGAATTGCACACAATTTGGGACATTTCAATCTCTATGTTAGACACAAATTCATTACAAGCGGGTACTTAGCAGGTTATTAGTGTATTATTGTACTTAGTTAACAGGGTTGTCTGTATATGTATCAAAGTACTCTGTTGCTATTCTTCTCCTGTAATTCTCTTTTGAGAATAGTTCTGTTTGATTAAGGATATGTTAACAATATTGTAATGATGCAAATATATCATAGTAGGTTCAGTAATAAGGGGAAAACTCTAAAAGCAGTAAAGCATCTAGGTTTAATTAGCTACTTTAATGATAACTTTCTCACATTGGCAATAATTTGCCCAAACTATAATGCCCCCATTATACTGCAGGTTTTGTATCAGAGCATCACAATCCTTAGCACCATTCTACGGCAACATCGGCATTATACAATTCTATTGATCTGGCATTATAGCTTTGAATGGCTTCAAATAGTTTGAGCCACTAGTAGGATAGCTGGCCAATAAGCACAGCACAGATATTCTGTAAAACAAAATATGCATTCTTGAGGCCTGCAGAACTGAAACTCAGACAAAGTACCTATACACCCTAGTGTTACCAGATCAATGGAGATGGAGCAAGCTGATCTGGGTCTGAGCAAGGCCTCTCAAGGTTATAAACTGTGAATGGAGTAGTGCTTTTGATTTTGCAATAAAAAGACTAATGAACAGGAAAAGCCTTGGCGGCAATTGTGGCCACAACCTCAGTGTCTTGGTCGTGAACTAGCACCAGCCAAAAGAAGTATAGCACCAAGCCATCATCAAACTTATTGACATCTGGCAATTATTGTTCTTGTCACATGCCTAGCTATTTAAGTGCAGCATTTTACAGGATTAATATGATTAAGCTAATCCTCTTGCTATGGCAACTAAGGTTTGGACCCATGAGTGACTTTGCTTTAGTACAGTATAAGGTGTAAAGTCATGCTTTCTTTCACATCCCTAATTTAGAGTAGAGAGAGGTTAAAGAGAGAGAGAGAGATTCCAAGAAGATTCCAAGAACGTGTTAGGAAGTTTTTTAGAAAGGACAGGAAGTTGAAAAGAATTGTGTAGAATTTACAGCACAAAAACAGGACATTCAGCCCAACAGTTCTATGCCAGTGTTTATGCTCCATACAATCCTCCCCCCTTTCCTCATCTCACCCTATCAACATATCCTTCAATTCATTTTTTTCCTCATGTACTTATCTAGCTTACCCTTCAATGCATCTATGATATTCGCCTCAACCACTCTCAGCTCTCTTTGAGTAAAGAAGTTTCTCCTGAATGCCTTATTGGATTTATTAGTAATAATCTTATATTTATGGCCCCTAGTTTTGAACTACCCCACAAGTGGAAACATCGGGCAAGATTTTCATTGAGCCATGGAGGCGGGATTGGAGGTGTGTGGGGGGTTAAAATCTTGAAATCGGGGGGCACGAACCCATCCCGCCCCCAACCCGACTCCATGCCAGTTTCAAAGGAGGCGGGTACCTGACCCGTGCTGGGACCCGCCTCCCCGAGGCGGGAAGGGGATTAGTGCCAATTAACTGCCTGTTAACAGGTAGCTAACAGCCAGATTTTAGCCTAATCCCTATTTTTATTGGTGAAGTGTGGGGTTCCCGACGGCTCCAAACCATGTCAAGTTAGCGAGGTGGGCCGTCGGGATGAAGGGCTTGGAGGGGTCGAGATGTCCGGTGTTCAGTTGAGTGATAGGTGCATGAGTGCAGAGGTAAGTGTGTTTGGTGTGTGTAAAGTGTTTAAAGAAGTTTTACTTACATGTACTTACCTTTACAGTCTTCCTTCCTTCAGGTCTCAGGAGTCCCTCATCTCACCAGCACAGAAAGCAGAATGCCCGCGAGCTGTCAAAAATTGCAGCATTCAGCTTTCTGTACTCAAGAGATCTCTAAATCATCCTGAGAGGAAGGAATTAACTTGGATACAGATTGTCAGTGTTTGACAGCTTCAAACAGCTGTCAAACGCTGATATTTCATCTGTCAAAAGCTCTTGACAGATGAAATGTCAATCTGTGACATCACCTGTTGCCGGGTGGCCCTTAATTGGCCTGCTGAGCTCGCTGGGTGGGCTCAACAAGGTCAATCAAGTGAAAATTGCGTGGGTTGGCCACAACTCGATGGAGGCGGGACTACAACCCCGAAAGTTGTAGTCCCGCCTCCTACCCGCCTCCTCAATGAAAATCCAGCCCATCGTCTCTACATCTACCCTATCAAACCCCTTCAGAAGTTTAAAGAGCTCTATCAGGTCCCCTCAGCCTTCACTTCCAGAGAAAATAGTCCTATCCAGTTCAGTCTTTCCTGACAATTGTACACTTTCAGTTCTGGTATCAACCTTGTCAATCTTTATTTCACTTCCTCCGGTGCTTCTATATCCTTTTTGCAATATGGAGACCAGAACTGTGCACAATGCTCTCAGTTTGGACTAACCAAGGTTCGATATAAGTTTAACATAACTACTCTGCTTTTCAATTCTATTCCTTTTGAAATGCACCCCAGTGCTTAGTTTGCATTCAAGAAGGTGTAAAGATTTTTTGGAGCAGTTCAGCAAACAGCAGAGAGAATGTTAAGAAGTTGATCAAACAGAATTATACTTGTAATGTGTATAACAGCTATTAAGTAATAGCTTCAGTCTCTGTACCTGGAGAAAAAATGTAACACGGCACAATACAGAGACTTGAGGTGCATGTAAAGTTAGTTAAGCAAGGATGAGAAGAACAAAACTAAAGAAAACCATTGACCAGGGCAACAACAATTTGCCACAGGTTTCTGCAGAGATGAAGCTGAGCATCCTACAAGAAGGTTATGCTACAGCAGCCCACTCATCAAAAAGATGTCAGCTGTGGCTCGCCTCTGAGTCAGAAGGTTGTGGGTTCAAGTCCCACTCCAGAGACTTGAGCACAAAATCTAGGCTGACACTCCAGTACAGTGCTGAGGGAGTGCTGCACTGTCGGAGGTGCCGTCTTTCGGATGAGACGTTAAACCGAGGCCCCGTCTGCTCTCTCAGATGGATGTAAAAGATCCCATGGCACTATTTTGAAGAAGAGCAGGGGAGCTATCCCCGGTGCCCTGGCCAATGTTTATCCCTCAATCAACATAGCAAAAAACAGATTATCTAGTTATTATTACATTGCTGTTTGTAGAAGCTTGCTGTGCACAAATTGACTATCACATTTCCTACATTACAACATTACTAAACTTAAAAAAAAAGTACTTAATTGGCTGTAAAGTGCTTTGGGACATCCGGTGGTCATGAAAGATGCTATATAAATGCAAGTCTTTTTTTTATAGAGGCGATTTTAGTATCCAAATAGCACCTGAAGAATGGGTGACAACTGTCCTAGTGCTGCTTCTATGTAAACTCCCACTGACAGGAGACAGAGAGGGGGCTAAGCTGTATCTAGCGTATGATATTAGGAACATGGTGGCCCTTGATCTTGACTGGCACGGGCACTGGATGGTCCTGCTACAGGCTGTGAACTCTCCACAACAGTGAGGACAGCCTGGTCCAGCTTACCTGCGTCTCTTGGAAAGCCATGGGGGGTGGTCAATGGAGAGTAGTTTGGGTTTTCTGCTATCTTTAGAGACAGCAGCATATTCCATGATCAATTTCGTCCCAACCCTACTTGGAGCCTCCATATCACCATGTCCTCTAATTTATGGCTACAATGGTATCAATTATATCACAGAAGCCCATACCCATATCTCATGCCCAGCAATGTGACAATAGTGCACCGCCAGACCTGGATCGTAGCTGTTTAAATTGTTGTTGCTGCTCCTCTGGAGTAGAGTTGTACTGCAGATGTTCCTGGATTGCCACTTTATCTAAGATGTCTGCAGGTTCTGAAAACCAACTCTGCACTAAATTCACATGACTAGTGACCATTTTTGGTAGGTTCTTGGTAGATCCACCTGTTGTGCTCAGAAAGCATCCTTTTTTTTAAAGCTGGCTACGGGGATCTGTGTTCCTGACCTCACTAGCTCGGGGGGGGGGGATTTGCCCTCCTGCATCTCCATCTCCGGCAACCTCCAGTATATGTTTTTTTCATATGGAGATGGCTCACTCCTCAAGGATGTGAGATTCACGATGGAGGCTTCCCTCAGCCCCACCCACCCCCCTCGTTGCCAAGTGCTGTCATCTATTGAAGGCTACTTTCTCCTGTAAGAAATGAAACAGGGATGAGGGTTATTCGATGCAGAGTAGTGACATTTAATATTTCCATGTCTGAAGGGGTAGTAAGAGACAAAAGTAGAGTAGATGAGGAGGCATTGTAGCTTGGGAGCTTTTAATAGTGGGTGTGCTTGAGCTGTGAGAATGAGTGGTGGTGAAAGTTAGAAGAGTAAAGGCAGGAGGTTTTCAGGACTTGTGCAAAATAATAGTGATTGTGAGGGAGAGGTTGAGGTTATCGCAACAGTCAACTTTTCCTTGATGGTGCTCAGTCGGCCAATACCTTATCTTACCTTTCCTGGCAAGGTCAATGAACTTCTTTGAGCATCGTATTCAGCACAGTCGACTTTGGCTGTAGCATAAAATGGGCACTAGTGAATCAACAGCCTGTTTTACATCTTGTCCGATTTTCTTTTCCGTGGAAGGCGGGTGGGGGTAGCCGATTCGCTGTCGCCTGTTTTGCATTAACAGCAAATTCGAATATCACCCCCTACCTCTCCACAGCTTGCAACAATACTTCTGTGCTCACCTCCTCAAACTTCATAGACATATGCCTTCCTCTTCCTACTGCTGCCACGCAAATCTGCCAGTGAAGCAGAGAAACACCACCAAGAGATGGAAAGTGATAAACTGTAAGAGCACATATGTAGCTTTCAGTCACAAGTACATTGAAAGCATTTTATACTAAATCTTCAGGCAGCTTTAATGTTTTTACTCTTAAAGTATCAACAGCAGCCAAAACAATCACTTATCTTCTTGCAAGAACCTGAGGGCCAGTAATTAACAATTTTTTACAGCAGATCTTTGCAGTTATCTGTAGTCTCATTTAATCAGCCTCGGGCTTTGAGTAGTGACTGATTTTCCTGTCAGCTGGGTGAACTGCTCCAATTGAACACCTCCACAACATATTGGTATGGTCTTTTGCTATCATATTGGTATGGTCTTTTACTTGTCTATGTAAATAAGGGCCACCAGAAAATCCACAGCTCCGGTGCTTTCCGGGGTTGACCACATTCCAGTGCACTGCAGCCACACAGTACCCACCCAGGAAAATCAGCTCTCATAAGTTTTATATTCCTACCTCAGAGGAATAGGTGAATGCAGAATTTATCAGTAACATTGAATACAAACTGTACCCAACCTTGCTAAAGTGCAATGTTGGACGTCGGTTGTAGCTCTATATTGCTATCAGTGAACAAAAACCCATGTAAAACTAAGGCAATGTGTTATACTTAAGAACCTGTACCAAATGCAAATCTTAATGCTTAACCTTATATTTAGCATGTAGAATAAGTCTTGTTTAAATAAAGTGATGTTAGTTGCTGCATCTCTGTGCCTGACTTCATCTGTGATTCCTGGCACGTAGCAGTTTTATGCCTCAGTGAACCATCTTGGGACATTTTCCTATGTGAAAGGCAGTATATAAATTAATTTATTTTGGTTGCTACACCCAGTGTTGTACTGCATTCCAGCATTTCAAGGGTTGGGCTTTTGCAACTGTTGACAACAATTAGGACTGGGTATTGTAAGATGATTCAAAGGCCTGAACTTGAATGGTAAATCGGCAAATCAATTCTCTTATGTAAAAGTGTAAAAATGGGGAAAGACTCATCCAAAATCCTTTCATTAATATTTATTACATATTTCCGATTCATTAATCTTACAGACTATGAGTAATATGAACCAATTTGAAATTAACTGCAGCCAGTTCTTGGGAAACTTCTGAATCCATAAACTTTAAAGATTGAATATACTTGGATAGTTCACACCTCTCTCACTTTACAATGACTGAAAATCTAGTGTGCCCTTCACTGCCTTTTCTTTTCAATCATTGGAGATCTCAGGTTGGAGAGTGATGAGCAGAGAGCTCCACCCATGAATCTGAGGATTTAACACATGCTCCACAATAATCTATGTAGATGGTATCACCACTGTTTGCTCAAAGGTATTGTTGATATTGATGCAGCATAACATCCAGCCATTCTGTGGCCTGATTCCAATGTGATCCTATCACCAGCTGAGTGAAGGCTGAAGTTACTCACCAAAGCATGTTGGTATGAACTATTTCTTGTCTCGTTGATTTTTTTTGATGTCACAAACCTTGAATATTTCAAAATGGCAGAGTTGCCAAAGTGTTGCCAGAGGTAGATAGAGGTAGATAGATTCTTGGTAAGCAAGGGGGTGAAAAGTTATCGGGGGTAGGTGGGAATGTAGAGAAATCGGATCAGCCATGATCTTATTGAATGGCGGAGCAGGTTCAAAGGGCCGAGTGGCCTACTCCTGCTCCAAATTCGTATGCTCGCATGTTCATGTTCAAATGTAATTACTTTTCCAAAGACACTGCAAAATGAGTCATATGTGCCAGCCTGGGGCGGGCAGAAAAAGCCAAGTAGGTCTATTGTTTGGGCTCAATAGAGCTTAAGAGCTCAATGGTTAATTTGTTGCTGAGGGCCCTCCCCCTCATTGCCTCCACTGAAGTAAACCTGATAAGCAAGACCACTAGTTTATGATGACTGAATAAGCCAAATTCTGTTTTCATTATATGCGAGTCCAGGGTTTATACTGGTGTTATGCATTCCATGATTCTGTCTATTTCTCTATGAAAAACCTGGCTGATAATGTGTGCTTTTGACGTTGCTTGTGGAAGAAGAAGGAATGCTCAGTGAAGAGTCAGCAAATTAAGGGATCGGCAATTGAATAGTGGGGATGGATGAATGAATATCCTGAAGGTTTACTTAATTACCTTCAGAAATCAGACAGTTTCTCTCCAAAGAATAAATAGGTATAATACAGCTCACAATGCAGTAGATTATACATGGAAGGAGCGGGCTTGATAGGAGAATGGTTTTCTTCATCCATACTTCCTTATGTTCTGCAGGATAGCGCCTCAGACTGATATGCAGCCTGGCATGTGCTGAATGACAACCTTTCCCGTGTTTCAATAAAGTACTTTGTATTCAGCTGTCTGTAGAATTTCATTTGAACCTAATAGCAAAAGTGGCATTGGATAAGGCAGTGGAAGATGAGTGGGCCCTGTTCCACGTACAGTGGAAACTTGTTGCAGCAAAATCTTTTGCCACAACAGAGGGTCACTGCATTCGGAGCGAGCTGATTGAGTTTGATGGCATCAAGAAAGCAACTAGTTCAAGTTCATTAACAGCAAACAGTCAGTTCAATGTGATATTGCTGCACTGTGAGCCTTGATCAAACAGTGAGCCAAATACTCTAAGAAGGCTTGCTTCTTCAGGCTGTGAGCCTGATCTGAAAATGACTGCCTGCTTTGCAAAGAAAAAATCTGACTTCGCAAAATACACTGCAGTTCTCAGCCAGATTGTTTCCTGGAGTTGAATTTAAATTAACACTTAAAAAATAATTAAAAGAACTAATCACCGCACAGACAGTGTTTTACGACTGGAGGAACTGCTTTTCATGAATCTATGAGGTGCATTCCTTGTGGGCTAAACAATCAAAGATTAGCAGCATGATTTCACTATAAGGAGGTAATAATTTCACTGTAGTAGGAGTGTCATTACATTCAAATATATAACCCATGAATGAAGATATTAAAATTTGGTATGGGTTTTCATTATGTACATATATGTTTGTAAAACTGAAATTTGTGGACCCATTATTGCTTAAATAGCATACTGTGAAAAATAAACTTGCTATATACCAACTGCAACAGATGAGGTGCATTTATTATCGAGTAGTTAGTTTAGGGATGGTTTTTATTTCAGTTTTTTCATGGATGAATGATCTAAGTGAATTTCAGCTAATATCTTTCTGGTGCTGGTGTTCTAATGGGTTTGGGTGTATATGTGAAATCTAATGCTGCCTTTAACTGGGAAAAGGCAATTTACTGTGTTCACTGAAGTAAGGCATGAAGATATAACCTTCGTTATTGTTTCTCCTCGATACCATGTTTGGAAAATGAATACCCTTGTGTTTGATTCTGTTATTTGTGTATTGTAACGCTGCAATGCTGTTCAGATTGTCTATTCAAAGATAACTGATGGAAAAGGAGTCACATGTAAAGGAAACTGAACAAACCATAGAGCCGTGAGACAATATCGAGTGGAAAGTTTGAGTATCTTAGAATCATAATGCATATATTTAGCATTATGATTTGAGTGGGTTTGCTTTGTCTCATAGATGAATATGAAAATTCATGGAAGAATACCACGGCCCGGATTTTGCATTGGGAATAACGGTGAGGATAACAGCGTCCACCGTTATTATGGAGTAAATGGGACAGCAACTTCTGGAGTATGCACATGCGCAGTTAAACGTGGAAATCCGGAAATTGCGGTCTGAGTTGCCCAGCTTCTCTACAGGCTGCACTATAACAATACCTCATCGATAGATTCAGCATTGAAGTCCATGTAAGGGTATGAAGTTGCAATACTTATCCAGTATATACCCACTAAACAGGCCAGAAAAAGTTAGGTCTTGTGCATTCTGGTGTAAGTGCATTTTTAATGGAATGATAAGTCATAATTACTGCCAAACAACCTCGCTGGCATTTAAAATTTACCTTTACAAGCGTGGAGACTCAGTCCTTCAAAATTTAATTAGTGTTGGAGATGTAAAAAATATATATATTTTTTTAACTTTTTCTGTCTGTCTCTTTTATCTCTTTCTCTTAATCCCATTTTTTTCCCCTTTTCTTTCTGTACATGATTTAAATCTACTTTATATTTTCTGGTTTACACTTACTGGTTTAGACACTGTGGTGCGGCTGCGATTTTAACAGAGGCGGCCGGATGGAGTCGGGTTGCCTGGTGGGCGGGGTCCGGACCCGCTGCCAGCTGCATCCGATCCCCAGTTGAGATTTTTGTTTAATTGACTCCTAAAGTTGAGTGGTGCGTGCTGGCCGGTCCAATGACTGGGATCGGGTCTGTTAGTCGCCTCAGATGACGTCATTAGTGCGGATGTTTTTAGGAGCCCCATGCAGCCTCAGCCTTTCAGTTCTTGATTCTGCTGGAGTCTGGAATTGGCAAGGCCACAATGAGTGCATCAAAACCTAAGGCTGAACCACGCTTCACTGAGGACTCCCTCCAAGCTCTTGTGGAGGGAGTTAGAGGGTGCAGGTAGATTCTGTTCCCTCCCGATGGCTGGAGGAAGCCTCCTCAGCAAACCAAGGCAGCCTGGCTGCACATTGCTGAGGAGGTCAGCGCAAGGTCCGTGTGTTCAGGTACATGGATCCAGTGCAGGAAATGCTTCAATGATCTTCTGCGATCATCAAAAGTCAGTATTACATCACACTTACCTTCAATCTGCTTCCCTTCTCTTATCACCATCACTCTGCTTTGTAAGCCTGCTCCTCCACATCCCAACTTAACCTTACTTCCCTTGTACCCTTACCTATCCATAGAATCATAGGTCATAGAAAGTTACAACATGGAAGGAGGCCATTTCAGCCCATCGTGTCCGCGCTGGCCAACAAAGAGCTATCCAGCCTAATCCCACTTCCCAGCTCTTGGTCCGTAGCCCTGCAGGTTAGAGCACCTCAAGTGCACATCCAAGTACTTTTTAAATGTGGTGGCTTCCTGCCTCTACCACCCTTTCAGGCAGTGAGTTCCAAGCCCCCACAACCCTCTTGGTGAAGAAATTTCCCCTCAAATCCCCTCTAAACCTTCCACCAATTACTTTAAGTCTGTGCCCCCTGGTTTTTGACCCTTCTGCCAAGGGAAGTAGGTCCTTTCTATCCACTTTATCCATGCCCTTCATAATTTTATACACCTCAATAAGGTCTCCCCTCAGCCTCCTCTGTTCCAAGGAAAGCAGACCCAGCCTATCCAGTCTTTCCTCATAGCTAAGATTCTCTACTCCCGGTAACATCCTTGTAAATCTCCTCTGTACCCTCTCTGGTGTAATCACATCTTTCCTGTAATGTGGTGACCAGAACTGCATGCAGTGCTCTAGCTGAGGCCTAACTAGTGTTTTATACAGTTGAAACATAACCCCCCTGCTCTTGTGTTCTATGCCATGGCTAATAAAGGCAAGTATTCCGTATGCCTTCTTAACCACCTTATCTACTTGACCTGCTACCTTCAGGGATCTGTGGACATGCACTCCAAGGTCTCTTTGTTCCTCTACACTACTCAGTATCCTACCATTTAATGTGTATTCCCTTTCCTTGTTAGCCCTCCCCAAATGCATTACCTCACACTTCTCCGGATTGAATTCCATCTGCCACTGTTCTGCCCACCTGACCAATTTATTGATATCTTCCTGCAGTCTACAGCTTCCTTCTTCAGTATCAACCACACAGCTGATTTTAGTATCATCTGCAAACTTCTTAATCATACCCCCTATATTCAAGTCAAGATCATTGATATATATCACAAAAAGCAAGGGACCTGGTACTGAGCCCTGCGGAACCCCACTGGAAACAGCCTTCCAGTCACAAAAACACCGATCAACCATTACCCTCTGCTTCCTGTCTCTGAGCCAGTTTTGAATCCACTTGACACTTTGCCCTGGATCCCATGGGCTTTTAACTTCGTGACCAGTCTGCCATGTGGAACCTTATCAAAAGCCTTGTTAAAGTCCATATACACTACATCAAACGCACTACCCTCATCTACCCTCCTTGTTACCTCCTCAAATTCTATGATGTTCACACTCCACACAGGCAGGAAGGTTTTATTATTCTGTCAAATGCATTCTTCCACTTTTATTTATCTTCTAATACGCAAGTGATGAGATTACTATATTACGTAGTTGAAGGCTTCTATTCTGGCAGAAGTCAAAACGACAAACTGTCAGCCATTAACTGGAATCTATCAGCCTTTAATCTGACTGCAAGAAGGAACATCACTATCTACTTTCAAGCAATTCTACCTCCTATCAGGAATCATACAAGGAAGCACGACGGCAAAAGGTAGACCTATAATATCACTTTTAAATTGGTACCCTGGGTAGCCAAGGTTATTCATCCATTGGCTGTGTCTGTTTTAGAGATTTCAACCAAAAGTAGTACTGAAGTTCTAGATTATAGTCCTACTTTATGATATTTCAGAGAAAAAATTGTTAAATAAATAAACAAAGAAAGTGCTATATCAGAGACTTTGTATGAAATGAATGGTACCATGTCCAGCTGGTCTAATTTAAACCTCTGCTGATTTGAATCCAGGTACAATAGATCCTGTAGTGTGGAATCTAAATAATTAACCCAGGGGTTATTTCTTCTGCATAAAAAAATAAAAAGTGACAAAGAGAGCCTCAAAGAAATACTTCTAAAATCTCCAGGATAAAAGCTTGTTGTGAATTCAAAGAACATGCATGTTATTAAATAACTGACAATCAGGAGGAATTGTAAACTTGACCCAGTTGACCGCACTTAGACATCCACCGGCCATTTATACAATGTCAATTTAAATTCGTCCCTGTTGGGAATGACTGACAACACTGGATGTGAAACAATCAATGGCGATCTATCATGGTATTAATCTCAGGTACCTTGAAAATTCAAAATATTTTGAAATAGATGTTAGACATTTAATCACTGTCAGTATTTCATTGCTCCTTGACTCTGTGGTTTAAACACCTATAAATATTTCATCACTCTTATCAGCAATCTACAGCACAATCTAGAGTGATGTCTTGATATTTTGTGCACATTTCCTTCACTCATGAAATGGACTACTTGAGTATGTAAGAATTCATTCTTAGATAATAACACAACTGAGATCGTAAAGGTATACTGTAGGTTTTGTGCACACATTAATGTAATGTAACTGCCCAAGTCTTGTTTAGCTAAAATTCAATCTCCAATTAATGATCCAAGGACTGTTTTGAAGTTGTAAATGATGTTTGAACTAATGTCTCCATGGAGTTATCGCATACTACTGGCAAAACTGACCCTTGTCAAAATGGCTGTTACCGCAATAGAAAAATAAAGGGAACTTTGAGTCAAGCCTATGGGAGGCTGGGGGGGTGGTGTCAAGGGGGGCACACTAAGTTATTACTTTCGCTCTTTACTGGTGATATTTATTGTAGCTGAATAGTTAATTATTTCTAAATTATTTGTTCAGGTAGATTTCAGAAGTAATAATGCCCTATACAATATAAACAATCGCATTCATGTTATGCCTTTTGATAGTTATATTTTTTTATTCATGAAATAATGCAGTCCCTGCATAGCTCACTAGCACTGATAGAATTATCTTTTTTTTTTAAATCAAGAAGACTAGGGTGATGAGCCAAGACACATTGAGCAAGACACATACTTTTCGGAGAGCCTCAGGAGATGGCTGACCATAGCCCTAAGCTGTTGGATGTTAAAGGGTAATACGAACTGGTTTTGGAGGGGTCCCTCAATGTCGCCATTGGCGGGTGGCCCGAACCTCCGATGCCGTGCTGGGCAAATCGGTCCCGGCTCCGACCTCTCGGGCGGGGGTTGCTCTCCCTCCGCCTCCACCTCTGGCTCCACTCCGGGTTCCACCCCCCGCTTGCTGCCAAACCTCGCTGAAACTTGGCGCTACAGGTGGTGGTCGTGAGACCTCCTCTCTCTCAATCGGGTCGTCCCTAGACACTGCCGGTGACGTTGGAACTGTCCTCCCCTCGTTCCCTATAAAATCTGCCTGGCCTGCCTTTGGGCTTATGAGGCATACCATGCCTTTTGCCTTCCGGAGGGCCCGGCTCAGATTTTCTATCCTCTCTTTACAGGGGCCGTGGTCTGCCTCCTCAAACCCCTGTTCGCTCGCTAGCTTATACGCTGCCTTTACCTCCTGTACTTTCTCTTCCTGTTCCCTAATCTGCCTCGCCAAGCGGGCGTTCTTCCCCTGCAACCTTAACTAATTTCTCTTGGCCTCGGTGACTTGGCACTGTAGCTATTCCAACTGGGCCTTGTGTTCTCCCCCTAAATGCACTCTCTCCTGATTCAGAGCCTGCAAAGCTACAAATAACTTTTCCCCTGCAAGAGCCTTATCCTGGATCTCCAGGGCTGACTCCCTTAACTCGACTGCCTGTGCTGCAACGAGCCTGTCCAAAAGCTGGACCTGCTTTTTAAAACACATCAGCCAAACTGCCTTCTCTAAGGACTTCTTGTGTTCATTTCACTCTGTCCACTTAGCTGCTGCACCTACCGGATGCCCAGCCTTTAATAGAGTGGTGATCCACTTCTTAGTGATATTCACCTTGCTAAACATATAATCAGAAATCCTTTCCTCCATCATGGTTCGCTCATCCGAACCACTGTATACTGCATCGCAACCTTGTTGTCGGTGTCCTGCCGCGGTCGCCATTTCTGTAGGGGGTGGTGTGGGGTGGCGCGTACGCCCAGTCAGTTATGCCTCTGACTGTTTATGAGCAGTTCGAATCGCTCCCACGCCCCTGGGTTCTAGACACCGGACTTAGGTACAAGGCGGCGATACAGAAAAGACTCGAGTAGACAGGTGGTTGGATGTAAGCAAAACCAAGATTTTATTGAAGAAGAAATTAACACAATCTTACGAAAAATTACTAGTATAAACTTTTACAGGCAAAATACAAATTAATTATACTTATGCAGGGAATGGGGAACACACGGCACATCGAGGGAAAACAAACTATCTTAACAATCCCCTTATCCTTATCCCACCCCCTATACCTAACTAGGTTAAGCTATGAGGGGTCAGAATTCATGCTCACCAATCCAAAAGATCTGCTGAATTCAAAACAGCGGTGGGGTTTGGGGTTCGCTCTTTGTGCTCTCTGGAGCCTGCCGTCATCATGTGGCCTCGGGGTGCTGCAAGGGCGTTGTCCAGGTACAAGTATCCCAAAGTTAAAGTCTCTGCTTGGGTACTTTACCACGCAGGGATGATGGTTCCTCTTCCTCGGTCGGCAGTTGGAGTTTGCATGAAGATAGTCACAGGTCAGCTGGACTGAAGGCCCGATCAATCGAAGCTCTTCTTCAATCGTCTTTCCATTCGTCTTCTTCACCACCTTGCCTCGGCGCGTCCCGCCTCGCCTGACCTGATTTGTCGGTGTCCGCCTGGCGTGATGCCGGGCGTCCCTGAAGGAATGGGGAAGGCACGGGCAGTGGCCGGGTGGTAAGCGCGGGACGGGGGAAGAGCAGTAGCCACGAGGGCGAGGGGCCGGAGCCGGAGCAAAGGCTGAAAGCAGAGAGCAGAGAGAGAAGGCTGCCAGTGGGCCTACAGTTATACTCCTTTGGATGGCCCTTATCTGCGCGCCAAATCAGTTTAGTTCTTTGTCCCAATCTTGGCGGGCTTTTTTAAATAACAGTAGCAATCTACTCTAACTGTTTTTAGATGGCTGGTAATCGCATCTACTGGCCGGATAATTGACTTGTTTTGTTATTAATACATCTTAATGTGCCTGTCCAGCCCCGATGGCTTCCTTAAGCTGTTCCTGATTATTTATGCAAACTGCTTGATGGCCTTAACTATAGGCCTAACTGGGTTTGATCTGTCTCCGATTTGGTCTAATATGTAATTCAAAGTCCTGTTTGGTTTTCAAAATGCAAAGACTCTCTTCACAGAAACTGCAGCTTTGGTTTTGATTTCTCCATGAGCTGCCTGTGCCGCAGAGTCCAAGTTTGAAAAATCTCACAGGCTTTCTGCCACGAGGCGCGGACACCATTTTGGGTACCCTTTTTCATTAAAATTTCCATGCAGGGTCCCTTCTCTTATTAATAACCTTTGGGGAAATGTAGACATTTTGCAAATCTTACACCCCCACAAACAGCAATGTGATTATGACCAGATAATCTGTTTTTGTTATGTTGATTGAGGGATAAAAATTGGCCAGGACACCAGGGATAACTCCCCAGCTCTTCTTCGAAATAGTGCCGTGGGATCTTTTACGTCTACCTGAGAGAGAGCAGACGGGGCCTCGGTTTAACGTCACATCCGAAAGAAGGCACCTCCAACAGTGCAGCACTCCCTCAGTACTGCAGTGGGAGTGTCAGCCTAGGTTTTTATGCTCAAGTCCCTGGAGTGGGATTTTAACCCACAACCTTCTGACTCAGAGGCGAGAGTGATATCCAATGAGCCAAAGCTGACAAAGCTGGGGAAACAAGTCAGCCTTTATTCCATAAAAAGGCCTGAAAGGATTTGTGTTTGTCCAAGAGGGGCTCGCTTCTCTGATGGAGTCAGTGGAAAGTCATAAAGGGAAGCAGAAGAGGGGCCCCTCTTCAGCAGATGATGCTGCAGATCCTCACAGTAAATGCCACTGGTGGTGGCACAGGAGAAAGAACTTGATATCTCGGTTGGTTGATGAGCCTGTGGATCTAGATCTCTCATGTTGGCCATCCATGAGGAAAGCGATGAACCGTGTGACTCAAGCAAACAAAGTCTCTGTGATTTGAGTCACACATCAATGCACAGCTGATTGCCTGACATTTACAGTATACCCTGTGGTAGCCTGAAACCACCCTGATGTTAATGTTTAGTGCCATTATTGCTTTTGCTTGCACTAGCTGTGCCTGTGGTGAAGTGTGGCTACAGGTCTGCTTTCAGCATATGGCATAACTTCTTTCCTTCCTTTCTTTCTCTGCGACAACTTCCCAGGTAATCAGAGCCTCCGCAGGCATCATTCCTCAGATAAATGGAGTATGTGCGCTCCTGCTTGTGTATTCTAGATTGGGGTACTTGTCAGAGGGTGCAAAGTACCTCTGGTGCAGCCTGACCCACCCGACATCCCTCAGTTGATCCCCTTCTTGTTTCAAAAAGCAGAGATATTGGTGATTTCCCAGTGGAAGACCCACTATAGTACTTTTGCAGCGGTAATATTTAAAAAAACACAACACCACAGCAATTGTCAAAATCCACAGTGGCAACATGAAAAAAGATACAATGGAAAAAACATCTTCATCAACCGCCTGACAAAGTGGCAATCTTACTACTGGTCTTTTTTGTAGTTCAGCAACTTGGAATGTCCTATTTATGAGTGCTTAAATGAAACAGAGGTAAATGGGTGGAAACTCCATCAAATTGCATGACTGGTGTCTCATTTACGCATTCATTTACATGCCTCCGCCCACAATGTTTCACCGCACTGGTGGTTGTTTCATGGACCGGACCAAAGTCCAATCATAAAATCCGATGCAGGGAGAAGGTAGGAGGAGAGCCAGCATTACACACGACTGACTAGTTTTCCAATTGAATTCAGGTTCTTCCAATTTATGGCCAAAAATCAGACAAACTCAATCAGAAAATCTATTCTGATGGATGGAAAAGAAAGCAGTATTGCTCACTATCAAATATATATACTACCTGTTAACAGGCAGTTAATTGGCACTAATCCCCTTCCCACCTCGGGGAGGCAGGTCCCACAACAGGTCGGGTATCTGCCTCCTTTGAAACTGGCATGGAGGCGGGTTGGGGGCGGGATGGGTTCATGCCCCCCGATTTCGAGATTTTAACCCCCCACACGCCTCCAACCCCACCTCCACGGCCCAATGAAAATCCTGCCCCTTGTGTCCTCCTCACAGCTTACTTTCCCACCTAGCTTTGTTCCCTTAGTCTTCTTTTCCAAACAAAAGACCGCAGTCTGTTCGCACTTTCCTGATAGTTGCATCCTCTCAACTCTGGTGACACCTGTGTAAATCTTTTTTTTTGCACTTTCTCCAGTGCATCAATATCCTTCTTGTAGTATGGAGACCAGAACTATACACAGTACTCCAAGTGTGATCTAACTGAGGTATTCTATTCCTCAAGAAACAAAGCCAAGTACATAAGAATATAAGAATTAGGAGCAGGAGTGGGCCATACGGTCCCTCGAGCCTGCTCTGCCATTCAATAAGATCACGGCTGAACTTCAACCTCAACTCCACTTTCCCGCCCGATCTCCATATCCCATGATTCCCCTAAATTCCCAAAATCTATCTATCTCAGCCTTGAATATACTCAACGATTCAGCATCCACAGCTCTTTGGGGTAGAGAATTACAAAGATTCACAACCCTCTGAGTGAAGAAATTCCACCTCATCTCAGTCTTAAATGGCCAAGCCCTTATTCTGAGATTATGCCCCCTAATTCAAGACTCTCCAGCCAGGGGAAACAACCTCTCAGCATCTGCCCTGTCAATCCCCCTCAGAATTGTATATGTTTCAATGAGATCACCTCTCATTCTGCGAAACTACAGAGAGTATAGGCCCAAGCTACTCAATCTCTCCACATAGGACAACCCTCTCACCCCAGGGATCAATCTAGTGAACCTTTGTTGCACCACCTCTAAGGCAAGTATATCCTTCCTCAGATAAGGAGACCAACACTGTGCCCAGTACTCCAGATGTGGTCTCGCCAAAGCCCTGTACAATTGCAGCAAAACTTCTTTACTCTTGTACTCCAACCCCTTGCAATAAAGGCCAACATGCTGTTTGCCTTCCTAGTTGCTTGCTGTACCTGCATGCTCACTCTCTGTGTTTCCTGTACGAGGACACCTAAATCTCTCTGAACACCAACATCTAATAGTTTCTCACCATTTAAAAAGTATTCTGTTTTTCTATTCTACCTACCAAAGTGAATAACCCCACATTATACTCCATCTGCCAACTTATTGCCCACCCACTATACCTGTCTATATCCCTTTGCAGGCTCCTTGTGTCCTCCTCACAGCTTACTTTCCCTCCTAGCTTTCTATCACCAGCAAACTTGGATACATTACACTCAGTCCCTTCATCTAAGTCATTAATATAATTTGTAAATAGCTGAGGCCCAAGCACTGATCCTTGTGACACCCCACTAGTTACAGCCTGCCAACTGGAAAATAACCCGTTTATCCCTACTCTCTGTTTTCTGTCCATTAACCAATCCTTTATCCATGCTAATATTTTACCCCCAACCCCATGAGCCCTTATCTTGCATAATAACCTTTTATGTGGCACTTTATCGAATGCCTTTTGGAAATCCAAATATATTACATCCACTGGTTCCCCTTTATCGACCCTGCTAGTTACATCCTCTAAAACCTCTAATAAATTTGTTAAACACGATTTCCCTTTCATAAAACCATGTTGACTCTGCCTAATCATGTTATGATTTTCTAAGTGCCCTGATACCACAATGTATGAAGTTTCAACTGTCAAAAATTTTTGACAGATGATTTGTCATCGTTTGACAGCTCTGTGAAGCTGTCAAACAGTGACATTCTCTGCAGTTTGATGAGGTCATGCATACAAGACCTCATCAACCTACTTGTTTTACAGAAATGAGATGGTTGTAGCATCTGAGAATGCAATGGCCATCTCTCATCTGCAACACGGAGGTCCGAGAGTCTCCGCATACAAACTGACTGAAGCCTGCAGGAAGAAACAAAGGTAAGTACACTTTGAAAAACACTTTGCACTTACCTCAGATACTCACCTCTACACTCTCGCACCCATCACTTACCTAACGACCACACTTTTTCACCCACCCAACCCCCGCAGACCCACTACTCGTCTCGCTGACCTGGCTAGTTTCGGAACCTTTGGGAAGCCTGCACTTGTGAGGGCAAAAAGGGGATAATCCTATTTTCTGCCTCTTAACTACCTGTTAACGTGCAATTAATAGGTTTTAATCCCTTCCCGCCTCCAAGGAGACAGGACCCAGCACGGGACAGCAACCCGCCTCCTGGGAAAATGGCACGGAGGCGGGTTGGGGGCGGGTTCGGCACCCGCCCCCAAAATCTGCCATTTTCCCGGCAGACCCACCTCCATACCCGCCTCCCCAGGGCTGGCAAAATCACCCCCATTATATTTGGATTTTCAAAAGGCTTTCGCTATGGTACCATATTGAACACTCATGACCAATGTTCCCTATAGTTTTTTTTCGATGCAAGGCCCTTTTAAGAGGCTGCACGGCCCATCCAAACTTCCGTGGAAGTGGTTGATAGGGCGTAGAGTAGATGTTTCCACTTGTGGGGAAAACCAGAACTAGGGGCCATAAATATAAGATAGTCTCTAATAAATCCAATAGGGAATTCAGGAGAAACTTCTTTACCCAGAGAGTGGTTAGAATGTGGAACTCGCTACCACAGGGAGTAGTAAACACTTGAGGGAGAAAGGAATAGAAGGATATGTTGATGGGGTGAGACGAAGAAGGGTGGGGGAAGGCGCGTGTGGAGCATAAACACCGGCATGGACCTGTTGGGTGAAATGGCCTGTTTCTGTGCTATAAGTAATACTATCTCAATCGATATAGATTCTGTTTCTATTTTTTTGTTAGTTAGTTCCTTTTTTGCTGGTGACATTTTGTTATTTCTGATCAACACAGCTACCCTAGCACGCCTTCTATCTTCCCTACCTTTTCTAAATATATTATAGAGTGCAATATCCTGTCCTGCCTGCAACCATGTTCCTGTTATCCCTACTACATCTATTTCCTCACTTCTAATTATTGCATACAATTATCCTGTTTTTTTGCTGGTGCTCTATACATTGCTACCCAGGCAATTTAGAGTCATAGAGTCATAGAGTTATACAGCACGGATAGAGGCCCTTCGGCCCATCGTGTCCGCGCCGGCCATCAAGCCCTGTCTAATCTAATCCCATATTCCAGCATTTGGTCCGTAGCCTTGTATGCTATGGCATTTCAAGTGCTCATCCAAATGCTTCTTAAATGTTGTGAGGGTTCCTGCCTCCACAACCCTTTCAGGCAGTGAGTTCCAGACTCCAACCACCCTCTGGGTGAAAAAGTTCTTTCTCAAATCCCCTCTAAACCTCCCGCCCTTTACCTTGAATCTATGCCCCCTAGTTATTGACCCCTCTACTAAGGGAAAAAGCTCCTCAGCATCCATCCTATCTATGCCCCTCATAATTTTGTACACCTCAATCATGTCCCCCCTCAGCCTCCTCTGCTCCAAGGAAAACAAACCCAATCTGCCCAGTCTCTCTTCATAGCTGAAGCGCTCCAGCCCTGGTAACATCCTGGTGAACCTCCTCTGCACCCTCTCTAACGCGATCACATCCTTCCTGTAGTGTGGCGACCAGAACTGCACACAGTATTCCAGCTGTGGCCTAACCAGTGTTTTATACAGCTCCATCATAACCTCCTTGCTCTTATATTCAATGCCTCGGCTAATGAAGGCAAGTATCCCATATGCCTTTTTTACCACCTTATCCACCTGTTCCGCCGCCTTCAGGGATCTGTGTACTTGCACACCCAGATCCCTCTGACCCTCCGTCTTGCCTAGGGTCTTTCCATTCATTGTGTATTCCCTTGCCTTGTTAGTCCCCCCAAAGTGCATCGCCTCGCACTTTTCCGGGTTAAATTCCATTTGCCACTGTTCTGCCCATCTGACCAACCCATCTATATCGTCCTGCAGACTGAGGCTACCCTCCTCGCTATTTACCACCCTACCAATTTTTGTATCATCCGCGAACTTACTGATCATACCTTTTACATTCATATCCAAGTCATTAATGTAGACCACAAACAGCAAGGGACCCAGCACCGATCCCTGTGGTACCCCACTGGCCACAGGCTTCCAGTCACAAAAACAACCTTTGACCATCACCCTCTGCCTTCTGCCACTAAGCCAGTTTTGTATCCAATGTGCCAAGGCACCCTGGATTCCATGGGCTCTTACCTTCTTGACCAGTCTCCTGTGCGGGACTTTATCGAAGGCCTTACTAAAATCCATGTATACCACATCCACTGCGTTACCCTCATCCACACACCTAGTCACCCCCTCAAAAAATTCAATCAAATTAGTCAGACATGATCTTCCCTTGACAAAGCCATGTTGACTATCCCTGATTAATCCTTGCCTCTCCAAGTGGAGACAAATTTTGTCCCTCAGAATTTTTTCCAATAATTTTCCTACCACTGATGTTAGGCTCACTGGCCTGTAGTTCCCCAGTTTTTCCCTACTACCCTTCTTGAATAATGGTACTACATTAGCGGTTCTCCAGTCCTCTGGCACATCCCCTGTGGCCAGAGAGGTCCTGAATATATGTGTTAGAGCCCCCGCAATCTCTTCCTTTGCCTCACATAGCAGCCTGGGATACATTTCATCCGGGCCTGGGGATTTATCCATTTTTAGGCCAGCTAAAACCGCCAATACCTCCTCCCTCTCGATGTTAATATGTTCGAGCATATCACAGTCCCCCCGCCCTATTTCTATGTCTACATCGTCCTTCTCCATAGTGAAAACAGATGCAAAAAATTCATTTAGAACCCCTCCTACATCTTCCGGCTCCACACACAGATTGCCACTTTTGTCCCTAATGGGCCCTATTTTTTCCCTAGTTATCCTCTTACCCTTAATATACTTATAAAACATCTTAGGATTTTCCTTTATTTTGCTCGCCAGTGTTATTTCATGGCCCCTCCTTGATCTCCTAATTTCTTTTTTAAGTTTCCCCCTGCACTTTTTGTACTCCTCTAGGGCTTCCTCCGTCTTTAGCCTTTTGTATCTACCAAAAGCCCTCCTTTTTTTCCTAATCCATTCTCGTATATCCCCTGACATCCAAGGTTCCCTGTGGTTTTTGGAACCACCCTTGACCTTTACGGGAACATGTTGCCATTGTATGATCTCAATCTCCCATCTGAAAGCCTCCCATTGCTCCGATGTGGCTTTTCCTACAAGTAGCTGATCCCAGTCCATTTTGGCCAGATCCTGCCTTATCCTATTAAAATCGGCCTTCCCCCAATTTAGAACCTTTATTTCCGGCCCATCCCTGTCCTTTTCCATGACCACCTTAAATCTTACCATATTATGGTCACTATCACCAAAGTGCTCACCTACTAGCACTTTTTCCACTTGGCCAGCCACATTCCCTAGAATTAGGTCCAGTACCGCCCCCTCTCTTGTAGGACTTTCTACATGCTGGCTCAAAAAGCTCTCCTGGATGCACTTTAAGAATTCTACACCCTCTGAGCCTTTCACACTCTGACTATCCCAGTTAATATTGGGGAAGTTGAAATCCCCCATTATTATTACCCTATTATTTGCACATTTCTCTGAGATTTGCCTACATATCTGTTCCTCTATCTCCCCCTGACTGTTTGGAGGCCTATAGTACACTCCCAGCAAAGTGCTTGCCCCCTTTTTGTTTTTAAGCTCCACCCATATGGCCTCATTAGAGGAACCTGCTAATATATCATCCCTCCTTACTGCAGTAATTGACTCCTTAATTAATATTGCGACACCCCCTCCTCTTATACCTCCCCCTCTGTCTCGCCTGAAGATTCTGTACCCCGGAATATTGAGCTGCCAGTCTTGCCCCTCCCTCAACCATGTCTCCGTGATAGCAACAATATCATACTCCCATGTGTTTATCAACACCTTCAGTTCATCCACCTTATTTGCAAGACTCCTTGCATTAAAATAGATGCCATCCAGCCTTGCCCTTATATATTTGCCCTGTCTACCAAGCTGACTTGTTTTTTTCTCTATAATTGGCAGCACATCACCCCCTATTTCAGCTCCCCTCTGTATCCCATCCCCCTGCCAAGTTAGTTTAAACCCCCCTCAACAGTGCTAGCAAACCTCCCCGCAAGGATATTTGTCCCGCTCTGGTTCAGGTGCAACCCGTCCGACTTGTACAAGTCCCACCTTTCCCAGAAGCAGGCCCAGTGATCCAGGAAAGTAAAACCCTCCCCCCTACACCAACTCTTTAGCCACGCATTCATCTGCTCTATCCTCCCATTCCTATACTTACTAGCACGTGGCACTGGGAGTAATCCAGAGATTACAACCTTCGAGGTCCTGCTCTTTAATCTGTTACCTAGCTCCCTAAATTCTTGATGCAGGACCTCATCCCCCTTCCTTCCTATGTCGTTGGTCCCAATGTGGACCACGACCTCTGCCTGCTCCCCCTCCCCCTTAAGAATGCCCTGTAGCCGCTCAGTGACATCCCAGACCCTGGCCCCAGGGAGGCAACAAACCATCCTGGAGTCACGTTTGTGGCCACAGAAACGCCTATCTGTTCCCCTTACGATAGAATCCCCTACCACTATTGCTCTCCCACTCTTTTTCCTCCCTTCCTGAGCAGCAGAAGCGTCCCTGGTGCCAGGAAGCTGGCTGCTGCTGCCTTTCCCTGGTGAGTCATCCCCCTCAACAGTATCCAACTTGGTATACCTGTTTGAAAGGGGGATGTCCGCAGGGGTTCCCTGCACTTCCTGCCTGCCTCTGTTGCTCCGCCTGATGGTCACCCCCTGTGCAGCCCTACCCTGAGGCGTGAACAACTCGCTAAACATGCTATCCACGACCCTCTCAGCATCGCGCATGCTCCAAAATTCATCCACCCGCAGCTCGAGCGCCGCAATGCGGTCTACAAGTAGCTGCAGCTGGATGCATTTCCCGCACGCATGGTCGTCAGGGACACTGGCAGCGTCCCTGACTTCCCACATGGAGCAAGAGGAGCAGAACACGGGTCTGAACTCTCCTGCCATGAATTACTCCTTTAATTAATTAAAAAATTTATTCAATACCCCAGTTACAGGTATACTCTAGGGCGCTTTATTTACCAACTGTCCCCACTACGCCAGAGACCCTAGAAATTTAACACCACAGAAGTCAAGCTTGTATTGAAAAGAGAGAAATACTCACCAACCAATCACTTACCTGCTCCCTGGTGACGTCACACTCTGATTACTTTTTGCCTCTCTCCCCGCTGCTGAGCTGGTAAGCCTCGCTGCTCTCCGGTTTTTATACCGGGCTCCTCACCTCCCAGGCTCCGTGCTCCGACTGCTCTCGGGCCTCGCTGCTCTCCGGTTTTTATACCGGGCTCCTCACCTCCCAGGCTCCGTGCTCCGACTGCTCTCGGGCCTCGCTGCTCTCCGGTTTTTATACCGGGCTCCTCAACTCCCAGGCTCCGTGCTCCGACTGCTCTCGGGCCTCGCTGCTCTCCGATTTTTATACCGGGCTCCTCACCTCCCAGGCTCCGTGCTCCGACTGCTCTCGGGCCTCGCTGCCCTCCGGTTTTTATACCGGGCTCCTCACCTCCCAGGCTCCGTGCTCCGACTGCTCTCGGGCCTCGCTGCTCTCCGGTTTTTATACCGGGCTCCTCAACTCCCAGGCTCCGTGCTCCGACTGCTCTCGGGCCTCGCTGCTCCCCAGTTTTTATACCGGGCTCCTCACCTCCCAGGCTCCGTGCTCCGACTGCTCTCGGGCCTCGCTGCTCTCCGGTTTTTATACCGGGCTCCTCACCTCCCAGGCTCCGTGCTCCGACTGCTCTCGGGCCTCGCTGCTCTCCGGTTTTTATACCGGGCTCCTCACCTCCCAGGCTCCGTGCTCCGACACGGGCTCTTACTTTTCTATACGCCTGCTTTATTTTTATCAGATATTTTATCATTACTTCCTGTAGCCTATTCTCTTCCCTGAGTATTTAAGTTATTTCTATCTCTTTTTGCACTCTGACCTTTGCTCTCATCTCTTTTTTTGTATCTTTAGGTCACTATTATATGCCCCTGAACCCTCCCCACCTCTTTACTTAAATTTGGTTCAGATGCAGCCTGTTCCAGTGGTACAGCTGCTTCCTGTCCCAGTGCTGGTGCCAGTGTCCCAGGAATTGAAACCCCTTCTTCCCACACCAGTCTTTCAACCACACGTTTACTTTACTGATCTGTTTATCTCTATGTCAATTAACAGGTGGCTTGGTAGTAATCCAGAGATTACCTTGAGCTCCTGCTTTCTAATTTACGCTCCTAACTCCTAATACTCCCTCTGCAAGACCTCCTCCCTGTTCTTTCCTATGTTGTTGGTTCCAACATCAATCAGCTGGTTCTTCCCCCTCCCCTTTCAAGTTACTTTCCTGTTGCTTCAAAATAGCTGCAGATACCAGCCGTGGCTCAGTTGGGAGCACTCTCGCCTTTGAATCAGACGGTTGTGGGTTCAAGTCCCACTCCAGGGACATGAGCACAAAATATCTAGGCTGACACTCCAGTGCAGTACTGAGGGAGTGCTGTACTGTCAGAGGTGCCGTCTTTTGGATGAGACGTTTAACCAAGGCACCATCTGCTCTCTCAGGTGAATGTAAAAGATCCCATGGCACTATTTTGAAGAAGAGCAGGGGAGTTATCCCCGGTGTCCTGGCCAAAATTTATCCCTCAAGCAACATCATAAAAACAGATTATCTGGTCATTATCACATTGCTGTTTGTGGGAGCTTGCTGTGCACAAATTGGCTGTGGCATTTCCTACATTACAACAGTGACTACACTTCAAAAGTATTTCATTGGCTGTAAAGCGCTTTGGGACATCCTGAGGTCATGAAAGGCGCTATATAAATTCAAGCCTTTCTTTTTCTTTCTCTATCCCACAAATAATTGAAGTCTCTGAGACTACTACCTTTTTATTCTGCTCCCCCACTTGAATTACCACCTGATCCATGGTGCCTTGGTTAGCATTTAGGCCATCCTTCCCACAGCCTTCCTCGTTATCCCGACAGGTAGTCAGTATATCATACCAGATGGGCATTTTCTGCAGTTCCTCCTTATCTCCCACCATTAGGTTCCGCCTAACCCGCTGACTGTCAGTCACACCATCCTCTTCCTGTACCTGTATCCCTCTATATCATATGACTGTGTTCTGGAGTATCCAGATATTCCTCCCTCTCCCTTAAATATTGGATTTCTTTGTCTCACATCCCACATCAATACGTAGACACTCCCACAGGTGTGGTCATCCAGGACAGTCTCACTGTCCAGAAATTCCCACATTCTGCATTATTGACACACTGCTGTGCTGCCATTATCTACTTTATATATTTATTTATCTATTTCTAGTGCTAACTGATTCACCTTTAATACTAAATTATGATTAACAGATGTATTTCCTTTTTAATTGCAAGCAATTCTTCACTTGGGACTGACCAATATTCAAGGTTGAAGTTTGCCTAGAATCCTGTTTACTGGTCTGAGGTATTTGACTGATATTATCTGGACAGAAAATGCTGGAAATACTCAACAGTTCAGGCAGCATCTGTAGAGAGAGAAACAAAGTTAACGTTTCAGGTCGATGACCCTTCGTCAGAACTGGAAAAAGTTAGAGATTTAACAGGATTTTAAGCAAGTATAGGGGCAGGGAAAGGGGGGAGGGGAGGAAAGAACAAAAGGGAAGGTCTCTGATAGGATGGAAGGCAGGAGAGATTAAAAGACAAAAGGGATGGTGATGCAAGGCAAAAGGAGATGGTAATGGGATAAGTTAAGAAACAAAAGATGACTCTACAAAAGTGATGCCTTGTTAAAGTTAGAATGTGACTTCTCCAGGTTAATTAACAAACCTAACTGTGATGGTTTGGACCATTTGAGAAACTGAAATTCTAGAGTGCACCCAAGGTTTACTGCTTCTGCATTAATCAGACCGCAATTCTGTGTCCTCTGGATAAGCCAGTCTGAATGTTTCTTAATATGAAATTTCATAACACTGGTGATGAGAAAAGTTGTATCTGATGATATGATGTTAATGTAGTGGAGACAGGGTTTGGGGTGTTTTTGGCCAAGTTACCCTGTAGCCTAATGAAGTTAACGTCCATATTCTCCATGGCCCAGTTATTGTTTGTGTTTGAGTATGTAGCAACAGAGGAACACGAGTTGGTCATTCAGCCCCTCAAGATTGTTTGGCCATTCTATTAGATCACGGCTGATCTATACCTCAAACTCCTTCTACCTGCCTTTGAACCATATCCCTTACCCAACAAAAATCTATTGATCTTAGTCTTGAAATTTTCAATTGACTCGGAATCCACAGTTTTTTGGGGGAGAGAATTCCAGATTTCAACCACCCTTTGTGTGAAGAAGTGCCTCCTGATTTCACTCCTGAATTTCCTAGCTCTAATTTTAAGATTGCACCCCCCCCCCGCCCTTTGTTCTGGACCCCCTCACCAGAGGAAATAGCTTCTCCGTATCTACCCTAACAAATCCTTTTACATATCATTTTAAACTCCTCAATTAAATCACCCCTCACACATCTAAAACTAACAGGCTTCTAAATCTAGAATCAAGCCGAACTTATGCAACCTGCTCCCGTAACTTAACCCTTTAAAGCGCTGGTATTATTCTGGTGAATCTGAAATGTACCCACTCCAAGGCCAATATACCCTTCCTGAGGTGCGCTGCCTAAAACTGAACGCATTACTCCAATTCGGTCTGAACAAGGCTCTGCCTAACTGAAGCATAAATTCCTCGCCCTTGTAGTCCCGCCCTCATGAGATAAAGGCCAACATTCCATTAGCCTTTTTGATTACTTTTTAATTTGTTCACTAGGTTTTAGTGATCTGTGTACATGGACACATAAATCCCTTTCCTGCTCCACTGTTGTCTCTTGCCATTAAGAAAATATTCTGATATGCCATTTTTGGATCCAAAGTGGATGACCTCACACTTCCCAATGTTGAACTCCGTCTGCCACAGTTTTGCCCACTCATTTAATCTGTCTATGTCTCCTTGTTGTAATGATCAGTAACATGTCATTCTAGAATGGTACACTAGGTGGAGCTGTATGTTTAGTAAGGGGCTACCCACAAGGCAGTAGTCAAGATGGATGCCTGTACACATGGCTGAATAAATGACTAGCTCAAGCTAGCTGTTCATAATGAAATCGACTATTTATTTATGAACATAACAAGGTACCAGGAGTGGTAATATCTGCTGAATATTGTGAAATGCGACATGGAGAATTTGAAGCCACCGGAGGGTTTGAAACTCATGGGGAATGTTGACTGCAATTGGCAGATTTTCAAACAACAATTCGAACTCTACATTGCTGCCATCGAGTTTGGTACGATGCCAGACGCAAGGAAAATAACGTTACTGCTCATGGTTGCAGGCCCGCAGGTGATAGAGGTATTTAATACGTTTGTATTTGATCAAGAGGAGGACAGAGAAATAATGGACGATGTGCTAAAGAAGTTTGATACACATTGTTCTCCAAAAAAGAACGAGACCTATGAGAGGTACGTGTTGCGTTCACGGACACAGCAGTAAAATGAGACTTTTGCTGGCTTTGTGACCGATCTGAAACTGAAAGCACAGACATGTAATTTCTCTGAACTGAAATCATCCATGATTCATGACCAGATTGTGTTTGGTATTCATGATAAAAAGGTTAGGGAATGTCTGTTGAGAGAAACCGAACTAACATTGGAGAATGCTGTGAAAATATGCCATGCCAGTGAGCTAGCTCAACAGCACACAAAGACTTTCAGTGAAATTAATAATAATGCGACTGTAATGGGTGACTGTCCTGCTGTCAGTGCTGCGTCCTACAAGGGGAAGAAACGTGGGCAGAACAGAAATGCAAAGCAATTGGAGGATGGAATTTTTAATTGTAAACGCTGTGGTTACCAGCACCAGTCAAGACAATGCCCAGTGTTTGGAAAAATATGCACAGAATGTAATGGAAAGAATCACTTTGCCAAACAATGCTTTTCAAAAGTAAAAACAAAGAAAGGGCAACAACTCAAAGTGATTGAGGACACTGATTTAAATGAGACATTTTTTGTAGGAATGGTGTCATGTGACAATATAGAAAAGGATACAGAAAATGTGCAGCCCTCAGGAATGGACAATGCTGAACATAAAGTTAATGCAGTAAAAGAGGACAAATGGATGATGCCACTGCAGGCAAATGGAGCATTAGTTACATTGAAACTAGACACTGGGGCAAAAGCAAACTTAATCAGTATGAGTGACATTAACAATATGAAAGAAAAGCCCAAAATACAGAAAAAGTCAGTACTACTGAAGACCTATAATGGACAGAAAATAGATAGCTTAGGTGTATGCAGACTTAAAGTGACAGTCAAAGACAAAGTGCATCATCTCATGGTTTCTGTTGTGGCTGTAGGACTTGATTCACTACTAGGTGACAAAGCTTGTGAGGACTTAGAACTGGTCAAGAGAGTCTACCGTATAAACTGTGCCATAAGCAGACCAGATGACTCAGTGGATTCTGTAGTGAGTAATTTCCAGGGTGTGTTCAAAGGATTTGGAGTTCTACCATTCACTGACAAGATCCAGCTAAAGGAGGATGCTCAGCCAGTGGTACATGCTCCACGCTGAGTTCCAGCACCCCTGCGTGACCGGCTCAAGAAAGAACTGGACAGGATGTCCACGCTAGGAGTCATCAGGAAAGTCGAAGAGCCAACAGACTGGGTTAACTCCATGGTATGTGTAAAGAAAAAGAACAATGATCTAAGAGTATGCATGGATCCAAAGGACTTAAATGCAAACATAAAACGTGAAGACTAACAGATTCCCAAGCGAGAAGAAATCACCAGTGAAATGTCAGGTGCCAGATACTTCACAAAGCTCGATGCCTCACAAGGATTTTGGCAACTAAAACTGGATGAAGAGAGCACCAAATACTGTACCTTCAACACACCATTTGGCAGGTATTGTTTCCTCAGAATGCCTTTCGGGATAATATCTGCATCTGAAATCTTTCATAGAGCGATGGAACACACAATTGAAGGTCTGGAAGGAGTTCGGGTCTATGTTGATGACATCATCATCTGGGGCTCCACACTGAAAGAACACAATGAGAGACTGACTAAAGTGCTACAGAGGATACGCCGGAATGGACTGAAGCTCAACAAAGCCAAGTGTCAGTTTGGCATCCAGGAAGTCACTTTCCTAGGAGATAATCTATCTGGTAAAGGAATAGAGCCAGATATGGAAAAAGTAAACGCCATACTCAAAATGCCCCGACCCACTGACAAAAAAGGAGTGCTACGCATCATGGGGATGATAAACTTCATTGGAAAGTTCATTCCTAACTTGTCAGCCAAGACAGCCTGTCTGCGAGACCTGCTACATAAAACAAATGAGTTCGCATGGACAGAAAGACATGAACAAGAGTGGATGAACCTCAAAACAGTGCTGACAACCACACCTGTACACACCTTCTTTTGACCCAACAAAGAGAATCAAAGTGTCAACGGATGCATCATAAAATGGCCTAGGCACGGTCTTGCTACAAGCAGAGGGTGAAGATTGGAAGCCTGTTGCCTATGCCTCCAGGTCTATGACTGATTCTGAGTGTCGATACGCCCAGATTGAAAAGGAATGTCTAGGCTTGGTAGTTGGACTAGAAAAGTTCCATGGCTACATATATGGACTTCCCACCTTCACAGTTGAGATAGACCACTGCCCACTGGTTGCCATCATAAAAAAGAACCTGAATGAGATGTCTCCAAGGATTCAACGACTCATGATGAAGCTGCAAAGATATGACTTTAAACTGATCTACACACCAGGCAAACACATAGGCCTAGAAATTCAGTATAGCCACTTTTGGGGCGCTAAAGTCGGGCAGCCGCTAAAGTTTGCGCCCGGCGCAAAGTCGCGCCACCTTCGCCGATATTCAGTCGCATCGCCCCAAGAGGTTGCTGCTGCGCTAAAACAGGCGATGCACGACTATCTTTAGGCGCTAAGCCGGCGGTGCTGAGCGATACCCCCGAGGCTGGGCGCAGCGCAGGTGCGGCGAGTTGTTGATTGACGGCAGACACTCTGGCGCCGGTCAGCTCTTAAAGGGGGAGGGTGGATTTGTTTGCCTGCCATGCCCTGCACACTGCAGCCCTCAACCTAGGCTTGCCCACTTCTGCTTCATCTGCACAACGCCCAGGGCTATGGAGAAGGCCAGGGAGAGAGCGCAACGCTTCAGTGACGGTGACCTGAGGGTGCTGGTTGGTGGAGTGGAGCGCAGGCGCCATGTTCTGTTCCCAGAAGGTGGCAAGAGGCCGCTGCCCAGCGCCTACCGGAAAGCCTGGAGGGAGGTCTCAAACAGGGTGTCTTCCAACAGCGTGGTTGCCAGGACTCCTGTGTAATGCCGGAAAAAGTTCAACGACCTCACTCGGGTTGTCAGGGTGAGTACCCTTTCCAGTGTCCTCCTCATCCCTGCATGTGCACCTCAGTTTATGGGCAAAGGGACCTGAAAGCCCTAATGGCCAGCCCTCATCCAGCAGCTATGGGACTGTCATGAAAATCACTTGCACATTCAGCACTTTACACACTGTACAAGCTATTCGACCATGGAAGGCATTGCAGACAAGATCAGGGCTTCACACTGTCAGGGCCAGTCCACCATGGGAGGCATTGCAGACAAGATCAGGGCTTCACACTGTACAAGCTATTCGACCATGGGAGGCATTGCAGACAAGATCAGGGCTTCACACTGTACAAGCTATTCGACCATGGGAGGCAGTGCAGACAAGATCAGGGCTTCACACTGTACAAGCTATTCGGCCATGGGAGGCAGTGCAAACAAGATCAGGGCTTCACACTGTACTTAGAGGCCGTCCTTTCTCCTGCAGGCCAAGGTGGCGCACAACCGGCGGAAACTAAGTGAGACCGGGGGAGGCGGTCCTGACGTCAAAGAGCTCTCCGACCTCGACCAGCATGTGGAGCGCATGATGGCAGGCCGGCTGATTGGCCCCATCGCCAGTGGAGATGCCGACCCTGTTCTGGGCACCAATGGTAAGGGCATCACCTTTTTGACCTCTCTCATTCCACTTGCACCTCAGATCAGCATCCTTTGCCACTGTCCGACCAATGCAGTGCATGGCAGCACTCATGCCTCCCTCGCTGTCGCCCTGTCCTCACTCTAAAGCTACTCTTGTGCCTTCCTGCTTTCAGATGGTGAATCGCCAGGTGAGGAGGCGGGCCCTCAAGCTGCCACTGTCAGCGCTTCCAAATTAGAGGAGGAGGAAGAGGAAGCCGGCCCATCAGTACCACCCTCAGCCGTGCCAGCCCATGGTGATGAAGGGGACACGTCTTCCCTGGAGGGGAGCCGGGGGGAAGGGTCGGAGGAGAGTGAAGCTCCGGGGCCCAGCGGGCTGCAGCAACGTGGGAGGGGTGGGGAAGCTCGGCGGACTTCTCCCCAGAGGGTGAGTGCGGCCTCCAGTCCTGCGACGGTGAGCGCAGAGGAGGTGCGGCTCCTGGAGGAAATGGCCATCCAGGCTGAGCGCAGGCACAATGAGCTCATGGCTGCAGTGGCAAGGATGCCTGACTCCATTGAGTCTTTGTCAAGGAGTGTGCAGCAATTTGGAGCAGCACAGGCCAGGAGTCTGGATCAATTCAGTGCAGCACAGGCCAGGAGTCTGCAGGACTTCGCGGCAGCACAGGCGGCTTCGAGCCAAGTGCTCAGTCGTGCCGTCCATTCACTGGCTGTTGTCATGTGGACACAGACCAGGGCCACACGGGCAGTAACTTCTGCCACCCTCACTGGATCAGCCAGGCATCGCCAGGGCACTCGCCGCGCAGCAGCAGCCCAGCAGTCTGTTCTTCAGCTGTTTGCTGCGCATGCTGCAGTGCTGGCCCGTGCGAGTGCCAATGTATCAGGCGACCAGGGAGCACCTGCGATCTGTCAGGTTGGCACCATTCCTGCAGCCGACACTGCCACTCCGCCATTGCAGCTGCCATGAGCCGCTGGACAGACTGCTGCCGCCCAAGCAGAGTTGGAGCAGTCAGCAGCCGGCCCCTCCAGGGCCAGAGCTGGTGCAGGCCGACCCCCAAGGGCATCTGCCATCTCGCCATCTGATCCTCAGCAGCCTTCCCCCAGCCTTGCTGCAGCCACTGGTCTCCCATTGAGGAGGAGCTGCAGGGCGGGCAGGGGCCAGGCAAGGATGCGAAAGGCATCGCCCTCGCAGGGCAAAAAGTAGAAGGTCTGCACAAATGCTTTGTGGTTGTTGAAAGGCCGAGACTGGTGTAGTTGTGTTTTTGTAAGGCCGAGACTGGTGTCTTTCTTTGTTTTTGTAAGGCCGAGACTGGTGTCTTTCTTTGTTTTTGTAAGGCTGAGACTGGTGTCTTCTTTAGTTTTTGTAAGGCCGAGACTGTTAGTTTTGTGTTTTTGGAGGGGGCTTCTCCACATGAGGTTGTAATGTGGGAAGGGCAGAGGTTTGCAATAAATTAATGTTCTTAAATTGCACTGTGCATGGTTTTTATGTCAAGTCCTGGTTGCCCTGCTCGGCTGAGGGCTTGTGGAGTGGCTACATTCATCTGCTGACATTGGCACAAGCCATTCCCTGAGAGGGGGCCTAGAACTGACGTTCAATAAGCCGGCGACGGGCGGCCCTTGCACTTTCTGCCTCCCTCCTGTGCTGGTCCTCCTCCTCCTCCTCAGGTGGTCCTCCAATCTCTGGTGGCAGTGGCTGAGTCCTGCGGATAGCCAGGTTGTGCAGCACGCAGCAAACGACCACGAAATGGGAGACTCGCTCCGGCGAATATTGTAGGGCTCCACCGGAACGATCCAGACAGCGGAACCGTTGCTTCAGGACGCCGATTGTTTGCTCAATGATGTTCCTGGTCGCTTGATGGCTGTCGTTGTATCCCTCTTCAGCAGGGGTGCTGGGCGCACGGAGCGGGGTCATCAGCCAGGTACACAAAGGATAGCCTTTGTCCCCGATAAGCCATCCTCGTGGGTGAGGCTGGGCCTGGAACATGTCTGCCACAAAAGTCTGGCGCAGGATGAAGGCATCGTGGCTGCTGCCTGGAAAGCGGGCATTGACAGCTAGGATGAGGTGCCTGTGGCCACACACCAGCTGGACGTTGAGCGAATGGTAGCCCTTCCGGTTGCGGTAATCCTCGGAATTCTCCAGATGTGCCCGCAAAGCCACATGCGTGCAGTCAATGGCGCCCTGCACCATGGGGAAGCCCGCGAATGCTGCAAAGCCCATTGCACGCTGTTGCTGCTTGGCAAGGGCCATGGAGAAGGAGATGAACTGACGTCTCCTTTTGAAAAGGGCATTGGTCACCTGGCGGATGCAGCAATGCACGGCGAAGTGGGGGATGTTGGAAATGTCCCCAGTAGCGGATTGGAAGGAGCCGGTGGCATAGAAGTTGAGAGCCACCATCACCTTCACTGCCACCGACAGAGACGTCCTGCTCCTCAGATGTGGCTGCAGATCACCGCCAAGCAGGTGGCAGATCTCTGTGACCAACTCCCTTCGGAATCGCAGCCTCCGAACACACTGCTCATCAGACATGTTGAGATAGGAGAACTGCTGGCGGTATACCCTGGGTGGGTAAGGCCTCCTTTCCCGACGCCTGTTGCCCCCTCTCCATCTAGCCAGGACTGCCACTCTCTCACGGCGTCTGTGAGCCCTTTGGATGCAATGGAGAAGGCCAGCGTTTGCACCCATTGCAGCCCCCATAATATGTTAGCAAACAATGATATGTCAATGAAGGCAAAGACAAGTGGAAAGCTGTGACCTGAAGCCACAAGTACCTGTCCGAGTGTTGAGCCAAAGCAGAAAGCTCTCTACCTTGGTCTCTCTGCAAAGATCCGTCTCTCAAGAAGGAGTGCTGCGAAACGGCAGCCTTTTATAGTGCAGGAGGAGTGCCCTTTAATTTGCGCCCCCCGCGCCCCGCATCGACTGAGCACCGTTCCACTCTACCAGTCGCTAGGGGCACCAGGCACACAATGGGGCGTCGCGACTGAATTTCCGGTTTGGGGCGCACAAAGGGCGTTGCATGAGGAAATGACGTCAGGATCTGCGCGCGCAGCTGAGCGCGCGCAAAGACTTTGCACCGCCGCTAAATCGTGAGTGAAGTTGGGGAGAGGTGCAGATCGCGCTGCGCCCAGGCGCTAGCCGCCTAGCGCCGGACATCTACTCCTCCTAAGGCGCTACCGGCTGGCGCAACCAACTGAATTTCTAGGCCATAGTGTTAGCAGATGCACTATCCCGAGCACCCACAATGAGTCATGTGAGCTCTACTGAGGAAGACGTGGATGTTCATGTGAGTATGGTCACTGCTGCGCTGCCCATGTCAGACACAAAATCAAAGCAAATAGCAGAAGAAACAGTAAAAGATACAGTGTTACAAACAGTAATAGAGAACATTCATCATGGTTGGCCAAAAGGTTCCTGTCCAAAGTACTATCACATCAAGTCAGAGTTGAGTGTCGCAAGTGGACTATTACTAAAACAGAACAGAATAGTCATTCCACAGGCTCTACGTCAAGACATGCTCAAAAAGATTCATGAGGGAAACCTCGGAATTGAAAAATGCAAAAGGAGAGCAAGAGACACTGTTTATTGGCCTGGCATAAATAAGGACATTGAGAACATGATAGGCATATGTGAGACATGTCAGAAACACCAAAACAAACAAGCAAAGGAACCAATGATAGTAGCTGACTTACCAACAGCACCATGGCAAAAGGTTGGTATGGACCTCTTTCATTTGAATGGTAAAGACTATCTAATAGTGATTGACTACTATTCTAACTATCCGGAGATGGCGCTGCTCTCAAGCACATCAGCAAGCAGTGTCATAATGCATGGTAAATCCATCTTCGCCAGACATGGAATTCCCAGGATTGCCATTAGCGACAATGGTCCGTGCTTCAACTGTAAGGAGTGGCAACTGTTTGCAGCACAGTATGACTTTCAGCACATCACATCCAGTCCTTTGTATGCTCAGTTGAATGGTAAGGCAGAGAAAGGTGTTCAAGTTCTCAAACAGCTACTGAAGAAAGCAACAGAAAGCAAGTCTGATCCTTATCTCGCCCTGCTGAGCTACCGAGCCTCACCTTTAGACTCTGGTTCTTCACCTGCTGAACTCCTAATGGGTCGCAAGTTGCGCACCATGCTACCCTGCTGTGCAAAAGAAAAGCAGAGTAAGGAACTGAGACAGAGACTTCAACTGTTAAAGCTGAAACAGAAATCACACTATGACAAGTCATCCAAAACTCTGAAACCATTGACAAGGGATGATGTTTCAGGATTGAGGATCCAGATGCATGGAACAGGAAAGCTATAGTTCTTGAGGAAGTAGGACCAAGGTCATACACTGTTAGAACTGAGGAAGGACAGATTCTCAGGAGGAACTGCTGTTCCCTCCTGAAAACGCAAGAAACTATCCAAGAGCAAATCGATGACAATGCCGCAACTGAATCTTATCACTCACCACCAGAACAATCTAACACAAACACACATACAGGCTCTCATGAAAACACATCAGACTTACCTGTGCTGAGAAGATCCACACATGAAGTAAAAAAGCCTGATAGACTTAATCTTTGAGTAGAAAGAAAACAAAAGTGTTACTGATATCATCTTTATCATTGTTCTTGAAAGTTGATTGATATTGATTTTGTTTAACCCCAAAGAAAGGGGGATGTAATGATCAGTAACATGTCATTCTAGAATAATACACTAGGTGGAGCTCTATGTTTAGTAAGGGGCTACCCACAAGGCAGTAGTCAAGATGGATGCCTGTACACTAGTCCACATGGCTGAATAAATGACTAGCTCAAGCTAGCTCTTCATAATGAAAACGTCTATTTATTTATGAACATAACACTTGTAACTCCCTGCTCCTCTCTATGTAAATTCCTACTGGACCTGAGAGGTAATTTAGATGTAGGTTCTAGCAGACAGCTGCTGATTTAAATGCAGACCAGACTGCCAGGAAACTCTGATTCAACAAACACACAAGACACCGGGGAATTCAGAGAGACGGGCACATAGACACAAGACCACCAGAGAAAAGTTATGGAAGATTAAAATAAAATAAGGTAAGATAAAATAAAATAACAAGCAGGCACATACCTGCACTTCAAAACTCATTTCCAGCCATTAAAACCAACCCACAATATATGCAGGGGGTGAAATTCGATTAAGCTCAAAACCAGGCACGGGGCGCTGCGCCCGTTCAGATTGGTGTAGGCAGCATGCACAATTCCCGTTGCCTGCTCATTTACATGATTGTAGCCCTGATCTCAGCGCTAAAGGTGCTGCTGGTTGGCTTAGCGCTCAAGATGGGGGCCAATATTAGGTGCAGTCTAATGACCAATAAAATTTTGTCTAGGCGCGCTGCACTACTTAAAGGGGAGGTCCTTTGTTGCAGAATCACCTCATTTTTACTCTAGATGCAGCCATGGCTCAACAGGGAAGAGAGAGGGCAAGGAGATTCTCAGATGCAGCACTGAGGCCTTGGTCCTGGGGGTGTACAGAAGAAGACGGGTCCTCTACCCGCAGGTGGAAGGAGGCCTTCCAGGCAGCATGACAGAAGGCAGTAGGAGGAGATAGCAGAAGCCGTCAATGCCACATGTGTTGCCCCAAGGGCCTGGATCTAGTGCCGCAAGAAGTTAAATGATCTCATCCGAGGGGTCAAGATGAATGAATGCATCTTCAAATGCCATATCCCACCATCTGCACCACCAGCCTCACACACTGCTCAATGCACCACACCTACCAACAGTCTCTAGCAATCACGACCCATACCTCACATTCATAGTTTCACCTCAACCCCACACACTTACCACTGCTGCAAGACTCACACCCACATCTCACACCTTTCACACACTGCCAGCTGTTCAACCATGACAGGCACTTCACCCAAACACATTGCACCACACTCACTGACACACTTCATTTTTTCTTGCAGGCAAAGGTGGCTCACAACAGATGTGAGCAGCAGCAGACAGGCGAGGGGAAGCCTGACTTCAGAACCTTACTGTGCTGTAGGAGACTGTGCTGGAGGGACCATCACTGAGGGGGTAGCGAGCGCAAGGTTGCTCATACCTAATCCTTCTTCTCACATCCCACTTCCCCCTCATCCCACAATCTCTTCTCAGTTACAAGCTGCTGATGGAGTAAGCATGTACATCTGCTTTCCCCCCTCCCCTCACCACAACCCGACCCTTGTTCCTACCCAGGAACAGCCAGCAGCCCAGTCTATCCCCAACATTGTAGAGGAGGAGATTGAAGGAGAAGAAGAGGCACCGCTACTCGTTCTGACACTCACAGGCACCATCTCAGGAAATGGCACTGCGTAAACTTTAGAGCATAGTATAGAGGCTGTGATGTTCCGTGACAGAGGATGGTAAGGTGGGGCAGTGGTGAGCAATGGGGATCTGGGGTTTCATTCAGAGGAACCAGAGTCTGCTGAGGCACTCAAGGACAGCCCGCCCAGGAAGGGGATCTGCTGCCTGCTTCCTCTCTTCCTCCTCCTCTTCCTCCTCATCCTTTTCCTCTTCCTCCTCCTCCTGCTCCTTCTCCTGAGGTGGCTCTGCAATCCCTGGTGGCAAGAGCTGGGTCCTCATGATGGTCAAGTTGTGAAGCATGCAGCAGACCACCACGAAATAGGACACCTGCTCTGGTGTGTACTGGAGGGCTCCTCCTGAGCGGCCAAGGCAGCAGAACCATTGCTTTAGCACCCCGATGGTCTGCTCGATGAGGTTTCTCTTGGCAACATGGCTCTCATTATATGAGTGCTGGCCACGAGTGGTGGAGTTGCAAAGGGAAGTCATCAGCCAGATGTAGAGTGGATAGTCCTTGTCTCTGAGCAGCCACCTTTCGGTTCAACGTGGTGGCTGGAGGATTGCTGGCACACTGGACTGGTGCAAGATGAAGGCATCATGACTGCTGTCTGGATACTGGGCATTCACCATCATAATGTGCTGGGCGTGGTCGCACAATAACTGCACATGAAGTGAGTGGTAGCCTTTGTGGTTGCAGTACATTTCAGGATTGATATGCAGTGCCCATAAAGGCACATGTGTGCAGTCGATGGCACCCTGCACCACGGGGAAGTATGATATCCTGGTACAGCCACATGTGTGCTCCTCCTGTTTCTCTCTGTTCAGAGAGAAGACAATGAAGTCCCTTCTCCTGGAGTACAGAGCCTCTGTGACCTCTTGGATGCAGCGATGGATGGTGAACTGGGAGATGTTAGATATGTCTCCTGCTCCAGACTGGAAGGAACCATTGCAAAGAAATTGAGTGCCACAGTGACCTTGAGGGCCACTGACAGTGCTGTTGTCACCCTGCTCTGAGGCTGCAGGTCTGGTTCCAGGAGGTGGCAGAGTTCAGTGACCACCTCCTTGGCGAAGCGGTGCCTCCTAATACACTGCTCCTGGCTTAAGTGCAGGTAGGAGAAGTCCTCTCGTAAGACCCTAGGTGGGTAAGGCCTCCTGCTGACAGCCCTCCTGCCCCTCCTCCTCCTCCCTCTGCAACCATCTTGTCCTCCTCTTCACTGCCTCTGCTCCATCTCCCTGTAATACTCGAGCACGAGGGCGACTGCAATTAGAGCCCCCGTGACTGGGAGCAGGTCGTCTGAGCAGAACCCTTTAAATCAGAAGCAAGGCCTTCTCCACTTGCAGCAACAATCCTTGTCACCAGATCAATTTAAACAACTGTAGAAAGCTCCAAACAGTTCCACAAACTTAGACCGAGCCAGTAGAAATCAAAAAACAAGTCAGCTGCAACATGTTGCTGATCCCTTCAAATAGCACTGCTGGAGGCTCCTTCCTGCTGCTGAACGCATGTTCAGCTAGTCATGATTTGAAGAGGGCATTGAATGGAGCGGTGACATCCAAAATGGCAGGTCGTGCATCAAATCAGCGTTGCACACTGATTGACGACCGAGCTGCCTCATTACCATTTTTCTAGCGAGTGCAGATAACAGCCGCGCTGCCGACCTGCCAAAAATGGTGGCCACCGTGGGGCATGCCGGAAGTGGGCGGAAGCGAGGTGGCCGACATATTTTTGCCAAAACCAGTCTTAACAGCTGGCGTTAAGGCGCCGAATTTCATGGCCGCAGAGTTAGGATACGAATTCTAAAATGGTAGTTTGCAGAGAGGAACCAAATCTTCAGTGCCATTTAAGGACAGTCAACTCTAAAACAGAATGGTGTCAATTAAACAAAAATGAGAATACCCCCATAAATATCAGAACGTAGTCTAATTCAGATTTGAAAGATACTTTGCCTGAAAGAAGCTGTACCTTTAAATATTCTGCTTAAGTCAATGGGCCAATTTCTGACTGCTGGTGTAAATGCACCAAATCATTTGCCCTTACGGTGCGGCTGTCATGGTTAAGAATTGATGCAAATCTAGCCAGAACACTAACTAGTTGTGATAAATCCATGTAGTGAGACAAGGAACTCGAAGAGGCGAGGTATGAGGATTAATACGAGTGATTTATTGAACGACTGCGAGACAACCAGGCAGGCCTGCTTCCAGGCATTGCACCTTTGCTGACCTTAGCAGGAAGCTAACCCCTAACCTTAACAGGAAGCAACCCCTGACCTTAGCAGCAGAATTGGCTACAGCACCACCTGGTGGATAACCTTAATCATAACATCCCAGATTACTATATCCCTCCCCCCCTTAAGATTTCAGTATGAATTTCTTAACAAACAACCATTCCTAAGGGTCACATAAGAAGTCTCCATTCACCATGTTCCATACTTGATGAATCTAAAAGGTCAGTATCAATCTCTCTGGTGTCTTGCGAGTCATTTGTGAATGTCTGACAGTACAGCCCCTGCTTGTTTGTGGTGAAGCCACCAGCTGCTCCTGAGCAGTGCTCGGAGTATCTGACTCTGCAACGATGCTTTCCTCTTGACAAATGGGTTCCTGTGGAATTGTCTCTGTCCCTAGTGGTGGCACCACAGATGCACTTGGATAACTAGGGGCAAACCTGTCCTCAGCCATTGCATCTGGAACCTTCATTTCAATTTCCCCTTGTCTGGTAAGTATCTGATCTACATGTCTGCGTACTACCCTACCATCACCCAACATGACCTTGTATGATACGGGACCGGTCATTGAGTCTATGAAGCCAGGAATCCACTTGGGTCCATAACTGAAATTCCTGGTAAGGACCGCATCTCCTTCTCCAAAACTTCGGCTCTTTGTTCTTTTGTCATGGTTCTCTTTTTGTTTGTTTTGTCTGTTTTCCATTTTCCTTTTTAGGTCTGGGTGGACAAGGTCAAGAGTGGAGCGTAGTCTACGACCTAATAATATCTCAGCAGGAGAGAGTCCTGTGGTGGCTTGAGGTGTTATTCTGTAACTGAACAGAACCCGTGACACTTTGGCTGCTAAACTCCCTTCTGCACTTTTTTTCATCATCTCTTTAAATGTTTGTACGGCTCTCTCCGCAAGTCCATTTGTGGACGGATGATATGGGGCCGAGGTGACCTACACTATGCCATTTTTTCTCAAGAACTCTTTTGTCTCTGTACTCACAAAACAAGTGGCATTGTCACTTACCACAATCTCCGGTAGCCCTTGATTACTGAAGCTCCGACGCAGGCAGTCTATCATTGTAGTGGCGGAAGCAGAATTTACAGGATAAACATCCATCCATTTGGAATGTGCATCAATGATTATGAGGAACATCTTACCCATGAATGGACCCGCATAATCTAAGTGCAATCTTCTCCATGGTTTATCCGGCCACTCCCAGGGGTGGAGAGGAGCCACTGCTGGTGCCTTCCAGTGTTCCTGGCAAGTGCTGCATGTCTTGACTAGATTTTCTATCTCCTCATCTAGCTTTGGCCACCACAAGTAACTCCTAGCCAAGGCTTTCATACGCAAGACCCCAGGATGACACTGATGTAGTTGCTCTAGGATAGACTGTCGTGCTGGCTGTGGAATAATCACTCGTGCTCCCCACAACATGCAATCATCCTGCACACTCAGCTCTGTTTTCCTGACACTGTAGGGTGTGAAGTCAACCCCTTCCGGATGCTGTGGCCATCCCCTCACCAGATATTCTCGAACTCTAGACAGTACTGGATCTTTACCTGTCCATGTTTTTACTTGCTCTGCAGTCACAAGTGCTGTGTCAGTGTCCTCCAACATCAACACTCTGTCCTCTGGAGCTGCCCGGATAGGTGTGCCTGGCAGTGGAAGACGGCTCAAGGCATCTGCGTTCCTATGGTACTTGCCCGCCTTGTAGACGATGACATACTCATATGCCCTCAATGTCACGGCCCATCTCTGGATCCAGGGTGACACCATCTGAGTGACACCAGAGATAAGAGGTTTATGATCGGTGCATATGGTGAACTTCCTGCCATATATGTACTTGTGGAACCTCTGTAACCCAAACATTACTGCTAACCCCTCTTTGTCTAACTGGGAATAGTTATTTTTCCGCTGGTGTTACAGTTCGGGACATAAACCCTATTGGTCTTTCAGTTCCATCTTCCATGCAGTGTAAAAGAACTGCCCCACCCCGTATGGTGTAGCATCACAAGAGAGAATGATGTCTTTCTCTGCATTGTAGTGAACCAGCATATCCGACGACAGCATCAGTTTCTTGGACTGTTCAAATGAAACCCCCTGCTCCTCTCCCCACTGCCAATGTGTCTCCTTGTGCAGTAGTTTGTGAAGAGGTGCTAACACAGTTGACAAATTTGGTAAAAACCTGTTATAATAGTTCAGCAGTCCCAGGTAAGCTTTTAACTCAGCCGCATTTGTAGGAGCAGGGGCATCCTGCAGTGCTTGTACCTTCTCCTTGAGTGGATGGAGCCCGGTGGCGTCCACTCTGTGTCCCAGGAACACTGCCTCATTCCCCAGGAAAGTGCACTTACTCCTCTTGAGCCAGAACCCTGCCCTCTCCAATCTCTGTAGTACCTCTCTCAGCGTGCTCAGATGCTCCTGGTCGGTTCTTCCCATCACCAGAATGTCATCCAGATAGATGGAAACATGTGGAATCCCTTGCAGTACAGCTTCGATTGTCCTCTGGAAGATAGCTGGACTAGATGAGACACCAAACGGTAAGCGGTTATATGTAAACAAGCCCTTGTGTGTATTTATGGTGACATACTTCTTTGATTCATCATCCAGTGTAATCTGCAAGTAGGCATGACTCATATCCAACTTTGTGAATTTCTTTCCTCCAGCCAGGTTTGCAAAGAGATCCTCTGTTTTGGGAATAGGATACTGCTCTAGTTTGGACACCCGATTGACTGTCAATTTATAGTCTCCACAGAGTCTTATCGAATTGTCCGGTTTTAAAACAGGTACTATGGGAGCTGCCCATTCCGAACATTTCACTGGCTCCAGTATGTTCTCTCTCAATAGATGGTCAAGCTCAGCCTCTACCTTTGGCTTCATGGCATAAGGCACAGGTCGTTGTTTAAAAAACCTTGGCGGTGCCTCCTTGTCTACATAAATCTTAGCTGGGGGGCCATTAAATGTGCCAAGTTCCTCCTTGAACACACTCTCATGTTCACTCAACACTTCTTGCAAAGTCAACTGTTTGCCCGCATCTATTTGATGTACTGCTCCCCAGTCTAATTTAAGTTCTTTTATCCAGCCCTGACCTAACAGGTTTTGTCTGGTACCCGATACTATAACTACAGGTAGCTGTTCCACTGTGTCCCTGTGTTGTACAGTTACCTTAGCTGCACCTAATGTCGCTACTCGTTCACCTGTATATGTTTTAAGATGCAGGGAGCAAGGCTTTAACTCTGGAACTTTTGCACGGTTCCACAATTTTGAGTACTCTGCCTTGTTCATTATGGTCACGCCGCACCCTGTATCCACTTCAAAGTTCACCTTAGAGTCATTTACTGTCAGTTGCAACGTGATAGGAGCCACTTTTGGAATGTTCTCTAACATGCCATACATTATGAACATGTGCTCTTCTTCCTCAGCTTCCCCGCTGATGTGGTGTGCTCCATGTTTTTTCACTTCTCTCCCTTGGTTTTGCTGTCCTCCCCCTTTTGGTTTGGATTCCTCCACAGGTGATTTCGCCCTGCAAGCTCGTTTTATGTGTCCTTGTTTCCCACACTTGTAGCACTTTTCCTCCAGAAACTGGCATTCACTTGCCAGGTGATCGCCCTTGCATCTATAACATGCCTTCACATGCTCACGTTGTGGTTTCTGACGCATGTTCAACTTGTGCACAACAACCTGGCCTGCAACTTGCGTAGCATTAGCCCTGTCTGAACCCTGTATTTCTTTTACATCTCGGTTCGCTGTCTCTATGGCTTGAGCAAGTTCCAATGCTTTTTCATAAGTAAGCCCAGTCTCGGATAATAATCTGTGCTGCATTCGGTCGTCCATTATTCCACAAACTAGCCTATCTCTCAGCATTTCCTTCAGGTTGTTCCCATAATTGCAATCTTGTGCCAATTTACGCAACACTGCTGCATAGTCCATTACACTCTCTTCCTCTTTCCTGTTTCTTGAATTAAACTTGAACCGCTGTACAATCTCACTCGGCTTAGGGTTGAAATGTTCTTTTAGCACGGCCACTAATTCAACAAATGATTTGTCTCCAGGCTTTTCAGGACTGAGCAGATTCCTCATCAAACTGTAGGTTTGGCTTCCCACTGAACTAAGCAGAATGGCTTTCCTTTTTCCGGCATCATTTATTTCATTTGCTTCGAAAAAATAACCCAACACTTCACAGTATTCCTCCCAAGTTTGTGCTTGAATATCAAAAGCGGAGACCGTTCCTCCCATGGCAGCCATGCTCTCTTCCAACTGGTAGCTAACTGCAGCTCGTGATTTTGTTGTTTAAACATCCTGGCAGACTTCTCTTATTCAGGGTCCTGTTTTACCTCATCGCCAAATGTGATAAATCCATGTTGTGAGACAAGGAACTTGAAGAGGCGAGATATGAGGATTAATATGAGTGCTTTATTGAATGACTGCGAGACAACCAGGCAGGCCTGCTTCCAGGCATTGCACCTTTGCTGACCTTAGCAGGAATCTAACCCCTGACCTTAACAGGAAGCAACCCCTGACCTTAGCAGCAGCATTGGCTACAGCACCACCTGGTGGATAACCTTAATCATAACATCCCAGATTACTGTACTAGTAAACACAACTTTCCAGGTCCGCTCATTTGCACAATATATTATTCAATTTGGATTTGTGCCGGGAAGTATGGGATGAGAAAAATGTGTGTAGGTAAAATTTAAAGGGATGTGGACAGCTAAAGACAGTGTCAGAATATGGGGACAAAAATTCTTGCAGCCTTTGGAAAGGCTCAAGTGTATTTCAACCCTCTGCCAGTCTTTGCCAAGGCCGGAGGGAGAGATGACCAAGAAGCGACAGACAAAAAGTGAAAGGAAACCCAATGTGGAGGCATGAGTCTGCAGACAAGTGATGGAAAATCCCAGCCCCTAACCCCCTGTGTGATGGTTGCTGATGTGGAGGTGCGTTACTGCATGAGGCAGTTGCAAGGAAGATGGAACGGTTCATGTAGGTCAGCACGGCAGCATGCTTGGAAGGAGATGGAAACAGGTTTGAGACCATGGCTCATCCTCATCATCACTGACTGTGCCAGCCCTGTTGTGTATCTTAGCCACAGGTCTCCTTGCAGCAAGTGGTACAGTTCTGCAGCTGGTTCTTGGCTGACTAAGACCCTGTGAAGACAGTTCCCCATGGTTGTTGTTGCATAGGTGTACCAGGGATTGCAGGCATGGTTGATGGCACCCTAATGGGTGTGGCAGATCAGGCTATGCTGGTGTTAACAAACCTGATGCACCTTCTTTCGTAGCATTACATATTGCGATTCAGTGTTTCTGAAGAACCATCTAGTACTACAGTTAGTTGAGCCTTCACATCTCATTTTATGCCATCAGATCATGGCTTCCCTTGAGAATTGGAGCTTTCCCAAGCACTAATCCTCTACAAAAGCAAAGTATGTGCCTCTGTCTGTAGATGCAGATATGAGGGTACCAGCGGGTGGGCAGACAACCCCTCTGATGCAGCTTAACCTGTTTGGCACCTCTTCACTGATCTTCTCTTCTTCCTGCAAAAATCTCAGTTTAAATAGTTTCAGAAATTGTGAATGTAAATTCTTGAGAACCTAATAAATACTTTGATTTAAAAAAAAGTCTCACTTTTATGGAAATTCAGATTGGGAAACCCATTGGAGCACTAATGGAGCTTGGTGGAAAAAAATAGCATCAGAACAATTGTCATAAAGGTACTCGAAAGCTTAAGCAAGAAAATCAAAAGACATGAAGAAAAATGGTAGAAATGGCCTCAAGCCTATTCATCGAACCTCTTACTGGGCCCTTTAAATGAACTTCCATATACAGCTGGATCTTCTGGCAAGCTTGTCACCCATTAATGTGGGCATGACTTGCACTTGGTGTCCCTCATGCCCTAGCATTGGGAAATAAAGTGCAGAACTAAGTGATATTACACTCACATAATTATAGGATGACTACAAAACTCCTTCCTGTCTTCCCCTGTTTTCTTTAGATGCAACTTGAAAGAGAAATGGATCTCCACCAAATTTTTCACACAAGGGCCGTATTGGAGCTGAAAACCATTTCAGTGGTGTAAGTTGCAGGGTTCTCAAAATTCCCGCACTCCCCGAGTTATGGATCAAGGGACCCTTTTTTGGACAAGTTCTTTAAAAGCAGGGTACCCAAAATGGCTTCTGTAAACCTCGAGACCAAAATTGACAGGTTTTTTTAAAAGCAAGACTCTGCAGACAAGCAGGCTCAGGGACAATATTTAAAATGCAGGAATCTGTGAACAGGGACTCTTTGGAGCCTGCCAGACAGAGTAAACACAGAATACGCATTTATTCGACTTGAGTCCTATCAAAGTAGAATGGGCCTATAACCGTGACCATTAGCTTTCTGCATGTTTAATCGATAACAGCTCACAGTAGCCATCAAGGTAGGATGGGGACAATTAAGTCTTATCCATGACAAAGCAACCAGGACATCAGGGCCATTAGACCCGGAGACAACCACTCCTAAAGTCGTTAAAACAAATGGTTGTAATCATTTAAACCAAGCCCGCCAAAAGTTAAACAATGGACTGACCTGATTTGGCGCGCAGATAAGGAGTGGAAGAACGGGTATAACTGTAGGCCCATCAGTAGCAATCGCTCTCTTGCCCCTTCGCTCTCTGGCTTTGACTCTTGTCTGTGGCCTTGGCCTGCTGCCGCTCGTACTCACTCCCTGGCCTCGTGGCGGGTTCTCTTCTCGCTCCCCGCACTGCTCAACAACCAAGGACGCCCATTACACTGGGACCAAACGCAGGAGGAGAACAAGACCCGAGTTCAAAGTCACACAGGACACACAGGCCGCAAAAGGGGCAGACGAGACGAGACGAGACGAGACAAGACGAAGAAGGTAACACCGACAAGAGCAGAGAAGGGCAGCAAAAGACGCATCGGTAAAAAACAAATGCCTAGTTATAAGCTGGCGTTTGGGGAAGAAATTAGTAGTGTATGCTTGGACAGTGAGGATAAGTTGGCATTTGAACTCTGCGAATAAGCAGGCGTTAGACGTGAGTGTCCACGCCCGCGGCGAATATGCTAGCGTTCAAAGGATGGGTAGTAAAATCTTGTAAGCGGTGAAAACCGCCAACCGATCCACGACCGCAACGTGACCACTGACGACCGCCCGAGGGAGAAGAAGAAGAGAACCCATCGCGACGAGACGACGACGGTAGCTGAGGAGAGGGAAGGTGTGCCGCATCAACAACTCCAGCGCTGCGCCCTGAGACCACGTGGCGATGGAGTACCCCAAAGGACAGAAGACCAAACCTCAAAACTCATAACGTTAAAGCAACAGGTTTTGGATTGCTGAGCATGAATTCCTGGCCCCTCATAGCTTAATCTAGTTAGGTATAGGGGATGGGATAAGGATAAGAGGGATTGTTAATGTAGTTGTTTTTCCCTCGATGTGCCGTGTGTTCCCCATTCCCTGAATAAGTGTAATTGTTTATGTCTGCATTTTATACCAGTAATTCTCTCAAGGCTGTGTTTTATTCTGTTCTAATAAAATCTTGGTTTTCTTACATCAACCCACTTGTCTACTCAATTTTCTGTATCGCTGCCTGTACCTAAGTCCGGTGTCTAGAACCCAGGGGTGTGGGAGCGATTCGAACCGCTCAAGGGACAGTCAGAGGCGAAGCTGACTGGGCACCACGACGACACACCACTCCCTACAGTGGAACATTTTTAAAGTGAGTATACTGGGGAGAGTTAATGAACAAGCATCAATTTTTTAATAGTAATGTCACTATGTAAATAGGGTGTTGTTCTAAAAAAAGAGAGCTTTTTGGTGTAAGTACTTTGCAGTTTTCAAGGGAGCTGTGTAATTTTAGTTCAAATGCACAAATCCAGTCCAGTGCTACAAGCATGTTTTGAAATAGTACAGTGCTGTACCTGACAGATTAAGAGCATTGTGCAAATATTGCAGTCATACCTGTAATGTATTATCATATGGTTTGTCACATGGCTTAGTATGAGCATGCTCAGTTCGCTCTGGCCTAGTAAAGCAAGCACGTGGACTAGCAGATCATTGTGTCTCTGTCCTTCATTTGTTCTACGCACATATATTGCATTATGACGACAAGGATGGGCTCACAAAGCTATTTTTAGGGATCATGGAAGGACACAGTGTTCAATCTTCGAGTGGAAAAGTCTTAGGTGAATTTGTGACACCTAAACTAAATTTTTGCGATGTTTTACCGTTAATGCTCATGCAGAATCGTCTGAGCTTCGCCTCCGTGTGTATGTATACACAGCAACAGTGGCGTTGATTCTCACAGGTACATAGGTAGCATGCTGAGTCACTGTTCGACGGGATCGGGACAATCATGGCCGCGCCTATGGAATTCATCGGAAGCCTTGGTATGTATGACCGAGCTCGCAAACTATCAGTTTTTACATTGAGCGGATAGAGATGTTTTTTAAGGCCAATAACATTATTGAGACCGAAGGTGCAGATGAGAATATTCAAGCTCAAATTAAAGTAATTCGTGAACTTAAGAAAGCAATTTTTCTAACGGAGATCGGGCCAGATGTCTACGGAACATTGACAAACCTACTCTCACCAGGGAAAGCAAAGTCTCTTCTTTCATCCCCTCCCCCATTTCCCAGCCCCCAAACTGCCTTTTAATCTGTTTCATTTCCTGCCTTTTTTTCTCAGTTCTGAAGAAGGGTTTCGACCTGAAACGTTGACTCTATTTCTCTCTCCACGGATGTTGCCTGGCCTGCTGAGTTTTTCCAGCGTCTTCTGTTGTTATAAAGCAAAGGATGTGTTGTCTGAAGACATTGTCGAGAAAATGGAGGACCATTTCGAGCCAAAGTCACTAGAAATAGCAGAGAGCTGTAAGTTTAGTACCAGAAACCAAAAACAAAGTGAAACCATCAGTGAGTACATTGTAGCTCTTAAGAACCTGCCTTTGCATTGTAACGTCGGCATTTTTTTGGATCGTTATTTGCGAGATAAGAACATAAGAAATAGGAGCAGGAGCAGGCCATTCGGCCCCTTGAGCCTGCTCCATCATTTAATAAGATCATGGCTGATCCGATTTTGGCCTCAACTCCACTTTCCTGCCTGCAACCCATAACACTTATGCTCAAAAATCTGTCTATCTCAGCCTTGAATATATTCAATGACTCAGCTTCCATAGCTCTCTGGGGTAAAGAATTCCAAAGATTCACAACCCTCTGAGAAAAGAAATTCCTCCTCATCTCCGTCTTAAATGGGCGAACCCTTATTCTGAGACTATGCCCCCTGGTTCTAGATTCCCCCATGAGGGGAAACATCCTTTCAGCATCTACCCTGTCCAACTCCCTCAGAATCTTAAATGTTTCAATAAGATCACCTCTCATTTTTCTAAACTCCAATGAGTGTCGGCCCAACCTGCTCAACCTTTTCTCATAAGACAACCCTTCCACCCCAGGAATCAACCTACTGAACCTTCTCTGAACTTCCTCCAATGCAAGTATATCTCTCATTAAATAAGGGGACCAAAACTGTATGCACTACTCTAGGTGTGGTCTCACCAGTGCCCTGTACAGTTGTAGCAAGTCTTCCCTACTTTTATACCCTATCCCCTTGAAATAAAGGCCAACATTCCATCTGCCTTCCTAATTACTTGCTGCACCTGCATGTTAACTTTTTGTGTTTCATTTATGAGGCCACCCAAATCCCTCTGTACTGCCGCATTCTGTAGTCTTTCTCCATTTAAATAATATTTTTCTTTTCTATTCTTCCTGCCAAAGTGGATAACATCACATTTTCCCACATTATACTCCATCTGCCAAGTTCTTGCCCACTCACTTAACCTATCTATATCCCTTTGCAGTCTCTTTGGCCACGATTTTGCCATTAGTGGCGGGTTGGGTGTGGGTCAGGTGGTTGGCGGGTTCCGGTCCCGCTGCCACTTTCAGCTGGTAAAAATGAGCAGTTTTCCCCTAATTGGGCTGTTGAGTCCCTGTGTGTGTGCACCCCAGGCCAATTAGTGGTTTTGAGTCTGCAACCCGCCTCTGCTGACACCCGTGAGCGAGTTTCATTTTAGGGGCCCATGCAGGCTTGTTTCATTCTCTCATTATTTGATGGTAGATTTCGCTCTAACAACTGCTGCCATGACTGCTTCAAGGGCCAGGGCCTCTCCCAGATTTGACAATGACTCCCTCCATGCTCTTGTGGAAGGAATCAGAGGGTGTAGGGATGTACTCTTCCCATCCTCTGGGCGGAAGAAGCCACCACAGCAAAGCAAAGCAGTCTGGCTGCAAATTGCTCAGGAGGTGAGCTCCAGATCATTGTGCACTCGATCCTGGGGGCAGTGCAGGATAAGGTCCAATGACCTGGTACGCTCAGGGAAAGTGAGTATAACATCACACTTGCCCTCAATCTGCTCCCCATCTCCTCTCATCATCAGCTCTCTGCATTGTCAACCTACTCCTGCACATCACACTTTATCCTTACATCCCTTGCACCCTTAACCATCCCTCTCTCTATGTACACAATCACTTCACTATTCGACTATGCTGCCCTTACACTCACTATCACTGTTATGCAATGACAACAACTAACAAAGCACAGGGAGGGCCCTTGGTATTGGCACCTCACTCCATCTTTGTCTCCTTCTAAGCATCTATGCTATGGTTTGTCTACATTCACTCCATCATTCTCACTCAAACTCCACTTGTGTCCCTCATTGCAGGAAAAGAGAGCCCACAATAAGAGGGAGAGGGCTATGACAGGAGGAGGGTCACCTTCCATTTCCAATCTCACAAATGCTGAGGAGGTGGTCCTGGAAATCATCAGAGGTGATGAGGATCAGGAAGTGGGGGACGGTCAGACGGGCGCAGCAAAGCAAGCCAGTGACAGAATAGATTTGCAGCCCTTTCATTTACATTGCATGAGTGACTGATATGGCATCTGATGTTCATACAGATTGACTTATGATCATCTGCACAATTCCATGTGCATGCTACGTTAATATCACATGTCTAACTCATGCCTTTACTTCCCCACAGTACCATCGACAGCCCCCCTCCCCACAGTCCAGGAGGAACAGCCTGAGCCCCCAGACTCCTTAGATAAACCTGCAACCTCTGAGGTGTAGGGGGTGGCGAGTACGCCCAGTCAGCTTCACCTCTGACTGTCCTTTGAACGGTTCGAATCGCTCCCACACCCCTGGGTTCTAGACACCGGACTTAGGTACAGGCGGCGATACAGAAAATCGAGTAGACAAGTGGTTTGGTGTAAGAAAACCAAAAATGTATTATAAGCAGAATACAACAATCTTATGAAAATTGCTGGTATGAAAATACAGACATAAAACAATTACACTTATATGGGAATGGGGAACACACAGCACATCAAGGGAAAACAACTACATTAACAATCCCCTTATCCTTATCCCACCCCCTATACCTAACTAGATTAAGCTATGAGGGGCCAGGAATTCATGCTCACCAATCCAAAACCTGTTGCTTTAATTGGGCTGATTTTGAGGTCCGCTTTTGCTATCCTTTGGGGTATCCCGTCGCCACGTGGTCTCAGGGTGCGGCGCTGAAGTTGTTGCTGCAAAGCACCCTCCTTTTCCTCAGCTACCGTCGTCGTCTCGTCGCAATGGGTTTTCTTCTTCTTCTCCCTCGGGCGGTCATCGGCGGTCTTTATCGTCTAGATGATTTTACTATCCATGCTTCAAACGCCAGTTTATTCTTTAACCGGGCTATTATTGTCCATATGACAAACGCCAGCTTATAACTAGGCTGTATGTCTTGATTCCTCTACCCATCCTTTGTATACTAGCATATTCTTAAATTGGGGTTACACTATACGTCAATCTTATTCACCAAACACCAGCTTATAACTGGGCGTTGGTCCCCAAATGCGTCTTTCCGCTGCCGTCCTCTGCCTTTACCGGTTTACCTTCTTCTTCGTCTCGTCTCGTCTCGTCTGCCCGTTTGTGGCCTGTGTATCCTGTGTGGTTTTGAACTCAGGTCTCGTTCTCCTCCCGCGTTTGGCCCCGGTGTAATGGGCATCCTTGGTTGTTGAGTGGCACGGGGAGCGAGAAGAGAGCCCGCCACGAGGCCAGGGCGCGAGTACGAGAGGCAGCAGGCCAAGGCCACAGGCAAGAGGTCAGAGTCAAGAGCCAAGAGAGCGATTGCTACTGATGGGCCTACAATTATACCCGTTTTTCAACTCCTTATCTGTGCGCCAAATCAGGTCAGTCCATTGTTTAACTTTTGGCGGGCTTGTCTAAATGATTACAGCCATTTATTTTAACGACATGTAGAGTGGTTGTCTCTGGGTCTAATGGCCCCGATGTCCTGGTTGTTTGTCATGGATAAGACTTAATTGTCCCCATCCTGACTTGATGGGTACTGTGAGCTGTTACTGATTAAATATGCAGAAACCTAATGGCCTCGATTCTAGGCCCATTCTGGCTTGATCTATTTCAAGTCGAATGAATGCGTATTCTGTGTTTACTTTGTCTGGCTGGCTCCAGAGAGTCCTTTTTCACAGATTCCTGCATTTTAATTTTTGTCTCCGGGCCTGCCTGTCTGCAGAGCCTTGTTTTTTAAAATTCTGTCAGTTTTGGTCACGAGGTTACAGAAGCCATTTTGGGTACCCTGGTTTTAATAACTTGTCCAAAACAGGGTCACTTGATCCATAATTTGGGGAGTGCAGGAATTTTGAGAGCCCTGCACTTACAGAGGGAGCAGCATCAGCAGAATTAAGCACACCCAGCACCAGCGCAGATACGCACACCTCAGTGGGACCTTCTGGAGATAGAGTAGCATTGTCACCTGGTGTATCACAGCTCACAAGTAAGCATCAGCAGATGGTGGAGACAGGGACAACAGTGGCGAGTCCTCATCGGAGGGCACAGCACTCTCCCAGCTCTGTTCAGCTGCATGTGGACCCTGTGCCTCCGGGTTCATCCAGAAAGAGAGCGGTGCTGGAACTCCAGGAACAAGTGCAGGAGTCTCTGGCAGGTTTTGTCTCCAGGGTCACTGCGAGTGTGGAGAGGATGGAGGAGTCCATCTCTAACATGAACAGTGCCTTTGTGGAGTCAATGGCGCATGAACGCACCACCACAGAAAGGATGGCAACCTCTGTGGAAAGGATGGCTACCTCCATGATAAGGATGGCTACCTCTCTGGAAAGGATGGCTATGGTAGAGGAGAGGATGGCTATGGCCATGGAGGAAATAGGTCGCCAGAGTCAGGAAAACATGGTGAATGTTCAGAATAGAATGACATCTCTGGAGGAGCGATGGGCAGCTATTGAGCAGAGAAACAAGAGCTTCATGGAAGTCCTTTTGAGTAGGACTGCCAGTGCAGATACGGGTCCTCATGGCCCCCCTGATGTGCAGCAAGGTCCTATAAGCCACTTGCTAGCACTGAAGTGGGGCTGACCCATGAGAGGGATGTTGGTGGCAGGCAACAAGGAAGTGGGGGCTCCTCTCCAAGCACTCACACTCCCATGCCACTGAGTAGCCCTCGGTCAGATCCCCACCAGAGTCCTCACCCAACTGAGATGGACGTCTCAGCCCCTGCACAGCCTCCACTGATAGTTTTCAAAAAATTGTGATTTTCCCCTGTTTGGCCACTTGATTTCAAAGGTGTGGGTTGCCCTTGGTCAATTCGTGTTTTGGGACTGAAACTCGCCTCTGCTGACATCACTTTTCCAGCCTGAATTTAGGGCTGCTTGCTGCCTTGGCTTATTCCGCTGGATTTCTGCCAACGCTACACCACCTGCAACATATTCTGAGAAACCACTATGCCCAATTCCAAGGCAAGGGCCTCCCCAAGGCTCTCGGATGAGGCGCTGCAAATGTTGTTTGAGAGGGTGACAGCCAGCAGGGAGGTGCTCTTCCACTCATCTGGGACAAATGTAAGAAGTCACACAACACCAGGTTATAGTCCAACAGCTTTATTTGAAATCACAAGCTTTCGGAGCGCTGCTCCTTCTTCAGGTGAAGTGGAGAAATGCATAAAGACACAGCTTATATAGTCAGAGAATCATGTCAGATGTTTACAGGTAACCTTTCCAACTGCCATTTATCACACCTCGGCAGAGAGATAATCACAGCAGTCAAAGGTGTGAATGGTGTCCAAACAGGTCAGTCAGGGAAACATTACATCAAAGAACAATGAGGTGGGGTCACAAGGGGTCAAATATTGCAGATGCTGGGGTCAGTATGAAAAACAAAAAAACAGACAAAAAACCTTCGATCCAGACCTTCAAAGCATCCTACATGCTCTCATCCCACGTACTCCCCGCGTGGGAGACTTCTACTGCCTCCCAAAGATACACAAAGCCAACACACCTGGACGTCCTATCGCATTAGGCAGCGGAACCTTGTGTGAGAACCTCTCTGGATATGTCGAGGGCATCCTGAAACCCATCGTACAGGGAACCCCCAGCTTCTGTCGCGACACTACAGACTTCTTACAGAAGCTCAGCACCCACGGACCAGTTGAACCAGGAACACTCCTCGCTACGATGGACGTCTCGGCACTCTACACCAGTATCCCCCACGATGACGGCATCGCTGCGACAGCCTCAGTACTCAACACCAACAACAGCCAATCTCCAGACGCCATCCTACAACTCATCCGCTTCATCCTTGACCACAATGTCTTCACCTTCGACAACCAGTTCTTTACCCAAACACACGGAACAGCCATGGGGACCAAATTCGCACCCCAATACGCAAACATCTTCATGCACAAGTTCGAGCAAGACTTCTTCGCTGCACAGGATCTTCAACCAACGCTATACACCAGATACATCGACGACATTTTCTTCCTATGGACCCACGGCGAAGAATCACTGAAAAGACTACACGATAACATCAACAAGTTCCATCCCACCATCAAACTCACCATGGACTACTCCTCAGAATCAGTCTCATTCCTGGACACACGAATCTCCATCAAAGACGGACACCTCAGCACTTCACTCTACCGCAAGCCCACGGACAACCTCACGATGCTTCACTTCTCCAGCTTCCACCCTAACCACGTTAAAGAAGCCATCCCCTATGGACAAGCCCTGCGAATACACAGGATCTGCTCAGACGAGGAGGAACGCGATGGACACCTACTGACACTGAAAGACGCCCTTGTAAGAACGGGATATGACGCTCGACTCGTCGATCGACAGTTCCGACGGGCCACAGCGAAAAATCGCATAGACCTCCTCAGAAGACAAACACGGGACACAACCAACAGAGTACCCTTCGTCGTCCAGTACTTCCCCGGAGCGGAGAAACTACGCCATGTTCTTCGCAGCCTTCAACATGTCATCGATGACGACGAACACCTCGCTAAGGCCATCCCATGCCTCCACTACTCGCTTTCAAACAGCCGCCTAACCTCAAACAGACCATCGCTCGCAGCAATTTACCCAGCTTTCAGGAGAACAGCGACCACGACACCACACAACCCTGCCACAGCAACCTCTGCAAGACATGCCAGATCATCAACACAGATACCATCATCACACGTGAGGACACCACCCACCAGGTACATGGTACATACTCATGTGACTCGGCCAACGTTGTCTACCTCATACGTTGCAGGAAAGGATGCCCCGGAGCATGGTACATCGGTGAGACCATGCAGACACTGCGACAACGGATGAACGGACACCGCGCAACAATCACCAGGCAGGAGTGTTCCCTCCCAGTCGGGGAACACTTCAGCAGTCAGGGACATTCAGCCTCCGATCTTCGGGTAAGCATTCTCCAAGGTGGCCTTCGAGACACACGACAACGCAAAATCGTCGAGCAGAAACTGATAGCCAAGTTCCGCACTCATGAGGACGGCCTCAACCGAGATCTTGGGTTCATGTCACGCTACATGTAACCCCACCTGATGCAGGGTCATCCAGACTCGAGTCGACATTGGCTTGTTCTCTCTACACAGATGCGGCCGGACCTGCTGTGATTTCCAGCCAAAAAAAATGGTTTTTGTCTGTTTTTTTGTTTTTCATACAGACCCCAGCATCTGCAATATTTGACCCCTTGTGACCCCACCTCATTGTTCTTTGATGTAATGTTTCCCTGACTGACCTGTTTGGACACCATTCACACCTTTGACTGCTGTGATTATCTCTCTGCCGAGGTGCGATAAATGGCAGTTGGAAAGGTTGCCTGTAAACATCTGACATGATTCTCTGACTATATAAGCTGTGTCTTTATGCATTTCTCCACTTCACCTGAAGAAGGAGCAGCGCTCCGAAAGCTTGTGATTTCAAATAAAGCTGTTGGACCATAACCTGGTGTTGTGTGACTTCTTACATTTGTCCACCCCAGTCCAACTCCGGCATCTCCACACCACTCATCTGGGAGGAAGAGGCCTCCCAAAGAAACCAAGGCTGTGTGGGTACAGCTGGCAAGGGATATAACCTCCAGATCTTTGTGCAGATTGGGTAAAGGTTTCTGTGTATTGATGAAATGCCATCCATGTTGGAAAGCATTAAAATGATTTGATGCCAAAATGATGGCATTATGGCATCTGTTCTTTCACCTTAGGCAGCTCCACATTACGGGCTCGGTCACACTTGCATTGTCAGGTAGGTGGCCTGAGTGAAAGGAGGCCAGAGAGTCATGTCCATTGTCAATGATGTCTTAGGATGGAGCCAAGGACATGTGCCAACTTGGGCAACCTATGCAAATCTGGCCAGGATAAGTTCATCCCTTGCATCCCGGGCAGCCATGTGCTCGCATGCTGCCACTGCTGCTGGTCGATACACCAGCGCTCTGACATCCTCCTGCTCCTCCTCCTGTTGCTCCTCCTCCTGTTGCTCCTCCTCCTCCTCAGCCTCCTCCTCCTCCTCCTCCTCATCCTCATCTGAGGAGGCCTGGAATTGAGCCACTTGCTCATCAGGAAGCTGCAAGCCATGACGCTGTGCGATGTTGTGCAGTGCACAGCAGACCACGACCATTCTGGAGACCCTGTATGGTGTATATTGCAGGGCTCCACCTGATCGGTCAAGGCATCGGAAGCGCATCTTCAACAACCCAATGGTTTGCTTGATGATGGACCTGGTCGAAGTGTGGCTGGCGTTGTAGCACTCTTCAGCCTAGTTAGCTGGCCTCCTGATCGGCGTCATTAGACACTTCTTCAGGGGGTAGCCTTTGCCACCAAGGAGCATCCGTTAAGTTCGTTTGGCGGATTGAAAAGCGGAGGAACACTAGAGTGCCGCAGGATGAAAGAGTCATGGCAACTGCCACAGAACTTGGCGCAAACATGAAAAAACTCCTTCTTGTGGTTACACACCAGCTGTACATTGAGGGAGTGGAAGCCCTTTCAGTTGACAAAGATAGCTGGGTTGTGATGAGGTGCCCTAAGGGCCACATGTGTGCAGTCTATGACGCCCTGCACCATTGGAATGCCTGCCATATTTGCAAAGCCAACCAAATGGGCGGTTATACTTGCTTGATCCCTTGAGAACTGGATGTAGCTGTGGGCCTTAGCAAAAAGGACATCGGTAACCTGCGTGATGCAACTGTGGGCGGCCGACTGAGAGATGCCACTGATGTCTGCTGATGATCCCTGGAAGGAGCCTGAGGCAAAGAAGTTGAGTGCGGTGTCGACTTTGACAGCCACTGGTAAGGGGTGTCCACCCATTCCTCTGGGCATCATGTCTTGCTGCAGCAGGCCGCAGATCTCTCGGACAACCTCTCGCGAAAGTCTCAGCCTCCTTTGGCACTGCTGCTCACTCATGTTGAGGTAGCTCATCCTCTGTCTGTAAACCCTCTGTCGGGGGTATCTCCAGCAGCGAGGTGCCTTGATGCGCTGGCGCCTTATGCTCTGTGCAGCATCAGGTGGCTGAGCAGGAGGTTGGGGCTCCCTGCTGCTATTGCTGCTGAGCTGCCTGAGCAGGAGGTTGGGGCTCCTGCTGCTGTTACTCCTGAGCTGCCTGGTTCTGCTGCTGCTGTCGATGGTCCTCATCCGAATCTGAGGTCCATGGTGAAAGAAAGCGAATGCTTCCCATGCTGCTTGCAGATGCCTCCGTTGGGGAAGCGCTCATTGCAAGCTGGGAGAGGGTCTTCCAAGGAGGTCCCACAGTTGATAGATGCAGCACCTCCGACTTCAGAAGACCTTCTAAAAGTGCTCAAAGATCTTTTAAAGCAAAGTTCTGCCACCTGCAACTAATCCCTGATGAAATAAATGATTTAATGTTGGACCTGCAGCTGTGAGGAGACCACCCACTAGTCAACCTGCCAGTTTTAGCTGGTGTGGTTTAGGAGGGTCGCAGAACACGTCGAAATGGTCAAAAAATCAGGAGGGCCTCTCAAAATAGGCTTAGAGAGGCTCTTAACGAGCATTTAATCATCTTAACAAGTGCTCTGGCCAGCTGGAGGCAGGACCATTTCCCGCCCTGCAAAACCGGCACCGGCAAAATCCCGCGGAGGCGGGTTGGAGGCGGGTTCCGATCCCGCCCTCATTGGCTCCGGTTTTCCCACCTAACCCGCCTCCTCAGACGTCAGAAAATCACCCCAAAAGAACTCTAATGGATTTGTGTGTGGACTGGTGCTTGAGTGCAAACAGTCCAAGTTACTGAACACTCCGAACCTAGCATTTGACATAGAATGCAAAATTGCCCTAACTATGGAGATAGCATTTAAGACTGCTAAGGAGCTCTGTCCAACACAAGTGACTGGTGTAGTTGAGGTCTACATTTACAAAGCCACCAGCAAACCTAAAGCTATGAGACTGGGTCAAAAGCATGTCGGTGAGAGCAGTTCAGTGAATTGTTATCACCGCAGTGGAAATCACTCACCACAGTCCTGCCAATATAGAAATGCGAAGTGTTTTCACCGCCAGAAGCAAGGCCATATTTCAACAGCTTGCAGAGCGAGATCGAAAGCAGGAATAAGAACCATTCTAGTGGCAATGCAAAGCAGCGATGACAAAAGGGAAGAATTCACAATATTGAAGTGAGCACACCTGATATTGAAGGACGAGGCATCTACGGTATCTATGTCACTAGCGGCAACACCAGCAGTCGTGAGAAAGACTTCTGTACAAAACTTTTGTTCAACGAGCAATATATTGATATTTGTATCGACACAGCAGCGGACTGCTCTATCATGAGTAAGTACACATATGAGAGTAAGTTTAATCAAATACCACTTACAAAGAGTACCGCAGAGTTAAAAACCTGCTCCAGAGAAATCCTAGAGACAAATGGACAAATGGAATGTACAGTTCAACACAATGGCCAGTCAGTAAAGCTGCCTATTATTGTAGTGAGCTACAACAGGTCAACCCTCATGGGCAAAGACTGGTTGAGAAAGTTAAAACTAGACTGGAAAAACATCTTCAGTGTAGATGCTTCAAAGAAGCGACTCAACACAATGCTAAACAAGTATAAAAGCATGTTCATAGACAGTTATGAGCGCATCACTGGGTATGACGTGCATATCTACATCAAGTCCAATGCGAAGCCTATCTATTGTAACCCTATGCGTTGAAAAGTCAGGTGGAGGAAGAGCTAACGAAGCTCAGAGAGAATGGAGGGCTACAAAAAATTACAAAAGTGAATGGGCTACCCCGATTGTGGTAATGCCCAAAGCAGACAAAACTGTACGCTTGTGTGGTGACTACAAAGTTACTATCAACTAAGCAGTTGATGATGAGCAATATCCATTAACTACAGCACAAGATTTGTATGCAACACTGTCTGGGTGAAAGGTTTGCTCCAAGCATGACCTGTCACACGCTTACACTCAGCTGAATGTTAACAAAGAGAGCCAACAGTACCTCACTATCAACACACACAAGTGACTGTACTCATGCACCAAGCTGCCGTATGTTGTAAAGTCCTCCCCCAAAATCTTCCAGGCTACGATGGATAAGATTTTGCAAGGAGTTTGAAATTGCTTATGTAATCAAGACGATGTGCTGATCACAACAAGCAGTGAGGAAGAAAATCTAGAAGTGTTAGATTTAGTGCTTCAAAGATTTAATTCCCACAATGTCAAATTAAAAAGGAGCAAATGTGCTTTTGTGCAGCCCGAGGTTGTGTACCTTGGTCTGATAGTTGATGCAATTGGCTTGCAACCAGTGAAGGAAAAGGTTGATGCTGTCATCAATGCTCCAAAGCCACAGAACGTGTCTGAGTTAAGATCTTTCCTTGGAATGGTCCAGAACTACGCACGTTTCTTACCTGAGTTAGCGACCATGTTAGCTCCATTGCACAAGCTCCTCAAGAAGGATGTCCAGTGGAAGTGGACGAAAGCACAACAGGAAGCTTATGATGCTTGTAAGAGAAGTCTCTCTAGCGATACTCTACTTGTGCACTACGACACAAAGCACGTGCTTAAGTTAGTGTGTGATGCTTCCAATTAGGGTGTGGGAGCTGTCATAAGTTATGTAATGGATGACGGCCAAGAGAAACCAATCATGTTCGCATCGCGAACCCTCACAGAGAGCAAAAGAAACTACGCACAAATTGAAAAGGAAGCACTCGCCATAGTGTTTGGAATCAAGAAATTCCAACAGTTCCTGATCGGCAGAAAGTTTACCCTGATAGCCGGTCACAAAATGCTCCTAGCAATATTGGGGCCCAAATCTGCCATCCCTGGAATGGCCGCATCAGGAATGCAACGTTGGACAGTGTTGTTGTTACAATATGACTTCACGATTGAATATTGCACTTCAAAGCAGAATGCAATCGCAGATGCCTTGTCCAGGTTGCCACATGAGGACTCATGTGTTGGGAGTGAAGGTGAGATTTTTCACACTAGGTGCAGTTGACAAAGACTTTCCCGTGAATGCAACTGAGATTGCAAATGAAACTCAAAAGAACTCAGTACTGATAAGAGTTTATGAAAACACCTTGAATGGATGAACTGATCAGTGTCTGGACACAGAATTAAAACCATTCCATAACCATCGTACTGAATTGTCTTGTAAGCAAGGTTGTATCAAGTGGGGAAACAGAGTGGTGGTACCTACCTTGTTGAAAAATAGAATTCTAGCCAAACTTCATACTGAACATCCAGGGATCGTCAGTATGAAATCAATTGTGAGAAGCTTTGTTTACTGGCTTGGATTGGACAGTGATCTTAAATCACTTGTCAGCAAATGCAGCATTTGCCAAAATTGCAGAAACAAACCACCTAAAACCCTGGTCATGGCCAAGTAGACCTTTTGTGAGAAAGCAAATGATTATTTCCTTGTACTTGTAGATATTCACTTAAAGTGGATTGAAGTGAAACACATGGGTTCATATACTACAACTGAACATGCCATAGATGAGTTGAGGTCTATCTTCACATGTCATGGCTTACCTGAAGAGCTTGTTTCTGACAATGGCCCTCAGTTCCATTCTGCTCTATTCCAAGAGTTCATGAAATGGAACGTTATCAAACACACTCTTGTTCCACCATACCATCCAGCTTCAAACGGAGCAGCCGAAAGGTCAGTCAGAATAGTAAAATAAGCTCTCAAAAAACAAGTGTTGCAAGGTTGTTTGGGACTCAGCATGAAGCAATGTTTGGTAAATTTCTTGCTGAAGTACAGAACTACTCCGTACACTACAACTGGATACACCCCAGCAGAACTCTTGAGATTGAGAACACGATGGAGTCTTGTTCAACCAAATTTGGCCTCAAGAGTTGAACAGAAACAATTGAGTCAGAAACATTATTATGACAGCAATCAGAAAGAACGCAGTTTCAAACAAAACGATTGTGTTTGTGTTCTCAGTCCCCCTGGAAAGTCGAGTTCACACAAGTGGGATGTAGGAACCATAGTAGAGGTTGGTGGAACAAAGAGATATTTGGTTGAAATTGGTGATAACATCCGAAGTGTTCATGTAGATCAAATGATCTCTGCTAGAGATGAGCCAAGACATGATCTTGAACCCCTTGATCATGAACGCATACATGAGCTTGACTCAGTTCAGGCTTCAGTAACTGAGGTACCAGGTTCAAACAAGTCTAAGATAGAAACAGGATCATCTTTGAGTTCAGAACCAAAACAAAACAGCCTGAAAATTGGTTTGTGATGAAATATGCCATTCATCACTCATCTGTATTCTCTGTGTGATTGTGCCTGTGACTGTGGTTTAGTTTCAGTTTCATTTCCCTTACCTCAGTTCCGTTTCCTCACCTTGTATTGTATTGTGTGTAGGGCGCCGCCCATACCTGGCCCCTATGTAAGCAGGCTCAGCGTGCCTCACATCCAGTACTGCAGACCTCTGGATGGAAGACACCTCTCCACTGTGTGTTACCTTCTAAGTTAATAAAAGCCTTGTTTTGTTCCGCTAACATTGAGTCTCGGATTTATTGAGGCACATCATGGTTCAACACCAAAACCTTCTTTAAGCAGATCAGGAAGGCTCCACAAACCTGTTATTAAACTGGATTTGTAGTTCATTTAAAAGAAAAAAAAGCCAGGAGTTTTTGTTATGTGGTACATGTAATGCTGTGAAAAGTGGGACCATAGTTTTGTGTATTTGAGAGGGGAATATGTGCATTTTTAAGGGGAAAGCAGTGTAATGTATAATCACATGGCTTGTCACATGGTTTAGTATGAGCATGCTCAGTTCGCTCTGGCCTAGTAAAGCAAATACATGAACCAGTCGGACATAGTGTCCGGCGGTAAGTCAGGGGGCGCTACCGAAGATCACGGCCGGGGCGCGAGCGGGCGCTGCGCACGGCAATGTTCCCACTGAATTTTGCGGGAGGTGTTGGCGGCGCCGAACCCGGGTGCTAGTTGCGGGAGGTGCAAAGCAACCAAATTTTTCCCCCTTACATTCTTGTACTGATGCAATGTTTCAAACATATTAAACTTTCCATGTGTCACCAAGCCTGTTAGCTGGTGCCAATACAAATTTAATGTTAAAAAAGTCATTACTTATGCTATACCAGTGCCCATGTATAATCCAATGCGATGACTTTAAATCCCACTTAAAATAAAACGAAGCTCTTTTGCCCTGTCGGTATACAATGCACAAAGCCAATCTGCTCATCCACAATGTAAATGAACAATAAATCATGGACAGCCTTGTCAGCATATCTAATGCATCAATGTATGGTGTCAAGGAGAACCATGTAATCAGCTTGTAAAATAACTGAAGATGCCATGAACACAGGTATAAAGTTTAATTGCAATATAAAACAAATGTTCAATATATTTTACACTAAAATTGCCCAAAGGAAAATGATTTTTCATACTTGCACTAGTGCAACCTTCACAGCAGCAGAACACTTGTCATCAATTATTTTGCTGTCAACTGATTAGAAATGTATTTATAACCCTGAACACGGCAGTAAAAAATTATCAGCCAAACGGGTTGGTGTGATGTTGGAAGGAACGTAGGGAATTCAATCTGGAATAATCATGGGCTGAAATCAGAGTGAAAAATGTTTGTTCTTTGCATGATTGTTCTTACCTATATATCTTAAATAGGATTTGAACTGATCAGAACGAGTGCCACTCAAACTGTTGTAAAATGAGAATGCATCATGCAGAAATTAAAGAATATTTAAATTATATTTTGTTTTCCCCATTACAGATAGTCAGTGGGAATGAAACCAGGAGTGTTGTTGTCCACTTTTATTGCGAGACTCTGCCCCCGACACTGTGCTTTGCTCAACGGGAGTGTGGATCTGATATCAGGTGTGGGATTCGGCATGCCTGCTTTGCGCCACTCCTGATTTTCAGTGACTAATTTTAGCCTGACCTCCACACCCAATTTTCCAAGGGAGCCTTGGCTTACAAAATTTACCCTCTAATCTTTACTCTTTTTTCCCCCTAAGGGCAATGTCCTCAGTGATTGGCAAGATCAATCACTGACCTGGGTTACTTTGAGCATTTGGAGGGATAACTGCTGTCTCTCACACATTCTCCTGGGGCTATCATTTAGCTTGCCCCATGGAGGAATTCTCGCATCCTGCCCATGATGGTGTGGCAGGGATTCCTGAGCTGGTAAGATAAGGACTGCAAGCACCTCACTCAGCTGTCTAATAAAGGTGAGCTTCAGTCATGCAAGGCTTTGTAGAATTGGCTGTGGTAATATTTTACTGCTACCTCCAGTTACATCACTTTCTTGCCAATGAAAATGTGAAAGCCTACAATTATAGGCCTTTGACGACACTGGAGGATTTCCTTTCTCTAAAATGTTGCATTTTTGGGCAGTTTTAAGGCATTTAAAAGAGAAAAATACGGCAGTATGTCTTACCATCCCAACAAATGGCTACCAGAATTGTACTCCTAGAAAATCACCGTTCTTGTCTGCCCTAAGTCCGCCCCACCACTGTAAATGGGGAAAGTTGTTATGACCAAGCTGTCCATTTAATCTCCCCCAGTTAACATCCCTAACCTAACATTGGGAAACAATATCGCTATGAAAGTGGTAGTAGGAGCAACACAGCAGTATTCCGAAGACAGAAATTACTTAGAGGAGGTAATTGTTGGAGAACGTTACTACTTGTTTCTAAAAGCTTATTCAGATGAGGATATTATGGCTGTTCGGGCTCAAAGACTTCACCAATGAATTCTCCTGCCATTTAAAGTGCATTCCGTGGAAATGAGAAGGTTGAAGTGAAGAGATAAAGGGGGAACAATTGAGGTGCGCCGCCTTTGGGGCGCTAACTTCGCTGGGGCGCTGCTTTTAGCGCCCTGGAAAAATGAATGCCCCCACGGCCGAATATGAGTGGTAGCGCCCCAAGAGGGAAGCGGGGCGCTAATGGAAGCACCCTGCCTCCCTCTTGGGGCGCTGCGAGGGAATATCGCCGCCGGCGCTAACCTCCCGATGAATTTCACGGGAGACGTTGGCAGCGCCGCATACGGGCGCTAGTTGCTTTGCGTCCCGTTATCGCCCTCTTACAGGCTAACGGGAGGTGCAAAGCAACCAAATTTTTCCCCCTAATTTCCCAATGAGAATTCCTCTGTATGGCGGAGAAGAGGAGGAAGTTATGAAAGAGGTTATGGAGTAACGCAGGGTAAGGCACCACAGAAGACGCTTGTTTTACCCACTGCACAAGGTTTATAGACTTACCTTGATGTTGCCATGAGAAGGCTGCACTTCCCAAGGAGGCTATTGGAGAGTTATGCCAACTGCTGGCCACAGTCTTACAGACCACTTCAACAAGAAGCCTTGTCAGTAGCTGTTAAAGTGGCCTCCTTCTTCTTAGGCAGTCCCTCGGAACTGGTAGGGCAGATGGTGGTTGAGGGGGCGGGTGGGTGGGGTGCTTGGGATGACATGTGCTCTTTCCGCTGTTTGCGCTTCAGTGAAGGTGTCGACGATGGTTTGGAGTTTGGCCTCAGAGTGTAACCACAGCAATGAATGCAACTGCATTATTCCAGGCAGTTCTCAAAGGGTTGCAAATAAACAAAAAGGGAAAGTTGTAGTGGTAACAGAAAAGCTATGTAATTGTTCATAATGGTACAGCAGAGACATTCAGGCTGCAGTGTTGCTTTTGATGCTGATGAATCGCAAGTCCTGCTGCAGGATGTGTACCAAAGGAAGGCAGCTACATTTATAGCTGAAGGCCACCGTCTAGTAAAAGCGCAGGTGCCAGCTGAGTGGAAGAAGGTCATTGATCAGATCAATTCAGGTACCCAGCTCTCTCATTACCATGTGAGCAAGATTTTTTTGAAATTTCAAGGGAAGACAATTTTTCTCAATTTTGCTCCCATATCTTGTGGGACCCAGTAAGCATGGCACAAACCTAAACTAGGACCTTGTAGGAGTCTCTGGAAATAAACAGACTGCGACACTTTCATAGCAGCAAAGAGAAACGCGTGTTAGCTTTATTAACTCTCCGCATGGACTGAGGGACCCGGCCTCGTCGCAGGGCTATGACGTCATCACAAATTCAACAACTCTTAAAGGGACCCTGCCCCGATAACCCAACCAAGTTCCGTACATAACGTGGAGCGATAACAACATTGGCTATACATAGTGAATTGTGTTACTGTCCCTATGTGGTCTCCGCCACATACATCCCCCCAGAATTCACTAGAACTGGCAATGTCAGTTGTTGAGGGGCCCGGATCACACGGCTGAAACGGCTCCTTAAGTCCGGGGCAGGGACCGGGGGGGTCGCAGGAGGGTCCCCGGGTGCTTGGTGGTGGACTGAGGGTGCAGAAGCCGGAGGTCGGCCCCGCCACGGGGGCTGAGCCAACCCAACAGGCCGGTCCAGATCCAGGTGGGCCGGCTTAAGATGGTCCACGGAAATGTAGTCTGGCTTACCGCCGACATCCACCTCGAAGGCCTTGTCCCTGGCTTCCAGGACGTGGAATGGTCCGTCGTAGGGTGGGTGAAGAGGTCCCCAGTGGGCGTCGTGGCGGACGAAAACGTACTCCGCCGCACGAAGGTCGAGCGGAACGTGGGACTGAGGGAGACCGTGCTGCGACGTGGGCACTGGCGCGAAAACCTTGGCATTGTCCAGGAGGGCGGACCGCTGACGGGCTGCGGACCAAGGGTCCGTGGCATTGGAGACGAAATCCCCGGGAACCCACAGCGGCTGCCCATAGACGAGCTCGGCGGACGAGGACTGGAGGTCCTCCTTGGGGGCGGTCCTGAGTCCGACGGGAGTCTGTCGACCCAACTGTCATCCCGGAGGCTGGCCCGGAGCGCGGCCTTCATGGAGCGATGAAGCCATTCGCACAGCCCGTTAGCCTGAGGGTGATATGCGGTGTTGCGGTGGAGTCTCAACCCGAGGCCTTGGGCGACTGCGTTCCAGAGCTCCGACGTGAACTGGGGCCCCCGGTCGGAGGAGACGTCAGATGGGGCGCTGAACCGGGCGACCCAAGTGTTGATGAATGCCCGAGCCACATCGGCGGACGTTGTTGACGACAGCGGGACAGCTTCCGGCCATCGGGTGGTTCTGTCGACCATCGTGAGGAGGTGGGTGAACCCGCAGGAGGGCGGCAGGGGCCCCACCAGGTCCACGTTAACATGGTCGAACCGCCTCTCGGGCACCGCGAAAGGCGCCAATGGGGCCTTAGTATGGCGATGCACTTTCGAGCGCTGGCATAACACGCAGGTATTGGCCCAGTCGCGAACGTCCTTCTTGAGCCCGTGCCAGACGAACTTAGCTGCCACCAGCTTCTGTGATGGCTTCCTGCCCGGGTGGGAAAGGCTATGGACAGCGTCGAAAACCTGCCGTCTCCACCCGTTGGGCACGATGGGGCATGGCTGCCCAGCAGAGACGTCGCACAGGAGCGTGGTGCCGGCATCGTCAAACGCGACGTCCGCTAACTGAAGGCCCGTGACAGCCGTCCTGTAGGCCTGGACGTCTGGGTCAGAGGCCTGGTCGGCCGCCATGCGGGTATAGTTGGTGCCGAGGTGTACGGCGCTGGCGACGGCCCGGGAGAGACAGTCGGCGACAGGGTTGTTTTTCCCAGCCACATGCTGGATGTCCGTCGTGAACTCGGAGACGAAGGAAAGCTGGCGCTGCTGACGGGCCGACCACGGCTCCGAAACTTTGGCCATGGTGAAGGTCAACGGCTTGTAGTCCACAAACGCCATGAACAGGTGGGCCTCCAGCAGGAAACGGAAGTGTCGGACGGCGAGGTAGAGGCTGAGAAGCTCGTGATCGAAGGTGCTGTACTTCCGCTCGTTGGGGCAGAGCTGCCGGCTGAAGAAGGTGAGCGGCTGCCAGGTGCCGTTGACCCACTGTTCATGGACGGCGCCGACAGCATAGTCCGAAGCGTCAGTGGTGAGAGAGATCGGCGTATCGGGCAACGGATGCGCCAACATGGTCACGTTAGCCAGGGCCCTTTTCGTGTCCGTGAAAGAATTGGCCATCTCCTCGGACCAGTCAACGGCGAGCTTGGCGGGCTTGCCTTTGAGGGCCTCGTAAAGAGGCCGCATAAGCTGGGCTGCCCGGGGAATGAAGCGATGATAAAAGTTCACCATGCCCAAAAACTCCTGCAGGGCCCTCACGGTGAGGGTTCGCGGAAAATCCTTCACGGCCTCCACTTTCGACGGCAGTGGCACCGCCCCATCCTTCGTGAGGCAGTGCCCAAGAAAGTTGATCGAGGACAGCCCGAATTGGCACTTGGCCGGATTGACGATTAGGCCATGCTGGCTGAGACGTTCGAAGAGAGTCCGGAGGTGGGACACGTGCTCCGTCCTGGAGGCGCTGGCGATGAGAATGTCATCCAGGTAGACGAACAGGAATGGCAGGTCCCGTAACACGGTGTCCATTAGGCGTTGAAAGGCCTCAGCGGCGTTTTTGAGACCGAATGGCATGCGGAGGAATTCGAACAGCCCGAACGGGGTGATCACTGCGGTTTTCGGGACGTCCTGCGGCCGAACGGGGACCTGGTGATAACCCCAAACGAGGTCCACTTTAGAGAAAACAACTTTCACGGCCAGGCGGGCGGAAAAGTCCTGGATGTGTGGAATCGGGTAGCGGTCGGGGGTCGTAGCGTCGTTGAGGTGCCGGTAATTGCCGCACGGGCACCAACCACCGCCTGGTTTCGGTGCGATGTGGAGGGGCGAGGCCCACAGACTGTTCGACCGGCGAATGATGCTGAGGCACATCATCGTGTCAAACTCAGCTTTAGCGATGGTGAGTTTTCCCGGGTCGAGGCGCCGAGCGCGGGTGTAGACAGGCGGACCGGTGGTCGGGATGTGGTGTTCTACCCCGTGCTTGGTAGTGGCGGATGAGAAAGTGGGCTTCGTGAGGTCCGGGAACCCGGCGAGGAGGCGGGAAAACTCGTCGGAGGCCGAGAGTGCGCTGGACAAATTCGTCGCGCCGGAAGCAGTGAGCGAACACGGGAGCAAACTGAAAGTCGCAGCGTTGATGAGACGTCGGTTCTTGACATCCACCAAAAGGCCATTGGCGCAGAGGAAGTCAGCGCCGAGAAGGGGGGTGGACACTTTCGCTGTAACAAAGTCCCAAGCGAAACGCTGCCTAATAAAACACAGCGCCACGCTCCGTTTCCAGAAAGTACGGATGGAACTGCCGTTGGCGGCTTCAAGGGCGGGGCCATGGTTCCCCCTGTGGTGTATGTAACCTGTTCCACCTTAAGAGAACTTAAGCCTGTTCCACCTTAAGAGATGTACTACTTTCTCTGGCTGCTGTATACGTAATACCGGTGGTGACCACCGGTATATAAGCACTGTGTAGTAATATTGTATTTAGTAGTAGTCCTGACCTCCAACCAGTAAAGACCTGTTGAACTTTAATCTTGTAGTCTGTGTTAGTAATTACAACTAGAACACACAGGCCTAGAAATTCACTGGCCTTAGCGCCGCTTTTGAGGCGCTAGAGGGCCTAGCGGCGAAGTTATGGCCAGTTTTGAAATTGACAGGGGCCCTAAATCGGCGTTAGGCCGGTAGCGCTGCGCCGGCACCGATGACGTCATCGGTGTGCGCAGCGTCCCGGTTGCCATGGTAACCCGCCCGAACTCGGAAATTGAGCTGCGGCCGCCTCGCCCGTGGCAGCCGCAAGCAACGCTCTGGCAGAGGTGCCTTACAGAACGTTGCGCCGGCGCATTAAAGGCCCCGCGGCGGCTGGCCGCTTTCCCGCCGCCCGCCTGGCCGCAGCTCCCTCCCCGGACTTCCCCCCCCCCCCACCGGAACAGAAGCAAGCCCGGCACTTGTCCGAGGTGCCGGGCTCATTTTTAAAAAGATTATCGCGGGCCGCGGCCGGGTGCAGGCAGCTCCTCCTTAAGGGAAGGAGGAGGCCTGCACTTCCTGAACCTGCCGCACCGCAGCGGGCGCCGCAGCGCCGGAATAGCGCCGAAATTCAGCGCATAGCGCCAGTTTTCAGGCGCTAACAGCTTTCAGCAGCGCCGGCAGCCGTTTGGGCGCAGAAGTAGTGAATTTTTGGCCCGCCCAGCGCGACTTAGCTCCGGCACTAACTTCCGGCGCTAAAGCCGTCGCTGCGCCAAAACCCAATTTCTAGGCCACAGACTTAACACTGGCGACTGTGGTGTATGTAACCTGTTCCACCTTAAGAGAACTTAAGCCTGTTCCACCTTAAGAGATGTACTACTTTCTCTGGCTGCTGTATACGTAATACCGGTGGTGACCACCGGTATATAAGCACTGTGTAGTAATATTGTATTTAGTAGTAGTCCTGACCTCCAAACAGTAAAGACCTGTTGAACTTTAATCTTGTAGTCTGTGTTAGTAATTACAACTAGAACACACAGACTTAACAGTGGCGACGAGTCCGATTCTTACCCTGCGGCAGTTTATATCCACGGCGGCTTCGTCCACAGAACGGACGTCGAAGAGAGACTTCCACCCTCATCACCCTGCTGGAAGACACGTCGCGCAGCAGACATCGAGAAACCAGAGTGCAGAAGACATCCTGAACTCGAAGCCTCCATCAGCGGCTGTCAGCTATCTTCTTTCTACCTCGGTGGTGGGTAAGCCGGGCAGCGACGCGACCAGAAAGTCGGCCGCGTTGGCTGTACAGACGGGGAGGGAAGACGGAGGAATAAGGGCGGTGAGATCGATCGCGACCGGAGATAAGGGCCGGGCCGCATTCGGGCTAAAAAGGCGCAGCGTCTGGGGCAACTGAAGGCGCGAGAGCTGCAGTGAAGCGGAGACAGCGTCGGGGGACGGGTGAAGACCACCAAGCGCGGGAAAACCGCCATTTTGTAGGCGGAGGACGAAGACAAGAGCGGGAAGCCGCCATCTTGGATAAAAATTAAAATAAATTAAATTGCAACGATGCCTAAACATGGGAACATTAATACCTTTGATAGCGACATCGAAGATTGGGCCATGTATGTAGAACGCATACAAAATTATTGTAAAGCAAATAAAATCCCAGATGAAGAGAAAGCACTAACATTATTAAACTTAATGGGTGCGAAGACATACGGGCAATTGAAACACCTTTTATCACCAGATGAACCGGCGGATAAGACGTTTGAGGAGATTGTTACTGTCCTGAAAAATCATCTAAACCCCACGCCGCTGATGCTAGCGGAACGATTTAAATTTTACAGCAGAAGGCAGCTGAAGGATGAAAGCAATGCTGAATATTTAATGGAATTGCGTAAGCTAGCAAAGTACTGTCAGTTTGGAACGAGACTGACAGAGGCGCTACGAGATAAATTTGTGTGTGGTTTATTAAAAGAAGATACACGAAAGCGACTGCTCGAGGAGAATGAGCTGACGCTTGAGAAAGCGGTCACTATGACAGCAGCACACGAAGCCGCAGCGAGAGGCACGGCAGTAATGCAGCTACGGTCACCGGAACTCAGTACAAATAAATTGGGTTTGAGTACTGTAAAATGTTATCGTTGTGGAAAGACAACGCATGATCAGAACCAGTGTTGGTTTAAAAACCAAGAATGCAGAACGTGTGGCAGGCTTGGCCACATAGCTAAAGTATGCCGGTCAGGAAAGAAGACCAGCAACAAAAAGTCACCGCAAGGAAAATACATAAAGGTACACAAGGTGACAAAGAACAGTTCGACCGAACAGAAGTCAGATTCAGACGCTAGCAGTAATGAACTGGGTAGCTTAAGAGTACACAACATTGGTAAGGATGCAGATCTCCAGACAATTTGGGTCACCCTTCAGATAGCAGGAGTCCAAGTAAAGATGGAATTGGACACTGGATCGGCATTGACGGTCATGAATAAGAAAGATTACAAAAGGTTATTCCAACATATTCCCCTACGGGATACGGAGATTATATTGAAAACATACACGGGGCAAACAGTGTACCCCATCGGAAAGATAGAGGTAAAAGTGGTCCACAAGGGCGAAGAAAGCCAAGTAATGGACTTATATGTGCTACCTGAAGGAGGTCCACCACTACTGGGACGGGGGTGGATTAGGAAAATGAATATGGACTGGCACTCCTTGAAGGCACTAATGGTAGATTCCGGGGAAACAGATGTCAAACCTAAACGATTGTCCAAAATATTAGATGATGCTAAAGAGGTGTTCCAGCAGGGACTGGGAACACTGAGAGGAATTACGGCAAACATCAAGATTGATGAACATGCACACCCAAAATTTTTTAAAGCCAGACCGGTACCCTATGCAATACGACCTACTGTAGAAGCGGAACTGGAAGCGCTAGAACGTTCAGGGGTACTGTCTAAGGTAGATTGGAATGAGTGGGCTACGCCCATTGTTCCCGTTATGAAACGTCCTTCGAGCAACAAGCCAGGAGAACCAGGGAAGGTTCGCATCTGTGGAGATTTCAAAATCACCGTTAATCCGGTGCTTCACACGGTGCAGTATCCGCTTCCGCGGATTGAGGATATTTTTGCTTCGTTGTTTGGCGGGAAACACTTCACCAAGATAGACCTGGCGCAGGCATACTTGCAGATGGAGGTTGAAGAAGAGTCACGCCAATACCTCACGATCTACACGCATCGAGGTTTGTACCGGTACAATAGGCTGGTTTTTGGAGCGGCATCGGCTCCAGCAATTTGGCAGAGGGCCATGGAGCAGGTATTACAGGGAATTCCAGGCACACAATGTTACCTGGATGATATTCTGATTACAGGTGATGGTGATGAAGAACACCTCGCAAACTTGAAGCTGGTGCTCAACAGACTGAAAGAGTATGGACTTAGAGTTAATCGGCAGAAATGTGAGTTCTTCCAGAAGCGGATCTCGTACTGTGGTCATGTCATTGACCGGGAGGGGCTTCATAAGTCTCCTGACAAGATAGAGGCAGTTGTAAAGGCTCCCGCTCCGGATAATGTCTCTCAGTTGAGGTCGTTTCTAGGATTGATTAACTATTACCATAAATTTCTACCAAATCTATCCACGGTACTGCACCCGCTAAACGCTCTTTTACAGAAGGGGGTACCATGGGAATGGAGCGAAAACTGTTAGAAGGCATTTCGCAAAAGCAAAGAATTGATCACCTCAGAGGAAGTGTTGGCTCACTTCAACCCGACACTGCCTATTCAGTTGGCTTGTGATGCTTCTCCATATGGTATTGGGGCAGTACTCTCACACAAGTTGCCAAATGGCACGGAAAGGCCAGTCGCGTTTGCATCCAGATCATTGACCTCCGCTGAGCGCAACTATGCGCAGATCGATAGGGAGGCTCTCAGCCTTGTATGGGGAGTGAAGAAGTTTAATCATTACCTGCAGGACCAAAATTTCACACTTCTGACAGACCATCAGCCGTTGGTATCCATTTTTAACCCTAAGGAGGGTGTTTCAGTGATGACAGCACAGCGTCTCCAGAGATGGTCCCTTTTCCTAGGGGCACATCAATATCAAATAGAATTCAACGGTACGAAGCAGCATGGCAATGCTGATGGGCTGTCGCGCCTGCCACTATCTGAAGAAGAAGAAACGACGAAAGTTGACCCCGTTGAGTTATTTCATTCGACCATCATCGAGTGTTTACCAGTCACCAATGCAAGTATTGAAAGAGAAACCAGGAACGACCCGACACTGTCCAGCGTCTACGAGGTGACAGTGAAAGGATGGCCAACACGTGGTGATCCTCTGTTACCGGCATTCTCGGCAAGGCGAGACCAGCTGTCCGTCTGCCATGGTACTTTGATGTACGGGACAAGAGTGATTATTCCTCCCAAGTTAAGGGAAAGAGTTCTAAAAGAACTGCATGAAGGTCATCTGGGGGGAGTTAAGATGAAAAGTCTTGCTAGGGCTTATGTATGGTGGCCGGGTATTGACCAACAGATAGAGGAGTTGACGAAAAGCTGCGCTGGGTGCCAAAAAGTGCAAAATGCACCTCCGATCGCACCACTACACCAATGGGAATGGCCTTCAGCCCCATGGCAACGCGTACATATTGACTTTGCTGGTCCATTCATGGACTCCATGTTCCTAATTGCGGTGGACGCACATTCCAAATGGCCAGAAGTGATCAAGATGAATACCACTGCTTCAGAAAAGACAATTGCGGTGTTAAGAACAATATTCGCAAGGAACGGATTGCCAGAACAGATCTGTTCGGACAAGGGACCACAGTTCGTGTCGGAAGAATTCCAAAAATTCTTAAAGAAGAATGGGGTGAAACATTATACCTCTGCCCCATATCATCCGGCGACAAACGGGTTGGCCGAGAGATTTGTCCAAACATTCAAAAAGGCAATAAAGGCCATGAATGATGATCAGATTCCGCTACAGCACAAGGTGGACAACTTCCTAATGGCATATCGAAACGCCGCTCATGCAGTGACTAACCAAAGTCCTGCCATGATGTTTTATAACAGGAGGTTGCGGTCCAGGTTGGACTTGTTAAAACCAAATGTGCGGAGGGAAGTGGAAAACAAACAGTTCCGGCATATTAATAACAAGACCACTCGAAGTTTCGACGTAGGACAACCAGTGTTGGCAAGGGGCTATGGAAATGAAAAATGGCAGTCCGGAACAATTCGGGCCAGACAAGGACCTCTGATGTACACAGTAGATATTGGTAACAATGTGATAAGGCGTCATGCGGATCAACTGGTAGAATCGAGAGCAAGGGTCGAACCCATGGTTGCGACAGAGACAACTGTGGAAGACGTTAATGAACCTGAAGCATCTAACTCGGCAGGGAATGTACCTGATGATGATAACACCCAATGCATGGGAGACCAACTAGAGGAGTCACCTCAGCAACAGGAATCAGAGACCACTGAAAGGCGTTATCCAAACCGAATCAGAAGGCCTCCTGAGAGACTGAACCTTTGAACTGTTTATACCTGAAGTTATATATGTTATTATGTTGTGTTAAATGGGGATATGACTGTTAAGCTAAAAAGGGAGGATTGTGGTGTATGTAACCTGTTCCACCTTAAGAGAACTTAAGCCTGTTCCACCTTAAGAGATGTACTACTTTCTCTGGCTGCTGTATATGTAATACCGGTGGTGACCACCGGTATATAAGCACTGTGTAGTAATATTGTATTTAGTAGTAGTCCTGACCTCCAACCAGTAAAGACCTGTTGAACTTTAATCTTGTAGTCTGTGTTAGTAATTACAACTAGAACACACAGACTTAACACCCCCCATGTATGTCTATGATTGACGCAGGCAGGACGCTCTCCTGGGCACCCGTGTCGCAGAGGAAATGACGTCCAGAGTCAGTGTCCGTAATGAATAACAGACTATCTGAACGGCCGACAGCCATGGTAGCTAATGAGTGGGCCTTCGCGTTTCCCGACATGGTAAAGCTGCACGGGGGCCGGCACCTCTGAGCGTTGGGTCCGAACTGCGCGTGGTAGAAGCACATGCTTGGGGGCTGCCGCCGTTGGGCTGTGGCGGTGGGGGCAGGGCCCCGCGTGGCCGCCCAGTACTGTTGCCCGGCGGAGAAAAATTTGTCGGCCTCCTTGGCCAGGGCGCGGAAATCACTAATATGAGGGTTGGCAACCGTACCTGCCCTGGCAGCTGTTGTAGGAACAGTTCTCTGAAGAGGAAGCACGGCTTGTGCTTGCCCAGGAGGGTTAACATGTGGTCCATCAGTTCTGAGGGCTTGGAGTCGCCAAGCCCGGGTAGAGAGAGAAGCTGGCGTGCGCGCTCGGGCTCAGTTAGTCCAAAAGTCTCTAGGAGGTGCGTTCTCAGCGTCGCAAATTTGTGGTGCTCCGGGGTGTCCTAGAGCAGGCTCACGACTCTGGCCGCGGTGGAGCTGCCGAGAGCAGAGACGACGTAATAATACTTCGTGTCGTCCGCGGTGATGTCCCGGAGTGCAAACTGAGCCTCGGCCTGGGCGAACCAAGCGGCAGCCTGCTGTTCCCAAAACTCCGGTAATTTGAGAGAAACGGCGTTCGTCGCCATCTCGGATAAAGTCTTTGGAAATGTCCAAAAGAGAAACGGGGTCACCAATGCAGGAGTCGCTGGAAATCAACAGACGGCGAGACTTTCGTAGCAGCAAAGAAAAACGCGTGTTAGCTTTATTAACTCTCCGCATGGACTGAGGGACCGGCCTCGTTGCAGGGCTATGATGTCATCACACAACCGACGACTCTTAAAGGGACCCTGCCCCGATAACCCAACCAAGTTCTGTACATAACGTGGAGCGATAACACCATTGGCTATACATAGTGAATTGTGTTACTGTCCCTATGTGGTCTCCGCCACAACCTCCCATATCAACCAAAAAGCACCGATAAATATTGTGCACAATCATTGACCTTATTCACACACTCTTGCATTGTACCAAAACTAAATGGCGCACCTTTCTTGAAGGTGGAGGTGGCAGCCAGTGAATAGTAAACAGATGCTAAGGCGTTAGATGCTCCCTTAGTCTTCTCAATGAGGTGGGCAACCATGTTTGCCCTGAGGATGGTCCTGTTCTCCTAAGAGCAATCCAGCCAATGTTTCTTCTGCTTCAAATAATACAGGCACCATGGAATGCCACTCAATGAAGGCATTATGACTGCTTCCTGGATGTGCATGATAATGTATCTTTGCTCTGATGCCAGCTGAACGCTAACCTTTTCTCTTCAGGAAGGCCATAGGGTTAATATGAAGAACCCTTGCATCCTACAAGATATTATCTGCACAAAGAATTTACAGGATACACCGATCTTATAAAGAGGTCAGCGAGGACCTCTGTATGAGAAGTGTGCATTCCACTAAAAACACAATATGGGAGCTCTGGTAGCTATTACATGAAAACCTGCAGCCACGATTATCTGCCCACACAGCTCTGTCTGCGCTGTGAAAGTCACAGCACACACAATGTTTATGCCACCAGCTGATTTCAAACAGCCACAGGGGGTCTGTGTAATTTCACGGAGGCCGCTGCCTGCGCATGTATTTATCAGGTAACTGACACAATCCTTAGAAGATCCCGGTAATTCACCCAGTTTGGCAATGGCAGCAAGGCAGCATCACAATAGGGCCACACAGTTTGATTATGTTACTGGATTTCCCAAAGTGCAGGGCAAAAGATGGCACGCATCTTAATAGAAAGGGGTTCCACTGTCTGAAAGTCCAGCTTGTGTGCAGCCAGATGCCATTAATCCTCTAAGTCAATGCTGGTATTGCTGGAAGTTCCCATCATGCATTCACCCTCAGAAATTCTGCCCTCTCTGTGCTCTTCAAGGAAGATGGTCAAGTGAATGGATGGCTTGTGGGTGACACAACCCTTGCTGTCATGGTTAGTGACCCTGTAAGAGTTGCAAGAGCAGCAGCTGAGGAGCATTATGATGAGGCATATGCCTCTACCCGAGTTGTTACAGAGCGAACCATAGGAGTCTTAAAGGAGCACTTGTGCCCTGCACAACTTTATGGCCTAGACATGGCGATTCAGCAAGATATGGCTCCAGCTGCTTTGGAGGCAGCAGAGCATGGAGTGAAGCAACAGGAGGACCATCATTCAGAAGACACCTCAGTGATGGCTGCAAGGGGCGTCACTGAATCATCTATCAATAAAGGTCGGAATTTTATGGGGTCCGTGCGGGCGCGATTGGAGGCAGGTCGGGAGGGAAATTTGAAAAACCTTGGAGTGGGTCGGGAACGCGCCGTCATTCCGCTGCCACGTGCCTTTCCCTCTTGCATTTTTGCCAGCGTGTCAGCAACCCGAATGGCAGAGGTGGCCAAGGTAATTGAGATCATTATGAGGTACTTATCAGACCCTTAAGCATCTTTTTAGCCCTACCTTTCAAATTTCCCTGGATGAACATGGGAATCAAGCAGCTCGGGAACCACGTCTGTGAACCTGAGGCGGAGGTTCAGTGGCCACTGATGCACCTCATTAGTGCACAGGATGAAAAGTACAATAAATACTCCCACCTGACAGCTGGTCAGTTTCCTAAAGGAGATGCTGTTGCTGACTGCATTGTCAGCACAGATTTAGCTTTCTCGAGGTTGCAAATGTTTCCAGCAAAGTCAGGATCCACTGGCACCTCATTGGTAGAACCTATCACACCATTGACAGGTTGCTTCTGTCACCTCTACTTCACCTGTCATCTATTCCATCAGCATGGGTGCACTTTATATTCTCTCACCTTGGTCCTCAGAATCGGACTACGATCAGCCCCAACACCAGCAGCACCAGGCACACCAGCAGTACCAACAACAACACCACCAACCTTCTCTTCAACCATCTGATGCTGCACAAGACAGAGGGCATCAGCGCAGGGCTGCACCGCACCGGAGGCGATACCTCCAACACAGGATATGCAGGCTGAGGATGAGTTTCCTCAACATGACGGAGCAGCAGTGCCAAAGGAGGCTCAGGCTATCGTGCCAGATCGTCGCCAACATTTGCGGATTGCTGGAGAAAGGCCTGCAGCCCAGAGTTGCGGGTGGACATGCCTTATCAATGGCTGTCAAAATCACCAGCACCCTCAACTTCTTCGCCTCAGGCTCATTCCAAGGGTCTGCAAAAGATATTTGTGGCACCTCGCAGTCGGCTGCCCACAGATGCATTGCACAGGTCACCGATGCCCTCTTTGACAAGTCCACCAATTATATCAACTTTGCCACTGATGAAGCCAGTGTTACTCAGCGAGTGCTGGCCTTTACCGCTCTGGCTGACTTCCCACGGGTGCAGGGCATCATTCACTGCACACATGTGGACATCAGGGCACCCCATCATAACCCAGGAGTCTTTGTCAACTGCAAGGGCTTCCATTCTCTCAATGTTCAGCTCATCTACAACCATAGGAAGATCATCATTCTTGTGTGCACAAAATTCCATGGCAGCTGCCATGACTCTTTCGTCCTGCACCAGTCCACCCTCCCTCAGCTCTTCGCTCCTCCAAACAGACTTTCCGGCTGGCTGCTTGGAGACAAGGGCTATCCACTGAAAACATGGCTCAGGGCACCCTTGAGGAGGCCAAGTACTGAGGCTGAGGAGCGATATAATGAAAACCACATCTCCACCAGATGTGTCATGGAGCAGACAATAGGGATGCTGAAGATACGCTTCAGATGCCTTGATAGGTCTGGAGGAGCTCTTCAGTATGCACCAGCCAGGGTTTCCAGAATTGTCGTGGTCTGCTGCGCCCTGCACAACGTAGCACAGCAGTGAGGATTAGCGCTGCATGAGGAGCAAGGCACTGAGTGCACAGCCTCTTCAGTGGAGGAGGAGGAGGATAAGCATCAGCTGGAAGATGAGGAGCAGGAAGAGCTGGAGGAACTTGCGGTCCAGATCCCACCAGCACCCGAGCACATTGCTGCCCGGGAGGCCTCATCATGGCCAGATCTACTTAACTTTACGCATTACACCCAATTGGCTGCCGCATGCTGCGCCAGTTTGGCACCACCCCACAGCATCACCATAAAGCATTCCTACAATGACCAATCTATTCCCTTCACATTGACCACCATTGCTGGAGGTAACGTTATGTCTCACCATTCACTCCAACTCACAAAGCCACTTCCAAAGTTGCACACAAGTTTGTCCATGACAGAAAGAAGTGAAAATAAAGGTTTTTATGTGTGACATTACAGTAATGGAAACTTTACCGAATCATTTAACAAAGCACCCAAATGGCTACCCTTGTGCATCTACTTGTGTTTCATCTTTCTCTTACGCGTGCTGCTACGAGGTGCTACCCCTGTGGCATCAGCAGAGGTAAAGGCAGCCTGCTCACTTCCCCGCTGCGACTGCATAGACACTTTTGGCGGATGTCCTCTGGGTTTTGGAGTCTCTGATGGCCCCGCCAAACTCTGCTCCTCCTGCGACTGTGCAGGGGTAGACTTGGCCATCGCGATCGCAGGAGGCTTCTGGGGTTCTGACTGAGTGGGGAGGGGGGCAATGGGGGAGAAGTGTAAGTGCTTTGAGAGGAGCCCCCACTTCCATGTCCCCTGTCACATTATCCCTCTCATGGGCCACCCAAATTCCCTGCTAACAAAGAGCTGAAGAACACCTTGTTGCACAACAGTGGTGCCTTGAGGACCCACGTCTAGGTTGACATCCCTCCTAGACAGGAGGGCTATGAACCTCTGCCATCTATTCTCCATAGATAGCATGTGCTCCTGTGAGTGGTGCATTAGCTGCTCCATGCAGGTGACTATCCTTTCCATGGAAGAGCCTACTGTCACCATCGCCTGCTACTCGGTGGTGGTCCTGTTGGAGATGGACTCCTCCATTCGCTGAACATTTGCAGACATCGCGGTCGCAAAACCTGTCAGAGCCTCCTCCACTTCTTACTGCACCTCCAGGATCGCTCTCTTTCTGGATGGCCCCCGAGGCTCAGCGTCTGCATGCAGCTAAGCAGAGCTGGGAGCGACCTGCGCCCTCCGGCGAGGAGTCTCCACCGCTGTCCCTGTCTCCACCTTCTGCTCTTGCTCACTTGAGTTGTGAGACACCAGGTGACAACACTACTCTATCTCACGTAGCACCCACCGATGTGTGCATATCTGTACTGGTACTGGGTGCGCTTGGGTCTGCTGACAGTGCACCCTCAGAGGCTGGAGGCTTCTCTGAGGTGGTCTTGCTCTTCCTCCTGGACAGTGCGGGGGCGGGTTCACATAAATAACAAATCATTCAATCCAGTACACATACTCAAAGATCACATCACATAAGATCTCTTTGGCCCCACATGATCAAGCAAATCTACATAACATGAATGAATAACTGAGTATGATGAATGCACACCTTGGGGGAGAAATTCGGTATCGCCCTGTTTGGGGCGCAATTATCGGCCGGGCGCAAAGTTTTACACCTGGCATAAGTTACCGCCTCCGACTGCAAACTTGGCTTCTATTGCCCCTGGAGGTGATTGGAGTGCTAAATCAGGTGCTACACACCTCTCTTAAGGCGCTAACTTCGAGGAGTGAGCCGTTACCTCAGAGCGCTGGCGAAGCTCAGGTGATGTCAGTTAGCAATGGAACACAGACATACTGGCGCCGGCCAGTTCTTAAAGGGGAGGGTCGATCTTGCTCTCCAGTCACACCCTGCTCATTGCAACCTTGAATCTCAGACTGGACAGACCTCAACTTCAAATCTGCTGCAAAGAACAATGGAGAGACCCAGGGAACGAGCTCAGTGCTTCAGCGACTGGGCCTTGGTGGCTCTGGTTGGCGCAGTGGAGCACCGAAGATCAGTATTCTACCCACAGAGTGGCAGGAGACCATTGCCCTGCGACTATAGAAGAGTGTTGAGGGAGGTGGCTCAGCACGTCTCCTCCAGGAGCATGGTGCCCAGGACCCACACACAATGTCGGAAGAAGTTCAACGACCTCAGTCGGGTGGTCAGGGTGAGTGGCTGCTTTTCAATACCTCTCCATCCCTCCATCTCAACTTCACTCTATTCCCAGAGGGCGTAAAAATCGCAAATGCCCAACACTCATCCAAGACCTATGGCCATCTCATAAAACACACACGCAGATTCCACACCTTGCATACATTAAGGGCTGTTCAACTATGGGAGGCACATCAGGCAAGCACATGGCTGCATACATTAAGGGCTATTAAGAGCTGAGGAGACGGGCCCTCAAGCTGCCAGTGGGAGCGAAGCCGCAGGCGAGGAGGAAGAGGAAGCCGGAGCCTCAGCGCCAGCATCTCCCAAGGAAGCCCATGCCCACACTGGAACCACATCTTCCCTGGAGGGGAGCAGGGGGAAAGGGTCTGATGAGAGTGAAGCTCCAGGACCCAGCGGGCTGCAGCAACGCGATGTGGCTAGGGAAGCTCAGGGGCCATCTCCCCGGAGGGATGTAGGCCAGCGAGTCCTGCTGCACTGGACGCAGTGGAGGAGCGGCTCATCACTGAAATGAACACCCAGGCGGTGAACATGCACACTCAGCTCATGGTTGCAGTGGGAAGCGTGCCCGAAAGCATTGATGCACTGGCAAGGAGTGTGGAGCACTCCGCTGCAGCACAGGCCAACGCAACGCAACGGCTTAGTGCTGCAATTCAGTCACTGGGTGCAGTGATCCAATCTCTGACTGCTCTCATGCAGTCTCAGATTGAGGTAACGCAAGCACTGACTGCTGCCATCGTCGCTGGTTCGGCCACATTGCCCCGGGGCTCTCACGGTGCCGCAGCAGGCCAGCAATCTGTGCTCGAGCACATTGCTCTGGATGCTGAGGTGCTGCCCCGTGGGAGTGCCGGTGTGTCGGTCGAGCAGGGAGGTGCTGTCCTTTCTCAGGATGACAGCATTCCTGCTCCCACAACTGGCACTTCCCCATTAGCCCTATAGCCCAGACTGCTGCCGCCCATGCAGAGTTGGTGCAATCTGCAGCCGGGGCGTCCAGGCCCAGAGCTGGTCGAGGGCATCCTTCAAGCCCATCTCCAGTCTCAGTATCTGACATTCAGCAGCCTTCCACCAGCCTTGCTGCAGCTACTGGGGCCCCATTACGGAGGAGCAGTAGGGTGGGAAGGGGGGAAATGCGCAAGGGATGGAGATCACCCTGAAAGGACAAATAGTAGGAAGTCTAAAGAAATGGTGTGAATGTTTTTATTAAAGGTCGAGGTTCATCTGATAACTTTTGTTTAGTGTTTTGGCCTTTATCTACAGCTTGTGAGAACTAGTTATGTTAATTAATGATTTGCTGTGTTTGTTATATTCAAAATGTACATGTTTGGCCTTTGGAATCATTGCTGCTTTGGCTGGCTATAGGGGTTGCGGGTTGCTTTCCATCATGTTGTTCTCCATGCCAGAAGCCATCTTCTGAATAGGGGCCTCGGAGTGGCTTGTTATCAGCCGTTGAAGGACGACCCTTGCAGTGTCAACATTGTGGGCCTCCCTCCCGCCTTGGTGCTGCTGCTGATCATCCTCCTCCTCCTCTTCCTCCTTCTCCTCCTCCTCCTCCTCCGGTGGTACACCAATCCCTGGTGGCATTGGCTGGGTCCTCAGGATTGCCAGGTTGTGAAGCATGCAGCATACAACTGTGAAGAGGGAGACTCGCTCAGGAGAGTACTGCAGGGCTCCTCCTGAGTGGTCCAGACAGCGGAACCGTTGCTTAAGCACGCCGATCGTCTGTTCAATTATGTTCCTGGTGGCGATATGGCTCTCATTATATCATAGCTCAGCAGGGGTGTTGGGGTTACGGAGCGGTGTCATCAGCCAGGTGCAGATGGATAACCATTGTCCCCAAGGAGTCAACCACTTGGCTGATGCGGTGCCTGGAAAAGGTCTGGGACATCAGTCTGGCACAGAATGAAAGCATCGTGGCTGCTGCCAGGATAGCGGGCATTGACGGTGAGTATCAGCTGCCTGTGGTCACAGACCAACTGGACATTTAAGGAGTGGTAGTCCTTGTGGTTTCGGAAAACCTCTGCATTTTCATGCAGTGACCGCAATGCCACATGCGTGCAATCAATTGCGCCCTGCACCATGGGGAAGCCCGCTATCCTAGCAAAGCCACATGCGTGTTCATGCTGTTTGGCCCGGGTCATCGGAAAAGAGATGTACTGGTGTCTCCTTTTATAGAGGGCATTTGTCATCTCCCAGATAATGCAATGGACCGTGAACTGGGAGATATTGGCGATATCCCCAGTAGCTGCTTGAAAGGAGCCGGTGGCATAAAAATTCAGAGCCACTGTCACCTTCACTGCCACCAACAGAGATGTCCTGGTCCTCAGTTGAGGCTGCAGATCTGGTTGCAGCAGGTGGCAGAGCTCAGTGACCACCTCCTTGCTGAAGCACAGCCTAAGCAAACACTGCTCCTCAGACAAATGAATGTAGGAGAACTGCTCCCGGAAGACCCTGGGAGGGTAAGACGTCCTGTGTAGAGGCCTGTTGGCCCTCCTCCGTCTGGCCATGTTTGCCACTCCCTCTCTGCGTCTCTGATGCCTCCGATTCTGAAGGTGAAGGACGACACCCCGAATCAGTGCAGCCCCCACAGTCTCTTCTAAATCGATGCAATGAAGGTCAAATCAAAAAGAACCTACAAAGTGTTGCTCAGTAGCCAAAACTCCTTCACACAGCGTTGAATCTCTCCAAAAGTCTCTCTCTCTCTCTCAGAATCTCTCTCTCTCTCTCAGAATGTGTGGTGCAAAAATGTCTCCGACAAAAAACGGCAGGAAGAGGCTGCCTTTAAATAGTACTCCCCCAGCCCCTTGCCGACTGCAAAACGTTCCCCTCTCCCTGTCGTTGCTAGCGACAGGTGGAAAGGAAGGGGGCACCACTCAATATCCGGCCCAGGGCGCTACCGGGGCATTGCACGCTCGACTGACGTCACGATCTATGGGCACAGGAGATCATGGCGGTAGAGTTTAGCGCCACCGCAAAAACTCTGGTCAATTTTTCAAATGGAGCAAACGTCACCGCGCCCAGGCGCTAGTTGCTTTGCGCCCCATTAGCGCCTCTAAGGGCGCAAATGGGAGGCGCTAATCAACCAAAGTTTTCCCCCATTCTCTTTTATTACAACTAACACAAAAGTTAAAAAACTGTGCTACTCTTTCCTCGAACTGTACTTTCCCAAGGAGTCCAAATATGCCTTTCTTTCGCCTTTTCTAGTGCTTCTCCTAGATGCCGCCTGAGGGTCAGTATCGCAAGAGATGTTTGGCTGCGCTTGTGGTAGATAGAACTGAGGTGATCCTCTTCTCTGGACAGCTTGGTCCTGGGATGGAGCCACTGGGAGCCTCTGAGGAGTTTGTGCTTGGGCAGCCTGATGTCATCACCTATGTACTACATATGTGGTACTTTAAGGGGAAAGGCCAGATACCCGACGTGTGCTGCTCTCTGGAGAAAGAGCAGCCTCAGGCAGATCATCTCCAGCCATTGCCATTGCACAGGGCCCTGGGTCTGTTAGTCCACTGGTCAGTGGACTGGCTGGTCTAATAACCGATATCAGATGCTGAAAGACTTGAGAGACAGCAGCCTGCATCCTGGCCCTAAGAGCATGATTTTAACTTGGAGGCGGGTTGGGAGCGGGGGGGAGGGTTGCTGGATTAGGGTCAGGATTTCCCTCAGGCCCTGCTGAATTTAACAGCAGAGCCTGATTAACAATTTTTTTTCTCTGTTCCTCACCTGCAGCCAGCCAGATTGAGAGACTGGCTGGCTGTCGGGCAGGTAGGCCTGCAGCACCAGGCACAGCTGGGGAGCAGAGAGGAAGGAGGGAGGGATCGGAGGCCGTAGGGGAAGGGATCGGGGGCCGGGGATTGGAGGGGGGTCAGAAGGTTGCAATCGGGGGTGGGTCAGAGATTGGAAAGGTGGGGGGTTCAGAAGACTGGGATCAGAGGGGGTCGCAAGGCTGCAATCGGAGGAAGCCGGGATCAGGGAGGAGAGGGTGTCAGAAGGCCGGATAGGGTGGGTAGAGATCAGGAGCCAGGGATCGGAGGTCGGAGGGGCTGTCAGCAGCCAGGGATCAGAAAGCTGGTGGAGGGGTTTTGGAGAAATGGTGCCTCGTGCAGGTGGCGGGGTCAGAGGCAGTGATTGGAGGAGGCTGGGACCGGGGGGAGGGGTCGGAAGGCTTGAGGGGGATTCAGGGATCGGGAACCTTGTGGGGGATGGGGCGGCCATCGGAGGCCGGGGGGGAGATCGGAAGCCGGGGGGGTTGAGATTGTCGGCTGGGAGGGGGTGGGGGAGGTCAGCGGCTGGGGCGGGGTGAGATCAGAGGCCTCGTGGAGGAGGGTGGGGGGGAGATCGGAAGTGTCGGCGGGGGGCTGTCTGATTGCAGGGGTTTGTTGAGGCAGAGACGCTAGATCCAGCAGGTAAGTGGAAAGGCACTTACCTCCTGGGTCCAGCAGTCCTCGTCTCCCTTTAGCTGCCGGGTTCCCCGTGGCCTGGGAAACCCGCCCGCCCACAGTTAATTTTAAAATGGAGCTTCAAAATGAGGCACGGAGCCTCATTATAATATTTAAAATTGCCAACTCTCCCACTGGGAACGGATTGGCTGTCCGCCTCCCCACCCCACCCCCACCCCCCGTCCACCTCCGTTAAAACTGGAAATGGGCGTGTTGGAGGCAGGTTGGGGTTGGGTTTCAGATTCCTAACACTTTAACCCAACCCCAATCCACCTGATTTTTGGGGGTTAAAATTCCCCCCCTTGAGTGTCTAATCCGTCCCCACCTGCCACCAGGGCAGCTCCCACAGATCAGCTGCTGTCACCTTGCTAAAGTAGGAGAAGGGCTTCAAAGCTTCTGCATGGAGGTATTTCCTGTTATGGGAGATGGAAACACATATTATAAGACACAGAGTTAGTGAACTCTGTCCATTGTGAAAGGTGACGTGTGCAGTTATTAATTTTAAAGGGTGAACAGTGTGTTAGTGCCCAAGGAAGAAATGGGTGAGCTCGAAGTCTATTCTCTTGCATGCTCTCATCAGGTCTTTGAACTTTTTCCTGCATTGGTCTGCAGTGCTGAGGGTGAGATTGTTGGCATACGGTGCCAATGCTACCTCACTTCACGTTGTACCAACGGTGAGATGTCTTTCTCTGCTTTCCTCCCATTGGCATCCAGCAGTCTTTCACTCCTTTGCTGCATCTCATTCAGGGTGCCTGAGGACAACCTCAGTAAAATGTGTGCCCTTCCTCGCTGCCTCCTTCCAATGCCTTGCTCCCTTCTTTGGCTGCCTTTGCCTTTGCTTCCACTTGAAGACATTCTTTAAAAGTGCCACAACATCTCATGAGCCATGTATTATAGCTGCCTGAAAGACTACTCAGTCTTTCAAACCAGTTAATACTTACCTGTTGCTCCCCCAGCCTGCTGCTGAATATCTTCAGCCATTCTAGGCTATTTAAAGGCTGCAATTTTTAATTTCCAACCCCACAGCACCGTACTCCCATGGTGTATGCGAGTTGCACTCAGCCAACTCCATTGGATATTTAAATGCTTGTGATTTCCGATGCGGGAGAGAATAGGTGGGCAGAAGTCCCGGATCAGCAGGGGCAAATGGCCCCCCTTGAGTGTCTAATCTGCCCCCACCTACCACCAATGCAGGAAAAAGTTCAAAGACCTGAAGAGAGCATGCAAGATAATAGACTCCTAACTCACCCATTTCTTCCTTGGGCACTAACACACTGTTCACCCTTTAAAATTAAATAACTGCACACGTCACCTTTCACAATGTACAGAGTTCACTAACTCTGTGTCTTATAATATGTGTTTCCATCTCCCATAACAGGAAATACCTCCATGCAGAAGCTTTGAAGCCCTTCTCCTCCTTTAGCAAGGTGACAGCAGCTGATCTGTGGAAGTACAGGCCCCTTATTTTCATACAGCCCTGTATCTTTGCTGATTAGAGGGATAAATACAGCACGGAATTTTCCACTAGAAAAAACACAGAGAGGGGTGAAATGCAACTCCATCCAGGGTGCAAAACGGGCAGTAGCAGATCAGCAGCCCGTTATACACCCCACCCAATTGTTCTTTCCTTTGACATCAATGGGGATGACAATTGGGCGGGGTATATAACAGGCGGCCGATCCTCTACCATCCATTTTGCACCCTAACTGAAGAAGAATTTTATCCCCCCCACCGAACATCCAGCGTCCCCATTCCTTCATTGACTCGTGCCTTGACAGTATGGGTACTGACATTCTGTTGAAAATAAGTCAACTCACAACATTTCCACGACAAGACCCTGTGGCATTATCATGTCAAACAAGAAGGCCCACTGGGCCTGATTTACATAGGGACAAACCTGCTTTATTTTTAAGAAATTACACTCTGAAGGGACTGGGTGATGCAACCCGTTCATTTATAGTTAGATTCTGCCCACTTCGAGCACTTTTAAACAATATAAAACAGTAATCACATCAGAGGTATTCAAAAGTAAATTAACAGCAATTAGCGGTCTTTTAGTGCATGAAACAGATGCTCCCACTTGGGAACTGGCTGTATGTGAGTTCACAGTACATCCTACTTATCCAGGATTGATCACAATTTGCTATCAGGGTTCTATCGCTAAAGTCTGATTGTGAATGATAGGAAGTACTTCTGTCCAAACATCAGGTGATTTGGTGGACAGGCCCTCAGTAGTATGCAAAATTAGGCTTGCGTTTAGAGTGAACAGGAGTAAATAACGCAGGTGCACAGCCCAAACGGAACATCGTTACAGGCGAGTTTCCAGTGGGCATGGGGTGAACATTGGATCAGGAGTAGGCCATTTAACCCCTCGAATCTGTTCCGCCATTCAATGAGATCATGACTGATCTGCGATCGAACTCCATATACCCGCCTTTGCCCCATATCGCTTAATACCTTTGGTTAACAAAAATCTATCAATCTCAGTTTAAAATTAACAATTAATCTAGCATCAATTGCCGTTTGCAGAAGAGAGTTCCAAACTTCTACCACCCTTTGCATGTAGAAGTGTTTCCAAACTTCAATACTGAAAGGCCTGGTTCTAATTTTTAGACTGTGCCCCCTAGTCCTAGACTCCTCAATCAGTAGAGTTTCTCTCTATCTATCCTATCAGTTCCCCTTAATAGCTTGAAAACTTCGATCAAATCACCCTTAACCTTTTAAATTCCAGGGAATACAATCCGAGTTTGTGTAATTTCTCCTCATAATTTAACCCTTGGAGTCCAGGTATCATTCTGGTAAATCTACGCTACACTCCCTCCAAGGCCAATATATCCTTCCTAAGGTGTGGTGCCCAGAACTGCTCACAGTACTCCAGGTGTGGTCTAACCAGGGTTTTGTATAGCTGCAGCATAACTTCTACCTTCTTGTATTCTAGTCCTCTAGACATAAAGGCCAGCATTCCATTAGCCTTTTTGATTATTTTCTGTACCTGTTCATGACATTTTAATGATCTATGTACCTGGACCCCCAAGTCTCTTTTTATCTCCACTGTTTCTAGCTTTTCACCATTTAGAAAGTACTCTGTTCTATCCTTTTTAGGTCCAAAGTGGATGACCTCACATTTGCCTATATTGAAATCCATTTGCCACAGTTTTGTCGATTCACTTACTCTATTAATATCTCTTTGTAATTTTATGCTTCCATCTCACTGCTTACAATACCGCCTATATTTGTGTCATTGGCAAACTTAGATATGTGGCATTCTATCCTATCATCTAAGTCGTTAATAAATACGGTGAATAGTTGAGGCCCCAACACAGATCCCTGTGCAACACCAGTAGTCACATCCTGCCAATTCGAGTACCTGCCCATTATCACTATTCTCTTTCTCCTGCCACTCAACCAGTTTCCTAACCAGGTCAATAGTTTGCCTTCAATTCCATGGGCTTCAACTTTAGCTAACAGTCTCTTATGAGGAGCTTTATCAAATGTCTTCTGAAAGTCCATATAAATAACATCCGTAGACATTCCCCTGTCCACTACTGTTCAAATGTGTGTCATATTCAATTCATACAAAATATAGTGGGAGCATAACGAAACTTCACAGATAAGTTATGTAAACATGACACAGGAGTTGAACTAGGTGAATTAGTGGCGATATTACTTCAAATGTACAGCAAAGCCATCAGAGATTGTAAGAGAAATCATAACCAAACTGGTTTCTAACAGTTCTGCCATAATATTTGCAAATAAGTTACTACTTTAATCAGAAATGCAAATTGATCCATTTTGTCTGACATTCCTGTCTCTGCTACTTTAGAAGAGGGAGTTGACCTATTTAAAATAAACATGGTTAACACCTCTGAAATAGTGAAGAGAAGAATTTCAAACATTTTAAGCATTCATAGCCGAGTATCCAACAATGTAATTTACAAGGCCGTCAATACTTGCAGCAACTGTGCAAAGACACTGTCAAAGACACTGTCAAAGTTACATCATCAGGAACTGCAGCTGCTTAAAGACCTGTGGAGATTCAATTTGAGATTGAGGCAGTGCCAAATACCACACTTTGTTGAGCTGTGAGTGCGACATGTGGCAGGTGTTCTGATGTTGTCACATGCTATCACTGGGTCTCACACACCACAGGAATTTGCTGCCAACTAAGATTTTATCTGACTACCCACTTAGAACACATATACCACAGGAAGCCTATTTGCATTGTGCTGTGTGGCTTTTAGCCATTTTTGTAGAACTACGGCCAGCTTTAAACTGAAGACAAATAATTGTTTGCAAACGAAACAGCAATTCTCCACAAAACACTGCAAATTAAACACTTTTGCCCAAATTTCTAGCTTCACATTTGAATTATACAGTTGTGTTTTACACTGTCACCTACACAGCATCCATTGTGCACTCTGGATTTCTTGCCAATATACAGTGAATTAATGCCATAGCAGAATAATACAGTTTATGGCCTAGAAATTCAGTGCCCTTAGCACCGATTTTGCGGTGCTAGAGGGCCTAGCGCTGCAATTGGCGCCGGTTCCTAAATTGCCTGGGGCCCTTCCGCGGCGGTAGACCGGTAGCGCTGCGCCGGCACCGATGACGTCATCGGTGTGCGCAGCGTCCCGGTTGCCGTGGTAACCCGGCCCCAAGCCGAAATTCAGTTGCGCCCGCCTCGCCCGTGGCAGGCGCAACTAAGACTCTGGCAACAGAGTCTTCCCCCAGTGTGCGGCGGCGCATAAAGGTGGAGCGGCGGCCGGCCGCGTTCCCGGCGGCCGCCTGCCCGCACCTCCCTTCCCGGACTCCTGCATTCCCCCCCCGCGGCCCTGATCAGTGTCTCATGCGAGCCCGGCACTTCCCCGAGGTGCCGGGCTCAGATGTCGGGTCAATCCGCCGGACAGTTGTCGGCTGCAGGCAGCTCCTCCTTAACAGGAGGAGGAGGCCTGCAGTTCCCCCGCCTGCCGCACCGCATCGGGTGCCGCAGCGGGGGATTAGCGCCGGGAAACCCAAGTTCACGCCCGTTTTGAGGCGCTAAAGGAGGGTTTTAGCGCCCGCCGCCGTCTGGGCCCGGCGCACCCGAATTTTCGTCGGGCGCTGCCGCATTACCGCTGGCGCAAACTTTCTGGCGCTACAGCCCTGGCAAGACCAGAACCCAATTTCTAGGCCTATATGTTTTAACTAATGTTTTATAGCTAGAATTTTAGATTCCATCCCTGATTTGTGCAGGATCTCAGTCAGGGTGGCAGTAAGGGTGCTGCTTAACTCTGGGTGACCGCTTTGCGGAACACCTCCGTTCAGTCTGCAAGCTTCCGGTCGTCTATCATTTTCATTCTCCGCCCCACTCCCACTCTAACCTCTCTGTCCTCAGCCTCTTACACTGTTCCAATAAAGCACAACGTAAGCTCAAGGAACAGAACCTCATCTTTCTATTAGGCACTTTACAGTCTTCCGGACTCAACACTGAGTTCAACAATTTCAGACCAGAACCTCTGCCCCCATTTTTTTTGGATGGCAGCTGTTGCTGATGATTCTGATATTCCTATTAACACCTCCTCTAGGCCCATCTTTTGTTTCTTTAGTTGTTCCATTACCATTTCCTTTCACTTTGCACCATCATCCCTTTTCTCATTTAATCTCTCCTGCCTTCCACTTTATCACAGACCTTCCCTTTTGTTCTTTCCTCCCCTGCCCCCTTTACCTGCCTCTATAATTGCTTAAAATCTGTTATGTCTCAAACTTTTTCCAGTTCTGATGAAAGGTCATCATTTTGAAACATTGGATGAAACATTCGGGGGCTTTACACCACCCATTACTGGCAAAAAATGGTGAAAGATCAACAGCTGGTGTCAGGACCCGAGGCGTCCTCCATTTTCTATGTCCCCATAGCGCTGCCGGAAAGATTCAGCACCCTGCAAAAAAAAATGCCGGAATGGTGACCTGCACGTTGACCTATCATCACCACGGCCAACCTCGACCCTAGTACTGAGTTCAGTGCTGGGTCATAACCATGCGAGTGAAAGCCAGCATGCAAACAGACTGATAGAGGCGCTGCCAGCACCTCTTTAAGGGACACACACACCTTTCGGTGACGTTTGCATTTAAGTTTTTGGACTTTTTTTCTATTATTGAAGTAATGACTTGCTGCAATAGATGTTAAATGTTTTTTAAGTGTGTAAGGAGTGCTGCTGAATGCTTGCAAGGCCTCAGATGGTAAAGGAAGGCCTCTGAGGAAACAGAAAATGCTGCAAATACTCAACAGGCTAGGCAGCATCCATGGAGAGAGAAACAGAGTTCACGTCTCAGGACGAGATGCTGCCTGACCTACTGAGTATTTCCAGCATTTTATTCTGTCATTTCAGATTTACAGCATACACTCGCAAAGGGAAGAGCAGGAAGCAGAAGAGGCAGAAGCAGATGGAAGGATGCATCCCAGACAGCCCCTTTGTGGCCGGGATATCCAGGATGGAATTATCCGCCTGCAGTCCTAGTGACCATAACCCCATTTCCCCTTTCAACATTAGTCCCACACCTTACCTTTCCTCTGTTACTGACCATCACAGCGTCCTCTTGGCCACAATGCTGAAATGAAAGCCACCACAAAGCAAATTTTCCAATCCAACTTTTTACATCCATCCATCCAATATGACATCAAGAAATTAACCCATCACCCATATGCATTCTCTTAGTGATTGTCTTGTGTGTGCCTTTGCCTCTCCTACTGATGTCATGCAGTGCTACCTCGGTGGCTGCTGCATGGCTGGTGGAAGGCTGCTGACTTTCAGTGGGGGGACACTGCAAAATGTCCTTGCTGGTCAACCTTGTGGAGCTGGTGACTGGGAGCGTCAAATCAATCGTCGTCTTCTTCTTCTCCTTCACTCTCCTCTCCCTCTTCTTGGCCAACCACTGGCTGGGCGTGTGAAATGAGGAAGGCACAAGGGTGGAGTTGTGGTGACGGGAGGGCAGGAAAGCAAGAGGTGCATGCCAGAAGGAGGATAATGTATGAGGATATCAGCATCTTGTATCCGTTCAATCCCGCCACTGGCCAAGGGCTCAGCCATGCCCCTGCAAAGAATGGCCTGCAATGTCTCCTCCAAGCGGGTGAGGTGAGGCTAGGAATGGGAAATGTGCCTCGTGATTGATACAGATTGTTGATAGGTGAGTGATGGGGTGGGGGCAGAGTTGTGCATTGAGAAGTGTGTGAGGCTAGTGATGCAGTTGGTAGGAGACGGCTTTTGAAGATGCATTCACTGACCTTGACCATTTGCCTGAGGTTATGAAGCTTCTTTGGTCACTGGAGCCAGGTCCTGTGGTTGGCACTGCTGGCAGTGACGGCCTCGGTGATGTGGTTCCACATCGTTCTTTCTGGAGGACCTCCTGGCCTCTGTGGGTAGAGGACCTCTCTTGCAGTGTTGACCCCCTGCACAAAGCTGGAGTGCTGCATGCGAGACCCTGGGTGCCCCTTCCCTGGCTTGCTGAGCCATTTGTGTTAGTGCTGAAGCACTTTTCCCATTTTTTGAGGTTCGCAAAGGAATTCACCTTTAAATGCAGAAGAATCACATTTGGGACTTCTTTTTAATGTTAAATTTTTTATTGAAAGGCACTAAGGGCTGAAAGCTGCATTTTTTCACATCATTGTAATTTTTTATTAGTTCTGAATGCATTGCCCCTTTAATTCATAGCCCCTTTAATTGCCCACAATGCCTTGCGTACTCCACAGCCTCACTCCCACAAGCTGTAAAAAGCTGCAATGCTGACTGTGGACAGGAACTTCGGGTCAGAGGCCTCCATTAACGACACCAGGAGGGCTTTGCACGGTAGGTTAGCACTGAGCTCCACATCGCCAGTCCCCAGTGCGTATTTTTGGCCCGTAGTGCTGCGGCCATTTTCAGCAGCCATTAACTCAAGTTGCTGGTGACACCAGCAATTCTGTTGGTGCACTGAATTTTTCCCCCATTAACTCTGTTTCTCTCTCTTCACAGATGCTGCCTGACCTGCTGAGTAGTTCCAGTATTTTCTGTTTTTATTTCCAGATTTCAGCATCTGCAGTATTTTGCATTAGTCTCAAATGCAACACTGATTTGGTATTTTTGACAGAACACTCAATAAAAAGTTAATTTGTGTACAAATGATGATATAATACAGCCACTGATTGACACTCTGCATTGCAGACAAATAGACAGGAACATTGTACCAGTAAATAATTACAAGCCTCACTTTCAAAACAAATAAGAGCAATGGTAACATTGGGAACAGTAAATAGCAGAGTCCACAAGTTACTTAGGACTTCCTGAATGTAACGGACGCCATCCTGTAACACAAAATCCATGCAATTCAACTTTACCTAAGGATTTACAAAAATCTACAGTACTGTACTTTGCTTCAGTCATTTGAGAAGTTTGGGTATTTATTGTATATTAAAGTGTGTTGTTTCACAGATAGAAATTTGTTAGAAATGCTTTCTCATCATTGCAGTGTTATACATTCTGACAGGAAATTCCCAATGGTGCTACAATGGGGACACCATAGCAACACCAGAAAAGGCAGCAAGAGCTTATTAAACTCCGAGCCCCCAAGATATCGGCGCTCCTCTAATTCTGCCCTCTTGAGCATCCCTGATTATAATCGCTTCACCATTGGCTGCGCCTTCTGTTGCCTAGGCCCTAAGCTCTGGAACTCCCTGCCTAAACCTCTCTACTTCTCTACCTCTCTTTCCTCCTTTAAGACACTCCTTAAAACTTACCTCTTTGACCAAGCTTTTGGTCACCTGCCCTAATTTCTCCTTATGTGGCTCAATGTCAAATCTTTAGTCTTTTAATACTCCTGTGAAGCGCCTTGGGACGTTTTACTACATTAAAGGCACTATATAAATACAAGTTGTTGTTGTTGTTGAGATCCAAGGTCTTCAGCAGGTAAGTGCAGGACCTGAATTGGAGGGAAAGGAAGCCTCTGCAAGGCCCTCTTCTTCCACTGGAGAACCTTGTGACTGTTACTGCGATTTCCCGGGGGCTTATCGCCACCTTCCACACAGCGGCCTTAGAAAGCAGCAGTAGGTGGAATGTGAGTAATCAGATAATTTGAGCAAAGCAGAAAAGGCTTTCTTTTCTTTAAAACAAAAAAAAATTGAATAAATGAAGCAAAATTGAATAAACCTTTCACAGCCTTTAATTTTTAGGAGGAAAAATGACTAAAAGGCCTTTGTGATATGCAATGACCCTGTAAATCAAGAATGCATTTCAATGTGATTTACAAATTCCAATGACGGATCCTACCTAATATAGTAATACATCTGCTTCAGATGCAGTGAATTTCCAGAACTTTTTGCTTTTAGTTCAGATTTCCAGCATTTTTCTTATCATCTTTAATACAATCATTCTTTTTTGGAGGATTGACAATGTGAGAAGGGATTTGACGTGATCCTTGTGCTTTTTTCTTGATGAATTTTGTGTTTACAGAGGAGTGATGTTAAGGCTTAGAAAGCCAACATTTTCCCATATTAACACACCCAGTGCCGGCATCAAGAACTCCCAGGTCAGACGAGGCTTCTTCGGCACTGCCCACTATGTGCTTAGTAACAAACCCCAGACGTTGTCTGATTACTTATCTGCCCTTGAATCTCCTGACTTAGTTATTGGGCCAGAAATTCGGGTCCCCACGGGTGAGTACGTGCTGGGTACTCGCGCGTAGGCCCAACGAAAGTTGCGGGAAACCAGAACTTCCGTTCCCTTAAAGGAAGGGGTTCACAGGTCGAACGCATGCGCCGGAGAGGCAGCGCATACGCCTGGAACTTCCGTTTTTTTGCAGGTTTCTCCAGGAGGGTAAGTCTCCAGAAGCTACGCTTTTAAAAAGCAGTCACAAGGCCTGCTTTTAACAAGGTAAGTGGTGACTTAAGTAAAATTAAAACATTTTTTCCACAGGTTTATTATTTTTAAATACTTTAAAGAAAGGTAAGTTTATTTTTAGCCCCGTTAGAAAGTCATTAATTTTTTCAAAAATTTAAATTATTTTTTAAAATAGTTATTTTATGTAATTTATAGTTATTTCAAAAATGTGATTTTTAAAAAAAAAAATATTTGAAGTTTTAGTTATGTTTTGGGGCTGAATTGTATTCATAGATTTGACAGGTCTTCCTGTCAAATCTATGAATACAGATTCCCTGCTACCATTGGCTCTCCATGGCCCATGTGATCCTAGGGGATGCTTCGAACTAACTGCGCCCCTGGGATACACAAACACTGCGCGCCGGCAGTTGAAGCAGGCCCAGGATCAGAATCCCACACGGGCCCACAGCACAATGGCCGGCGCGCTAGGTAAGTGCAGGTCGGAGGCTTGCACCCGCGGGAAGCCTCCGACCCAAATTTCTGGGCCATTCTCTTGTTCTGCGGTCAGTATGACATAAATGAAGCTTTTTATCTAGTTTTAGCTTGGCATTATTATCGGTGTCAACTGTGTCTCAGTTGGTAGCATTCTTGCCTCTGAATCCGAAGGTTGCGGGTTCTAAGTCCCACTCCAGAGACTGGAGCACTAAGTCAAGGCTGACACTTCAGTGCAGTACTGAGGGAGTGCTGCACTGTTGGAGGTGCCGCCCTTTGAATGAGACGTTAAACTGAGGCCCCATCTGCCCTCTCAGGTGGATGTAAAAGATCCCATGGCACTATTTCGAAGAAGAGTAGGGGAATTCTCTCCAGTGTGCTGGCCAATATTTATTCTTCAACCAACATCACTAAAACAGATTATCGCTGTTTGCAGGACCTTTTAGTGCACAAATTTGCTGCTGCGTTTCCTCCAATATAACAGTGACTTCAAAAGTACTTCATTGTAAAGTGCTTTGGGACATCCTGAGGTCATGAAAGGCACTATAGAAATGCAAGTCGTTCTTTCTTGTTATTGGCTCCATCAATTCAGTGATGTCACATAAGGAGTCAAAAACTTGCCGTACCCACGGAAACCCTGTCGCAGCCGACATCAATGTTGTGGAGCTACATTTCACTTTGTTTTAGCACCTGTTAAATGGAGGAAAATGCTTTAACCCTTTGGAGGTCCTGACCCTCCCAGGACCACAAACTGACAGGGAAGTCTGGGACTTGATATATCCTGATCCTGGTCTAATTTCCAGCCCGTAGATGTATGGTGGGAGTGAACCATAAGGGTCATGGATTTTCAGCCCTATATAATACAATATTACTGCTATTTATTCATTTCTTTATTCACCGTTCAAAGCAAATCGGTTGCCAATTAAAGCTTAAAACACAGTCCAGAGTCATTCTGCTGCTTCACAAAGATGCAAAGAGGATCCTGTGGAGGCAGGGGATAGGTAGCTAAAACAAAACTCAAGTGGAGGGAGTGCTGAAAATTTGCCTAAATATCAGGACAAGTGTGAACACTGTCAAGGACATGAGGAGTGAGGCTTCACTAACAAGAATGGTCTGAGACACAAGCCAAAAATATATCTAGAATAAAAAGGTTGCAAAGGTCCAAAAAACATAACGGTCAGAGCTGATTCTTTATATGTAAATATTGTATTGCATGGGATTTTAAAGCTTTTTTTTACATTGATACAAGATTTATCTGAGTTACATTTTTATACTTTAGACAGAGACAGACCATCCATCGACTTCACGTAATGAAGGGAACATGCTCCATAAGGTTAAAAGGACCATATGTATTTGCTTCGCTTTGTTTGATAATGTTCAATATATTCAAGCAATGTCCAGAAAATAATGAAGCCTGCTTCCAGTCGTATGAGTATTAACAGGTAAAAGCCACTAGGTGGAGGAGTTCATAACAGAATCTTGTACCAAATCACTGGCGTACTGCCAGCTTTACTCCTAATGATGGATCCAAAACTGTTCCACACATCGTCGGTAGCATTGCAAAGTTATTCTGACCGCCAGCGGAAAACAAAGTAACAGCCACCCAATTTTACAGCTTAAAGAATGAAACAGAGCAGCTGCCTGGCACTGCCAGAAGTTCCTGCCAATTGCACAAAACCTTGCTGACAAACATGAGATAATGAGAAAATCTACCGCGAGTGGGGCTGCAATATCAGCATGCACCATTGCCAGAGGACTACACAGAAAATGCTCATTTATCTGTGTCTGCATTAACCCCGTCTCACTCAGAGTGACTAAAAACCAGCCCAGCAGCAACATTGCTTTCCATTGCTTATTTTAAAATCAATATTACCGCATGTGTGGTGAGGAAAAGATAGAACTCACTCCATTGCACTTTACAGCCTTCTGGGCTCAACATCGAGTTCAGCAATTTCAGATCAGAACCTCTGCCCTCATTTTTTCAGATGGCAGCTGTTGTTGATTCTGCCATTCCCATTTACACCTCTTTTGTTTCTTTACCTGTCCTATGATCATCTCCTTTTACTTTGTACTATCATCCCTTTTGTCATTTAATCTCTCCTGCCTTCCACCCAATCACAGACCTTCCCTTTTGTTCTTTCCTCCCCTCCCGCTTTCCCTGCCTCTGCACTTGCTTAAACCCTGTTACATCTCTAATGTTTTCCAGCTCTGATGAAAGGTCATCAACCTGAAACGTCAACTCTGTTTCTCTCTTCACAGATGCTGCCTGACCTGCTGAGTATTTACAGCATTTTCAGTTTTTATTTCAGATTTCCAGCGTCCGTAGTAATTTGCTTTTGTTTTAATGTTTTCTCTTCCTTTTTGAAATGTAGAGTGTGAGCCTACTCTTACTATTTTGAAACATTTTCATTTATTCTTCCAAAATTAATATTAAAAGATATGGCCCAGAAATTCGGGTTGGGAGCTTCCCGCAGGTGCAAGCCCCCGACCTGCACTTACCTAGCGCGCCGACCATTGAGCTGTGGGTCCCCGTGGACCTGCTCCAACTGCCGGCACGCAGCGCTTGCGTATCCCAGGGGCGCAGTTAGTTCGATGCGTCCCCTGGGATCACGTGGGCCATGGAGAGCCAATGGTAGCAGGGAATGCTTCATTCATAAATTTGACAGGAAGACCTGTCAAACCTATAAATACTATAAGACCCAAAACATAACTAAAACTTCAAATAAATGTTTAAAAAAAATCACATTTTTAAAATAACTATAAATTACATGAAATAACTATTTTAAACAATAATTAAAATTTTGGAAAAAAATAATTTTATTTTCTAACGGGGCTAAAAATAAACTTACCTTGCTTTAAAGTATTTAAAAATAATAAACCTGTGGAAAAAATATTTAAATTTTAATTAATTCACCACTTACCTTGTAAAAAGCAGGCCTTATGCCTGCTTTTTAAATGTGTAACTTCTGGAGACTTACCCTCCCGGGAAAACCTTCAAAAAAAAGTAAGTTCGATGCGCACGCACAGTATCTCCTGCGCACGCGTTCAACCTCTTAACCACTGCTTTCAGGGGAACGGAAGTGCCGGTTTCCCGCGCATGTGCAGTGCATGCAGGAAACTGGCACTTGCATTGGGCTTACGGGTGAGTACCCCGTGCGTACTCACCCGTGGAGACCCGAAGTTCTGGGCCATTAAAAGCAAGTACTTAAACACTACCCATCCTTGCCCAAAAAAACAACAGTAACCCACGTTAATTTCAACAACCAGCATCACTAAAACAGATTGGCCTAGAAATTCACTGGCGGCCCGTTTGGGGCGCCAAGCTTGCCTGGGCGCCGGAATTACCTCTCCGGACGGAGCCGGGAACGCCAGCGCGATATTCAGTTTCAGCGCCCCAAGAGGGACGCGGGGCGCTGCTCGAGGCGCCCCGCGTCCCTTTTGGGGCGCTGAAACGGAATATCGCAGCGCAATGTGCCGCAGCGCCACACACTGCGGCACGGCGCGCTGCGGTACTGCAGGCCTTCCTCCCCTTCTTAAGGGGTAGGGGCCTGCACCAGCGTGATCACCGATCGCGAGTGCCGGCAAAAGAGACCGGCACCGAGGAGAAGTGCCGGGCTCCCGGAACACAGCCGGCACTGCCCGGGGGGGGGGGATCAGGAGGCCGGGGAGGGTGGCGCGAGGAGGTGATGGCAGGCGGCCACCGAAAAAAATGGCCGCCCCGCACCTCCACCTTAATTTGCACCACTACCGCCACAGGTAGGCCCCGTGAACTGGTCGCGATTTGCGACCAGTGCTACGGGGGGGGCGCGACCCAATATCGCGTTCGGGGCGGTAGCGGGGCGCTGCGCACACCGATCATGTCATCGGTGGCGGTGCAGTGCTACAGGCTAACGCCGCCATTAGCGCCCCACTAAATTTCACGGGAGGCGTGGCCAGTGGCGCTAAAGCCACTAAGTGCCCTCTTTGGGCGCTAACTGGTGGCGCAGCCCACTGAATTTCTAGGCCATTATCTGGCCATTATCATATTCCAAAACTTGGAAGTATAGTGAACAGTGAGGCGGATAGTGATAGACTTCAAGAAGACATAGGCAGCCTGGTGAAATGGGCAGACACGTGGCAGTTGAAATTTAACGCAGAAAAGTGTGAAGTTATACATTTTGGTAGGAAGAACGAAGAGAGGCAATATAAATTAAACGGTACAATCCTAAAGTGGGTGCGTGAACAGAGAGACCTGGGGGTATATGTTCACAAATTGTTGAAGGTGGCAGGGCAGGTTGAGAAAGCGGTTAAAAAAGCTTACAGGATCCTGGGCTTCATAAATAGAGGCATAGAGTATAAAAGAAAGGAAGTTATGATGAACCTGTATAAAACCTCAGCCTCAACTGGAGTATTGTGTCCAATTCTGGGCACCGCACTTTAGGAAGGATGTGAAGGCCTTAGAGAGGGTGCAGAAAAGATGTAAGAATGATTCCAGGGATGAGGGACTTCAGTTATGTGGATAGACTAGAAAAGCTGGGCTTGTTCTCCTTAGAGCAGAGAAAGTTGAGAGGAGATTTGATAGAGGTATTCAAATCATGAGGGGTGTAGACAGAGTAGATAGCGAGAAACTGTTCCCATTGACAGAAGGGTCGAGAACCAGAGGACACAGGTGTAAGGTGATTGGCAAAAGAACCAAAGGCGACATGAGGAAAAACTTTTTTACGCAGCAAGTGGTTAGGATCTGGAATGCACTGCCTGAAAGGGTGGTGGAGGCAGATTCAATCATGGCTTTCAGAAGAGAATTGGATAAGTATCTGAAGGAAAAAGAATTGCAGGGCTAAAGGGAAAGGGCGGGGGAGTGGGAATAGCTGAAGTGCTCTTGTAGAGAACCAGCACAGGCTCGATGGGCCGAATGGCCTCTTTCTGTGCTGTAACCATTCTATGATTCTATGCTGTTTGTGAGATCTTGCTATGCCGCAAAATTGGCTGCCATGTTTCCCACATTACAACAGTGACTCTATTAGCTGTAATAAAATCCACTGCCTCTGATTTGTCATGCTGCTTGTCCAGATGAGGAGAAATGTCCTCCAATTGTCCCCTCCACAAACTCCGTTCCCTAGACATTGATGCCGGCCCATTCCCTGGCCACTGTCTGAGGCTGAACCAGACTGTTCACAACCTTGGCTTCCTATTTGACCCTCAGCTGGGCCTCTGATCCCATATCCTTTCCATCACCAATACCGCCTACTTCCACCTCCAGAACATCACCTGCCCCCGCTCCTGTCTCAGCTCATCTGTCTTTGGTACCACTAGATTCAACTATTCTAATGCCCTTCTAGATGGTCTCCCATCTTGCACCCTCCATAAACTTGAACATATCCAAAACTCTGCCCCTCATATCCTAACTCGCACCAAGTTCCATTCACCCATCACCCCTGTGCTCACTAACCTACATTGGCTCCCGGGCCGGCAACGCCTCAGTTTAAAAATACTCATCCTTGTTTACAAATCCCTCCATGGCCTTGTCTCTCCTTATCTCTGTAACCTCCTTCAGCCCCATAACCCCCCGAGATATCTGCACTCCTTTAATTCTGTCCTCTTGAGCATCCCCGATAATAATCGCTCAACCATTGGTGGCCATAGAAACACAGAAACATAGAAGATAGGAGCAGGAGTAGGCCATTCGGCCCCTCGAGCCTGCTCCGCCATTCAATGCGATCATGGCTGATCATCCAAATTCAGTACCCTGTCCCTGCTTTCTCCCCATATCCCTTGATCCCTTTAGCCTTAAGAAATATATCTAACTCCTTCTTGAATATATTTAATGAATTGGCCTCAACTGCCTTGTGTGGTAGAGAATTCCACAGGTTCACCACTCTCTGGGTGAAGAAATTCCTCCTCATCTCTGTCCTAAATGGCTTACGCCTTAGCCTTAGAATGTGACCCCTGGTTCTGGACTCCCCGACCATCAGGAACATCCTTCCTGCATCCAGCCTGTCTAGTCCTGTTAGAATTTTATAAGTTTCAATGAGAGCCCCTCTCATTCTTCTAAACTCCAGCGAGCACAAGCCCAATCGACCCAATCTCTCCTCATACGTCATTCCTGCCATCCCAGGTATCAGCCTGGTGAATCTTCGCTGCACTCCTTCCATGGCAAGAACATTCTTCCTCAGATAAGGCGACCAAAACTGCACACAATACTCCAGATGTGGTCTCACCAAGGCCCTGTACAACTGCAGCAAGACATCCTTGTTCCTGTACTCAAACCCTCTCGCTACGAGGGCCAACATACCATTTGCCTTCTTAACCGCCTGCTGCACCTGCATGCTTACCTTCAGTGACTGGTGCACAAGGACGCCCAGGTCTCGTTGCACTTCCCCTTCTCCCAATCTATTGCCATTCAGATAATAATCTGCCTTCTTGTTTTTGACACCAAAGTGGATAACCTCGCATTTATCCACGTTATATTGCATCTGCCATGATTCTGCCCAATCACCCAACCTGTCCAAATCATCCTGGAGTTTCTCGGCATCCTCCTCACAGCACACACACCCACCCAGCTTTGTGTCATCTGCAAACTTGGAGATATTACATCTAGTTCCCTCGTCCAGGTCATTAATATATATTGTGAATAGTTGGGGTCCAAGGACCGATCCCTGCGGTACCCCACTAGTCACTGCCTGCCACTCGGAAAAAGAGCCGTTTATTCCAACTCTTTGCTTTCTGTCTGCCAACCAGTTCTCCATCCAAGTCAATACCTTGCCCCCAATCCCATGTGCCTTTACACGCTAATCTCTTATGCGGGACCTTATCGAAAGCCTTTTGAAAGTGTTGTGTATGTACCTTTAAGGGAATAACTGGTCTTAGACTGCAGTACCGGCAGTGACCACCCCTGTATAAAAGGCCCTAGCAGGCTTCTGTAGTTTCAGTTCCAGGTTGCCTCCATTCAGTAAAGACTTGTTATAATCAACTCCTGCAGTCCGTGTCTCAATTATACACGGACATAATACTGGCGACGAGCAGATACGAACTTACCTACAGTCTGCACCACCTCATAGGGATCCATCCCTGAACCGAAGTTATCAGAGGTCGAGGCCAGAAGGAAGAAAGAAACAGTAGAAACGGGCGTCGACCGTGGGCATCCGCCTCTGAGTCAGCGGAGTTGAAGATTTGCAGGAGAGGCTGTCGAGAGCGGGGCTTGGTTATCCTGTCGGTGCTTCAGCTAATCGGGCTGGTGGCAGGTAGTACACTGATCCTTCCTGGGCTGCGGCGGTCTAGAGCTCGAGCGGGTGGCTTGCAACGGGGCCGAGCAGCGTTGTCGGGAAGAGGAGAGAGAGAGAGGGTGGAGCACACAGGGCGCGGCCGGTGCTACGAAGCCGGGCAGCGTACAGACCCGAGAAGAGGGAGGCAAGAGTCCCGCATGGGTTGTTCCGACGACGGGGAAATAAAAAAATTAAACGAGCAGAAAGCCGCGAGGAGCTGCAGTTTGCCACGGAAACCGCAGAGAGCGGCATTAGCAGCAGCGCGGGGGGGAAGTGCGCGAAGACCATAGGGCGTCGCCATCAAGGCATAAAATGCCAGCAACAGCGCTAGCAACAGTGGAGAAGACAGAAAGCGCGGGAGGCGCAATCTTAATCCAGCGGGGAAGAAGGCAAAGCGCGGGAGGCGCCACTTTGTTAAATCGGGGAAGAAGGCAAAGCGCGGGAGGCGCCATCTTAGATTTCCAAGATGCCGAAGACTGGCTATATCACTGCCTTCGATAATGCAATAGAAGACTGGACAACGTATGTGGAAAGAGTCGAGGTATATTGCAAGGCAAACGAAGTAGCCGATGAGAAAAAGGCATCGGTACTGCTAAACTTAATGGGCGCAAGAACGTACGGCCTATTGCGGGACCTGATTACTCCAGCCAAACCGAAGGCGAAGAGTTTTAACGAAACTGTTGCTATCCTACAGGAACACCTAAATCCTACACCGCTGCTGATAGCAGAAAGATTTAAATTCCACAGGAGAACTCAGCATAAAGATGAGAGATATGCTGATTACCTTACGGAACTACGCAAGCTATCAAAGCACTGCCAGTTCGGAGCAGGACTGGCAGATACCCTACGGGACAAATTTGTCTGTGGACTCCTGAGTGAAGGAACCCAGAAGAGGTTACTCTCAGAGAAAGAGCTGACGCTAGATAAGGCTTTCAGCGTGGCAGTATCGTACGAAGCAGCAGCAAGGGGAGCTGCAGAAATACAACAAAAGCCACAGGAATACGGCACCCACGAAATGACACGGGGATTTGCAAAATGTTATCGCTGCAGCAGAACAAACCATGACCAGAAGGACTGCTGGTCCAAGGACAAAATATGCAGGCAATGCGGAAAGATGGGACACATTGCACGAGTTTGCAGGTCTGGGAAGAAGACCAACGACAACAAAAAGGCTACTAAGGAACCATACAGGAAAGTACAATAGATGACGAACAGTAGTTCCGAAGACCAGATGAGCGATAGTGAATCCGGGAACAAAAGAATAAGCTGTCTCAAACTTCACAACGTAATCGCAAAAGAGGATCACTGAACCATTTGGGTCACCCTCACGATAGCAGGGTCCCAAGTCAAAATGGAATTGGATACAGGATCAGCTCTAACCATCATGAATCGACGAGACTACGAGCAGCTATTCTCACACATACCCTTGAAAGAGACATCCATTGCCTTGAAGACGTATACGGGGCAAAAAGTATACCCCAGAGGAAAAATAAGGGTGCCTGTTGAATACAACGGCAAGGAAATACAGAAATTGTATCTCGACATACTGCAAGATGGTGGACCACCATTATTGGGACGTGAATGGATCAGAAAGATAAGTTTAGACTGGCACTCCATTCAGGCACTGACGGTGGCTGGTAAAAAGGATGACGACGTCACTCCTGGACGATTGTCAACAATCTTAGCTAATGCCAAAGAGGTATTTCAACAAGAACTGGGCACTCTTAAAGGCGTAACCGCCTCGATAAAAATAGAAGAGAATGCAATTCCCAAGTTTTTCAAAGCAAGACCGGTACCATATGCAATTCGCCCAGCCGTCGAGGCAGAGCTGGAGAATCTGGAGAAGGCAGGCGTGTTATCTAAGGTAGACTGGAGCGAGTGGGCGACACCCATCATTCCTGTCATGAAGAAAACGTTAAACAATAAGTCTGAGGAGCCAAGGAAGGTTCGCATCTGTGGGGACTTCAAGGTGACGGTGAACCCAATCCTTCACACAGTACAATATCCTCTTCCAAGGATAGAAGATATCTTCGCCTCACTATCTGGAGGGAAGCGTTTTACAAAAATTGACCTAGCACAAGCATATTTGCAGATGGAGGTTGAAGAACCCTCTAGGAAGTATCTCACGATAAACACTCACAAAGGTCTTTACCAGTATAATCGACTGGTATTCGGAGTGGCATCAGCTCCGGCGACGTGGCAAAGAGCGATGGAACAAGTCCTGCAAGGGATTCCGGGGACTCAGTGTTACTTGGACGACATCCTAGTGACAGGTGAAGATGACAGTGAACACCTTGTCAACCTAGAGCAGGTGCTCACGAGACTACGTGAACATGGGCTACGAGCCAATCGCCCCAAGTGCGAGTTTTTTAAGAAACAGATATCGTATTGTGGCCACGTGATTGATGAAGAGGGGTTACATAAGTCCCCTGACAAAATTGAAGCGGTAGTTAAGGCTCCAGCGCCTGAAAATGTGTCGCAACTGAGGTCATTCCTCGGATTGGTGAATTACTACCGTAAGTTTTTGCCGAATTTGTCCACAATTCTGCACCCACTGAACGCCCTACTACAAACGGGAGTAGCATGGAAATGGAGCGATGAATGTAAGCGGGCCTTTCAGAAGAGTAAGGACCTAATCAATTCAAGAGAAGTATTGGCTCACTACAACCCATCACTACCGATTAGACTGGCGTGTGATGCGTCTCCCTACGGCATTGGGGCAGTACTGTCACATAAATTCCTTGATGGTTCCGAGAGGCCGATAGCTTTTGCGTCACGCTCGTTAAATTCAGCCGAGTGTAACTACGCCCAGATTGACAGAGAGGCCCTCAGCCTGGTGTGGGGGGTGAAGAATTTCAATCACTACCTGTACGGTCAGAAATTTACTCTACTAACTGATCATCAACCTCTTGTCTCCATTTTCAACCCTCAGAAGGGCGTACCGATAATGACAGCACAATGGCTACAGAGGTGGTCCCTTTTCCTAGGGGCACACCAATATGACATCGAGTACAAAGGAACTAAATAGCATGGGAATGCTGATGGATTGTCGCGCCTACCGTTGCCGATGGTGGAAGAAGAACTTGCAGTGGATCCAGTGGAGATATTCCACTCGACCATAGTCGAATGTCTCCCTGTGACGAATGCAAACATAGAAAAGGAAACACGAAATGACCCGACACTCTCCTGGGTCTATGATTTAACGGTGAAGGGATGGCCAGCACATGGCGAACCACTGCTGCCAGCATTCTCGCCAAGAAGAGAACAGCTGTCAGTGTGCAGAGGAACCTTGATGTGTGGATCCAGAGTAGTAATTCCACCCAAATTGAAGGATAGAGTGCTCAATGAGCTTCATGAGGGTCATCGGGGAGTAAAAATGAAGAACTTAGCCAGAGCGTTTGTGTGGTGGCCGGGAATCGATTGAGAAATCGAAGAGATGACCAAGAGCTGTACAGGATGCCAGAAGGTCCAAAACGCCCCACCACAAGCCCCTCTACATCCATGGGAGTGGCCCTCAGCTCCATGGCAAAGGGTGCACATTGATTTTGCTGGTCCATTTATGGACTCGATGTTTTTAATTGCGGTGGATGCACATTCAAAGTGGCCAGAGGTAATAAAAATGTCCTCAACCACCACAGAAAAAACTATCACAGTCTTACGAACCATATTCGCCAGGAATGGGCTGCCTGAACAGATTTGCTCCGACAATGGACCACAGTTTGTGTCTGAAGTGTTCCAGAGGTTCTTAAAGAACAATGGTGTTAAGCATTACACATCCGCCCCATATCATCCAGCCACTAATGGATTGGCCGAGAGGTTCGTTCAAACATTCAAGAAGGCTATTAAGGCAATGTGTAATGAAGATATACCCCTACAACACAAGGTGGATAACTTCTTGTTTGCCTACCGGAATGCGACACATGCGGTTACCAACCAAACGCCAGCCATGATGTTCTTCAATCGAAGACTACGATGCTACTTGGATTTGGTTAAGCCAAACATCAGAAGAGATGTGGAGAACAGGCAGTTTCAGAATATGAATGAATGGCCAACCAGGAGTTTTAAGATAGGTCAACCAGTTTTGGCCCGGGACTACCGCACAGAGAAATGGCAGCCAGGAACGATCTGTACACGGCAAGGACCTCTAATGTATACCGTGGACATTGGAGAGAGCATTGTAAGATGCCATGCTGACCAGATTCTAGAGTCACTGGAAAACGTCAACTCCACACCACGATCTGATACACCTGGCGATGAAACCAAAGTACCAATTGCATCTACCGCAGAATCGGTGATATTGGAAGCAGACGAACCAAACAACCACATTGATCCCGACTCAACTTTGCCAAAAGAACCTGATACCCCAAAGAGGCGTTATCCAGACAGAATCAGGAAGCCTCCTCAAAGACTGAACTTATAATTGCTTAACTTCAACCAATGTATCTAGCAACCGTAATTGTAATTGTAATTAGTTGTTATTTAGTTGTTAAATGAATGTTATGTACTGTTTATCTAAAAGGGGAGGAATTGTTGTGTATGTACCTTTAAGGGAATAACTGGTCTTAGATTGCAGTACTGGCAGTGACCACCCCTGTATAAAAGGCCCTAGCAGGCTTCTGTAGTTTCAGTTCCAGGTTGTCTCCATTCAGTAAAGACTTGTTATAATCAACTCCTGCAGTCAGTGTCTCAATTATACACGGACATAATAGAAAGTCCAAATACACCACATCCACTGGTTCTCCCTTATCTATTCTACCAGTTAAATCCTCAAAAAATTCCAGTAGATTAGTCAAGCATGATTTACCTTTTGTAAATCTGTGTTGACTTTTTCCGATCCTGTCACTGTTTTCCAAGTGCTCTGCTATTACATCTTTTATAATTGACTCTAGCATTTTCCCCACTACCGATGTCAGGCTTACCGGTCTGTAATTCTCGTTTTCTCTCTACCACCTTTTTTGAACAGTGGGGTAACATTAGCTACCCACCAATCCATGGGTACTGTTCCAGAGTCAATCGAATTTTGGAAGATGACCAGCAATGCAGCTACTATTTTTAGGGCCACTTCCTTAAGTACCTTAGGATGTAGATTATCAAGCCCTGGGGATTTATCCGCCTTCAATCCTGACAATTTCTCGAACACCATTTCCTTACAAATACTGATTTCTATCAGTTCCTCCCTTTCATTAGACCCTATGTTCTCCGACATCTCTGGGAGGTTATTTGTGTCCTCCTTTGTGAAGACAGAACCAAAGTATGTATTTAATTGGTCTGCCATTTCTTTGTTCCCCATTATAAATTCCCCTGATTCTGACTGCCAGTGACCTACGCTTGACTTCACCAATCCTTTTCTCTTCACATATCTATAAAAGCTTTTACAGTCAGTTTTTATGTTCCCTGCAAGCTTACTCTCATACTCTATTTTCCCCATCTTAATTAATCCCTTTGTCCTCCTTTGTTGAATCCTAAACTGCTCCCAATCCTCAGGTTTACTGCTTTTGCTGGCCAATTTATATGTCCTCTCCTTGGATCTTATGCTATCCCTAATTTCCCTTGTTAGCCACGGTTGAGTCACCTTTTTTGTTTTATTTTTATGCCAAATTGGGATGAACAAATTCTGTAGTTCATCGATGCGATCTATGAATGTTTGCCATTGCCTATCCACCATCAACCCTTTGTGTGACATTCCCCAATCAATCCTACCCAACTCGCGCCTCATACCATCGTAGTTTCCTTTATTTAAATTCAGGACCCTGGTCTCTGAGTCAACTACTTCACTCTCCATCTTAATGAAGAATTCTATCATATTATGATCGCTCCGACCCAAGGGGCCTCGCACAACAAGATTGCTAATTAATCCTTTCTCATTACATAATACCCAGTCTAAGATGGCCTGATCTCTAGTTGGTTCCTCGACATATTGGTCCAGGAAACCATCCCATATACACTCCAGGAATTCCTCCTCCACAGTATTATTACTAATTTGGTTAGCCCGATCTATATGTAGATTAAAGTCACCCATGATAACTGTTGTGCCCTTATTGCATGCTTCTCTAATTTCTTTTTTAATGCCATCCCCGACCTCCGCATTACTGTTTGGAGGTCTATATACCGCTCCCACTAACGTTTTCTGCCCCTTGGTATTTCTCAGTTCTATCCATACAGATTCCACATCATCAGAGCTAATATCCTTCCTTACAATTGCATTAATCCCCTCTTTAACCAGCAATGCTACCCCACCTCCTTTTCCTTTTTGCCTATCTTTCCTGTATTGAATACCCCTGGATGTTGAGTTCCCAGCCTTGGCCACCCTGGAGCCATGTTTCCGTAATCCCAATCATGTTGTATTTGTTTACCTCTATTTGCGCAGCTAATTCATCCACCATATTACGAATGCTCCTCACATTAAGACACAAAGCCTTCAGGCTTGTTTTTTTAACGTTCTTAGACCTTTTAGAATTATTATTTACTGTGGCCATGTTTGATTTAAACCCTTGATTTCTCTGTCTGCCACTTTTGTTTTTCTCCTTCCTGTCTTTTGCTTTTATCCTTGTTTCCCTTTCCTCTGTCTCCCTGCTCAGGTTCCCAACTCCCCTCCCATGCCTTCTGTTGCCTAGGCCCTAAGCTCTGGAATTCCCTCCCTAAACCTCTATGCCTCTACCTCTCTCTGCTCCTTTAAGACTCCCCTTAAAACCAACCTCGTTACCTGTGCTAATATCTCCTTATATGGCTCGGAGTCAAATTATGTTTGACAATCGCTCCTGTGAAGCCCCTTGGGACATTTTACTAAGTTAAAGGTGCTATATAAATGCAAGTTGTTGTTGTTGTAAAGTGGTTTGTGATGTTCTGAGATCATGAAAGGCACTATATAAATGCAAGTCTTTCTTTTTCTTGCTTTACTTGGGCAACTTGTTAGATATTTATTTATATTTATCTTTAACTTATTCCTAAGCCAATGATGCAGACTGACAAAAATGTCAACGGTCGCAATTTTATCATTGGTGGTGGGTTCGGTGCGGGTTTGAGGTTTGGCAGGTTCAGGTCCCACCTCCGATTTCAGCCGTCCAGAAAAATGAATTTTTCCTTAAGTGGCCGACGTAATGGCCTCGATTTTCATTGGGCCGTGAGGCGGGCTTTTAGGCGTGCGCGGGGTTAAAATCGCAAAACCTGGGGGTCACGACCACCCCACCCAGCCCCCCAGCGCCCCCCCCCCCGGCCTGGTTCCCACCTCCACACCATTTTAACCTAGGTGTGTCTGATTGACCCGAATCAGTCCCGTCTGCAACAGGCGGGACTGGTCTTTAGGGCCCTTAAACAGCACTGATTGGCCTTTATAATCCCATTTTAACAGGCCCTTGCCTGTTTAACCCTTTTCCCACGTAAAACGCGCCTGGTGGGGATCACGCCTGTGAAACCTGGCGTGAACACTGTCGGCTTGCTGACTATCAGCTGCAGGTCCAACATTAAAGAGGATATTTGATCAGTCATCATTTGCAGGTGGCAGGACTTTGTTGTCTCAGGGCTGGGGCAACTTTAACCAGGCCTAACCACACCTGTGGAAGGTTGGAGCCTCACACACATCTCCAGTGTGACCTCCTGGGAAACCCCGCTTGCCACCTTCACTCAGCGCTTCCTCAACGGAGGCATATACCAGAAGCATGGGAGCCATTTATTTCCTTCCCTTCTGGGCATTAGATTAGCTCGAACACCAGCCGCGGCACCAGCAGAACCAGGAACAACAGCAGCAGCAACAGGAGCGCCAGGCTGCTGCTCACCCACCTGAAGCTGCACAGGCCAGAAGGGGCCAGCGCTTGGAAGTGGCTTGAGAGCACCTTGCTGCACATCAGGGGGCCATGGGGACCCGTATCTGCACTGACAGTTCTACTCAGAAGGACTTTCATGAAGGTCTGGTTTCTCTGTACAATAGATGCCCATCGCTCCTCAAGAGATGTCATTCTATTATGAGCACTCACCATGTTTTCCATACCCTGGCGACTTATCTCCTCCATGGAGGTTGCCATCCTTTCCATGGTGATGCGTTCATGCGCCAATGACTCCACAAAGGCTTTGCTCATGGTCGCTATGGACTCATCCATTCACTCCACACTCACATCGACCCTGGAGACAAAACCTGCCAGAGACTCCTGCATCTGTTGCTGGAGTTCCAGCCCCGCTAATCTTATGGATGAACCCAGAGGCAGAGGGTCGACATGCAGCTGAGCCGAGCTGGCAGATTCCTGCGCCCTCCGACTAGGACTCTCCACTGCTATCCCTGTCTCCACAATCTGCTGATGCTCACTTGTGAGCTGTGATACACCAGGTGACAACACTACTCTATGTTCCGAAGGTCCCACCGAGGTGTGAGTGTCTGCGCTGGTGCTGGGTGCGCTGAATTCTGATGACGCTGCACCCTCAGAGGTTGCAGATTCCTCTGAGGAGTCTGGAAGCTCAGGCTCTTCCTCCTGGACAGTGGGGACAGGGGCTCTCGATGGTCCTGTGGGGGAGTGAAGGAAAGAGTTGGAGATGTGAGGTCAAGGTTACATGCACATTGCATATTGCAGATGTTCATAGGTCCATCTGTTATAGCTTCAGGATCATTATCAGTGACTCATGCAATGTCAATGAGAGAGATGGAAAACTATTCTGCAATCAGCTTGCTGTGATGCACCCGTCTGTCCATCCCCCACTTGCGCCTCATCCTCCAGTCCTACGATCTCCAGGATTGCCTCCTCCCAGGGGGTGAGGTGGGCTACTGATGGTGGCCCTCCTCCTGTCCTCGCTTGTTCTCTTTTATTGTGAGCTCTCTTTTCCTGCACTGCAACCATGTTCTTCGTGTGAGCCCCAAGGATTTGACTTGACCTGCCACCTGTAGCCACACAGCCTTGGTCTGACTGGGAGGCCTCTTCCTCCCTGAAGAAGGGAACAGGGCCTCCCTGTGGGCCCTAGCACCATCCAGTAATGCCTGCAGTGAAGCCTCATCAAATTTGGGGGCAGATCTGGCCCTCCCGCTGGCCGTTGCTCCTGCAGGCTCCTGTGCCATCCTAATGGTGAAGTTTAGGAGCCTGCAGAGGACGCACGGCTTGCTGTGGACCTTAGAAGCAGCAACAACGATGATGTCATATTCTGCGACTTTCTGACAGGAAATACTCAATTGCCAAGGCTTCCCAAACGCTGGAAATCAATTGGCCAATTGAGTTAAAATTGCATCAATCTCACAGACCCATTTACAATCGTGTCGGAATCACTAAATTCGGGGAACCCGCCAATTCCCCGCACCTGAACTAAAATTGACCCCAATGTGTCCGTGCGCGCTACCCGTCCCAATCAGTGGGTTCGGGTCTGCTGCTCGCCTCTGCTGATGTCTGTCAGCCAGCTGTATTTAATGGCCCATGCAGGATTGCTTCAAATCCTTCCTTTCCTGCTGCTTCTCGTTTTGAAATTGTTGCCATGACTTCTGCAAGAGCTAAGGCTTCTCCCCGCTTTGATGATCATTCCCTCCATGCTCTTGTGGAGGGAGTGAGAGGGCACCAGGATGTACTCTTCCCCTCATCCGGATGGAGGAAGCCTCCTCAGCAAAGCAAAGCAAACTGGCTGCAAATTGTTGAGGAGGTCAGCTCCAGATCTTTGTGTGCTTGCTCCTGGGTCCAGTGCAGAAAAAGGTTTAATGACCTGGTACGCTCAGCAACAGTGAGTACAACATCACACTTACCTTCAATCTGCTCCCCATCTCCTCTCACCACCAGCACTCTGCATTGTCAACCTACTCCTCCACATCCTACTTTACCCTTATATCCCTTGCACCCTTAACCATCCCTCTCTCTCTATGTACAGAATCACTTCACTATTCTACTATGCACCCCTCACTCTTGCTATCACTGTTATGTAATGACAACAATTAACAACGCACAGGGAGAACCCTTGGTATTGGCATCTCACTCCATCATTGTCTCCCTCTAAGCATCTATGCTATGGATTCTCTACACTCACTCCAACATTCTCACTCCAACTCCACTTGTGTCCCTCATTGCAGGAAAAGAGATCCCACGATAAGAGGGAGAGGGCCAGGACAGGAGGAGGGCCACCTTCCATTGCCCAGCTGACCATCGCTGAGGAGGCTGCTCTGGAGATCATAGGAGGTGATGAGGATCTGGAAGTGGGGGACGGTCAGATGGGCGTAGTAGAGTAAGCTGGTGACAGAATAGATTTGCAGCCCACTCAGTTACATTGCATGAGTGACTGATATGGCATCTGATGCTCATACAGATTGAGCTATGATCATCTGCACAATTCGATGTGCATGATACGTTAATATCAGATGTCTAACTGATGCCTTTATTCCCCCACAGGACCATCGAGAGCCCCACACCCCACTGTCCAGGAGGAAGAGCCGGAAGACTCCTCAGAGGAAGATGCAACCACTGAGGGTGCACATCAGCAGAATTAAGTGCACCCAGCACCAGCGCAGATACGCACACCACAGTGGGTCCTTCGAGAGATACAGTCGTGTTGTCACCTGGTGTATCACAGCACACAAGTGAGCATCAGCAGATGGTGGAGACAGGGATAGCAGTTGAGAATCTTCGTCGGAGGCCGTAGGGCACTTCAAGCTCTGCTCAGCTGCATGAGGACCCTGTGCCTCTGGGGCCATCCAGAAAGAGAGCAGTGCTGGAACTCCAGGAACAAGTGCAGGAGTCTCTGGCAGGTTTTGCATCCATGGTAACTGCGAGTGTGGAGAGGATGGAGGAATCCATCTCTAACATGAGCACTGCCTTTGTGGAGGCAATGGTGCATGAACGCACCATCATCGATAGGATGGCAGCCTCCGTGGATAGGATGGCAACCTCCATGGAGGAAATAATTGCCAGAGTCAGGAAAACATGGTGAATGTTCAGAATAGAATGACATCTCTGGAGGAGCGATGGGCAGCTATTGAGCAGAGAGACCAGAGCTTCATGGACGTCCTTTTGAGGAGGACTGCCAGTGCAAATATGGGTCCTCATGGCCCCACTGATGTGCAGTAAGGTGCTGTCCAGCCACTTGCTAGCACTGAAGTGCGGCTGACCCATGAGAGGAATGTTGGTGGGAGGCAACGAGGAAGCGTGGGCTCCTCTCCAAGTGCTCACATGACCATGCCAATGCGGAGCCCTCAGTCAGAGCCCCACCAGAGTCCTCACCTAACTGAAATGACCATCTCAGCCCCTGCACAGCCGCAGGAGGAGCAGACTGTTGCCGAGCCCTCCCAGGCTCGCAAACCCAGAGGACACCCGCCAAAGGTGTCAAAGCAGGAGTAGCATGAAAGTGAGCAAGATGCCTCCACATCTGCTGAAGCCACAGGGGATGCAGCACGTAGAAGCACACGTAAGAGAAAGATGAAGCACCTATAGTTACAAGGGTAATCACTTGGGTGCTTTGATGTAATACATCTTTAATATAATCATCGCCATTTCAATGTCAATAAAGAAATGCGATGGTAAACATTCAAAGAGTTGGCTTATGTGTGCCCAGAAATGGAAGTGTCACAGTGAGGTGCCAGATCGCCTTCCATCTGTAATGATGGTGGTGAGAGTGATAGGAACCCAGAGTTTTTGTACAGATGGTGAATGGTGTGTTAAGAACGTGGCAGCCACATGTGTTTGCTTCATCAACTCAAGTGAATCTGGCAGAGATTAGTGCATCCTTTGCATCACGGGCAGCAATGTGCTTGCGTGCTGGTGGAACTGGTGCATCCACCTCCGCATGGTACTCCTCCTCCTCCTACTCATCCTCATCCTCCTCTGAGGAGGAGGCTATATGCTGAGTCACTTGTTCCTCAGGCAGCGGTAAGCCACGCTGCTGTGCAATGTTGTGCAGTGCACAGCAGACCATGATGGTTCTGGAGACCCTGGCTGGTGTGTACTGTAGAGGTCCACCTGATCTGTCGAGGCATCTGAATCGCATTTTGAGCAAGCTGATGGTTTGCTCGATGATGGCTCTGGTGGAAATGTGGCTGGCATTGTAGCACTCCTCAGCTTCATTTGATAGCCTCCTTAATAACATCATTAGCCATGTCTTCAGGGGATAGCCTTTGTATCCAAGTATCCATCCAGAAAGTTGGGGTGGCAGATTGAAGAGCTGATGCACAGTAGACTGCCACAGGATGAACGAGTCATGGCAACTGCCAGGGTACTTTGTGCAAACATGCAAAATGTTCTTCCTGTGGTTAAACACCAGCTGGACATTAAGGGAGTGGAAGCCCTTGCGGTTCACAAATACAGCTGGGTTGTGATAGGGTGCCCTAATGGCCACATGTGTGCAGTTTATGACACCCTGCACCCTTGGCAAGCCTGCCATATTTGCAAAGCCAACCGCACACGCGGTTACACTAGGTTCATCCATGGAGAAGTGGATGTAATTGTGCACCTTTGCAAAGAGGCCATTGGTTACCTGCATGATGCAAGTGTGTGCGGCCGACTGGGAGATTCCGCTGATGTCTGCTGGTGATCTTTGGAAGGACCCTGAAGCAAAAAAATTGAGGGCGGTGGTGACTTTGACAGCCACTGGTAAGGGGTGTCCACACGCTCCTCTGGGCTTCAGGTGTTGCTGCAGCATTGTGCAGATGTCACCTACTACCTCTCGCAAAAGTCTCAGCCTCCTTTGGCAATGTGCTTAGTCATGTTGAGGAAGCTCATCCTCAGCCTGTAAACCCTGTGTTGGGAGTATCTCCTGCGGAGAGGTGCAGCCCTGTGCAGCATCAGGTGGGTGAGGAGGAGGTTGGCGCTCCTGTTGTTGCTGCTGCTGTTGTGCTTGGTTCTGCTGCTGCCGCGGCTGCTCTTCCTCCGAATCTGAGGACCAGGATGACAGGGCATAAATGGTTCCCATACTGCTGGTATATATCTCAGTTAAGGACTAGAAGTTATAAGCGCTCAGTCAATGTGGCCAGAGGGTTTTCCAAGGAGGTCACAGTGCATATGGATCTCAGCTTCAGCACTTACAAGATCAGTAGACCTGCATAAAGTGTTCCAGCACCTGAAAAAACAAAGTTCTGTCATCTGTAAGTCAGCCATGTTAGAGCTCCGTTTTTATGCTGGAGCTGCAGCTGTCAAGAAATCAGGCACTTGCTGAATGCGGCACAATCAGCCGGCGTGCTTTGGGAATGGCATGGAACACGCTGAAAATGTAATAAAATTGAAATACCCTCTTAAAATAGGCTTATCCAGGCAGGTAACAAGCTGTAACTGCCTTAGTGCCTCTCCCGCTACTTGGTGGTGGGACAGATCGGAACTCCCAGAGCCGGCACTTGGCAAAGTAGAGTGGAGGCGGGTTGACGGTGGGAATCACAACCCGCTGTCAATCAAAAAGATTTTAACCTTTGACCCACCTCCAAACCCGCCCTCTCAGTGCTGTTAAAACTGTGGCCAACATCTCTCCTGCCCAATTTCTTTGGCTAGAGGTTAAAGCTTTCTTTCAGTCTTACACTCTTCTTTCATCAGTCCTATGATACCCAACATTCACAGAATCACAGAATCACAGAAACCCCACAGTGCAGATAGAGGCCATTTCGGCCCATCGAGCCTGCACTGACACATTATCCCACCCGATCCCCGTAACCCCTACACCAACACATATCCCACCCTATCCCCGTAACCCCATGTATTTAATCCCCCTAACACTAAGGGTCAATTTATCATAGCCAATCAACCTAACCCGCACATCTTTGGACTGTGGGAGGAAACCGGAGCACCCGGAGAAAATTCTTTCATAATTCTTACTAGTCTTTTGTCCTGAGCAGGGAGACAGAGGAAAGGGAAACAAGGATAAAAGCAAAAGATAGGAAGGAGAAAAACAAAAGTGGCAGTCAGAGAAATCAAGGGTTTAAATCAAACGTGGCCACAGTAAATAATAATTCTAATAGGTCGAAGAGCATTAAAAAAACAAGCCTGAAGGCTTTGGCCTAGAAATTCAGTGGGCCTTGCGCCCACTTAGCGCCAAAAGAGGTCTTCTGCGCCGGCGGGGTTGGTAGCGCGGAAATTGAGTGCAGCGTTAAAGGCGGCAGTAGCCGTTAGCGCTGCGCCGGCACCGATGATGTCATCGGTGTGCGCGGTGCCCCGGTAACGCCCCGAAACCGCGCCGATCCCCATATTTAGTTGCGGCCGCCTCCTCCGAAGTGGCCGCAAACAGCGACCAGAAAACGGGGCCGTCCTGCAGCCTTAGTGGGGCGCTTTAAAGTGGAAGGTGGGGCCGGCCGCTTTTGCGGCGGCCGCCTGCCCGCACCTCCTTCCCCGGCCTCCTCCACCCACCCCCCCCCGCGGCATTGCCGGCTGCTTTCCACGAGCCCGGCACTTCTCCGTTGTGCCGGGCTCTTTTGCCGGCACTCGCGATCGGGGCTCCGGCTGTTGCAGACACCTCCCCCTTAAGAGAGGGAGGAAGGCCTGCAGTACCGCAGCCTGCCGCTCCGCTGTGGGTGGTGCTGCGGCAACTAGCGCGCCGATATTCAGTTGCAGCGCCCCAAGCGGAGGCGGGCACACCCTGGTACAGCGCCCGCTTCTGAATTGGGGCACAGAAGACGAATATCTGGCGAGTGCTAATGCCTCCCCGCCCAGCGCTAACTTTTGGGCGCGAGCGAGCTGGCCGCCCCAAAGTGAATTTCTAGGCCTTTGTGTCTTAATGCAAGGAGCATTTGTAATAAGGTGGATGAATTGGCTGCACAAATAGAGGTAAATGAATATGATTTGGTTGGGATTATGGAAACGTGGCTCAAGGATGGCCAAGACTGGGAACTCAACATCCAGGGGTATTCGATATTCAGGAAAGATAGGCAAAAAGGAAAGGGAGGTGGGGTAGCATTACTGGTTAAAGAAGGGATTAACACAATGGTAATGAAGGATATTAGCTCTGATGATGTGGAATCTGTATGGGTAGAATTGAGAAATACTAAGGGGAAAAAAACATTAGTGGGAGTGGTATATAGACCACCAAACAGTAAGGCGGAGGTTGGGGATGGCATTAAAAGGGAAATTAAAGAAGCGTGCAAGAAGGGCACAGCAGTCATCATGGGTGACTTTAATCTACATATAGATTGGGCTAACCAAATTAGTAACAATACTGTGGAGGAGGAATTCCTGGAGTGTTTACGGGATGGTTTCCTGGACCAATATGTCGAGGAACCAACCAGGGATCAGGTCATCTTAGACTGGGTATTATGTAACGAGAAAGGATTAATTAGCAATCTTGTTGTACGAGGCCCCTTGGGTCGGAGCGATCATAATATGATCGAATTCTTCATTAAGATGGAGAATGAAGTAGTTGACTCAGAAACTAGGGTCCTCAATTTAAATAAAGGAAACTACGATGGTCTGAGGAGCGAGTTGGGTAGGATTGATTGGGGAATGGCACTCAAAGGGTTGACGGTGGATAGGCAATGGCAAACAATCAAAGACCGAATGGATGAACTGCAGAAGTTGTTCATCCCAGTTTGGCATAAAAATAAAACAAAAAAGGTGACTCAACCGTGGCTAACAAGGGAAATTAGGGATAGCATAAGATCCAAGGAGAGGACATACAAAGTGGCCAGAAAAAGCAATAATCCTGAGGATTGGGAGCAGTTCAGGATTCAACAAAGGAGGACAAAGGGATTAATTAAGAAAGGGAAAATAGAATATGAGAGTAAGCTTACAGGGAACATAAAAACTGACTGTAAAAGCTTTTATAGATATGTGAAGAGAAAAAGATTGGTGAAGTCAAAGCGTAGGTCCCTTGCAGTCAGAATCGGGGGAATTTATAATGGGGAACAAAGAAATGGCAGACCAACTAAATACATATTTTGGTTCTGCCTTCAAAAAGGAGGACACAAATAACCTCCCAGAAATACCGGGGAACATAGGGTCTGATGAAAGGGTGGAACTGAAAGAAATCAGTATTTGTAGGGAAATGGTGTTAGGAAAATTGATGGGACTGAAGGCCGGTAAATCCCCAGGGCCTGATAATCTACATCCCAGGGTACTTAAGGAAGTGGCCCTAGAAATAGTAGATGCATTGCTGGTCATCTTCCAGAACTCAATAGACTCTGGAACAGTACCCATGGATTGGCGGGTAGCTAATGTTACCCCACTATTCAAAAAAGGTGGTAGAGAAAAAGCAGGGAATTATAGACCAGTAAGCCTGACATCGGTAGTGGGGAAAATGCTAGAGTCCATTATAAAAGATGTAATAGCAGAGCACTTAGAAAGCAGTGACAGGATCGGACAAAGTCAACATGGGTTTACAAAAGGTAAGTCATGCTTGACTAATCTACTGGAATTTTTTGAGGATGTAACTGGTAAAATAGATAAGGGAGAACCAGTGGATGTGGTGTATTTGGACTTTCAGAAGGCTTTCGATAAGGTCCCGCATAAGAGATTAGCGTGCAAAATTAAGGCACATGGGATTGGGGGAAAGGTATTGACTTGGATAGGGAACTGGTTGGCGGACAAAAAGCAAAGAGTTGGAATAAATGGGTCATTTTCCAAGTGGCAGGCAGTGACTAGTGGGGTACTGCAAGGATCGGTCCTAGGACCCCAGCTGTTCACAATATATATTAATGATCTGGATGAGTGAATTGGATGTAATATCTCCAAATTTGCAGATGACACAAAGCTGGGTGGGAGGGTATACTGTGAGGAGGATGTCATGAAACTCCAGTATGATTTGGACAGGTTAGGTGATTGGGCAGAAACATGGCAAATGCACTATATTGTGGATAAATGTGAGGTTATCCACTTTGGAGGCAAAAACAGGAAGGCAGATTATTATTTGAATGGCAATAGATTGGGTGAAGGGGAAGTGCAAAGAGACCTGGGTGTTCTTGTGCACCAGTCGCTGAAGGTAAACATGCAGGTGCAGCAGGCGGTTAAGAAGGCAAATGGTATGTTGGCCTTCGTAGCAAGAGGGTTCGAGTACAGGAATAAGGATGTCTTGCTACAGTTGTACAGGGCCTTGGTGAGACCGCACCTTGAGTATTGTGTGCAGTTTTGGTCGCCTTATCTGAGGAAGGACGTTCTTGCCATGGAAGGAGTGCAGCAAAGATTCACCAGGCTGATACCTGGGATGGCAGGAATGACATATGAGGAAAGATTGCGTCGATTGGGCTTATACTCACTGGAGTTTAGAAGATTGAGAGGGGATCTCATCGAAACTTATAAAATTCTGTCAGGCCTGGACAGACTAGATGCTGGAAGGATGTTCCCGATGGTCGGGGAGTCCAGAACCAGGGGTCATAGTCTAAGGATAAGGGGTAGGACATTTAGGACTGAAATGAGGAGGAATTTCTTCACCCAAAGAGTGGTGAACCTGTGGAATTCTCTGCCACAGAGGGCGGTGGAGGCCAGTTCATTAAATATATTCAAGAAAGAGTTGGATATATTTCTTAAGGCTAAAGGGATCAAGGGATATGGGGAGAAGGCAGGGACAGGGTACTGAATTTGAATGATCAGCCATGATCCCATTGAATGGCGGAGCAGGCTCAAAGGGCCGAATGGCCTACTCCTGCTCGTATCTTCTATGTTTCTATGTTTCTATGTCTCTGACTCTTTCTTGGACCCTGTTGTCTTTGAGAACTGGCATCCCTGTTTTCTCATAGATCATTTGGCCCCGTTTGTCTCATCTTCATTTCTTCTTTTGAGCTGTTTCTTTCCTTTCTGCCACCATTAGACAAACTGATGTGTGGATTTGAAATGCTAGAAATAGCGCCATAAATTTTGCCTGAAATGAATTTTTTTTTTAATTAGTTCATGGAATCTGGGCATTGCTGGCAAGGCCAGCATTTATTGCCTATCCCTAATTGCCCTTGAGAAGGTGGTGGTGAGCCGCCTTCTTGAACTGCTGCAGTCCGTGTGGTGAAGGTACTCCCACAGTGCTGTTAGGTAGGGAGTTCCAGGATTTTGACCCAGTGACGATGAAGGATCGGCGATATACTTCCAAGTCAGGGTGGTGTGTGACTTGGAGGGGAACTTGGAGGTGGTGGTGTTCCCATGCGCCTGCTGCCCTTGTCCTCCTAGATGGTAGAGGTCGTGGGTTTGGGAGGTGCTGCCAAAGAAGCCTTGGCGAGTTGCTGCAGTGCATTTTGTAGATGGTACACACTGCAGCCACGGTACGCCGGTGGTGGAGGGAGTGAATGTTTAAGGTGGTGGATGGGGTGCCAATCAAGCGGGCTGCTTTGTCCTGGATGGGGTTCGAGCTTCTTGAGTGTTGTTGGAGCTGCACTCATCCAGGCAAGTGGAGAGTATTCCATCACACTCCTTACTTGTGCCTTGTAGATGGTGGAAAGGCTTTGGGGGGTCAGGAGATGAGACACTCGCCACAGAATACCTCACCTCTGACCTGCTCTTGCGGCCACAGTATTTATATGGCTGGTCCAGTTAAGTTTCTGATCAATGGTGACCCCCAGGATGTTGATTTTGGGGGATTCAGTGATGGTAATGCCGTTGAATGTCAAGGGGTGGTGGTTAGACTCTTTTTTGTTGGAGGTGGTCTAGCACTAGTGTGGCGCGAATGTTACTTGCCACTTATCAGCCCAAGCCTGAACGTCGTTCAGGTCTTGCTGCATTCAGGCATAGACTGCTTCATTATCTGAGGAGTTCCAAATGGAACTGAATACTGTGCAATCATCAGCAAACATCCTCATTTCTAACCTTATCTTGGAGGGAAGGTCATTGATGAAGCAGCTGAAGATGGTTGGGCCTAGAACATTGCCCTGAGGAACTCCTGCAGCGATGTCCTGGGGCTGAGATGATTAGCCTCCAACAACCCCGTAAGACTTTCTCTTACTATTGTTTGAAACTTGAGAATTACAAATAAGTATAACAATGACAGATAAGTTTGTGATCAATAAACGTGGTCTTTATTCACACTAGTTTAAAAATTCAAGCTTACATAGAAGCACCCTCGGCAATGCTTATGCCCACAGTTTATTAAATCCGTAAATAAAAGTACTCCCAGCAATTCATATACTTTTAATAAGTCTGTACATAGAAGTATTCACAGCAGTTCATATGCTTCACAGTTTAGGATCCCCTTGGCAATATCTGTGCCCACAGTTTCATACATAAAAGTATCCCCACAATATCTATGCTAATCCCTGGCAATATATGTATTCCATGTCTGACTTTCATACATATATACATACATAGAGACATACATACATCCTTCCATGGTTGATCAGTCCGGAAGAAGTGGTAGGTTGCAAACATAGACTGCCATTTCAACATCTCCCATTATTCTTCTGACTTTCCCGCTTCTGTGGTTTTCCGTTATAGTGCCTTCCTGCCTGGTCCCCTTGTATATCTTTGTCTGCCTCCAATAGGTCAGATTCACTCCCAACCTTCCCTGATTGGAGTTCCTTCTGCATGACATGTTCATGTTCCTGTGATGTGTGTGAGGGCAGGATTTCCTCTTCATCTAGGTTTCTCTTTTCTGTCTATGTGGTCTCACAAATAAAGGACCATATGCTGACCCCCCCTCCATTTTGAATCCACACAGACAAAGGAACACATGCTGACTTCCTCCATTTTGAGTCCATCCGTTATCATCTCACAATTCGTTCGCAATTTCGATCTCCACATGGTAGCAGCAGTTTTAATACATGTATAGAATCTTACACCCCACAACCATCTTCCTTTGTGTTAGGTATGATTCCAGGCAGTGGTGAGATCTCCCCCTGATTCCCGTTGACTTCAGTTTTACTAGGGCCCCTTGATGCCACACTCGGCCAAATGCTGCCTTTATGTCAAGGGCAGCCACTTTCACCTCACCTCTGGAATTCAGCTCCTTTGTCCATGTTTGGACCAAGGCTGTAATGAGGTTGGGAGCCGAGTGGTCCTGGCAGAACCCAAACTGAGCATTGATGAGTAAGTGCCACTTGATAGCACTGTCGACAACATCTTCCATCACTTTGCTGATGATTGAGACTAGACTGATGGGGCGGTAATTAGCCAGATTGGATTTGTCCTGCTTTTTGTGGACATGACATACCTGGGCAATTTTCCACATTGTCTGATAGATGCCAGTGTTGTAGCTGCACTGGTGCAGCTTGGCAAGAGGTGCGGCTAGTTCTGGAGCACAAGTCTTCAACACATCAGCCGGGATATTGTCGGGGCCCATAGCCTTTGCTGTGTCCAGTGCGCTCAGCTGTTTCTTAATATCACATGGACTGAATCGAATTGGCTGAAGACTGGCTTCTGTGATGGTGGGGACCTCAGGAGAAGGCTGAGATAGATCATCCACTTGGCACTTCTGGCTGAAGATAGTTACAAATGCTTCAGCCTTGTCTTTTGTAATCGCGAGCTGGGCTCCGCCATCATTGAGGATGGGGATGTTCATGGAGCCTCCTCCTCCCTTCAGTTGTTTAATGGTCCACCAACATTCACAACTGGATGTGGCAGGACTGCAGAGCTTTGATCTGATCCATTGGTTGTGGGATCGCTTAGCTCTGTCTATTGCCTGCTGCATCCACTTTTTAGCATGCATGTAGTCCTGTCCCCAGCTTCCCCAGGTTGGCACCTCATTTTTAGGTATGCCTGGTGCTGCTCCTGGCATGCTCTTCTGCACTCCTCATTGAATCAGGGTTGGTTGCCTGGCTTGATGGTAATGGTAGAGTGAGGGATAAGCCGGGCCATGAGGTTACAGATTGTGGTGGAATACAATTCTGCTGCTGCTGATGGCGCACAGTGCCTCATGAATGCCCAATTTTGAGCTGCTAGATCTGTTCTGAATCTATCCCATTTAGCACGGTGGTAGTGCCACACAACACGTTGAGGGCCGCCACAAGGACTGTGTGGTGGTCCCTGCTACCAATACTGTCATGGACAGATGCATCTGCGACAGATAGATTGGTGAGGACAAGGTCTCAGGCACAGAGACTTTTCAATTTTTTTTTAAATTCCTGTATTGATGGGAAGTTGATAAAAACACATTTTTTTGTACGCAACTTGTCTCTTTGAAAACTGAAAAAAATCAAAAAGCATGCAAGCAAAGACAAGCAAGCTTTATAGATAATTAAGCCAAAAATGAGGAGCAAGCAGCAGACAAGGGTGATCTCCAAGACTACTCACAAGATAGCAATGCCGCTACCAAGTCGAGATGGACAGAGGTCATCCCCTCTTAGAATGGATTAACTTTGACTACAGAGAAAGGCAAGGGACAAACACTTTCAAGCAGCTTTGAACAGACCTGAACCACTAGAAAACTTCACATTCTAGAAAGAATAGTAGACTTGGAGTAAAAGCAAAGACATTTGAACTTGAAGTCAAGGAAGTCACAAATGATTTGTAAACTGGAAAGCCACCAAGAGTTGGAAAATGACAACAGAAATAATCAATAGTGGAAATATAACGGACAATGAATTAATGCAGCAATAAAATATGGATTAGGCACAAGAATCCATGGACTGGAGAAATCGGGACAAAGCTACCAAAAAAGTGAGATCTAGCAGATGGTAACAACTGCTGTTGGGTGACTTTACTATTTAACTTGCTGCTGATAAGGTTTAGTAACACTGTTGAGATACCACGGCAAACGTGGGAGTCGAGACAGAGCTATTGAAAACACAACTGCTTTATTCTGACCACATGGCAAACAGGTACTAGAAAAGCCCGCGCATCCACTTAAATACTTCCCAGACAGGAAGTGCTCCCGGCAGCCTGTCCCTGCGGGAAACAAGTTGCTGGAGGAAAGGGCCCCCGGCTGGGGGCTTCTGCTTAGACTGTCTGTGCCGCCGTGAGCGGATTATGTCCAGTGGTGGCGTGTCGCCACAGAGCTCCCCCCAGAATCCGCTTAGGAGGAGTGGACGAGTCGTGACGGTGGTCTAATGGTTCTGCCGCAGCGGCTCTGAGTGGTCGCCGGTCTGGTTGGTTGGGTCGGGCGGTTCGCCGCCGGCTGTGCTGGCTTGCCGGGGGGACGGCCTCTGGCTGGAGGCTGGGCCACGGGGACCTGTTCCCCTGGTTCTGTGTGTGCTGGTTTGAGCCGGTCGATGGAGACTGTCTCGACCCTGTCGCCGAGTCGCAGCTTGAATACCTTGTCCCCGGTTTGTAGTACCTCGTACGAACCGTCGTACGGGGGTCGCAGGGGCCCGCGGTGCGCGTCGTGTCGCACGAAGACGAAGCGCGCCTGCTGTAAATTTGGCGGGACGTGAGGTGCGAGTTCGCCGTGTCGGTTGACCGGAAGTGGGGCGAACTGCTGAGCGGAAGAGAAAGAGTCGAGCCGCTGCTGTTCGGCCGACCAAGGCTTGGTAGGCTCTGGAAGGAATTCACCTGGGACGCGCAGCGGTTGTCCGTAGACTAACTCCGCTGCCGAGGACTGGAGGTCTTCCTTGACCGCGGTGCGTAGGCCGAGTAGCACCCACGGTAGGCGGTCAGTCCAGGTACTGTGTTGCAGGCCGGCGCGGAGTGAGGCCTTGAGTGACCTGTGGAAGCGTTCACAAAGTCCGTTGGCCTGCGGGTGGTACGCCGTGGTGCGGTGGAGCGTCACCCCGAGGTTGCGTGCTGTGGCCGTCCAGAGTTCGGAGGTGAACTGGGCACCTCTGTCGGAGGTTATGTCGGCCGGTACGCCGAACCTCGCAACCCAGGTGTTAACGAACGCCCTGGCGATGTCGGCTGTGGTGGTGGAGGTCAGCGGCACTGCCTCAGGCCAGCGTGTGTAGCGGTCGACCATCGTGAGGAGATAAGTTTGGCCTTGCGATGGCGGCAGGGGACCGACGATGTCGATGTGTACGTGGTCAAAGCGGCAGCTGGGTACCTCGAAGTCTCCCAGGGGTGCTTTGGTGTGCAGCTGTACCTTAGCCCGTTGGCAGGTGAGGCAGGAGGTGGCCCAAGTCCGAACATCTCTGCTAAGGCCGCGTCAGACGAAGCGCTTGGAGAGGAGTTTGACGGATGCGCGGGAACCCGGGTGAGAGAGCCCGTGGAGCGCGTCGAAGACGCGGCGGCGCCAGGTCTCAGGGACGACCGGCCTGGGTTGGCCGAGTGAGACGTCGCACGTGACTGCCGTGGCTTCGGGCCCGTGCACGACCTTGGCTAGGCGTAGCCCTGGCAGGCTGGTAGCCGCCGAGAGGAGGTCTGGGTCCGTGAGCTGGGCCGCTGCTAGTTGTGCGTAGTCGACCGCGAGGTGATTCGCACAGACGGCGGGACGGGAAAGGCAGTCGGTGACCACGTTGTCTCTACCGGAGACATGCTGAATGTCCGTAGTAAACTCGGAGATGGCCGCGAGCTGGCGTTGCTGCCTAGCGGACCAGGGTTCGGTGTGCTTGGCCATCGCGTATGTGAGTGGCTTGTGGTCCACATACGCGGTGAAGGGGCGGCCTTCCAGGAGGAACCTGAAATGGCGGACCGACAGGTGGAGTGCGAGAAGCTCGCGGTCGAAAGTGGAGTATTTGACCTCCGGGGGGCGCAGTTGGCGGCTGTAGAAGGCAAGTGGCTGCCACGCGCCATTGACCCACTGCTCGAACACGGCCCCGACCGCGTGGTCGGAGGTGTCGGTGGTGAGCGCGACCCGGGCATCGGCCCTCGGGTGCGCGAGCAGAGTGGCGTCGGCGAGCGTGTTTTTGGTGGCGTCGAAGGCGGCTGCCGTGTCAGTGGTCCAGGCTACGTCCATCTTGCCAGATTTTCCTCGGAGGGAGTCGTATAGGGGCTTCATAAGGGCTGCGGCTCTGGGGATGAACCTGTTGTAGAAGTTCACCATCCCGAGGAACTCCTGGAGGCCCTTGATGGTTGTGGGGCGGGGGAATTGCTGGACGGCCTGCACCTTGTTGGGCAGGGGGACGGCCCCAGCAGGGGTGATGTGGTGACCGAGAAAATCGATCTCGGTTAGGCCGAATTGGCACTTCGCCGAGCTGAGGATGAGCCCGTGTTGGGCTAGGCGCCCGAACAGGATGCGAAGGTGTTCGAGGTGTTCCTGTTTGGAGGAGCTGGCCACGAGAATGTCGTCTAGATTGACGAATAGGAAGTTCAGGTCCCGGAGGACTGAGTCCATAAGGCGCTGGAAAGCCTGTGCTGCATTCTTGAGGCCGAAGGGCATCCTCAGGAACTCGAACAGGCCGAATGGGGTGATGACGGCCATTTTGGGGATGTCCGCGGTGTGTACGGGGACTTGGTGGTAACCGCGCACCAGGTCGACTTTGGAAAAGACGGTTCGTCCGGCCAGTCGGGCCGAGAAGTCCTGGATGTGTGGCACCGGGTACCAATCGGGGGTGGTGGCGTCGTTGAGGCGGCGGTAGTCCCCGCAAGGGCGCCAGCCTCCGCCGGGCTTGGGGGCGATGTGGAGGGGCGAGGCCCAAGGGCTGCTGGAGCGGCGGATGATGCCGAGTTGTTCCATGTTGGTAAACTCGGCCCGCGCGATTTCCAGCTTGGCCGGGTTGAGTCTGCGGGCGTGGGCAGAAACTGGGGGGCCGGTGGTGGGGATATAGTGTTCCACACCGTGCTTGGCGGCTTTGGCCGAAAAGGTCGGGTTAGTGAGGGCGGGAAACTCAGCTAGGAGTGCCGAGTAGTCGTCCGTGGCTCTGGCGAGGCAGTAGGTCGTCGGGCCGGCCGAACGGGCCGGGGTAAAGGCGCCGGGGATGGGGGCCATAGTGTTGATGTCGACGAGGCGGTGCCTCGGAATGTCGACAAGGAGGCCGTGGGCGCGTAGGAAGTCGGCGCCGATGAGTGGGCAGAGGACCTTGGCTGTCAGGAACTCCCAGCGGTAGCGGCGGCCCGCGAGGTCGAGCGTGACCATGCGGGTGCCATATGTGCGGATTTCAGAGCCATTGGCTGCAGCCAGTGTGATACCCCGTGTGCCGCGTTGGATCTCGAGGGCGGAGGCGGGGGTGATGCTGTGCTGGGCCCCTGTGTCGCACAGAAATCGGCGGTTGGTTCTGTCGTCAGTGACGTACAGTAGGGGCTCCTTCTGCCCCGCGGCCATCGCGGGGGCCGGTGCGGGGGGGGGTTTGAAGGAACACGGTGGCGTGCAGCATTGAGCCCTAGCGCCAAAACGGGTGTGGTAGTAGCAGTGACCCGGAGTGGTAGGGCGGTCGGGCCTAGCGGCCCGGGAAGACCGCGTGGTCGTTGCCGTGAGGTCGGGCGCGACGTCGCGAGCGGCCTGTGCAGAGAGCAGCCGGTCGGCCTTTTCGGCTATCTCATTCAGGTCCGTGGAGTCAGACTCCACAAGGAGCGGGCGGATGCTGGCGGGGAGCAGCCGAATGAAAAGCGTGCGAAAAAGGGCGCCGGGATTTTTGTCGTCTGAGATGGACAGCATGTGGGAAAGCAGGTCTGATGGTGAAGCGTCACCAAGGCCGGGGAGGTCCAGGAGTTGGCAGTGGCGCTGGTAAGAGGACGTTTGAAATGTTTTAAGTAGCGCAGCCTTCAGATGCTCGTACTTGCCCTCCGCTGGTGGATTCTGCAGCGCTGCCCAAACCTTGGGGACTGTAGCGTAGGTGAGCGAGGCGACGAGGTAGTCATACTTCGTGGCGTCGACTGTAATGCCTTTCAGCCGGAATCTGGACTCAGCTTGAACGAACCAGGCTTCGGCGAGGTTCTCCCAAAAGTCAGGTAATTTAACTGTGACTACGTTTGTATCCGCCATGCTAGCTTAGGATTCGTCCTGAGCGTCGGGGTCACCAGTGTTGAGATACCGCGGCAAACGTGGGAGTCGAGACAGAGCTATTGAAAACACAACTGCTTTATTCTGACCACATGGCAAACAGGTACTAGAAAAGCCCGCGCATCCACTTAAATACTTCCCAGACAGGAAGTGCTCCCGGCAGCCTGTCCCTGCGGGAAACAAGTTGCTGGAGGAAAGGGCCCCCGGCTGGGGGCTTCTGCTTAGACTGTCTGTGCCGCCGTGAGCGGATTATGTCCAGTGGTGGCGTGTCGCCACAACACTTTAGATAAGAGGATATGCAAAGTCAGGCTAGGTTTTGGACTGGAAGACAATGCAATGATGAAATCTATTGTCGAGAATAAAAAAGATGTCAACTTCAGCATTCATTTCATCAAAAGGCTTTGACCCCCTAGATGACCTTGCACTCAGGTAAACTTTACATTATCATGATATTCCTCAGATGTACTTAAACAGTATTAAGGAACTCCGGGATGGAGTAGAAAGTTGTATTAAAGTGAACAACAGTGCAGTTTGAACGAAAGACTGGTGCCCAACAGAAATGTGTCTCATTACCCTTGTTATTTAAATTGGCAGGAGACCTGATAATGCACATGAGCAAAGAGGTAAACAATGAACAGATGAAAAGAAACAGCAAACAATTGGAGATTTGGATTTTGCGGACTATATCACATTTTGGCAGAAATAGAAATGCAAAGAAATGCAGATCTCACAGAAGAAAACAAAGATCATGACAGTGGAAATAGACAACAGCAATATTAAAATAAAGCTCAGAAAGGAGACACAACATAGCATAAGGTATAACATGGTCCTGACGAAGGGTTTTGACCTGAAACATTGTCTCTATTTCTCTCTCCACGGATGTTGCCTGGCCTGCTGAGTTTTTCCAGCATTTTCTGTTGTTATTTCGGATTTCCAGCATGCGCAGTACTTTGCTATCATAATAGCATAAGACACTTTGGCCTAGAAATTTGGGGTTTTGCGCCAGCCGTTCAGGCCCATTTTAATGAAAAAATGGCAGCCGACTTGCTTCCACTCGCATCCGATGGGTCCCGCGGCAACCGCCATTTTCGGCAGGTTGGCGGTGCTGCTGTTTCCAGCGCTCGCTGCAGAAATGGAAATGAGGCAGATCGTGACGTCAGTGAGTGTGCGACGTGCATCTGATGCATGATCTGCCATTTTCGATGCCGTCACTCCACTTACCGTCCTCTCTTAATCACAACCAGCTGACCAAGCGTTCAACAGCAGGAAGGAGCCTCGAGCAGTGCTATTTAAAGGGATCATCATCAACAACTTGCAGCTGACATGTGTAGTGTCCATGTATCAATAACACACGGACTGCAGGAGAACGGTAATAACAGGTGTTTACTGAACAGAGGGTATGCTGGAACTGAAAGTACAGAAGCCTGCTACGGCTTTATATACAGGTGTGGTCACTGCCGGTACTACAGTATAAAAGCAGTTCACTCTTAAAGGTACATACACAACAATTCCAGCCCTTTTAGATAAACAGTACATAACATTCATTTAACAATTAAATAATAACTAATTACAATTACAATTTTCTCTGTACTATATACATCAGCTGAAGTAATCATTTATAAATTCAGTCTTTGAGGAGGCTTCCTGATCCTGTCTGGATAGCGCCTTTCTCGAGTATCCTGTTCTTGCGGCGGAGTCGATTCTGGCTCATTGTCATTGGTTGGTTCGTCAGCTTCCAATACCACTGATTCTGAGGTAGACGCAATCTGTACTTCGGGTTCATCACCAGGTGCGCATGCTCGTGGTATGGGTTTGACTTGTTCCTGTGACTCTAGAATCTGGTCAGCATGGCGTCTCACGATGCTCTCTCCAACGTCCACTGTGTACATTAGTGGTCTCTGCTGTGTGCATATCGTTCCTGGCTGCCATTTTTCTGTTCGGTAGTCGCGGGCCAAGACTGGTTGCCCTATCTTGAAGCTCCTGGTTGGCTTCTCATTGATGTGCTGGAATTGCTTATCCTCAACATCTCGTCTTATGTTTGGTTTGAGCAAATCCAGGCGACATCTTAACCTTCGGTTAAAGAACATTATGGCTGGAGCTTGGTTGGTGACTGCATGTGTCGCATTCTGGTAAGCAAACAAGAAATTATCCACCTTGTGTTGTAGTGGTATGTTGTCGTTATACATCGCCTGTAAAGTCTGTGGGTTGTATAGCGAAGTAATACACAGACTACAAGAGTAACTTAAACAGGACTTTACTATTCGAAGGTCAGGGCGAATCTGCCCAATAAATCCTGACACAGCACTTATATACTGGTGTGGTCACCGTCGGTATTACAGTATACAGCAGCCAAGATAAAGTAGTGCCACACCTAAAATAGTTCTCTTAAAGGTGAACGGTTACATACGATAGTTCTCTTAAAGGTAGAACAGTTACATACACTACAATCCTCCCTTTTTAGCTTACAACATACTTATTCCCCATTAATCATATCATTAGAACATATATACAAATTATGTAAAACAGTTCACAGATTCAGTCTCTCTGGAGGTCTCCTGACTCTGTCCGGATAACGCCTCGGTGGTGTAGTAGTTTTTGGCGGGGTAGTAGGTTCTTCCGGCAAGGCCGATTCAGCTTGAAGGACAGTGTCAGGATCATCTGATTCCAGTATTACCAGATCGGAGGTAGGTGCTCTGGGTATCTCTGTTTCTACATTAGCCATGTAAGGTTGTGGAGTAGGTTGGCTCTTTGTGGATGACCCTATGATCTGGTCAACATGGCGCCTTATTATGCTGTCACCAATGTCCACTGTATACAGCAGCGGCCCTAGCCTTTTTACAATAGTTCCAGGCTGCCATTTCTCGGTACGGTAGTCCCGGGCCAAAACTTGTTGACCTGTCTGAAAAGATCTAGTTGGCCTTTCATTCATGCCCTGGAATTGCCGGTTCTCTACGTCCCTTCTGACGTTTGGCTTAATCAAATCCAGCCGGCATCTTAGTCTTCTATTGAAAAACATCATGGCGGGAGTTTGATTTGTGACCGCATGTGTTGCATTCCTGTACGCCAACAAGAAGTTATCTACCTTATGTTGTAAGTTGATGTTCTCATTACCCATGGCCTTTATGGCCTTCCTGAAGGTCTGGACAAACCTTTCAGCTAAGCCATTGGTGGCGGGATGGTATGGGGCTGACGTGTAGTGCTTGACCCCATTGCTTTTTAAGAACTTCCTGAATTCTTCGGACACAAATTGTGGTCCATTATCAGAACAGACCTGTTCCGGCAGCCCATTCCTGGCAAACATGGTCCTTAATACTGTGATGGTTTTTTCCGTGGTGGTGGAGGACATCTTTATTACCTCCAGCCACTTGGAGTGTGCATCCACCGCTATTAGAAACATTGAGTCCATAAATGGACCAGCAAAGTCGATGTGTACCCTTTGCCAAGGAGATGAGGGCCACTCCCATGGATGCAGAGGAGCTTGTGGTGGCGCGTTTTGGACCTTCTGGCATCCTAGACAACTCTTGGTTATTTCCTCGATGTCTCCATCAATACCTGGCCACCACACAAACGCTCTTGCTAGGTTCTTCATTTTCACTCCACCCAGATGCCCCTCGTGAAGTTCCTTTAGCACCTTATGCTGAAGTTTGGGTGGAATCACCACTCTCGATCCACACATCAAGGTTCCTCGGCACACTGACAGCTGTTCTTTCCGTTGCGAAAATGCTGGCAGTGTTGGTTCGCCATGTGCTGGCCATCCCTCCACTGTTAGATCGTAGACCCGTGAGAGAGTCGGGTCATTTCTTGTTTCATTCTCGATCATCGAATTGGTTACTGGTAGACATTCTACTATGGATGAGTGGAACATTTCGACCGGGTCCATTGTAGCCGCCTCTTCTACTACCGGCAACGGTAGGCGCGATAACCCATCAGCATTTCCATGCTGTTTGGAGCTTTTGTATTCAATGTCATATTGGTGTGCCCCAAGTAACACGGACCACCTCTGTAACCTTTGCGCTGTCATAGTGGAAACGGCCTTGTTAGGGTTGAATATGGACACCAACGGCTGGTGGTCTGTCAGTAATGTGAACTTCTTGCCCTGCAGGTAATGATTGAATTTCTTTACTCCCCACACAAGGCTGAGGGCCTCCCTGTCTATCTGAGCGTAATTTCGCTCCGCGGAGGTCAACGATCGGGACGCAAATGCGACTGGCCTTTCCGAGCCATTTGGTAACTTGTGTGAAAGTACTGCTCCAATTCCATAAGGGGAAGCATCACAAGCTAGACGAAGAGGTAACGTTGGGTTGAAATGAGCCAACACTTCCTCAGAGGTAATCAACGCCTTGCTTCTGCGAAAGGCCTTTTTACAGTCCTCGCTCCACTTCCATGGCACTTCTTTCCGTAACAGAGCATTTAGCGGATGTAGCACCGTGGATAAATTTGGCAGAAACTTGTGATAATAATTAATCAACCCCAGAAACGATCTCAACTGTGAAACGTTTTCCGGAGCGGGGGCCTTCACAACAGCTTCTATCTTGTCAGGCGACTTGTGCAGCCCCTCTTGGTCAATGACATGACCGCAGTACGAGATCCGTTTCTGGAAGAACTCACATTTCTGGCGATTAACTCGAAGGCCATATTCCTTCAACCTGGTGAGCACCAGTTTCAAATTTGTGAGGTGTTCCTCCTCGTCTTCTCCCGTAATCAGGATATCGTCCAAGTAACACTGCGTGCTTGGAACACCTTGTAAGACCTGCTCCATTGCCCTCTGCCAAATTGCTGGAGCCGAAGCTACTCCAAAAACCAGTCTATTATAACGATACAAGCCTCTGTGCGTGTTGATTGTGAGATACTGGCGCGACTCTTCCTCGACTTCCATTTGTAAGTATGCCTGTGCCAGGTCTATCTTGGTGAAGTGTTGCCCGCCAGACAATGAAGCAAAGATATCCTCAATCCGCGGAAGCGGGTATTGTACCGTGTGAAGCTCCGGATTAACTGTGATCTTGAAATCTCCGCAGATGCGGACCTTCCCCAGTCCCCCTGGCTTGTTACTTGATGAGGACTTCATGACGGGAACAATGGGCGTGGCCCACTCACTCCAGTCCACCTTAGACAGTACCCCTGAACGTTCAAGCTCTTCCAGTTCTGCCTCCACAGCAGGTCATATCGCGTAAGGTACCGATCTGGCTTTGAAAAATTTTGGCCTTGCATGTTCTGCAATCTTGATTTTTGCTTTAATTCCTCTCAGTGTTCCCAGTCCTTGCTGGAATACCTCTTTAGCTTCGTCCAATATTCTGGACAACCGTTCAGGTTTGACCTCTTCCTTCCCGGAATCTACCGTCATTGTGTTTAGTGAATGCCAGTCTATCTTTATTTTCCTGATCCACTCCCGTCCCAGAAGTGGTGGACCTCCCTCGGGCAGCACATACAAGTCCATCCTTTGGTGATCTTTGTCTTTGTATCTCACCTTGACTTCTATCTTTCCGATGGGGTATACTTTGTGCCCCGTGTATGTCTTCAATACTATCTCCGTATCCCGTAGGGGAATATGTTTGAATAACTTTTTGTAATCATGCTTATTCATGACCGTCAACGCCGATCCGGTGTCCACTTCCATCTTCACTTGGACTTTTGCAATCTGTAGTGTGATCCAGATAGTTTGTCGGTCAGCTTCTTTACTCACATTATGACTCCTCAGACTACCCAGTGCCTTGCTGTTGGAGTCTGAGTCCGAATTCTGTTCATCTGGACTCTTCCCAGTCACCTCATGTACCTTTCTGTACTTCTTCTGCGGTGACTTATTATTGTTGTTCTTCTTTCCTGACCGGCATACCTTAGCTATGTGGCCAAGCTTGCCACATTTCCTACAATCCTGGTTTTTAACCCAGCATTGGTTCTGGTCGTGTGTTGTCTTCCCACAACGAGAACATTTCATTGTACCCGAAGTCATTTGATCCACACTGAGTACCGCTGTCTTCCGCTGCATTTCCGCCGTGCCTCTCGCTGCGGCTTCGTGCGATGCTGCAATAAGGACAGCCTTATCAAGTGTAAGATCGTTCTCTTCGAGTAGTCGTTTTTGCGTTCCTTCCTTTGACAATCCACACACGAACTTGTCTCGCAATGCCTCTGTCAGATTTCCTCTAAACTGGCAGTATTTCGCTAGTCTACGCAGCTCGACCAAGTACTCCGCGTTGCTTTCCTCTTTTCGTTGCGTTCTCCCGTAAAATTTAGATCATTCCGCTAACATCAGCGGTGCGGGGTTAAAATGATCCTTCAGGACAGCAACAATATTATCGAAAGACTGATCCGCCGGTTTAGCTGGTGATAGGAGATGCTTCAATAACCCGTATGTCCTCGCACCCATTGAGTTTAATAAGGTTAGAGCTTTTTCATAATTTGCTATCTTATTAGCCATACAATATATCTCGATGCGTTCTACATACGTGGGCCAGTCTTCCACCTCGGCATTGAAACCGTTGCTGTTACTATGCTTAGGCATCTTCACACTCTTCCTGAGAAACAACAACAATATTCTTTCTTTAACTCTTTTTTTTCCAAGATGGCGGTTTCCCCGCGCTTATCTTCTTTCCCCGCCCCTTTCAAAATGGCGATTCCCGCTTCTGTCTTTTTCTCCGCCTACTGGCGGCTTCCCGCGGTTTCCCGCGCTTATCTTCTTTCCCCGCCCACTTTCAAGATGGCGGTTCCCGCTTTTCTTCCCCTGGCGGGAGGGGTAAGCTTTTCCCTCGGGCGACGGCCGCTGGCTTTCGGGGTTCACAGCCTGCTCTTCGGCTTCAGCGCGTTCCCTTCTCTCGGCCGGGCAACCGGCTCTGGTTACAACCCGTTGACGGCGAACGGTCTCAGCCGCTGGCTGGATCTCGCTCAGTCTCCCTCGCTCGGGCTCTGTCTCTCCGGTGCTGTGTACAACCCGTTGACGGCGAACAGTTTCAGCCGCTGGGCTGGATCTCGCTCAGTCTTCCTCGGGCTCTGTCTCTCCCGCTCACGCGGCTCTCGCTCACTCTCTCTCGGGCTCTGTCTCTCCCGTTCGCGCGGCTCTCGCTCGGGCTCTGTCTCTCCCGTTCGCGCGGCTCTCAATCGCGCCTCCCAGCCCTCTCGCAGTCCGGTGCTTCCCTCCCCGGCTGCGGCTGAGTTCTCCGCGATTTATTTATTTTTATCTCTTCCCGCGCCTTACGATCCGGTCGCAGCGCTTCGTGGCCTCAGTCACTGTCTGGCCTTTTTCACCCCAATCGCGCCTCCCAGCTTCTCGCAGTCCGGTGCTTTCCTCCCCGGCTGTGGCTGAGTTCTCCGTGGCTTATTTATGTTTATATCTTCCCGCGCCTTACGATCCCGGTCGCAGCGCCTCTTGGTCGCGGTATTTTTCCAGCCTTTTTCGCCGTCGCGGTCTAGTCGTCTCACGACGCTCCCCAGCCCGCTTGTACCGCGGCTTCTGCTCCACGCTGCCCCAGTCTCAGCGCCTCTGGGCCCGACTTCTGTCCGGCTCCTTTCCCCCTCGACCATGGTCGAGTGCACCGCCCTTATCCTCCGTTTATTTGTTTCTATTTTCCCTTTACTCACAGTCACCGTGGCCGACTTGCTTCTCGTGTTGATCGGCTCACTCACCACCATGGCAGAAGGGACAATCCGTGCCTGTTGCTGATGGAAGACCTCGTGTTTGAAATCTTCCTCCTTTCTTGGTCTGCAGACTCGAGTTTTCTCTCAGCAAAACGACGAGGGCGGGTGCCTCTTCTCGACGCTCGTTTACTTCTTCAGAAGTATTGTTGCCGCAGGGTAAGATCGAACTCGTCGCCACTGTAAAGTCTGTGGGTTGTATAGCGAAGTAATACACAGACTACAAGAGTAACTTAAACAGGACTTTACTATTCGAAGGTCAGGGCGAATCTGCCCAATAAATCCTGACACAGCACTTATATACTGGTGTGGTCACCGTCGGTATTACAGTATACAGCAGCCAAGATAAAGTAGTGCCACACCTAAAATAGTTCTCTTAAAGGTGAACGGTTACATACGATAGTTCTCTTAAAGGTAGAACAGTTACATACACTACATCACCTTTATTGCTTTTTTAAAGGTCTGAACAAACCTCTCAGCCAATCCATTTGTGGCTGGATGATATGGGGCAAACGTATAATGCTTTACCCCATTATTCCTCAAAAAGCTCCGGAAATCCTCGGACACAAACTGTGGTCCATTGTCGGAGCAAATCTGTTCTGGCAAGCCATTCCTGGCGAAGATGGTCCGTAGGACTGCAATAGTTTTTTCCGTGGTGGTGGAGGACATTTTGATGAACTCTGGCCATTTCGAATGTGCATCCACGGTGATTAAAAACATTGAGTCCATAAATGGACCAGCAAAATCAATGTGTACCCATTGCCATGGAGATGAGGGCCACTCCCATGGGTGTAGCGGGGCCTGTGGTGGAGCGTTTTGGACTTTCTGGCATCCTGTGCATCTCTTGGTCATTTCCTCGATTTCTTTATCGATTCCCGGCCACCACACAAATGCCCTGGCTAGGCTCTTCATTTTTACCCCTCCCAGATGACCCTCATGAAGCTCATTAAGCACTCTATCTCTCAACTTGGGTGGAATTACCACTCGGGATCCACACATCAAGGTCCCCCGGCACACTGACAGCTGTTCTCTCCTTGGCGAGAATGCTGGCAACAGTGAGTCACCATGTGCTGGCCATCCCGTCACCGTCAAATCATAGACCCGAGAGAGTGTCGGGTCATTTCGGGTTTCCTTCTCTATACTTGAGTTTGTAACAGGTAGACATTCGACGATGGTCGAATGGAATATCTCAACAGGGTCCACTGCAGGTGCTTCCTCCACCATAGGCAGCAGCAGGCACGACAGCCCATCAGCGTTTCCATGCTGTTTCGTACCCTTATACTCTATGTCGTATTGATGTGCCCCTAGAATAAGGGACCATCTTTGCAGCTGTTGCGCCGTCATCACTGGAACGCCCTTCTTTGGGTTAAAAATGGAGACAAGAGGCTGGTGATCAGTCAGTAAGGTGAATTTCTGCCCGTGTAGATAGTGATTGAACTTCTTCACCCCCCACACCAGGCTGAGGGCCTCCCTGTCAATCTGGGCGTAGTTACGCTCGGCTGAGGTTAACGAGCGCGATGCAAAGGCTATTGGCCTCTCTGAAACATCAAGGAATTTGTGTGACAGCACCGCTCCAATGCTGTAGGGAGACGCATCACATGCCAACTGAATCGGTAGTGTTGGATTGTAATGGGCCAATACTTCTTTTGAAGTGATTAGGCATTTACATTTCTGAAAGGCACGCTTACACTCATCACTCCATTTCCATGCTACTCCAGTTTGCAGCAGGGCGGTCAGTGGGTGCAGAATTGTAGATAAATTTGGCAAGAACTTATGGTAGTAGTTCACCAACCCGAGGAACGACCTTAGTTGCGACACATTTTCCGGTGCTGGAGCCTTGACTACTGCCTCAATCTTGTCTGGGGGCTTATGTAACTCCTCTTCATCAATCACGTGGCCACAATACGAGGTTTGTTTCCTGAAAAATTCGCATTTGGGGCGGTTGGCTCGTAGCCCATATTCTTGTAATCTAGTGAGCACCTGCTCCAGGTTGGCAAGGGGTTCACTGTCATTTTCGCCCGTAACCAGGATGTCGTCCAAATAACACTGGGTCCCTGGGATCCCTTGCAGGACTTGTTCCATCGCCCTCTGCCAAATAGCCGGAGTTGATGCTACCCCAAATACCAGTCGGTTGTACTGGTAAAGACCTTTGTGAGTGTTTATCGTGAGGTATTTTCCAGATGCTTCTTCTACCTCCATTTGTAGATACGCTTGGGCCAGATCAATCTTCGTAAAGCATTTCCCTCCAGATAGTGAGGCGAAAATATCTTCTATCCGCGGAAGTGGATATTGTACTGTGTGCAGGACTGGGTTCACAGTTACCTTAAAGTCCCCACAGATGCGAACCTTCTTCGGCTCCCCAGGCGTGCTGCTCAATGATTTCTTCAGTACAGGAATGATGGGTGTGGCCCACTCACTCCAGTCCACCTTGGACAGCACACCCGAACGTTCCAGACTCTCCAGCTCTGCTTTGACGGGTGGGCGGATCGCATATGGTACCGGTCTGGCCTTAAAAAATTTTGGGTTTGCGTTATCTTCAATTTTTATCATTGCCGTTATGCCTTTTAGAGTCCCAAGTCCTTGCTGGAACACCTCTTCTGCGTCAGTTAGGATTTTTGACAGTCGTCCAGGTGTGACGTCGTCATCCTTTTGTCAGCCACAGTTAGCGCCTGAATGGAATGCCAATCCAATTGTATTTTTCGGATCCATTCACGTCCCAATAATGGTGGTCCTCCATCTTGTAGTATATATAGATACAGTTTCTGTGTTTCCTTGCCGTTGTATTTAACGGGCACCCTTATTTTTCCTCTGGGGTATACTTTTTGCCCCGTATATGTCTTCAATACAATGGACGTGTCCTTCAAGGGTATGTGTGAGAATAGCCGCTCGTAGTCTCGTTGATTCATGACTGTTAGGGCTGATCCTGTGTCCAATTCCATCTTTACTTGGGACCCTGCTATCATGAGGGTGACCCAAATGGTTCGGTGATCCTCCTTTGCGATCACATTGTGTAACTTTAGACAACTTAGTCTCCTGCTCCCGCAGTCATTTTCACTCTCCTGATCTTCTGAACTACTGTCTGTCATTTTTTTTACTTTCTTGTACTTTTCCTTAGTAGTTCTTTTAGTGTTGGTTTTCTTTCCCGACCTGCAGACTCATGCTATGTGTCCCACTTTTCCACATTGCCTGCATAATTTGTCCTTAAACCAGCAATCCACCTGGTCATGGGTTGTTCTGCCACAGCGATAGCACTTTTCTGCTCCATATGCCATTTCGTTGGTGCTATTTTCTTGCGGTTTCTGTTGTATTTCCGCAGCTCCCCATGCTGCTGCTTCGTAGGATACTGCCACGCTGAAAGCCTTTTCTAGCGTAAGGTCCTTTTCTGAAAGTAATCGTTTCTGGGTTGCTTCACTCTGGAGCCCGCAGACAAACTTATCCCTTAAGGTATCTGCCAGTCCTGCTCCGAACTGGCAGTGTTTCGATAACTTGTGTAGTTCCGTAAGATAGTTAGCATTACTCTCATCTTTGTGCTGGTTTCTTTTATGGAACTTGAATCTTTCTGCTATCAGCAGCGGTGTAGGGTTTAGATGTTCCTGTAAGATATTGACAATCTCTTCAAAGCTTTTCTCCATTGGCTTAGCTGGGGTAATTAAATTCTGCAATAGGCCGTACGTACTCGCGCCCATCAAATTTAATAATACCGACGCCTTCTTTTCATCAGCCACCTCATTTGCCTTGCAGTACACTTCAATTCTTTCCACATACGTGGTCCAGTCTTCTATTTCGTTGTCGAAAGCAGTGATGCTGCCACGCTTCGGCATCTTGGGTGGTTTAAAATGGCGCCTCCCGCGCTTTTCCTTCTTCTCCAATGGATTAAAATGGCGCCTCCCGCGCTTTTCCTTCTTCCCCCTGCTGCCAATGCTGCTCCTAGCATTCTAAATAGTAATGGCAGCGCCCCGCGGCTTCTGCACGTCTCTCTTTTGTTAATTCATTTTCTTAGTTTTATCCTTCTTCGACGCTGTCCAGCTCTTGAGCACCGACCACGCCCTGTGCGCTCCACCTTCTCTCTCTCTTTTCCTTCCCGATGACGCTGCACGGCCCCCTTGCAGAGCTGCTCGATCGAGCTCTAGCCCACCGCAGTCCGGAAGGGTCACCGCACTACCTGCTACCAGCACGATTTGCTGGAACACCTTGACTGGGGAGCCAAGCCCAGCTCTCCACAGCTTCCCCTGCGATTCTCTGAACTCCGATGGATCACTGGGCGGTTGCGCACGGTCGACGCCCGTTGCTCTGACTTAGACCTCCAAGAAGCTTCTTTTCAGGGATGGATCCCCGTGAGGTGATGCAGTACTGCAGGTGAGTTTGAACCTGCTCGTCGCCACTGTAGTGTGCACGTATCAATAACACACGGACTGCAGGAGAACGGTAATAACAGGTGTTTACTGAACAGAGGGTGTGCTGGAACTGAAAGTACAGAAGCCTGCTACGGCTTTATATACAGGTGTGGTCACTGCCGGTACTACAGTATAAAAGCAGTTCTCTCTTAAAGGTACATACACAACAACATGGTTTCTCAGTTTGAATGGGATCAGTGCTCCAATCATTATAATGAGCAGGCAGCACAAATCTTGCATGCCGCCTGCACCACTTTCAACAAGCGCAGGCAAATAGTGCTGGCCCTTGACACTGCCAGTTTTTTGGGGCCTAATTCAATTTCCAGGCCTTCATCTATCTTGGAAGTGGAATATTCAGCAATGCTAATGATAGAATAGAGTTATCAGGTGTAGTAGCACTTTTAGCAAACTGGATTACATTTGCAGAAATAACATGCAATCCCTAAAACAAAAATCATATTATACAGTGGCAATATCGTATTCATATATTATGCTATTGAAATCTAGTCAATGATGAAAACTAGAAAATAAACTGACACTTTCAATACTAAATGTCTTCAAAAGATACGCAACATCAGCTGGACAGTTGAAGTGATGGTGATTTTGATGATAATTTGAGAAACCTGCTAGTAAGCTAACTTGTAAAACAAAAGGACATTAGATGGCTAGGTCATGTGCTGTGGATGTAAGAATCTAGAATACCACCAAGCACTGAAATGGCAGCCAAATGGAGAAGAGAAGCATGAAGGTCCAAGAACAACATGGAAAACCATCGCAGAGAAGGACCTCTTAGGAGTGAGATCACCTGGGAAGAGGTGTGGCAACTCAGGTGGAATGGAAGAGACTCTATTGCAATAATTTATGGACTTTGAGCTGCCTGCGGAAGATTCACCTAGCGGTAGCATATATCCAAAGTTTGGAGGAGGGCTGCTCATGATTTTCTGACCATTTAAATGAATGAGCAAAAAATATCAAGCACCCGAATTTCTGATGTGCAAACCCGGCAAGTGACCCTCCCCACCAACAATGCAAGGGTGGAACATTACCCCTTATGTACCTAGATTCACACTATTGACTTGTTTGCAAAAACTATATCACAAGTAGATATACATGAATTTTTGTTTGCAAAATAGTAATAATAGGGGTGACAAACCTCAAATTGTACAACAATACAGAGATACACTGAACTGTTTCATGTGCTTCATCATAGATTATGTATATTTTCTGCATGCATCAACAGGAGTTCAGTAGTCAAGACATCACTAAGAATGTATGTGAAGAGAGTTAGATTCAAACTATTAATTATTGATGATAACTCTGTCAACCAGAATTATTAGCCCAAACTTTTCTGGAGTGGGGCACCTCATGACATGCCCTGCACCCTTCAGCTCAATTTTTTTTCTTTGTACGTTGCTGGAAGTGCGAACTGCTAAAGGTGTGGTAAGTGCGACAGGGCATCTGGGACCTTGGTGAACAATGAGGCAAACAGGGTATCTCCTTAACCAATGAGATTTAAGGATTGAGAAATAAACAGAGGAAGGACTGAGAAGGAGGGTGAATTAAAGGGGGTTATTTCAATATCAACTCAGGTACAGGAAGAGTAATAAGGGGATGAAAGGAAAGATTGGATTAAGAGAGGAATAAAGAATCAGAAAGGAAAATTAAGAAAAAAAACAAATTTAAAGTGTTACATTTTTAAAATCTCCAACAACAATTCACTAACAAAATGAAACTCCATGCTTTTAATTGTTCTCTTTCTGGTTCAGAGAGGTTGATTGGCAGTCATTAACAATTATCACATCATTAAAAGGATACTTGTGCTGTTAATTACTAGACTTAACTTGCTGTGACGAGTTTATTGGACAATTGATATGCAAATGCAGCAACATCATGAAAATCAGGGGAGGTTAAGGGTGAGGTAGTTTTTGCAAAGTTAATGGCAGAGCGGCACAAATTGTCCAGCACCTTGCGGTGATTCGCAATTCGAGGGGTGTCTCTTCCTCGCAACAAGTTGTTGGTTGATTTGCACATTAATAATGGCTTGGGTCGTTCACATGCCGTTACTTTTTTCTGGAAATTCTGGGCCATTAATAAGTTTTCACTAAAACACATGTGGGCAAGTTTGTTAGCTCCGTGCATCTTAATGTTTGTCCTTCAATAATCAGACAAAAGACTGCAGGGAACGATTCAACAGGTGTTTACTGAATGAGGGTTACTCTAGAACTAACTGTACAGATCACTACTCAGGGTTTATATACAGGTGTGGTCACTGCCGGTACTACAGTATACAGGAGCTGTAAAAAGTAGTTCTCTCCCTTAAAGGTACATACATTACAAAGTTTATTCGAAAAAACATACGATCGTGTTCGTGCAATATCCGCAGAACCGCATTTGCCACCTCAATGGAATGCATCTATTCGACAGGCTAAGAGACTCCGTTGCAATCTCTATGTTACACTGTTACAGGTTTGCCAGACTATTCCTTTTGTTGCAGTGCTGTTAACAACCACAAAGAAAGGAATACAGAAAATGATGGCAATCTACAGCATCTGAAAGAGATTGTAAGTTACTGTTTTGCTTAAATTAAACAGTCACTGCACTCCAAAAAAAAATTCATTTTGTGAAGCGCTTTGAGACATTTCAACAACATGAAAAGGCCTACGTAAATACAAGTATTTCCTTTTTCTTTTATATTAGAACTGGCACAGTCAGAGAGGCAGACAATTTCCTCCATCCCCATCCCCCACAATGTTAACTTATCTTTCGCTTTGCAGATGCTGACTGACGTGCATTAACATACAGTTTATTCTCAGCAATTTTTGTTTTAGTTTCAGATTTCCAGCATTTATGCTTTTTCTTTTCATCTCTGCTAACAATCAAGTTGCCATTTCTTTGAGTTGAGACAGTGCTGAGCTATACTTATGTTGAGTGTATGAGCAAGGCATTCGATAGCCAACACTTTACTATAAAGTACAGTGTATACATTAATCAAACCCCGAAGTCTGTGAAAGGTGACCACATTTTCAATTAGTAGCTATAATGGACTGGAAATTAGCCATTCTGGGCCCTGGGCAGGTCCTCGTCTGGAATCTATAGTGGTAACTTCTTCCCAGCTAACACAAAATGCACCACAGACGATTCAGGATCTCAGTCATTGAGAACAAAGGTCATTAAGAAAGGCAGCTAGCCCTTAGGGAGACAAAGATCTCGAGGCCAGAACAGAAACAGAGAAAACAGGTGCTTTGCCAAAGGAAGCCATTGCATGCCGCCAAGGTTAAACAGGAAGAGAGAGGATGCAGGCACGACTATCAATTATGATTGTTCTAAGAACCTCGAGCAAAGTAAATGAAGTCCCTGAGGGAGTTGGTTGCTGTCATGATAGAGGAACTGAAGACTGTAATGATGCAGTGGCAGGGCACACAGCTGGGGCACATGGGGGTGAATTGGCCTCTCCTCATTTCATGCAGTAACAAGCTATATTACTGTTTCTGAGCACAGCTTCAAAGTCAGATGAAAGAAAAGTGGGCAGTAAGGAGATGCAGGATGGTCGCTTGGAAGCTGCAAATGCACTGCTTCAAACTTGGGAAACAGTAAGAGAATCAGTCTGCCCTATAACCTTGGTTTCAACAATCTTTGTATGAACACTAAGGGCTGGATTTTATGAACCTCGGCGGGTCCGTGGTGGGCAACGTCGGTGGCGGGTCCTGACCCGGCTGCGGACTCCATCCCAGCCTCTGAAATGAATTGCCCTTGATTGGGCTTGTTAAGCCTGCCCAGCGTGTTTCCCGGTCCAATTAGAGGAAGCAGGTCTGATGACAACATTTGATGACACGTCATCAGCCAGTTTCCTTAAAGGGACCATGGCCAACTTTATTTTGACATTTGTGCTGTCAGTGTTCCACAGCATTGAGGTGCTGCAAACACTGACAAGCACTGCACGGCCAGCACACAGGGAGGTCCGCTTCCCTTCCAAAGGGCGAAAGAGACCTCCCCAGGAGATCAACACAGCCTGGTTGCACATTGCACGGGAGGACACAAGCAGCGATGTCGTCAGAAGTACCAGGCTGCAGTGGCGTAAACCTTTCAATGATCTCAGTAGATCACGAAACGTTAGTACAAAGCCACACTCAACCTCATCCTGCTGTGCCTCTTATCACACCCCCATAACTCTATCTTCCCTACCCTACTCCTGCACATCCTTACTCACACCGACTTACCTTGTACCTCCACCCATCCCTCTCTATCTACATTATCACATCTCCATCTCACTAGCCACCCCTCACACTCACCCTTATCCTAGTCCAATCATACCAACTAACAACACACAAGGGTAGACACTTGGGTGTTTTAGCCAATGCTCATGTGAAGTTTCTGTTAATGTGCTGTCACTCATTGAAATCTTTATTTTTAACATTTTGCGTTCTTGGACAGATTTCTGTGCACCTTTGGAAGTGGCTTAGTGAGTTGAAGTGAATGGTGAGACATAACGGTACCCCCTGCAATGCTGATGAATTTGAAAGGAATGACTTGGGCATTGTAGGGCTGCTTTATGGTGTTGGTGTGGGGTGGTGCCAACCTGCTGCATCATGTGACAGTCAGGGTGTACAGCATCAAGTGAAGTAAATCTGGCCATGGTGAGGCCTTCCCTGGCCTCCCGGGTAGCAATGTGGTCGGGTGCTGATGCCCTGTGTCCTGTGCAGCATCAGGTGATTGCGGAGAATGTTGGTGTTGTTGTTGGTGCTGCTGGTGTTGGGGCTGATCGTGGTGGGATTCTGAGGACCAAGGTGAGAGAGTATAAAGTGCATCGATGCTGATGGAATAGATGACAGGTGAAGTAGAGATGACAGAAGCGATCTGTCATTGGTGGGAGAGGTATTGAGGTCAGACTGGATGGAGACTTGTGTAAAGACTTGCAGCATCCTGAATCTGTAGTGGAAATGCAGTTTAGGGAAGCTAATGGTTAAGGGAACATTTCTCAATCAGCTGGGAGCTTTGACGTGATATTTGTCAACTCATCAGCTGGTTCAATGGCCGCTGACCTCCCACCTCAGCTTCACAGACGAGGTCTAGGCACAGCGGGAAACTGGTGGGCAACCTGTCAAATTCAAAAAGCTGGGGGAAAAACATTGTTAAATGGCTGTAAACAAGCTACTACTGATTTTAATTGCCTCCCCTGCTGCTGCCTGTCAGGTCTGTTCAGCGCCGGGAGACCCAACATTTGGGAAAGGCGCGTGGCAGCGAGTTCACAGCAGGGTCCCGACCCACTGGGGAAAAAAACACTTTCCCACCCGACCCTCCATCGATCACGCCCGCTGACCCCCCTGCAAAATCCAGCCCTAAGTTATAGGTGTAGGCCTGGAGGATAGATGCTTAAATATGATCCACATGATCATTCAAAAGAATAACATTGTAACTCATTTTCATGAATATCGTGCAGGAACATTCTTTTAGCCCATGAACCGAATTAAAAGCAGGATTTTAGTATCAATCTGTTAGACCAGTAGGGCAGAGTTGTAACATGATTGAGTCGAGACAATTACATCCCATTTTCATTTTTTCCATTCTAGTCAGCTTTTTAAGTAAGTTTAGACAAAGAATTACAGCAGATATCAGCTGCTGCCCTATGGGACTCCATTCCAATCGAAATTTTCCAAACAGATGTCATGTAACATGTGTTGGTTCATTACCACGGGCTTTTCTGCTTGCAGTGGCAGCCTCCAGGGTGACTGTGCATACACCATCACAGGCAACCGCACACAATGTCACTACTACAACATTCAAAAATGTACCATATAAATAACACAGACCACCCAGCCTCCACTACAGCAAGCACGCTCCAACTTGGTATTCTACAGTTTCCTAATAAGGTTAGGTTTTTGCAGCATCTGTGGTATGAATATGATACATAATGAAGAATGGTGGTTTCCATATGTACGTTAGTTTCCACATGTACACTGACGACACCCAGCTCTACCTCACCACCGCCTCTCTCGACTGCCTCTGATTTGTCATGCTGCTTGTCTGACATCCAGTACTGGATGAGCAGAAAGTTCCTCCAATTAAACGTCTGGAAGACTGAAGCCTTCGATCCCTGCCACCAACTCCGTTCCCTAGCCACCAAATCCATCCCCCACCCTGACCATTGTCTGAGGCTGAACCAGACTGTTTTTTTTCATTCGTTCCTGGGATGTGAGTGTTGCTGGCAAGGCCAGCATTTATTGCCCATCCCTAATTGCCCTTGAGAAGGTGGTGGTGAGCCACCTTATTGAACCGCTGCAGTCCATGTGATGAAGGTAATCCCATAGTACTAGGCAGGGAGTTCCAGGATTTTGACCCAGCAATTATAAAGGAACGGCGGGTGTGTGACTTGGAGGGGAAATTGCAGGTGGTGGTGTTCCCATGCGTCTGCTACCCTTGTCCTTCTAGATGGTAGAAGTCATGGGTTTGGGAGGTGCTGCTGAAGAAGCCTTGGCGAGTTGCTGCAGTGCATCTTGTAGATGGTACACACTGCAGCCACATTGTGCCATGGTGGAGGGAGTGAATGTTTAAGGTGGTGGATGGGGTGCCAATCAGGCACGCTGCTTTGTCCTAGATGTTGTTGAGTTTCTTGTGTGTTGTTGGAGCTGCACTCATCCAGGCAAATGGAAAGTATTCCATCACACTCCTGACTTGTGCCTTGTAAATGTTGGAAAGGCTTTGGGGAGTCAGGAAGTGAGACACTTGCTGCAGAATACCCAGCTCTTGTAGCCACAGTATTTATGTGGCTGGTCCAGTTAAGTTTCTGGTCAATAGTGACCCCCCAAGCTGTTGATGGTGGGGGATTCAGCAATGGTAATGCCGTTGAATGTCAAGGGACGGTGGTTAGACTGTCTCTTGTTGGAGATAGTCATTATCTGGTACTTGTGTGGCGCGAATGTTACCTGCCACTTATCAGCCCAAGCCTGACAGTCATCCTGGTCTTGCTGCATGCGGGCATGAACTGCTTCATTATCTGAGGAGCTGCGAATGGAACTGAATCTTGCAACCTCATAACCCACATCCATGCCTTTGTTACCTCTAGACTTAACTATTCCAATGCTCTTCTGGCCAGCCTCCCACCTACCACCCTGCATAAACTGAGTTCATCCAAAACTCTGCTGCCCGTGTCCTAACTCGTACCAAGTCCCGTTCACCCATCACCCCTGTGTTCACTGACCTGCTGGCTCCCGGTCCAGCAATGCCTTGATTTTAAAATTCTCATCCTTGTGTCCAAATCCCTCCATGGCCTTGCGCCTCCCTATCTCTGTAATCTCCTCCAGTCATACAACCCTCTGAGAACTCTGCGCTCCTCCAATTCTGGCTACTTGCGCATCCCCGAATTTAATCGCGCTACCATTGGCGGCTTTGCCTTCAGCTGCCTGGGCCCTAAGCTCTGGAATTCCCTGCCTAAACCTCTCCATCTCTCTACCTCTCTTTCCTCCTTTAAGTCACTCTTTAAAATCTACCTCTTTGACAAAACTTTTGGTCACCTGTCCTTATATCTCTTTATGTGGCTCGGTGTCAAATTTTGTCTGATAGCACTCCTGTGAGGGGCCTTGGGATGGTTTATGACATTAAAGATGCTATATAAACACAAGTTGTCATTGTTTTCTAAGTTATGCACATTACTTGTTAATCCCTGTGGTCCTTGCTAGCCCATTGTGCATTCTATGGGCTGATTTTCCATGCCTTACCCCCGCCCCATCTGGAGAACAGCAGCTCAAAGGCCCAGGGCCTGAAGATCTGGTGGGTGAGTTTTTTAAAAAGCTTTTACTTTAAGTCTGGGTTCTCTTCAGCTTGCAGCCAGGCCTCCTCAGCACAGGCGCACCACCAGCTTCTTGGGGTGCCACTGTGCCCCCACGATTTTTTGCCAGGAAATTGAGGTAGGAGGTTGGGAATTACACCTCTCATCTCATTTCCATGGCTACATTGTACCAGGGCCTTTTGCAAGCTCAAGCCATCCCCTTACCTGTCCCTTGGAGGAATCCTGAGACAATGGAATGAGGACCCAGAAAATTGGTCAAATGGATCTACAACCCTTTCTCATGACCTTTCCGTCTAAGAAACAAGGGTTTCCCCAGTGGTAAAAGTCAGGATAATTGACCCCTACAGCTCCTAATAGCTGAGGCTTTTCCTCCGATGTCACCAATTTTTCCCCTTCTCTCACGTAGCTGCTGGCTCCTGCTCAGGATCAATCTATCAGTTCTGGCTGCCCTTTAATAGTTCTGCAGTCCCAGATAGTAAAGGATCAGCAGTCTATTTAATTGTGGGGACTATCACCCGGCACGGACAAGGTGGGCCTCCTTCTGTGCTGTAAATTTCTATGATTCTATGATCACAGCCAAGACCACTGATCAGACATATCAACTTTCCAGCAATGAATACTGGATAATAAACAAGAGTGGAAAGCTTAATGATACTTTTCCTTCCCTAACTTAAATACATGGGGGCCAAATGTAGCCACCATCCCCCACCATTACCATCTGGCTGAGGTCAGGTAATTCAGCACAGACCAGGGAAATAGAACATAAGAACAGGAGTGGGCCATTCAGCCCCTCGAACCTGTTCCACAATTCGTGGTTGATCTGTATCCTAACTGCATCCACCTGCCTTGGCTCCATATCCCTGGGCTTTCCTGTTCTGTATAGCTCAGTTGTATTTTACTTTTTCAATAATGAGTTCCTTACTGCGCTTCATCTCATTTTACTTTATGTGCCTCAGTTTTAGATATAATTTCCCATCTGAGAGCTTGGGCCAGTGACTTGCTTTCAGGTTCCCTATGACTTTCAAGCACACTGCTTGCTGGTACCTGAGACTGCCCTGGGATACGCTGCATATTATTTCCTCACCCTTATAAGAATTATGCAGAATTTACAGCACAGAAACAGACCTTTCGACAAAACTGGTCTATTACTGATGTTAATGCTCCACATGAGCCTCCTCCCACTTTCCTTCATCTAACCCTCTGTACATATCCTTCTATTCCTTTCATTTACTTTTCTAACTTCCCCTTAAAGGAACCTATGCTATTTGCCGCAAGTACTCCATCTTTCACATTAACATAAGAACATAAGAAGTAGGAGCAGGAGTAGGCCATACGGCCCCTCGGGCCTGCTCCGCCATTCAATAGGATCATGGCTGATCCAAATCTAGACTTACGTCCACTTCCCTGCCCTCTCCCCATAACCCCTAATTCCCTTATCTGCTAGGAAACTGTCTATCTCCATTTTAAAGTTATTTAATGTTGCAGCTTCCACAGCTCTCTGGGGTAGCAAATTCCATAGATTTACTACCCTCTGAGTGAAGAAGTTTCTCCTCATCTCAGTTTTGAAAGGGCAGCCCCTTATTCTTAGGTTATGCCCCCTAGTTCTAGTCTCACCCATCAGTGGAAACATCCTCCCCGCAGCCACCCGATCAAGCCCCCTCACAATCTTATATGTTTCGATAAGATCGCCTCTCATTCTTCTGAACTCCAATGAGTAGAGTCCTAACCTACTCAACCTTTCTAACCACTCTCTGGGTAAAGAAGTTTCTCCTGAATTCCCTATTGAGTTTTGGACTTCCCCACAAGTGGAAACATCTTCTCTACATCTACCCTATTGAACCCCTTCATAATTTTAAAGACTTTATCAGGTCATCCCTCAGCCTTCTCTTTTCTAGAGATTACCTGCCCTGAGATTGGAGTTTCATTGTGTGCCAAATTGCATATTATGAGCCTGTTTCCTACCATTTCTTGACACAGCCTGTTGGGGCACATTGCAAAAGTGCAACGGGGAGAAATTTGGCATGTTAACACCTCCCATTAGCGCCTGGGGGGGGAGTGCTAACGGGGCGCTAATGGGTTTGCGGTGGGGTGCAGTAACTCCAATGCCGCATGCAAAATTCACCCGGGATTGACGCAGTTAGCTCCTCAATGAGTTGGGAACATCCCATTAACGACCCAGATGCAAAATTGACTGCTGCCCCCTGTCGTAGCACCTGGCCTGAACAAGGGCAGGAAGAGGAGGCATGATGCATTCGGATGGCCGCTGTAGGAGCGGAATTTAAAGGGATCTACATCCACTTTCATTTTAGTGGCCAATCAATGCTGCCTTGTCAGGTTCACATTACAAAACAGCTGTTTTCAGTGAGTTAAACGTTTCTTAATTTCAGGAGTGTTCTGCCCGCTAAAAATTTGTCACTTTCATTCTGCCAAGATTTCAAAGTCCTACACTTGGTTACATCAATGGGGGCTGTACTGACACTCCAGCATCAACGTCGGAGGCAGCGTAGACAGAGGCAAAGATAGGAAAATGTGGCCAGAGGGAGGAGGGCCAACAGGGCTCTCAACAGGAGGTCTTACCCTCCCAGGGTATTACAGGAACACTTTTCCTACATATATTTAATTGAGGAGCAGTGTCTTAGAAGCTCCACTTCAGCAAGGACATGGTCACAGAGCTCTGCCACCTCCTGCAGCCAGACCTCGAACCTCAGATCAGGACCACCACAGCTCTCTCAGTGGCAGTCAAGGTCACCGTCGCCCTCAATTTCTACGCCAGTGGATCCTTCCAGTGTGCAACAGGAGACATAGCTAACATCTTGCAGTTCGCTGTCCATTGCTGCATCCAGGAGGTCACAGAGGCTCTCCACAGAAGGAGAAGGGACTACATTTCCTTCCCCATCACCAGAGAGAAGCAGGACAAGAGTGCTTGTAGCTTTGCCAGGATAGCGGGATTCCCCATAGTGCAGGGCGCCATTGATTGCACACATGTCGCTCTGTGGGCACCCCATAACAATCCTGAGGTCTTCTGTAACCACAAAGGCTACCACTCACTTAATGTGCAGTTGGTGTGTGACCACAGACAGCGAATCCTCACCGTCAATGCCCACTATCCTGACAGCAGCCACGATGCCTTCATCCTGCGCCATACTGGTATACCAGCACTCCTCCAGACACCACATCAAGCTCGCGGCTGGCTGATCAGAGACAGGGGCTATCCGATTTACACCTGGCTAATGACTCCCCTCCGCAGCCCCAGCACTCCTGCCCAGCACTCATATAATGAGAGCCATGCCGCCACCAGGAACATCATCGAGCAGACCATGCTCAAACAATGGTTCCACTGCCTTGACCGCTTGGGAGGAGCCCTCCAGCACTCGGCTGAGCGGATCTCCCTTTTCATCATGGTGTGCTGCACGTTGCACAATTTGGCCATCATGAGGCCCAGTCATTGCCATCAGGCATAGCGAGACCACCTCAGGAGGAGGAAGAGGGAGAGGAGGAGGAGGAACAGCAGCGAGGGAGGAGGCAGCCACTCAATCAGCCTTCAGAAAGGGCAGTCTGTGACCGTCTCATCAGACTGCGGTTCCAATAAATTCTACCCCACATCCCGGTTGCTCGCCACATCCCCATCATTCCATCTATCGCATGCCAAATCACAGAGCAAAGCTGAAATGAGAGACAGCACAAATTCTGCAAAATTCAATTAATAAATTTATCAACATTCAGTAAACACAAATATACAACAATATTAACTAACCACCCTTGTGCAAACCCTTACTTCTTCTCTTTACAGTAACTTTTCCTAATCTACTGCAATTAAGTACTCTGTCCCCAGTGGCTGCAGCACAGCTGGTGGAAGGCTGCTGAGTGTCAGCCAGCAACCAGCTCTGGGCCTGGAAGGCCCAGTTGTACACTGCACCATCTCAGTCTGACCTGGCTGGATGACAGGCAACAACAAGGGCAATGGTGGAGTGGCAGCGGTGGGAGCAGGAATGCTGTCATCCTGAGAGAGGAAAGCAGCTTCCTGCTCCACTGACCCACTGCCATTCCCCCAGGACAGGACCGCAGCATCACTACCAATCTGCTGGAGCACAGATTGCTGGCCTGCTGCGCCACCGTGAGATCCCCGGTGGAATGTGGTGGTCCCAGCGATGATGGCAGCAGTCAGAGCTTCCGTGGCATCAAGCTGAGACTGCATGAGAGCAGCCTGAGACTCAATGGTAGCAACCATAGACAGCATTACAGCATTAAGACGTTGCGTGGCTTCATCGCCCACCACACGCGGCATGAAGCCTGGGTCACCATGGTATCTCTTGCAGTCTACCATCCTTTGCAGACTGCCAAGGATGGGCTCCATGGTGTGTGCAGAGTTCTGAGCAATGTTGGAGGCCGACTCCTCCATGTGCCTTACCATTGCCGACAGGCTCTCGGGCACCCTTGCCATTGCACCTAACATCTCCGTGTGCATGCCCATCACCCTTCTTGTGAACGCCTCCCCATCGAGGTCCTCATCTGCATCCTGTGCAGCAGAACTCGTGCGTAAACTCGCCTGTAATGATCAATAACATGTCATTCTGGAGTGGTACACTAGATGGAGCCATAGAGCTGTATAGAGCTGTATATTTAGTTGTATGTGTTTAAGACTACACTACCCAAGATGCACTAGGCTACCTAGAAGGCAGTAGTCAAGATGAAAGCCTGCACACAGAAGCACACATGCTGAATCTCTACAGATGCTGTACCTAGAGAACGTGTACTGAATAAATGTCTAGCTAGAAGCTAGCTGTTCATAATAAGAATGTCTAGTTATTAATGAACATAACATGGTACCAGGATTGGAGAAGATCTGCTGAAAATTGTGAAAAGCGACATGGAGAATTTGAGGCCACCGGAGTTTTTGAATTTCACGGGAAATGTCTACTACAATTGGCGGACTTTCAAACAACAATTTGGACTCTACATTGCTGCCATTGGATTCGGTACAAAGCCAGACGCAAGAAAAATAGCGTTGCTGCTCACGGTTGCAGGCCCACAGGCGATAGAGGTATTTAATACAGTTGTATTTAATCCAGAGGAGAACAGAGAAAATTTAGACGATGTGCTAAAGAAATTTGATACACATTGTTCTCCCAAAAAGAATGAAACCTATGAAAGATACGTGTTCCGTTCGAGGACACAGCGGCAAAATGAAACTTTTGATAGCTTTGTGACCGATCTGAAACTGAAAGCACAGACATGTAATTTCTCTGAGCTGAAAGCATCCATGATTCCTGGCCAGATTGTGTTTGGTATTCATGATAAAAAAAATGTCAGGAAATGTCTGTTGAGAGAAACCGAACTAACATTGGAAAATGCTGTGAATATATGTCAAGCCAGTGAGCTAGCTCGACAGCACGCGAAGACTTTCAGTGAAATCAATAATGATGCGATTGTAGTAAGTGCTGCTGTCGGTGCTGTGTCCTACAAAGGGAAGAAACATGGGCAGAACAGAAATGAAAAGCAATCGGAGGAAGGAATTTTTAATTGTAAACGCTGTGGCTACAAACACCAGTTAAGACAATGCCCAGCGTTTGGAAAAATGTGCACAAAATGTCATGGAAAGAATCACTTTGCCAAACAATGCTTTTCAAAAGTATAAACAAAGAAAGGGCAACCAGTCCAAGTCAATATGATTGAGGACACTGATTTAAGTGAGACATTTTTTGTAGGAATGGTGTCATGTGACAATATAGAAAAGGATACAGAAAATGTGCAGCCCTCAGGAATAAACAATGCTGAACATAAAGTTAATGCAGTAAAAGAGGACAAATGGATCATCCCACTGCAGGTAAATGGAGCATTAGTTACATTGAAAATAGACACTGGGGCAAAAGCAAACTTAATCAGTATGAGTGACATTAAAAATATGAAAGAAAAGCCCAAAATACAGAAAAAGTCAGTACTACTGAAGGACTATAATGGACAGAAAATAGATAGCTTAGGTGTATGCAGACTTAAAGTGACAGTCAAAGACAAAGTGCATCATCTCATGTTTTCTGTTGTGGCTGAAGGACTTGATTCACTACTGGATGACAAAGCTTGTGAGGACTTAGAACTGGTCAAGAGAGTATACCGTATAAACTGTGCCATAAACAGACCAGATGACTCGGTGGATTCTGTAGTAAATAATTTCCAGGATGTGTTCAAAAGGTTTGGAGTTCTACCATTCACTTACAAGATCCAGCTAAAGGAGGATGCTCAGCCAGTGGTACATGCTCCACGAAGAGTTCCAGCACCCCTGCGTGACCGGCTCAAGAAAGAACTGGACAGAATGACCACACTAGGAGTCATCAGGAAAGTTGAAGAGCCAACAGACTGGGTTAACTCCATGGTATGTGTAAAGAAAAAGAACAATGATCTAAGAATATGCATGGATCCAAAGGACTTAAATGCAAACATAAAATGTGAACACTACCAGATTCCGAAGCAAGAAGAAATCACCAGTGAAATGTCAGGTGCCAGATACTTTACAAAGCTCGATGCCTCACAAGGATTTTGGCAACTAAAACTGGATGAAGAGAGCACCAAATACTGTACCTTCAACACACCATTTGGCAGGTATTGTTTCCTCAGAATGCCTTTCGGGATAATATCTGCATTTGAAATCTTTCATAGAGCGATGGAACACATAATTGAAGGTCTGGAAGGAGTTTGGGTCTATGTTGATGACATCATCATCTGGGGCTCCACACTGAAAGAACACAATGAAAGACTGACTAAAGTGCTACAGAGCATACGCCGGAATGGACTGAAGCTCAACAAAGCCAAGTGTCAGTTTGGCGTCCAGGAAGTCACTTTCCTAGGAGATAATCTATCTGGTAAAGGAATAGAGCCAGATATGGAAAAAGTAAACGCCATACTCAACATGCCCCGACCCACTGATAAAAAAAGGAATGCTACGCATCATGGGGATGATAAACTTCATTGGAAAGTTCATTCCTAACTAGTCAGCCAAGACAACCTGTCTGCGAGACCTGCTACATAAAACAAATGAGTTCGCATGGACAGAAAGACATGAACAAGAGTGGATGAACCTCAAAACAGTGCTGACAACCACACCTGTACTCACTTTCTTTGACCCAACAAAGAGAATCAAAGTGTCAACGGATGCATCAAAAGATGGCCTAGGCGCGGTCCTGCTACAAGCAGAGGGTGAAGATTGGAAGCCTGTTGCCTATGCCTCCAGGTCTGTGACTGATACTGAGTGTCGATACGCCCAGATTGAAAAGGAATGTCTAGGCTTGATAGTTGGATTAGAAAAGTTCCATGGCTACATATATGGACTTCCCACCTTCACAGTTGAGACAGACCACAGCCCACTGGTTGCCATCATAAAAAAGAACCTGAATGAGATGTCTCCAAGGATTCAACAACTCATGATGAAGCTGCAAAGATATGACTTTGAACTGATCTACACACCAGGCAAATACATAGTGTTAGCAGATGCACTATCCCGAGCACCCACAATGAGTCATGTGAGCTCTACTGAGGAAGACGTGGATGTTCATGTGAGTATGGTCACTGCTGCGCTGCCTGTGTCAGACACAAAATCGAAGTAAATAGCAGAAGAAACAGTAAAAGATACAGTGTTACAAACAGTAATAGAGAACATTCATCATGGTTGGCCAAAAGGTTCCTGTCCAAAATAATTTCACATAAGGTCAGAATTGAGTGTTGCAAGTGGACTATTACTAAAACAGAACAGAATAGTCATTCCACAGGCTCTACGTCAAGACATGCTCAAAAGGATTCATGAGGGCCACCTCGGATTTGAAAAATGCAAAAGGAGAGCAAGAGGCACTGTTTATTGGCCTGGCATAAATAAGGACATTGAGAACATGATAGGCAAATGTGAGACATGTCAGAAACACCAAAACAAACAAACAAAGGAACCAATGATAGTAGCTGACATACCAACAGCACCATGGCAAAAGGTTGGTATGGACCTCTTTCATTTGAATGGTAAAGAATATCTAATAGTGACTGACTACTATTCTAACTATCCTGAGATGGTGCTGCTCTCAAGCACCACAGCAAGCAGTGTCATAATGCATGTGAAATCCATCTTCGCCAGACATGGAATTCCCAGGATTGCCATTAGCGACAATGGTCCGTGCTTCAACTGTAAGGAGTGGCAACAGTTTGCAGCACATTATGACTTTCAGCACATCACATCCAGTCCTTTGTATGCTCAGTCAAATGGTAAGGCAGAGAAAGGTGTTCAAGTTCTCAAGCAGCTACTGAAGAAAGCGACAGAAAGCAAGTCTGATCCTTATCTCGCCCTGCTGAGCTACCGAGCCTCACCTTTAGACTGTGGTTCTTCACCTGCTGAACTACTAATGGGTTGCAAGTTGCGCACCACGCTACCCTGCTGTGCAAAAGAACAGCAAAGTAAGGAACTGAGACAGAGACTTCAACTGTTAAAGCTGAAACAGAAATCATACTATGACAAGTCATCCAAAACTCTAAAACCATTGACAAGGGATGATGTTGTCAGGATTGAGGATCCAGATGCATGCAACAGGAAAGCTACAGTTCTTGAGGAAGTAGGACCAAGGTCATACACTGTTAGAACTGAGGAAGGACAGATTCTCAGGAGGAACCGCCGTTCCCTCCTGAAAACACAAGAAACTATCCAAGAGCAGATTGATGACAATGCCGCAACTGAATCTTGTCATTCACCACCAGAACAATCTCATGAAAACACATCAGACTTACCCATGCTGAGAAGACCCACACGTGCAGTAAAAAAGCCTGATAGACTTAATCTTTGAGTACAAAAAAAAACTATATTGAAAATGTATTGACTGTTGTGAAAATGTTTATGTTTATAGAGCACTAACAAAAGTGTTACTGATATCATCTTTATCATTTCTCTTGAAAGTTGATTGAAATTGATTTTGTTAACCTCAAAGAAAGGGGGATGTAATGATCAATAACATGTCATTCTGGAGTGGTACACTAGATGGAGCCGTAGAGCTGTATATTTCATTGCATGTGTTTAAGACTACACTACCCAAGATGCACTAGGCTACCCAGAAGGCAGTAGTCAAGATGGAAGCCTGCACACAGAAGCACACATGCTGAATCTCTACAGATGCTGTACCTAGAGAACGTGTACTGAATAAATGTCTAGCTAGAAGCTAGCTGTTCATAATAAGAATGTCTAGTTATTAATGAACATAACATCGCCCTCCGGGGAGCTTGCTCCTGAGCTACCCTTTCCCCCTGGCCTTGCTACAGCCTGCTCATCCCCAGTGCATCACCCAATGCAGACCCCTCTACTAAACTTGCCTCTAAAGATCGCGTAGTCCCAGTATCTGAGGTGGTGCCTGCGGGTGAGACATGCAGTGATGCGATGCTTTCTTCCTCCTCCGTGACGTCCTGGGCCACTTCTTTCCACATTGCCCTGAAGACATGGGGCAGTGGCACTGCCCTCCTTCTTTCGACTGCCGCGACCAATGCCTCCAATGCATGGTCGCTGAAATGGCGAGCTCTCTCCCTGGGACTGGGATCAGCCATGAAGATAAGGGATGTAGCTGCTGAGTTGCTTGCAGGTCGCCTTCAGAGCCAGCAATGTTGAGAATGAGGTTGTGCAGAATGATTGAACCTCCCCTTTAAGAACTGGAAGGAGCCAGTGTGAATGATGAGTCCTGATTGGAGTGCACCTGAAATCGGTTATAGCTCTACGGGTAGCGCCCCACTCTCTGTGTTTAGCATCCTAAGTTAGGTAATTAGCGCTTGATTTAGAGCTCCAGTCCATTCTTGGAGCACTAACAATCAATTTAGCGGGAGGTCAGAAGTATTGGCGCCTGGCTCTAATTCTCCAACTTTTTAAAATTTAGCGCCCCAATCGTGGCGATACCGAAGTTCTAGCCCTAATGATTCCAAATAGCATTTATTTAAAGTACATCAATAAAGGCTTTGATCAGATTCTGAAAACTTGGGGCTAATTTTCGACAGATCAGTTCTTGGTGTCAGTTCAAAACTGCAGCAAAATAGAGGCAGAGGGCATTTTAATTCCGGGGCCTCATTTAACTGTCGTCGGCTGACTTCTGTCTGTCTCTCAGATGAGTTCCCAACTGTTCTAGGAAGAGGTGCAAATTTGTATGGTCTGGAAGCCACCTGCCGAGCAGTTAAGCATGTGGGGTTGTCTCCCGAGCCGTCTTGCAGGGATCCTGGCCCCACAGGGAATTATATTTTTTAATTTTAAAATTACATTTTTGGGCCTCTTCTGACCCCGATCCATTCGCGTGCTCAGTTGGCCTGGTGGGAAACTCACTGCCATTTCCCACTCAGGCCTCCTGGTAAAAATTGCAGATGGGTCCCATCGGATGACATCACTGGGACCCGGCATGCATAGGGTAAAAAGGAACCCACTGGCTTTAGGCGAGTGTCCTTGCCACTCGCTCAGAAGAGGAGGTTAAAGTACAAACCTGTCAGTTCTCTGTGGTTTCAGGGCAGGCAAGTAACTTGGGCAATTTTAACGGTCCTGTTTCCATCGGGCAGGTAGGGTTAGAATCGCCCCCTTAGTGAAACCTGTAAAACCATAAAGCATAGACCGCGAAAAAGCCATTCGGCTCATCAAACTCGTTCCATCCACAGACCGCATGCAACCTGGTCAGGTGTCAGCCTTGGCTCAGTGGTCGCACTCTCGCCTCTGAGTCAGATGGTCCGGAGTTCAAGCCCCACTCCAGAGACTTGAACACATAATCCAGGCTGACACTTCAGTACAGTAATGAGGGAGTGCTATACTGCCAAAGGTGACTTCTTTTGGATGAGACGTTAAACTGAGACCCGACTGCCCTCTCGGGTGAAATATCCCATGGTACCATCAAACAAGAGCAGGGGAACTCTCCTGGTATCCTGGCCAACATTTATCCCTCAACCAACACTGAAAACAAATGACCTGGTCATTTATTTCATTGCAAATTGGCTACCGCGTTTCCTACATTACAACAGTGATTACACTTCAAAAGTACTTCCTTGGCTATAAAGCGCTTTGGGACACCCAGAGATTGTGAAAGGTTCTATATAAATGCAAGTTCATTCTTTCTTTGCTCAATCTTGAACGTTCCATAATCCATTTAGTCTCTACAGAAAGGTCCTGCAATTTTCTCCTTGACCTACAAAGGTAAATCAGGGAAAACTGCAGAATCCCTATCTAAATGTGCATGATTCTTTATGCATGCTGCCCAGTTAATACTTCAGTATTTCAGCAGCTCCCAAAAGGCTTTTAGACTTTCATGCCAGCCAGTAAAGTGCTTTGGAACATCTCTTTCAATATGAGGGCTGCTGTAGTTGTGCCGTGCTTGAGTGAAACCAAGAAAAGTGAAAAGTTTAACATCATTAAATGCTGAGGTTTGGTTATAGAAGCTATGTTGCTTGCAGTGAACTAAATTACAAGATTCAGGATACAAAACACTTGGCAGAAGCTTAGCATTGTACAGCTTTGAGGGAAATGGTCTTTCCCATGGGGTTTACTGACTGGGCAGGGTGTAGGTCATATTCAATACATTAGTTCAAGAGCAATGTAGCCCGTCAGCTATAGTCTCCCAGGACAGAATGTACTGCAGCTACAGTTAAGCACAGGATGTAATAACAAGATGAAAACTCATATATGGAAGGACAGACAGCATTACATGCATGATGAGAACCATTTGTCTTAGCTTTTTGACCGACTGCCTGTCAACAACTTATCAGTCGGTCCCAACCCAGCTGCACACACCAACGTCAGCTATTATATTTTACAGTAACACTTTCTGCAACAATTAACAACTTAATACCATTGTCTGTTGTATTTAAGATGCTGATTGAGGTCAGAGATGTCAGTGTTGGGGACCTAACTTTTTATTCTGTGAGCCTACAAATTCCTCTGGATCTGCTGTTCAAGGGTTAACTAAGCATTACTAAAAGTTTGGGGAGTATTAAAAGCTGCTCATTAACTGGATTAAAGTTGGTAAAACTAACAGCCAAGGAAGTACTTTTGAAGTGTAGTCACTGTTGGTAAAAAGTAAGAAAGCCCAAGAGATAATATTAACCAAAAGATGCCAAGCACTGACCTTAAAGGATAAAGGAATCAAGGTCTCAGAAGAGGAGTTAGCTAGAAAAGCTAGATTGGACAAAGTAACAGTTTACAAGTGATAGGAAGATTGTAGTCATCAGGAATTCTTTGCTGCCGAATGAATGAATATGTGACATAAAGACAGCGGGCTAGAGTTTCCGCTTTGGGCAAAATCGGCGATCTGGGCGCAAATTGCTCTCAAAATTGCGCTCGTTTTCTGAATTGAATTTTTTGCTCAAATTTCCACTCAAACTCATTTGCATATCATGGGACCGAAAGTCTGCCATGAACCAGCATGTTAAAATGTAATTTTTAAAAAATAATTTGCATTAAAATATATTCCTTGATGTATTTAAGAGTGGCAACCTGGTGCAGTTTTATTAATACAGCTGAAAATGGGTTTATCACAAAAAATAAGCATTTTTAATCAGAGTATCTAGTCCACCGCCTGTGAGTAACCTGATTTTAAATAACTGAAATAACAACAGAAAATGTTGGAAATACTCAGCAGGCCAGGCAGCATCCGTGGAGAGAGAAACTCTGTTTCTCTCTCCACGGATGCTGCCTGGCCTGCTGAGTATTTCCAGCATTTTCTGTTGTTATTTCAGATTTCCAGCATTCGCAGTACTTTGCATTTAAATAACTGAAAATGACTTCAATAAACTGTACAGAAACATTTACTCGTTTCATTGGTGTACAGTAGTCAGTGTCGTAGTAAATTAAAAAAAATACATAAAAGCTTTTAAAAGGTGCATATTAGTGCCTCTTCAAAGGCCCACAAATTTGCGGGCCTTTGAAGAGGCACTAATATGCACCTTTTAAAAGCATTTAGTGGAAACTCGCTATGGTGATTAATTTGATCGGGGGGATGGCCAGTTTTGTGGGCGGGGCCAGCTTCCAGCACATTGTTTTTTAAACTAGCGCAAAAGATCACAGAAACTGCAGGCCAACATCTACAGGATGGTAAGCCGCCTCTCTGGAGTTGGAGCTCAGAATGAGGAATGGTTACAAGGGTTACTGAAAGGAACAGGTTGAGACCCAATAGTGTCCGAGGGAGAAATTGGCTAACCCCTGAAAATGGGCGTGGAAATCGTGGTACAAACTAGAAACAACAATATTGGGAATAACACTGAAGCAGCAATTGATTATCATTTAAACCAGATAGGTGCAGAGGAGAGCAAGGAGGGAGGAAGACCTCAGATGAGACAGATCATAGGAGAGAAGATATTCAACAGGTAAGGAGAACAAATTACTTCACAACATAAGAACATAAGAAATAGGAGCAGGAGCAGGCCAATCGGCCCCTCGAGCCTGCTCCGCCACTCAATAAGATCATGGCTGATCTGATCCTAACTGCCAATCTACTATCACAGAACCATCTCCTGAATCTAACAGAATTAGACACACGAACTAGGAGCAGGATCAGGTTACACGGCCCCTGGGCCCACTCCGCTACCCACAGGGCCATGACCGATCCGAACCTAGACTCATGTCCAAATTCCTGCCCGCTCCCCGTAACCCTTAATTCCATTTACTTCTAGGAAACTGTCTATTTCTGTTTTAAACTTATGTAATGATGTAGCTTCTACAGCTTTTTGGGGCAGCATATTCCATGGACCTACCACCCTCTGAGTGAAGTAGTTCCTCCTCGTCTCAGTTTTGAAAGAGCAGCCCCTTATTCTAAGACTATGCCCCCTAGTTCTAGTTTCACCCATCATCGGGAACATCCTCCCCGCATCCACCCGATCCAACCCCTTCACAATCATATATGTTTCAATAAGATCGCCTCTCATTCTTCTGAACTCCAATGAGTAGAGTCCCAATCTACTCAACCTCTCCTCATACGTCCATCCCCTCATCCCCGGGATTAACCGAGTGAACCTTCTTTGTACTGACTCGAGAGCAAATATGTCTTTTCTTAAGTATGGACACCAAAACTGTATGCAGTATTCCAGGTGCGGTCTCACCAATACCTTGTACAACTGAAGCAATACCTCCCTATTTTTATATTCTATCCCCCTAGCAATGAAAGCCAACATTCCATTGGCCTTCTTAATCACTTGCTGCACCTGCATACTAACCTTTTGAGTTTCGTGCACCAGGACCCCCAGATCCCTTTGTACTTCAGTACTTTCCAGTTTCTTGCCATTAAGATAATAACTTGCTCTACGATTTTTCCTGCCAAAGTGCATAACCTCACACTTTCCAGTATTGTATTCCATCTGCCAAATCTCTGCCCACTTACTTAGCCTGTCTATGTCCCCTTGCAGGTTTTTTATGTCCTCCTCACTCACTACTTTCCCCCCCATCTTAGTATCATCTGCAAACTTTGATATGTTACACTCGGTCCCCTCCTCCAAATCATTAATATAGATTGTAAAGAGTTGGGGACCCAGCACTGACCCCTGCGGAACACCACTAGTTACTGATTGCTAGTCTGAGAATGAACCATTTATCCCAACTCTCTGCCTTCTGTTAGATAGCCAATCCTCTATCCATGCCAGATTGGGCCAGAAATTCGCGGCCAAAGGCGTGAGTGCGCTCGGGGTACTCACGCATCTGGCCGTTGGAAATGCCGGCGTTCAGCATGAACAGCGCATGTGGGGAACGCCGGCATTTCCAGACCTCGAGCGCGTGCGACTGCACAGGCAGCGCTTGCGCAGTGAACTTCGTAGATTTCATTCATGAAATCCGTGAGGGTAAGTCCTCAGAAGTTACACTTGAAAAAAGCAAGTGTAAAGTGGTTCATTGGCTGCGGAGGAAGAAACATTTTATCGTGGAGCTTCTGAAATGCAATATTTTTGTTTGGGAAAGGGAGGGAAGTTATTTTAAGAAATTTTAAGTAAGTTTTAAAGTTAAAAAAATTTTTTTTTAAAGGGTTTTCAGAATGGCAGGTAGAAGGAGCAATTGTGGCTGTGTGAATGGAATGTGAGAATGAGTTATGTATGTATGTCCACATATATTCCTTTACGTATATGTATGTATGTTTTATATTCATTTACTAATGTGTATGAATGTATGTTTTTAATTATGATTTTCCAATAAGTTACTTTCTCTGAAAGTCATAATTAAATAATACATTCATACACATAAGTAAAGGAATATATACATAACACGCAAAGGAATATATACAGACATACATACTTTCAGAAGCTCCACGATAAGAAATATCTTCCTCCGCAGCCTCTGGAGCAACTGCACCCATGCTTTTTTCATGTGTAAGTTGTAAGGACTTGACCTCACTGAAAGCAGTAATGAAAGCGGCGAATTATACTGCGCACGCGCTGCCTGTGCAGTCGCACGCGTTCTGCCTCTGAACCCCTTCGTTCAGAGGACAGGAAATGCCGGTTTTCCACAAAAGCACTGTGCATGCTGAAAACCGGCATTTCATCCGGCCAGATGCGTAAGTACCCCGACCGTACTCGCGCAGTTGGAAGGGAATTACTGGGCCAACATTTTACATGTCAATAAAATGAAAAATTTAACAATTGCACGACTTGCCCCCTCGCATCTGCGACTGAGGGTCCAAGGAGGTGCATTGCGCAAGAGGTCATCATCGTACGTATCCTCACACTGTTCCCTTTGGGGAACTGTATGAAGTGGTGGAAGGATTTATGGCCGTGATTAACGCTCATTCCGTGACCGTAACCATCTTTGAACCAGCCATTAGGGTGGTTAGTCCTATGGCGGGAGGGTTTTACGGGCTCCCACAACCCATCTGAGGGGGGGGGCCACCAACACCCACGGACGCAAGTATCCCGCTGGATGTCCACCCAGAATTTAAAGTTGGAGCTCCGACTCCACTTGCCGGGACTGTCTGGAGTGGGGTTCAAAACCCTACTCCTTCTGGCCCAGCGGCGGGGATGCTTACTGCTACGCAAAAGGCCCACTCCGCACAAAAGGTGACACCCATACGTTTCCTGCGCCTTTTCCCTCCCCGTGACTGGAGCCCTATGCTGCCATTTCACGTTGCTAATCGGATTGGGCCTTTGTCATAGCGGTAGGATCCCCGCCGCTGGGCCAGATCAGGGTAGGGTTTCGAACCCCGCTCCAGACAGTCCCGGCAAGTGGAGTCGGAGCTCCGGCTCTAAATTCTGGGTTGACATCCAGTGGGATATTTGCGTCCGTGGGTGTGGGTGGCCCCCCCTCCTTCTATAGCTTGTGGGAGCCCGTAAAACCCTCCCGCCATAGGACTAACCGCCCTAATGGCTGGTTCAAAGATGGTTACGGTCACTGAATGATCGTTAACCACGGCCATAAATCATTCCACCACTTCATACAGTTCCCCAAAGGGAACAGTGTGAAGACACGTATGACGACGACATTGCTAAATAAATAAATGGAATTAAAAAAATTCTTTTAGGGCTTTTAAAAGTCTTTAAATTGCTTTAATTCTCTTTAAAACTACTTCAGATTACTCAAAATAATGTAAACTTTTTAAAAAGTTTATAAAAGTTACCAAAATCTTCAAAAAACTTCCAAAAACCTATTTAAACTGCTGCTTTGCATGTAGAAATGCTTAGCAGCTTGACAGAAACATTGGGGGCGTGTCCAGTGAAACTGAGACCTCAAGGGGCGTGTCTCACTTACACTGCACACTCCTGGCTTCGCGCTGGCTGCACTCCTGGGCGGCGTGATGTCATACGCTGCCCGGGATTCTTCTTTTTCATTCACCAAGTCCAGGCGTCCCTGGAGCTGATCGTCAGTAGCGCGGGGTAAGTGTAAATACGGGGCTTGCACACGCTGCAAGCCCCGTTCTGGAATTTCTGGGCCAATATTACCCCCAATCCCGTGATTTTTTATCTTAAGCAATAATCTTTTGTGTGGCACCTTGTCAAATGCCTTTTGGAAGTCTAAATACACTACGTTCACTGGTTCCCCTTTATCCACCCTATATGTTACTTCCTCAAAGAACTCCAGCAAATTTGTCAAACCTGACTTCCCCTTCATAAAGAGATAGAAAGGGTATTGAGAACAGGGAAATTATTTCAATGGGAAAACTCAATGTGTTACAAACTAGGTGGACCGTGCCTGACTCTGAATACCCTCCATACCACCACCCTACGCCCACCCCCAACCTCTCCCTCAACAAAACGTCATGCCCTAATGGGTGAACATATGGAAGCCTCAGACTTGAACTGCAGCCTGTTCTGAGACCAAACTTTGGACTTGACCGACTACCTTCCGACTACCCTAATGGCAACCCAGGACTCAAACTGCCAGGGTCAGAGTGTGTAGCCGAGAGCTCCAGCAGCTACCAACTAAATCCTGCTCTCCTTCTTCCTCCTCTTCCTACCCCTACCCCTCTGCTTCCTCCCTTCCCCAAACGCCCAGCTTCCTGCAGAACACAGGTTGGAAGCCAAATGGTGAGGTCTGCTGAAGAAAAGGCAAGCAAGGCCAGGCAGGTTACCCTAAGAAGAGAGCATATACCATGGTCTCATTCAATGCTAAGACTGACTAAAAGCAAGCCCATTCAGCCTGATAACCGGGCAAGAGCAGTGTGGTTTATTGAGCCGGAGGTTGCTGGAGTGGGGCATCTTGCAGCGTGCCCAGTTAATTGTATTTTTTTTCTGCACCCTTCAGCTCAAAAAAATGTTGTTCCGTAACTTGCTGGAAGTGCAAGATTATAACGGCGTGGCAAGGGCAATGGGACTTTATCTGGGACCTTAGTGAATGGTGGGACCAACAGTCTATCTCTTTAACCAATGAGATTTAAGGATTGAGAAAGAACTAGAGGTAGAACTGAGAAGGAAATAGGGTGAATTAGAGTGCATGAATTAGAGTCAAATCAGGTACAGAAAGAGAAATAAAGGCCTGGATTTTCATTCGCAGATGCGCTGGGAGCCGGGGATGGGGTGGTGGTGTGGTGGTAGTGCATCAGAAACCCGGAAATAAGTGCTCATTTGCATTTTACTTCCGTGTTTCCCATCCAAATGGCATCAGTGGGCGTGATGACGACACGCATGATGCGATTTCAACTTCAGTATTTAAAGGGACACTCTATACATGCAAGTTGAAGGAGATTGGAGTTGTGATGGAGAGACAAAAACCTATTTGTAATGTATGTACCTTTAAGGGGGGAACTACTTTCTACAGCTCATGTATACTGTAGTACCGGCAGTGACCACACCTGTATATAACGCTGAGTAGTAATCTGTTGTTTCAGTTGCAGTTTGAACCACGTTGAGTAAACACCTGTTGTGCCGTTCTCTGCAGTCCTTTTCTTATTATTACACAGACGTAACAGTGGCGACGAGCAAGTTCGAACCTACCTGCAACTCTGCATCACCTCCCAGGGATTCGCTCCTGGAGAACAGTGGAAGAAGGTCGAGTCCAGAAGCACGGGCGTCGACCACAGGCAACCGCCCAGTCATCCAGCGGAGATTTGAGCATCGCAGGGGAGGCTGTCGAGAGCCAGGCTTGGTTTTCCAGTCACGGTGGTCCAGCGAAACGGGCTGGCAACAGGTACTGCGCAGACCCTTCCCGGACAGCGATGGGCTAGAGCCCGACTGAGCGGCACAGAAAAAGGCCGAGCAGCGTCGACGGGGGAGAGAGAGAGGGCAGAGCGCACAGGGCGCAGCCGGTGTTCAGGACCGAGCGGCGTCAACGGGGGAGAGAGGCAAGAGAGAGCAGAGCGCAGCCGGTGAACAAGGGCCGAGCAGCGTCAACAGGGGAGAGAGGCGCGCAGGAAAACGCGAGGCGCTGCCATTGCCACGAGGACCACAGAGAGCGGCGTTGGCAGCAGCGCAGGAGCAGCGTAGGAAATCCACAGGGCGTCGCCATTTGCCACGAGGACCGCCGGGAGCGGCGTTGGCAGCAGCGCGGGAGACGCCATTTTAAGATGCAGCGGGGAAGAAAGGAAAGCGCGGGAGACACCATTTTAAGCCAGTCTAACCACACCCAAAAATGCCGAAGAGTGGCAGTATCACAGCGTTCGACAATGAAGTCGAAGATTGGATGACATATGTCGAACGCATAGAAGTATACTGCAAGGCGAATGAAGTGCCAGATGACAAGAAAGCGCTGGTATTGTTGAATTCAATGGGTGCAAAAACGTATGGCTTACTACGAAACCTAGTAACCCCAGAGAAGCCAGTAGAAAAGGATTTTGAAAACATAGTGTCAATCCTACAGGACCACTTAAACCCCACATCGCTGCTGATAGCAGAAAGATTTAAGTTTCACAAAAGGAACCAGCATAAAGATGAAAGTAATGCTGAGTATTTAACGGAACAGCGCAAACTATCGAAACACTGCCAGTTTGGAACGGGACTAGCAGATACTTTAAGGGACAAGTTTGTGTGTGGGCTTCAAAGTGAAGGAACCCAGAAACGGCTTCTATCAGAAAAGGATCTTACGCTGGACAAGGCTTTCAGCATTGCAGTATCACACGAGGCAGCAACACGGGGTGCTGCAGAGATACAACAGAGACCGCAAGAATATGGCACAAACGAAATGTCATATGGAACAGAGAAGTGTTATCGCTGCGGCAGAACAACACATGGCCAGAATGATTGCTGGTTCAAATACAAAGTGTGCAGACAGTGTGGAAAAGTAGGACACATAGCACGAGTCTGCAGGTCGGGAAAGAAAACCAGAAATAAGAAACCGACCAAATGGAAGTACAAGAAGGCACATAAGATAACGGAGAATAGTTCAGATGAACAAAAGAGTGATAACGACTCCGAAAGCAGGGAACTGAGTTGTCTGAAACTACATAATGTGATCACAACGGAGGATCACCGAACCATTTGGGTCACTCTCAAGATAGCAGGAGTCCAGGTAAAGATGGAATTGGACACAGGATCAGCTCTAACAGTCATAAACCGACGAGACTACGAGCGGCTATTCTTACACATACCCTTGAGAGACACAAAAATTATTTTGAAGACGTACACTGGGCAATAAGTCTACCCCAAAGGAAAAATAAGGGTGACCGTTATATATAACGGTAAGGAAACACCAAAACTAGTCCTGTATGTATTGCAAGATGGAGGACCACCATTACTGGGACGTGAATGGATCCGGAAAATACAACTGGATTGGCATTCCATACAGGCACTGACTGTGGCTGACAAAAAGGATGACGATGTCACACCTGGGCGACTGTCAAAGATCCTAACTGACATGAAAGAAGTGTTCCAGCAAGGACTCGGAACACTAAAAGTCATGACAGCGATGATTAAAATTGAAGAAAATGCAAGCCCAAAATTTTTTAAGACCAGACCAGTACCTTATGCGATCCGCCCAGCCGTCGAAGCAGAGCTGGAGAGTCTGGAACGTCCAGGTGTACTGTCCAAGGTAGACTGGAGCGAGTGGGCTACACCCATCGTCACTGTGATGAAAAAGTCGTTGAGCAGCACGCCTGGGAAACCAAGGAAGGTTCGCATCTGTGGGGACTTTAAGGTAACAGTGAACCCGGTCCTTCACACTGTACAATATCCACTTCCGCGGATTGAAGATATTTTCGCCTCGCTATCTGGAGGGAAACGCTTCACTAAGATTGATCTGGCCCAGGCGTATCTGCAAATGGAGGTAGAAGAAGCATCAAAAAAAAAACTCACAATCAACACCCATAAAGGTCTCTACCAATACAACCGGCTGGTATTCGGGTTAGCATCAGCTCCGGCTATTTGGCAAAGGGCAATGGAACAAGTCCTGCAAGGGCTCCCAGGGACCCAGTGTTATTTGGACGACATCCTGGTCACGGGCGAAAATGACAGTGATCACCTTGCCAACCTGGAGTAGGTGCTCACTAGATTGCAGGAATATGGGCTCCGAGCTAACCGCCCCAAATGCGAGTTTTTTAGAAAACAGATATCGTATTGTGGCCACGTTATCGATAAAGAGGGGTTACATAAGTCCCCAGAGAAGATTGAGGCAGTAGTCAAGGCTCCAGCACCAGAAAATGTGTCACAACTGAGATCGTTCCTCGGGCTGGTAAACTACGACCATAAGTTCTTGCCAAATTTGTCTACAATACTACACCCACTGAACACCCTACTGCAAACTGGGGTGCCATGGAAGTGGAATGACGAAAGTAGACGAGCTTTCCAGAAGAGCAAAACACTAATCACATCGAAAGAGGTATTGGCCCATTACAACCCAGCGTTACCAATTCGGTTGGCTTGTGATGCGTCACCCTACGGCAATGGAGCACTGCTGTCGCACAAATTCTCGGTCGGCTCAGAGAGGCCAATAGCCTTTGCGTCACGATCACTAACCTCAGCCGAGCGTAACTACGCCCAGATTGACAGGGAGGCACTCAGCCTAGTGTGGGGAGTGAAAAAGTTCAATCACTATCTGCACAGGCAGAAATTCACCTTGCTGACTGATCACCAGCCTCTTGTCTCCATTTTTAATCCAAAGAAGGGCGCTCCAGTGATGACTGCGCGACGACTACAAAGATGGTCACTTGTTCTAGGGGCGCACCACTATGAGATTGAATATAAGGGCACGAAACAGCATGGAAATGCTGATGGGCTATCACGCCTGCCACTGCCTACTGCGGAGGAAGCACCAGCAGTGGATCTTGTCGAAATATTCCATTCGGCTATAGTTGAATACCTACTGGTAACTAACGCTTGTATCAAAAAGGAAACCCGAAATGACCCGACACTGTCTCGGGTATATGATTTGACGGTGAAGGGATGGCCAGCACATGGCGACTCACTGTTGCCAGCATTCTTGACAAGGAGAGAACAGCTGTCAGTGTGCCGGGGGACCTTGATGTGTGGATCCCGAGTGGTAATTCCACCCAAGTTAAGGGAGAGAGTGCTCAATGAGCTTCATGAGGGTCATCTGGGAGGGGTAAAAATGAAAAGCCTAGCCAGGGCTTATGTGTGGTGGCCGAGAATCGATAAACAAATCGAGGACCTGACCAAGAGCTGCTCAGGATGCCAGAAAGTCCAAAATGCACCACCACAGGCCCCTCTACACCCATGGGAGTGGCCCTCATCTCCATGGCAACGGGTGCATATTGATTTTGCTGGTCCATTCATGGACTCAATGTTTTTAATAGCCGTGGATGCGCACTAGAAATGTCCTGTGTAATGTATGTACCTTTAAGGGAGAGAACTACTTTTTACAGCTCCTGTATACTGTAGTACCGGCAGTGACCACACCTGCATATAAACCCTGAGTAGTGATCTGTACAGTTAGTTCTAGAGTAACCCTCATTCAGTAAACACCTGTTGAATCGTTCCCTGCAGTCTTGTTGTCTAATTATTGAAGGGCACAACATCAAGATACACGGACATAACATTGGCGACGAGCAGATTCGAACCTACCTGCAACTCTGCATCACCTCCCAGGGATTCGCTCCTGGAGAACAGTGGAAGGAGGTCGAGTCCAGAAGCACGGGCGTCGACCACGGGCAACCGCCCAGTCATCCAGCGGAGATTTGAGCATCGCAGGGGAGGCTGTCGAGAGCCAGGCTTGGCTTTCCAGTCACGGTGGTCCAGCGAAATGGGCTGGCAACAGGTACTGTGCAGACCCTTCCCGGACAGCGACGGGCTAGAGCCTGACCGGGCGGCACAGAAAAAGGCCGAGCAGCGTCAACGGGGGAGAGAGAGAGGGCAGAGCGCGCAGGGCGCAGCCGGTGTTCAGGGCAGAGCGGCGTCAACGGGGGAGAGAGGCGAGAGAGAGCAGAACGCAGCCGGTGTTCAAGGGCCGAGCAGCGTCGACGGGGGAGTGAGGCGCGCAGGAAAATGCGCAGAGCGCAGCCAGTGTTCAAGGGCCGAGCAGCATCAATGGGCGAGAGAGGCGCGCAGGAAAACGCAAGGCACTGCCATTGCCACGAGGACCACAGAGAGTGGCATTGGCAGCAGCGCAGGAGCAGCGCACGAAACCCACAGGGCGTCGCCATTTGCCATGAGGACCGCCGAGAGCGGCGTTGGCAGCAGCGCAGGAGATGCCATTTTAAGCCGCAGCGGGGAAGAAAGGAAAGCACGGGAGACGCCATTTTAAGCTGCAGTGGGGAAGAAAGGAAAGCACAGGAGACGCCATTTTAAGCCAGTCTAACCACACCCCAAAACGCCGAAGAGTGGCAGTATCACAGCGTTCGACAACGAAGTCGAAGATTGGACGACATATGTCAAACGCATAGAAGTATACTGCAAGGCGAATGAAGTGCCAGATGACAAGAAAGCGCTGGTATTGTTGAATTCAATGGGTGCAAAAACGTATGGCTTACTACGAAACCTAGTAACCCCAGAGAAGCCAGTAGAAAAGGATTTTGAAAACATAGTGTCAATCCTACAGGACCATTTAAACCCCACACCGCTGCTGATAGCAGAAAGATTTAAGTTTCACAAAAGGAACCAGCATAAAGATGAAAGTAATGCTGAGTATTTAATGGAACTGCGCAAGCTATCGAAACACTGCCAGTTTGGAACGGGACTAGCAGATACTTTAAGGGGCAAGTTTGTGTGTGGGCTTCAAAGTGAAGGAACCCAGAAACGGCTTCTATCAGAAAAGGATCTGACGCTGGACAAGGCTTTCAGCATTGCAGTATCACACGAAGCAGCAGCACGGGGCGCTGCAGAGATACAACGGACACCGCAAGAATATGGCACAAATGAAATGTCATACGGAACAGTGAAGTGCTATCGCTGTGGCAGAACAACACACGACCATAATGATTGCTGGTTCAAGGACCAAGTGTGCAGACAGTGTGGAAAAGTAGGACACATAGCAAGAGTCTGCAGGTCGGGAAAGAAAACCAGCAGCAAGAAATCTCCACAGGAGAAGTACAAGAAGGTACATAAGGTGACGGAGAGTAGTTCAGACGAACAGAAGAGTGATACAGACTCCGGAAGCAAGGAGCTGGGTTGTCTGAAACTACATAATGTAATCAAAATGGAGGATCACCAAACTATCTGGGTCACGCTCAAGATAGCAGGAGTCCAAGTGAAAATGGAATTGGACACAGGATCAGCCCTAACAGTCATAAACCGAAGGGACTACAAGCAGCTATTCTCACATATACCCTTGAGAGATACAAAGATTGTCTTGAAGACGTACACAGGGCAAAAAGTCTACCCCAAAGGAAAAATAAGGGTGAACGTTATATATAACGGCAAGGAAACACCAAAAATGGACCTATATGTATTGCCAGATGGAGGACCACCACTACTACGACGTGAATGGATCCGGAAGATACAGCTAGATTGGCATTCCATACAAGCACTGACTGTAGAAGCCAAAAAGGATGATGACCTCACACCTGGATGACTGTCAAAAATGCTAACTGACGCACAAGAAGTTTTCCAGCAGGGACTCGGAACACTAAAAGGCATAACAGCGACGATCAAAATAGAGGAAAATGCAAGCCCAAAGTTTTTTAAGGCCAGACCGGTACCTTATGCGATCTGCCCAGCCGTCGAAGCAGAGCTGGAAGGTTTGGAACGCTCAGGAGTACTGTTCAAAGTGGACTGGAGCGAGTGGGCTACACCCATCGTTCCTGTAATGAAGAGGTTGTTGAGTAATACGCCTGGGGAACCAAAGAAGGTTCGCATCTGTGGGGACTTTAAGGTGACAGTGAACCCAATCCTTCACACTGTACAATATCTGCTTCCGCGGATTGAAGATATTTTCACCTCGCTATCTGGAGGGAAACGCTTCACTAAGATTGATCTGGCCCAGGCGTACCTGCAAATGGAGGTAGAAGAAGCCTCGAAACACTACCTCACGAGCAACACGATCAACGGATTGGGGGCAAGGTATTGACTTGGATAGAGAACTGGTTGGCGGACAGAAAGCAGAGAGTAGGAATTAACGGGTCTTTTTCCGAGTGGCAGGCAGTGACTAGTGGGCTACCGCAGGGATCGGTCCTTGGACCCCAGCTATTCACAATATACATTAATGATCTAGATAAGGGAACTGGATATAATATATCCAAGTTTGCAGACGACACAAAGCTGGGTGGGCGTGTGTGCTGCGAGGAGGATACTGAGAAACTCCAGGATGATTTGGACAGGTTAGGTGATTGGGCAGAAGCGTGGCAGATGCAATATAACGTGGATAAATGCGAGGTTATCCACTTTGGTATCAAAAACAGAAAGGCAGACTATTATCTGAATGGCAATAGATTGGGAGAAGGGGAAGTGCAACGAGACCTGGGTGTCCTTGTGCACCAGTCGCTGAAGGTAAGCATGCAGGTGCAGCAGGCAGTGAAGAAGGCAATGGTATGTTGGCCTTCATAGCAAAAGGGTTTGAGTACAGGAGCAAGGATGTCCTGCTGCAGTTGTACAGGGCCTTGGTGAGACCACACCTTGAGTACTGTGTGCAGTTTTGGTCACCTTATCTGAGGAAGGATGTTCTTGCCATGGAAGGAGTTCAGCGAAGATTCACAAGACTGATCCCTGGGATGGCAGGAATGATGTATGAGGAGAGATTGGGTCGATTGGGCTTATACTCGCTGGAGTTTAGAAGAATGAGAGGGGATCTCATCGAAACTTATAAAATTCTGACAGGTCTGGACAAACTAGATGCAGGTAGAATGTTCCCGATGGTCGGAGAATCCAGAACCAGGGGTCATAGTCTAAGGATAAGGGGTAAGCCATTTAGGAAAGAGATGAGGAAGAATTTCTTCACCCAGAGAGTGGTGAACCTGTGGAATTCTCTACCACAGAAGGCGCTGGAGGCCAAGTCTTTAAATATATTCAAGAAGGAGTTAGATATATTTCTTAGAGCTAAAGGTATCAAGGGATATGGGGAGAAGGCAGGTACGGGGCACTGAGTTTGGATGATCAGCCATGATCTCATCGAATGGCGGAGCAGGCTCAAGGGGCCGAATGGCCTACTCCTGCTCCTATCTTCTATGTTTCTATGTCTATGTAACACTCATAAAGGTTTCTGCCAATACAATCGGCTGGTGTTCGGGGTAGCATCAGCTCCGGCTATTTGGCGAAGGGCAATGGAACAAGTCCTGCAAAGGATTCCAGGGACCCAGTGTTATTTGGACGACATCCTGGTCACGGGCGAAAATGACAGTGATCACCTCGCCAACCTGGAGCAGGTGCTCACTAGATTGAAGGAATATGGGCTCTGAGCTAATCGCCACAAATGCGAGTTTTTCCAGAAGCAGATCTCGTATTGTGGCCACGTTATTGATAAAGAGGGGTTACATAAGTCCCCTGAAAAGATTGAGGCAGTAGTCAAGGCTCCAGCACCGGAAAATGTGTCACAACTGAGGTTGTTCCTCGGGCTGGTGAACTACTACCATAAGTTCTTGCCGAATTTGTCTACAGTACTACACCCACTGAACACCCTACTGCAAACGGGGGTACCATGGAAGTGGAGTGACGAATGTAAACGAGCTTTCCAGAAGAGCAAAGCATTGATCACATCAAAAGAGGTGTTGGCTCATTTCAACCCAGCACTACCAATTCGGTTGGCGTGTGATGCATCACCCTATGGCATTGGAGCGGTGCTGTCGCACAAATTCCCGGACAGCTCGGAGAGGCCAGTAGCCTTTGCGTCTCGGTCACTAACCTCAGCCGAGCGTAACTACGCCCAGATTGACAGGGAGGCCCTCAGCCTAGTGTGGGGAGTGAAAAAGTTCAATCACTATCTGCACGGGCAGAAGTTCACCTTGCTGACTGACCACCAACCACTTGTCTCCATCTTTAATCTAAAGAAGGGCGTTCCGGTGATGACTGCGCAACGGCTACAAAGATGGTCCCTTTTTCTAGGGGCGCACCAATATGAAATCGAGTATAAGGGCACGAAAAAGCATGGAAACGCTGATGGGCTATCACGCCTGCCACTGCCTACTGCGGAGGAAGAACCAGCAGTGGATCCTGTCGAAATATTTCATTCGACTATAATTGAATGCTTGCCAGTAACTAACGTTGGTATAGAGAAGGAGACACGAAATGACCCGACACTGTCTCGGGTATATGATTTGACGGTGAAGGGATGGCCAGCACATGGCGACTCACTGTTGCCAGCATTCTCATCCAGAAGAGAACAGCTGTCAGTATGCCAGGGGACCTTGATGTGTGGATCCCGAGTGGTAATTCCACCCAAGTTAAGGGAGAGAGTGCTCAATGAGCTTCACGAAGGTCATCTGGGAGGGGTGAAAATGAAAAGCCTTGCTAGGGCTTATGTGTGGTGGCCAGGGATCGATCAGCAAATCGAGGACCTGACAAAGAGCTGCTCAGGATGCCAGAAGGTCCAAAATGCACCACCACATGCCCCTCTACACCCATGGGAGTGGCCCTCATCTCCATGGCAATGGGTGCATATTGATTTTGCTGGTCCATTCATGGACTCAATGTTTTTAATAGCCATGGATGCGCAGTCGAAATGGCCTGAGGTGATCAAAATGTCCTCCACCACCACGGAGAAAACTATTGCAGTCCTACGGACCATTTTTGCCAGGAACGGCTTGCCAGAGCAGATTTGCTCTGATAACGGACCACAGTTTGTGTCCGAAGAGTTTCGAAGATTTATGAAAAGGAATGGGGTGAGGTATTACACATCCGCCCCGTATCATCCAGCCACAAATGGATTGGCTGAGAGGTTCATACAAACCTTTAAAAAAGCAGTAAAGACCATGTGCGATGACGACATTCCACTGCAGCATAAGGTGGACAATTTTCTGTTAGCCTACAGAAATGCGACACATGCAGTCACCAACCAGGCCCCGGCCATGATGTTCTTTAACCAAAGGTTGAGATCTCGTATGGATTTGCTCAGACCAAATGTACGAAGAGATGTTGAGAATAAGCAATTCCAGCACATCAATGAGAAGCCGACAAGGAGCTTCAATGTAGGGCAACCAGTCTTGGCCCGCGACTACCGAACAGAGAAATGGCAACCAGGAACGATATGCACACGGCAGGGGCCACTAATGTACACAGTGGATGTTGGGGAGAACATTGTGAGACGCCATGCTGACCAGATCCTAGAGTCACAGGAATGAGTCAACCCCATGTCTCGGCCATACGTACCTGGTGAGGAACCCGACGTACAGGTTGCATCTACCTCAGAAACAATAGCATTGGAAGCTGATGAATCAACTGACGACAGGGTGCTAGAATCGCCTCCGCACCAAGAGCGAGACACTCGGGAAAGGCGTTATCCAGAAAAAATCAGGAAGCCTCCCCAAAGACTGAATTTATAAATAGACTATTTTCAGCTAATGTTGCATGTTAAAAGTGTTAATTGTAATTAGTTTGATATTTAATTGTTAAATGAGTGCTATGGTACTGTTATTCTAAAAGGGGAGGAATTGTAATGTATGTACCTTTAAGGGAGAGAACTACTTTTTACAGCTCCTGTATACTGTAGTACCGGCAGTGACCACACCTGTATATAACGCTGAGTAGTAGTCTGTTGTTTCAGTTGCAGTTTGAACCACGTTGAGTAAACACCTGTTGTACCGTTCTCTGCAGTCCTTTTCTTATTATTACACGGACGTAACACTATTACAATGGAGTCAAGATGGGCAAAGGCTGCGCCCCGCTTCAGCAACGCCTCCCGGGATGTGCTGCTGGGGCTGCAAGGGCCCAGAGGGAGATGCTGTTCCCTAGTGACGGGAGGAAGGAGCCTGGTGCAGACACAAAGAAGGCATGGTTGGAGGTTGCCCAGGAGGTCAGTAGCAGAAGCGTGATGCCACACCCCTAGGTCCAATGCAGGAAGCGGTTCAATAACCTCAGCAGGGCAGGAAAGGTGAGAGCAATGGCACATTGCCCTACATCCTGATGTATCACCCAAACCCCCTCATTTTGCCTTCTCAAGCCTACTCCAGCACATCACTCCTCACACCAATTTACCTTGCAGGTGCACCCATCCCTCTCTGTCTATGGATTTACTCACATCCCCATCTATCCATCCACCACTGGCACTCACTCTCATCCTTATGCAATGTCATGCCTCTCCCTCGTAGTCACCCTCAACAAATGCTTGCCATTCATCGGGTGAACACATTACTCTCGCTCATAGGTCTCTTCTTTCCTTCCTTGCAGGAGAAGAGAGCACAGAACACTAGGGAGAGGGAGAGAACCAGAGGTGGCCCTCCACCCATCTTGCAACTGACAGCTGCAGAGGATGAGGCACTGGAGATCAGCGGAGTCTCATCGTGCCTGGCCATCGGAGATGGGGGCCTCCCAGCTACCTGGTGACAGAATTAAATATCAGGCAGCCACAGGGCATATAACACTCAGTTATGTTGACTTGACTGAAATATGATCATGTGCTTAATGATATCTTCAAGGATTCTTACCATGACATTACTCATTAATGTCTTTTATCTCCCATAGGGGCTTCCCATGTCCAGCAGGAGTTGATTGAGGTCGCCCACGATGACGACGACTCCTCAGAGAAGCTCACTCCCTCTGAGGGTGCACCATCACAGGACGTAGGCAGACCATGCACCAGCTCAGATACATTGCAATCCGGTGGGACTAGTTAGACACATAGTTGGGTTTTCAGATGGTGACTTGCACTTCACAAATGAGCAAGAGTAGATGGTGAAATCAGGGACAGCATTGGAGAGTCCACGTCAGAGGGCACAGGCACCTCTAAGCTCGGTTCAGCTGGACTCAAATGCTGGGGCCGTCGATGAAGAG